>NC_138103.1:77661889-78261889 GCF_964146895.1 Miniopterus schreibersii
ATTATTCAAATTCCAAACAAAAAGATATTGAGATGAAAAAATGGTATTTTATTTTTCTAAGTTGTATTTTTTTATCACTGTGACATGTGAGGTCAATGGCGGGTGGCCTCCCAGTCTGGACACTTACAGTGAGTAAAGGAAACAGTGGCCCAATGGGTTCCAGATTCTGTCACACCCTCCCCAGGGAACCACAAATCCCTCTCTTGGTCTGTGCTGACAATTGGTCTTCCATGTCACCTCTCTGTACGGAATCACAAGCTCAGGTATTTCCACCCATTTGTTCTCATTGATCATCTACCAGCTGGCCCATCACTGCTAAATTTTAAGGCCGTTGTTCTGTATGTCTTGGTCAGTCTTCTCAACACAGCATTTGTTGTGAGAGTAGCTGGCATGAGTCTGGCTTTGTCATTTTCCCCTGCAGGAATCTAGAAGGACATCATCTGATCCAAATCTCAGTTTCTTCATCTGTGAAAGAGAGAGAGTAGAATATTTAAGGGAGTTTTTATGGAAAGTAATACAAAAAATGGATGTATAAATTTAAAAGTGTCAAATACTATTGATATTGTCATTTTGGACCATAAAAACAAACCCAGGAATCTCTCCCCACCCCCTTTTTAAAAAATTTATCTTTATTGTTGGAAGTATTACAGGTGTCCCATTTTCCTCCCCCCAATTGACCCCTCCACTTCGCTCCCACACCCTCCACAGGCCTTCACCCCGTTGTTGTCTGAGTCCATGGGTTATGCATATATGCATATAACTTCTTTGGTTAATCTCTTCCCACCCTCCACCCCTCTTCCCTCTGAAATATGATTGTCTGTTGCCTGCGTCAATGTCTCTGCATCTGTTTAGTTTGTCAGACTGTTTTGTTCGTTAGCTTCTTCTTAAAGAAGACCCTTCAACATTTCCTGTAGTGCTGGTCTGGTGGTGATGAACTCCTTTAGCTTTTTCTTATGTATGAAGCTCTTCATCTGACCTTCATGTAGTCCCATGTTTTTCATCACTTTGAATATTTCTAGCCTGCAAGATTTCTGTTGAGAAATCAGCTCACAGTTGTATGGGGGCTCCCTTGTAGGTAAATAATTGCTTTCTCTTGCTGCTTTTAAGATTCTCTTTGTCTGTAACCTTTGGCATTTTAATTGATGTGTCTTGCTGTGGGCCTCTTTGGGTTCCTCTTGTTTGGGACCCTCTGTGCTTCCTGGACTTGTAAGTCTATTTTTTTCCCCAGGTAGGGGAAGTTTTCTGTCATTATTTTTTCAAATAGGTTTTCAATTTCTTGGTCTGTTTCTTCCCCTTCTGGCACCCCAATAATACGAATGTTGAGCCTCTTGAAGTTGTTCCAGAGGCTCCTTATACTATCTTCATATTTCTGGATTCTTTTTTTCTTTTGCTCTTCTGGTTGGGTGTTTTTTGTTCCCTCATGTTCCAAATTGCTGACTTGATTCTCAGCATCCTCTACTCTACTGTTGATTCCCTGTAAATTATTCTTTATTTCAGTTCCTGTAGCCTTCATTTCAAATTGGTGCTTTATTATGTTATTGATTTTCTCTGTTATTTTCATCATACTCTTACTAATATGGTTGAGCATCCTTATAAACAAAATTCTGAACTCTGTATCTGTTAGCTTGCTTGGATCTATTTCATTTAGTTCCTCTTCTAGAGATTTCTTCTGTTCTTTCCTTTGTGACATGTTTTTTTCCCTCCACATTTTGACTGCTTCCAGGTGTTTGTTTCTATGTATTAGGTAGAGCTGCTATGTCTCCTGGATTTGTAGAGTGGCTTTGTGTAGTAGGTGTCCTGTAGGGTCCAGTGGCTCAGCCTCCTAATTTTCCTGAGCTGGGCCTTCTAGGTGCTCCCCTGTGTGGTCTGTGTGCACTGTTCTGTTGTAGTTGAGCCTTGCTTGCTGTTGGTGTCACTGGGAGGAACTGACCCCCAGGCCAATCAGCTGTGAGGACCAGCTGCAACTACATCCAGAGAGCTGCTGTGCTGGAGACACTGCTATGGAGCAGGATTTACTTCAGTGGAGCTTTGATGTTCACCAAGTGCACCCCTTGAGTGTCACTCGTGGATGTGGTAGGGTTGTAATCCAGCGTGGTCGAGTCTGACCACCAGGTGCACTGTCTCTGGGGCCTCCCGGGAGGTGCAAAGTCAGCCTGTGCCAGTGCCTTGCCCAGGGCCCCCCAGCATGAGCTACACAGCAAACCGTAGTTGGCTGCTACTTGTGCTGGGCTTGGAGGAGCCCAGGAGAGGCCAAGCTATGAGCCAGTGCAGCTGCCACTAGTGTCAGGCCTGGGGCCACTTATCAAGCTGTATGGGGCCCACTGCTGCTTGTTTGAGAGATTTTAGGAAAGTCCTAAGCGTGAGGCTGGAGAGGCCACTTGCACAGAAAAGCCCCTGGAAATGGCCTGGATGAGCTGCAGGTGGGGAGGGGCGGGGCCTCCGGGAAGCACGGGGCGGGGCCAAAGGTGCGAGTCAGGTGCTGGCGACTCAAACATGGCGCCTGCCTGCCGGCTGTGCGGGGAGGACTCGCCAAAGGAGCCATGGCCTCCGCCAGCCCTTCTGCCTGGGAGGAAGCCGCCCCTCCTCCTCTCGCCCGGATCTCAGGCAGGTTAGTTCCTCCCCGAGTGTCCCAGGTCCTTTCAGGCCGCTGCCCGGGCTGGGCTCAGAGGGAGCATCCGAGTGAGTCCGTGCCGGGCCCTTTAGAGGAGCTGCTGGGGCTCCCGCAGCCTCCGGGACCCTCAGGGACAGTCCCCGCTGGTTTCACAGCCCGGAGTTGTGGGGACGTCTCTTCCCGGCCCTGGGGACCTGGGCTGGGGGCCTGCTGTGGGGCTGGGACCCCTAGCTTCTCTGGGAAACCTCTGCCACCAAGATGTCCCTCCCGGGTTTAAACTGTGGCACTGGGGGTGGGCCCGCGGCTGCGTCTCCGAGATTCAGCCCCGATCCGCCCACGTCTCTGCCCCTCCTACGGGTCTCGGTGCTTCTTCAGCTCCCTGGTTGTGGGGCTTCTGTTCAGCCAGTTTTCAGGAGGCTCTGAGTGATGGTGGTTCTGTATTTTAGGTGTAATTCTGATGTGGTTGCCGGAGGCGGAGGGTGCAGCTGTGACCTACGCCGCCATCTGGTTTCCTCCCTTCTCCCCACCTTTTTAATGAAATTCTTCTGAACTAATTAGGGCAAAATATCCTTTCTCAACCCCACTCTTATACTGTGACTCACCTGGAAACACACATCTCTGTACGAACAAGCTTTATAGAAAAAGTCTCATAAAGAATTCAGAAGTTGGAATCATTGAACATGGATTATAAAATAATAAATTAAGAACAAGCTTGGAAATATTTGTGGGGATCAGGAAAATGTTTAGAGTGATGTAGCTAACCGTTGAAAAGATCAGAATAGCAGTTGCTTCTGCAGGGGTAGTGTCAGGAATCGACTAGAAAGGAGCATGAGGAAACTTTCTAAAGTGCTGGTAATGTTCTCTATCTTTTTTTATTTCAATATTATTTTGTATTGGTTTCAGGTGTAGAGCATAGTAGTTAGACAGTCATGTACTTTACATAGTGCTCCTCCGCCCACCATGCCCGCTATTTCCAGTACCCACCTGACACGATACATAGTTATTATAATATTACTGACTGTATTCCCTACGCTGTACTTTACAGCCCTGTAACTATTTTGTAACTACCAATTTGTACTTCTTAATCCCTTCACCTCTTTCTCCCAGCCTCCCAGCTCCCCTCCCCTCTAATAGCTGTCAGTCTGTTCTCTGAATCTATGAGTCTGTTTCTATTTTGTTTGTTTGTTTTGTTCATTAGATTCCACATATAAGTGAAATCATAAGCCATTTGTCTTTCTCTGACTGACTTATTTCACTGAGCATAATACTCTCTCGGTCCATCCATGCTGGTGCAAATAGTAACATTTCATTCTTTTTTTATGGGTCACACATTCAAAAGATTAAAATGATGCAGTGTATGTTCTCTGACCCCAGAATAATTAAATTAGAAATCAGTAACAAGAAGATACTGGAAAATCCCCAAATGTTTGAAAATTAAATAACACATTTCTAACTAAGTATTGTTTCAATGAAGAAAACACAGAAGAAATAAGAATATATTCTGAATTGAGTGATAATGAAAAAGCAACATAGCAATACTCCTAAGTTGCAACAAAGCAGAGCTTAGAGGGAAACTTATAACAGTAAATACATTAGAAAAAAAGGCTTAAAATCAACGATCTAAGCTTCCACCTAAAGAATCAACTAAAGGAAACAAACCATATTGGAAATAAGTAGGAAGAAGGACATAATAAAGGTAACACCAGGAATTAAAAGCATAGAAAGCAAAGAAAAATCAATGAAAATAGAAGTTGGTTCTTTGAAAAGGTCACATGATAAAGATCTAGATAAACTGTTCAAAAAAGATGAAAAACAAAAATAACCAATCTCAGGAATGAAAGAGGGGCCATCACTACAGATCTTACAGAAATTATATTGATAATAAGGAAACATTATGAAAAATTATGAAAATAAATTTAACAACTTAGATGAATTGGACAAATTCATTGAAAGGCACAAATTACCAAAATTAACACAAGGAGAAATAGAAACTCAGAATACTCTTGCAGCTATTTTTTATTCAGGTTTTAAAACTTTTTATTTGCATATTAAAAAAATTGTGCATTCTAATAATTAAAATAATTGGAACAGAAAAAAATGGCACTCTGGTTAAACTGCATTTTACAGCCTGGTGGCCGCCTTGGACCAGCTTGGTTTTTACTCCAGATTTCACTGTCGTCCCACCCAGCTTCTTCCTTCACCAATATGTGAGTTATTTTCCTTCCCCGCCAGCCAGACCGGCAGATGGGAGAGGTAGGTGCGGCCTCCATTGTCAGTCGTTCTCTGATGTGAAAAGGGGCAGCTCAATCATTTAAACTGATCCAACCTTTTTGCATCTTACAAAGTTAAAAAGCTGGAAGTAAAATAAGAAGGCCATGCTTGTGGAAGGTACAGTGCACATTGGCTCTGCTGCCTCATTATGATTCGCCAGCTTACTTCTGTTCAATTGTTTCTTTTGAAGGCAGTGGATTTTTCTCCTGCGCTTCTGTCTCCTTCAGTTTCGACTTACTGAGTACCTCTATCTCAGCCACATCGGGTTTGTCAGACATAGCTGCAGGGGAGGCGGAGGGAAGTGCAAGAATGAGAGGAGTTTAATCTGTTCAGTGGCTGCTGTAAACCCAGCAACTATTTGGAAGAAAAAAGAAAGACATGTGTGTGCGTTTTCCAGCAATTTTTGTTATCTATAATTTTTAATCTCCTGTTTCTCACTACCAGAATTATAATCTTGGCCGTGATTCTTTCTGCATATGCTTAACATCAGACCCAACCTGTCCTGCTTCAGATTTTCTTATTTGGCTGCCTCTTGGCTTAAATTTAAGCTCAAGTTTATTAGATCTATAATGGTACCCAGTGAAAATGTGCTCACTCTAACAGTGTCAGATTGAGACCCTCCCATTCAGATTAAGCAAAAATGTTGTCCTGTCAATTAACTTTCAGTGGCATCCAGGAAAACACTGTACATCCCTATAATCTGACCTTTCCCTTGAGGGCCTCTTGGCTTATATGAACAACCGGGAAAATTATAGAGAGCCAAGACTCCGCTGATCCATTTATCACAACTCTTAAGATCCGTCAAAGACCAAGGGGCAAAGCAGGGACATCTGATGAGCATCCTCTGTAGACAATGTGAAAGGGAAAAGATAAAGTTCCCCTCTGCCTGTTGAAACCCAGGTGCAAATGCAGCAGCACTCCCCCCTCAGCCACTTGCCCAGAGCTTTCCCTTCATGCCGAGCTTCACAAAATTTATAGGTAAGAGCCTTGAGACATACCCATTCTGTCCTAATAGCTTGCTTTGCTTTTTTCTTTACCATTTGCAAAGGTATTTTCAGTTGGTTTTACGAATCTCTGAAGGGCAGGAGGAAACTGTGTGCTGCAGCTTCCTAGAGGAGGGTGACTTTACACAGCTTTTCTTGGGGGGATACCCTGGGCATCCATGGGAAGGTTGAGCTGTCAGACTGAATCAGCAAGCTTTTCTTGGGGGGATACCCTGGGCATCCATGGGGAGGTTGACCTGTCAGACTGAATCAGCAGTGCCTCGTGTAAACTCTGAGTGCTTCCAGGCCCCTTAGGACGAGCTTTGTTGAAGCAGGAGCTCTGCTGTGACACCTCACATTCCAACTGTTCTGTTTTCCTTACACACTGCATATAAATGACTAAGATTAAGAGGATGTCACATAGGAAGAAGTGTGGACTGTCATAAAGAGAGTATTGTAGCAAATCTTCAGGCCTAGCCTCTGAGTGCTTGTGTGCACATGTGTGCTTGTGAGCACATGTGAGTGCCTGAGTGTGTGGGATATGTATATGTGTAAGTTTCAATGCACAGCTAAAAACAAGAAAATTCAATTAACTAAGTTACTTTCTCCATCAGAAAAAAAGTTGTGTGTTGAGATACACATGACACCATAAGATGCCACAATGGTTACACTGTGTCACTTGGTATCTGTGCAGCCACATGCTGTGAGACACGCAGTTAGTCTATATGGGGCCATCCCTGAGCATGCCCAACTTCCAGAGATCACCTGTGTTTGCCTGTGACCTGCACAGCTAAGCTGTCTCTTAGCTGAGGTGGCAGCAGGTGATGGCATGGACTGGTGAGGTTGCGGATAGCACCATCACTGATCAGGAAAGCTCGCCTGAGCAGCAGTGGGCAGGAGCAGAGGAGCCAGGCACTGGGGCAGCCCCCTGAGTGGTAGACCGGCCTTGGGCAGCTGTCCCCGACTCCAGGGACCAAGGAGATGTGTGATAGAGGTCAGAGGGCTCAGCTTCCCTGAGGGAACAGGGCCTGGAGGGAAAGATTTATGTCATGTCCCCATCCTGGCAGCAGGGCGGAGGAGTGTGGCCATTGTGCATGCAGTCAGTGAGGGTGTGAGAGGCTGTTTTCACTGCACTCAGGGTGGAAGGGGCAAGGCTGCCCTTCAGGTGAGCTGAGTGTCGGAAGAGCTTCCTGGTGACGTGGACTGAGACCCCAAGACTGATCTGAGGATGCTCTGGCTGGGAAATGGGGTACAGAACTGTTCTGCCAGGACAGGGTGAGGGGCGCTGCAGGGCTCGTGGATCCCAGAGGGCTGTGCCAGAGTGGGAGACAATTGTGAGGGCCGCTGGTCTGAGCTCCAGCTGGTTGTGCTGCCATTGCCAAGGTGGGGTGAAGCCACGCTGGCCCTGACTCCTGGTCTCTGCTCTGACCCCACACTCCATATTCAGTGTGGAAACCACCACCCTGATGGCTTCTCTTTTTCCCTAGGACCCGAGGCACTCTAACTCGTCAATATGTGCAGAGGGGAGGGAAGCTTGCTGGAGTCTGAGAGGCTGGCGCGCTGGTTCTCAGGGGAGCCCAGCTCTGTGATGGCTTTCTTTTGGACAATCTTGGGGTGAAGCTGGCTTTTATAAATAATCCACCAACAGTCTCTTCTGTTCCATCACTCCAGCTACAGTCAGAAAGGTGAAGTTTCTGATAGGACAGGAGTTAATCAGCTTAGAGTGGTCCAGATTCCTGGAGCCACCCCTGAGCCCGGAGGGGGCCTGGAGGGGCTGGAGGCCCTGCATTTCTTCAGGGTTCTCCAGGTGACATGGTCATGGGGCCACACTCTGCAGCCCCTAAATCACAACACTTTATTGAGCTACAAGGATTTTTTCTCTGCACACCCCCAGTGCTGTTTATTTCACTCTCCTTTATCACACTCCAGGGGATGCAGGGCAGCCCTTGAATGTGATTAACCCTCCAGGATGCCCTCACCCAGTTGTCACATGCGCACTGCTCATTGCTTTGAAGAGAAGGTCTGAACATTATGAAGACTTACTCACCAGAGAAAGAAAAACATGGCTCTGGGAAGGTTTGGGATCTTAACACCAAGTTGCTGTGCCATTTATTTGTTCTGATTACACAAAGGCTTGGAAACAAGCCAGGGTCCCCACAGCCCACGTGGCGTCTCTGCATTTGGGGCTGACTGAAGGAGGGTGGAGGACTTCTAGGGCTCCATGAGGAAAGCTCTTCAGCTCCTGATTGCCCCTGGCTATATTTATGAGTGTTCTGGGATTTTCTGTCCTGACTCTCTGGAAACTGTCTCAAAACCAAGCCGGCAGTGATAGTGCTCTGTAGAATGAACCTGCTTCCTGGCTTGGAAAGCCATCCAGTTTGGGGTGTGGATTTGCTCCCCATAACACCTCACGATAGCCATGTCAATATCATAGAACCAAAAGGCCACAGTGATGGAGGGGTTACTCAGGCTGTTGCTCATGGAGGTCAACAATTCCAGCGACTTTCTGAGTCATGGGTGAGGCTGGTCCTTAGGTCCTCTTCTGTTGAGGCTCCTCTCCCCCTCTCCCTGCACGGGCACCCACTCAGGCCCACCAGCCACCCTCTTTATAGGAGCCACCCCTCAAGGATGCCCTGAAGCCTCATCACTCTCTTGCTTTTTTCTAAGGAGAAGCCCTGCAGGACTTCAGGAAATTTAATTCCGTAAAGACACCTGAAAATTTCCATGTCCTAATTCTACCTAGAAGAGTGCTTACCAGTCAAGAGAGGACTCTTAGTTTCTCTCTTGGAAACCTTGGGCGCCTAGAAAAGAGATTGCTAACATTTATCAATTCAGTATCCAATTCATAGATCAGTACACTGTCAACCCTTGAAGATAATTGATGAAAAGAGCACTGGCCACGACCTATTGGAAGAAAAATGGAGAAGACACAGATTACCAATATCAGGAAAGAGGAAGGTGGCATCACTACAGAGCCCACAGATGTTAGCAGAACAATGAGGGAATACTAGGAACAGGTCTATTTCTACACTCTCCAGGGTTCCATTGGACCACTTACCCATCCTCATGCCAACACCACACTGAATTAACTATTGTAGCTTTTAGTAAGTCTCCAAATCAAGTAGTTTAAGACTCTAGCTTTGTTCATCTTCTTTCAGGTGGCCTTGGTTTTCTAGGTGCTTGGCATTTCCACATAAATTATGGAATTAGCTTGTCAATTTCTACAAAAAAACTTGTTGGGATTTTTATTGAAACATCATTAAACCTATAGAAAAATTTAGGGAAAAATTAACATCTTAACATTTTTTTTTAGCTTTCTAATCCATAAAACTGTTATATTGTTCCATGTGTTTAGGTCTTTTTTAATGTCCTTCAGCAGTGTTTTATTATTTTAAATGTATCAGTTTTGCACATATGCCACATATTGCTATTGGTATTTCTTTTTAAACAGTTTTTTATTGAGTTTATTGGTATTGTTTTGATTTCATTTTCCAATTACTTTGCTGGTAGTGTATAGAAATATTATTAATTGAATTTCATATATTGGCCTTGTGTCCAGTGGCCTTGTAAATTTATTTAATTCTAATATTTTATAGACTGTGTTAGATTTTTATGTATATAAACGTATGTGAATAATGACAGTTTTGCTACTTACTTTCCAACTTCATATTATTTATACATGTATTTCTTTATTTAAATCTGTACTTTATCTTATTGTCCTGGATAGACCCAGAGAGCAGTTTTTAATGGAAGTGGTGAGAGCAGACATTCTTGTCTGTTCCTGACCTCAGGGGGAAAGTGTTCAATATTTCACCATTAAGTTTGATGTTAGCTGCTCTGTATGTGTGCGTTTGTGTGTGTGTGTGTGTGTGTGTGTGTGTGTGTGTGTGTGTAAGGTACTCTTTAATTGATGAAGTGCCTTCTATTTTTAGTTTTCTAAGGGTTTGAAACACGAACTAATATTGAGTTTTGTCTTTTTGCTTCAATTGACATGATTATGTGGTTTCATCCTTTATTTTGTTAATGTGAATAATTGTTTATACTGGTTGTTCCCCTAAAAATGTATACACACTTTAACAGCTGATAACTCACTTAATTTTCAGTTTAACTGATTTGAAATAATGGGTGAAGCCACACTAAGCTTTGAACAAAGAAAATGTATCAACTAAACTTTTTTATGGGGATACATAAAAGATAAAGTTTACAGTACAAAACCGGCAACAGTTGATGAATTGAGGGCTCATAAATACTGAACGAAATGATTCTTGATGTTTGCGATTCCATTGCTTTGCGTTATCAGCAGTGCCTCGACCAGAACATTCATCAGTTTGAAAAGAGGCATTGACAAAAAATTATTCATTTTTATAGATTCTTTTAAATTTTGAAAATGAATTGTATGTAATAAACACTGACCTTATAATAATTCAAAGTGTGTATACATTTTTGGGGGACACTCTATAGTTTGACTATTCAACTGAAAGTTTAAATGTAAATAGTATCCAATAATTAATTTTTAATGGATCTTGCTTCCTGTGTCCTGTCTCAGGAGTTATTTCCTATCCCCAACAGTGAAGGTATTCTCCTATGCTTTCTTCCAGAAGCTTTCATTTTTACATTAGGTCTATGATCCATCTCGAGTTAATTTTTGTGTGTGATATGAGTGAGGTCAGGCTGAGGTTCATTTTGTTTGTGTGTGGATACCCACTTGTTCCAGAACTATGTGTTGAAAAGGCTTACTTTTTCATTAGATTGCATTAGTCCTTTGCTGCAAATCAAATGTACATGGGATGCGGGCCTATTTCTGTGTCCCCTCTACTGTTCCACTGAGCTATATGTGATTCTGTGCCAGCACCATACTCTCTGGATTACTATAAGCTGTAGTCAGCCTTAAAGTTGAGGAGAATAGTCCTTGAACTTCATTCTTCTTTTTCATTTTTTGGCTATTATAGCTACTTTGCTGCTTTTTAAAAATTCTCACCCTAGGATAGATATGTTTTTATTGATATTTTAGGGAGAGAGGAAGGGGAGGGGGAGTGAGAGAAAGAGGGAGAGGAAGAGAGAGAGAGAAACATTGATGTGAGAGAGAAACATTGATCAGCTTCCTCCTGCATGAGCCCTGACTGGGGATGGAACACAACCTTTTGGTGTGCAGACTGTGCTCCAACTAACTGAGCCACCCGGCCAGGGCTACTTTGTTTTTAAAATATGCATTTTGTAACTAGCCTCTCCATTTCTACAAAAGAAGCCTGCTGGAATTTTGAAATAATTGTACTCAAAATATAGACATATTTTGAAAGAATAGACATCTTAGTTATGTTGAATTTTCCAATTCAGAACATGCTATACCTCCCCATTTACTTAAATCTTCCTGATTTTTTTCTCAGACATATTTTATAGTTTTCAATGTGGAAGTCTTGTACATTAAAAATGTCATGTATCTAGTATTTTGTGGATTTTTGAGGCTACTGTAAATAAAAAATTTAGAATTTTATTTTCCAATTGTTTGCTGCTGGCACATAAAAAACACAGTTGATTTTTGTATATTAAACTTGTATCCTACAAACTTAATACATTCACCTATAATTTCTAATGGTTGTTCGAAGAATAGTAAAATGTTGACTAGAAATGGTGAGGGTGAACAACCTTGCCTTGTTTCTGAACTTAGTTGGGGAGAATTTTGTCAAATGTCTTTTATTTTACTACTGAAACAATGTGTTTTTTTCTAGTGTGTTTATATGATGAATTCAGTTGATTGAATCTTGAGTGTTAAACATCTTACATTTCTGGTATAAAACCTTTTGATCATGATGTGCTACCTTTAAATGTTGATGTGGAATTCTACTTGGTTTATCTTTTATTCTTTGCTGGGTTTGTCTTGTTAATAAGTTGCTCATGAAAGATACTAGTCTTTGGTTTTTCTTTCTTGCAGTGTTCTTGTCAGGTTGGCTATCCTAGCTTCATAAAGGAGTTGAAAGTGTTTCCTTTTTGTATATCCTCTAAGAGAGTTCGTACATCATCATTATTACTTCTGTCTTTTTGTTTGGAAGAATTTACCAGTGAAGTAGTCTGGATCTGGAGTAATTTTGTTAAAAACTAAACTATTTAATACCTTAAACAGATATAAGTCTGTTCACATATTCTATTTTTTGTGTCTCACTTGGTAAGTGGTTTTAGGAAATCTATTTACTGCTAAGTTGCATAGTTAGTGGCATCAACTTGTATAAATTATTTTTTACTAACTTTTAAAAATCTGTAGGGTCTATAGTAATATATACTTTTTTGTTTTCTTGTCAAGCTTTCTAATTTGTGGTTTATCTTTTCTTATCCACTCTTAATGAGTTCTATTAATTTTATGAATCTTCATAGGACCAATTTTTAAAAGTTGAAAACATTTTTAATTATAGTTGACATACAATATTATATTAGTTTTAGGTGTACAGCATAGTGATTAGACATAAATATACCTTATGAAGTGATCACTCCAATAAGTCTAGTATTCATCTGACACCATATATAGTTGTTACAGTATTATTGACTATATACATAGGACCAATTTTTTACTTTTTATTTTTTTCCTCTTACATATCTGTTTTCTATATTATTGATTTATACTACTAATTTTATTATTTGCTTTCTTTTATTATTTGCTTAGTGTTTATTTGCAGGTGTTTTTCTAGTTTTATTATGAAGTTTAGAAAATTGATTCTTACTCTCTTATTTTTTAATATATGTTTTTGAAAATGTAAATATACCTTATATGTAGTATGTTAGCTGTATCCATTGTCCTGCGATTTCCATAGCTTCTAGTTAAAAGTCATTCATTAGTCTTATTTTTCTCCTTTGAAAGTACCATGCCATTTTCTTCTAAAAAATGTTAATTTTTAGATTTTTTTTGTATTTGGATTTTAATAGTTCGATTGTAATGCATGCAGGTGTGGCTTTCTTTGTATTTATTATATTTGTATTAATGGAATTTCTTCAATTGATATTTTTCATTTTGAAAAATAATTTCAGTCATTATACCTTCAAATATAGTTCCATCCCATCCCTTTCTCTGCATGGGATGGGATTACTTGACAATTCACCTTCCAGATGTCTTTTATGCTTTGTTCTGTTATTTTTATTCTTTTTTCTCTCTAGGTGTCAGTTATGGTATTTTTTTACTGACCTGTCTTTCAGTTCATTACTCCTGTTTTCAACAATACCCAGTATATTATTGAACACTCCTGACACAATTTTAAACACAAATATTATATTTTTATTTGTATAATGCCAATTAGATTATGTAGATTTTGTGTAGATTTCTATTCTCTATTGAAATTTCCTATTTGTAATCTATTTTATATTTTTGGTTATTTTCTTTATTATATTTATAAGAGTTATTTTAAAACTCTTATTTGATAACTCCCAAATCTGAAGTATCTATAAATCTTTCTCTATTTCTATTATCTTTTTATTAACTATTTATTATTTTTTTCTGCTGCTTTACATTTCTCACAAAATTTGAAACAATTCAAAAGCTGGGCAATATAGCTAAAAGAACTACCAAGTCTAACAATATTGTTATTTTCCCCAGTAGGCATTCTCTTTGCTCTTCTATAGGGAAGACAGGGTAAGGGATGATCATATCATCCAAGTAGGTATTAAACTGGATTGAGGTTGGGTTGTCATTATAATTAGATTCAACCCACCTTGTGTTGTTCATATTCCTTGGATTTTAAAATCTGGCAAACACCTTGATAGCAAGAGCTGACATATTTGTTGCAGGCCCCTCATGTTACTGGAACTTTGTCTTACAACTACTGTGAAAATACAGGAAATTTCACTGTCTTTCTGGCCTAGCACTGCTGTTTTAGTTCATGTGCTCTCATTTTCACTGCTCTATAAAGTCTTTAAAATGATTATTTTTGTAATTTGTTCCAGTTTTTCTAGATTTTACAGTTATGTATCTTGTCGATATCTGCTACATCTTACTTGGAAGGAAAAGTTCCAATAATTAAAAAAAAATACACCTTATTATATATATTGACTTCCATTGGTGAGGAAAGTTACTTGAAGCCAACTAGTGGGATGATTTGACAAGTAAAACCCTGGTGTTCTTGGAGAGACACTGCAATTTGATGGAGGGTACATAGGAAAGTCTGATGTGGAAGAAATATTGAAAATGTCCTGCCTTGGCTGGCATTTCTTAGTGGTTAGAACATTGGCCTATGGACCAAAGGGTTGTGGGTTTGATTTCCAAACAAGGGCATGTACCTGGGTTGTGGTTCAATCCCCTGCCCCAGTAAGGGCATGTGTGGGAGGCAACTGATCAATGTGTCTCTCTCACATTGATGTTTCTCTCTCTCTCTTACCCCCTCCCTTCCACTCTCTTTAAAAATCAATGGAAAGAATACCCTCCAGTGAGGATTAACAACAACAAAATGTCCTGATGGTGTTCTATTCTGCCTTCCTTCAAGACACTTTGACATGTTCCAGTTGTGATTCTATTTTTGGCTCTCTTCCTTTATGTTCAGCTGTGGGTGGGACAAAGTCTGGAAAGGTGAATGCTAAATGGAGGAAAATGCTAAATGGAGAAAAATGGGAAAATTCATAAGGGGGAAAGAAGGAAACATGGTGGAAGGGTTGCTCTGGAGTGTTTCACTCTTAGAACTAGATTTAGAATTAAAGTTCCCAAAGAGAATCCAGAATGGCCCTCTGGCCTCTCCCTTTGTCTGAGGTCCTGAGCCACCCCACTATAGCAGTGACTTTGGTCATCCCCTTGTTTCTGCATGCCCCTCCGGTGTTCAGGGGCTTGCCCTGAAAAGAGAGTCAACTACTCATCTACACACATCTGCCTCATGTGCTTCAGGGGATGGAAAGACAGGATTCTGGCACACACCATGTGTGTCTACTTGCTAAGCTGGGGCAGAGTGGGAGGTCCTCGCCTGGCACTTGTTAACTGACTGCGCCTCAGGAAAGACAAAGGGAAAGCTTAGCACAGAGGCATCTGTTTGCCTGTGAACTGTGACAGAGACACGGAGAAGCATTTCCCTGTAATCATCAGTCCAGGGAGAGCCATCCATCTCCCTGTGCATGTGGCGTCTCTGTTTAACAGCTGATAGAGCCTCTCCAAAGGGCTTTCTTTGCTCTTTGTTTAAAATGACATATGATGGGCCTGGACTTATCAGTGTGCCTGAATGCATTTTCTGTGCTCTGTCCCCGCCAAGGGACTCAGTCCATTCTAATGGATATGTGCAGGATTGATTTTGAGTTTGGTATAATTTAATCCATCAATTTAACATTAAATGAATATGCAAAGGGAGTCTCCTTGTGGATGAAAAACAGAAGGGGGGCATTTTTATTAATTTGAAGTAGACTTGAGAAATGAAAATAGTCTGCTGCTATTAGTATCTGCCACAGGGCCCTACGATTGGGCCATTCAGGAGGCTGAATGACTCCTGAGCGGCTAAAACCAGCCCACAGGCAATAGGAGATTCCTGTGGCGAGTTAGGTGCAAATCCCTCAGGAATGGAGGGATGCAGCCATTGCCCCTGCTGTGGTGAGGGCTTACCTAGGGATGCAAGCTGGCATTGTGGTTTAGAGCTCCCAGTATGAAGTGTGAACCCAGAGTGCTGCTGCATCATTTAAAATCAGATCAAATGCCCAGGACTGGACAACAGTGTTAATTGATTTCAGATTCTTTGATCCCAAAGGTATGTCAGAGGCTTTGGAGAGTGGAACACTGAACAACCTGGGTGAAAAGAAAAGCCCGCATGGCATCTGGGGAGAAGCAGAAACCCCAGCTATACACTGATGCCTGGAGGCCAGGAGAAATCAGGGTGCTGAGGTGGGGCTGTGTCTGCAGTGTGGAACCCACAAAGTGCTTATAGAGCTGGCTCTCTGCCTCTTCCTAAGAGGCAGGTGGTTAAAGACAAAGCGGCCATCTGAACAGCCCTACAGGGTCACCTCAGTTGTGTTGAGTGTGCTGTAACCCCTACTGCCCTTGGCAAGAGCAGCAGGTCTTCCCTTTTTTGCAACTTTTTACTTTTCACATGTCAGACTACTTGAATGCTCTTCACCCTCTCACTGTGAGTTCATGAAATAAACAGTAGTGGTTTTGTCCACTGGAAACTGGCAAGTGTTTCTGCCTGAGTTATCTTCCGACCAGATCTTGTTCTATTTCTTCATGAGCTCACAGGCCTGGCCAGCGCTCTCCCAGCAGCATGTGGTTTTGCCATAGAAACCAAGCCTTCTCCAGGGGGCTTAATTAGCATTATCCATGACAACACTGCATGGACTGGGTCCTGAACTTGCAACAATAAACAGAAGGCACTTCAACCCCATGATTATAGGAGTCTCTGCTGCATAGGTTTATGTAAACTCTAAACTTAAGTCTCCCAAGAGGTGCAAGCTAATACAGAGCAGGTGGTCCATCACTTGGTGTAAAATACTATCCACTAGAAACCAACCTGATCACTGTTTTGACAACTCCCTGCTTTGTACCAACTATTACAGACATCATGTTAGGCATTCCACTGTACTTCCAGGTATAATATGAGATGACCCTGCGAAAGGGTGATTTTGGGCAAGGTGTGTCTTTTACAACTGGTGACTTGGTCTAAACCATGGAAGGAGAATTTTGGGGGCAGGTGATCTCCTCAAGACTGAAGATTCCTATTCTAATGACATTTATACACTACCTATGAGGAGATTAATAAAGTGCCATAGAGAGGTCCAGGCTCACAATTGCCCCCTCCTCAAAATTACTGCTAAGTGACCTTGATGAGTGTTATTACTTCAGTTGGAAAGTCTCGCTTTCCACATTAACCGAAATGATGCAAACCCACTTCTCCTTTGAAACCTCATAGTCACTGTCCCCAATCTCTCTTCTTCTGCTCTGTCTTGTCATGTCTGTGATCAAAGCTCTCTCTAATCCTCATGGCACAATGTCCTCCAGGCTGTAGAAGTCACCTGGGGCAGCAATGGGACCCAGTATGCATGCCTCCCTCTTGTCAGAGCAGGACCCCAGACTCAAAGGTTTCTGAGCTCTGTGAGCACCCAGGGTCCCCTCTCCTCAGGTCTTCAGTCAGGTGGTAACTCAGGCTCTCCACAACTTGAGAGACAAAGTGCCCCAAGTGTGACTGACTCCATGTCTGACAAGCTGGACACATGCTGCTTTGAGGATCTTGTCTAGATACGTGGACAGCAGGCAGTGCAGATGGCCAGGGGGAATCCCCATCTAAGCCATCATGCCAGGCCAGGCTACTGCAGTGCCTGAGGCCTTCAAGTTCAGTCTGTACAGAAGTAATGACACTAATGGGCACAAGCACCCCCAGCTGCAGTGAACTCTGACCTATGTGAGCACTGGGAGGTGCCTAGCCTGAGTGACAGTAGGGGACAGCGTGATCTCCACCTGCCTCCCCACCTCAATTCAGCACCTGGGACAGCTCCCTGGACGCCAATCCCCTTCGTTCATCGCAACCGAATCTTTGGGAAACTGGGCTGTTGCTTCCTACAAAATGAGTTAACTGGAGCTGTGACCAGTGGACCCAACATGGGCACTTAGAAGAAGCAACAACAGTTATTATTGGAGAGTACACTTGTCTTACTTGTGCTGGTGCAACTGGGAAGAGAAGGGAGAGGAAATGCCCTTTCATTTCCATGAATCCCCATTGCCCAGCGTCACCAGGGAGGAAACAGGCAAGGGACACCCCTCAAACCTCACTTACTCTGAGGAAATGTAAACCTGAGTGACCCCCTTCTCTAGGACCAGGGGCAGCAGGATGCAAGGGGATCCTGTTCGCCTTCTAGATCCTCTGCCTGGTAGCTGTGCCCCTGTCTGGATTCTGGATCCTGGATCCTGGGCAGGCCCTGCCCAAGCTCCACTCAGATTCAACACTCCCCACCAATCCCCACAGAGTAAGGGGCCAAGTATGTGCCTGGGGACTGTTTAGCCTGTGCAGGCGCTGCCTCCAGGCTAACTTGCATTTTGCAAGGGACTCCATGAAGAAACAGGAAGGGAAGGGAAAGTCCTCTGTTGATGTCCTCCCCCTTCCACCTTCCCATTTGCTCCTGGTGGGAGGGCAGCCTTCTGGCCAGCACAGTCTTCCATAAACTCTTTCCCACAGCTGGGCCATGGCCCACCCTTCTTGTGTACTTCCAGGCCTGGGCATAAATGACTTGAAGGAGTGAGCTTCAGGAAATTTGCAAGTTTCACCCCTGTGCCCCCTGCCCTGGTCTCCAACTTCTGGGCTGTTGCAGGTCATGGACCCGGCTCGCAGGCTACTTCCAGGCACCGCCATTCCCCAGAACATACTGCCTCCCTCCACTGAGGTCACTTCCCGGGGTGGACAGACCCCAGCGGTCAGCTCCCCTTCTCTAGGTGTCTCCCAAGGCAGCAGCACCCTGGCTGTGCACAGCTGGATGCCCACTTGCTACTCAGTGCTTCAACATTAATTATTTATTTTTCAGAGATACATGCACAGATGGTTAGATTGTAGATGAAAGATTGCCCAAGGTAATGCTGATTTTCTTTCTTTCTTTCTTTTTTTTTTTTAGCTTAGGTAGTGGGTACAGGGGTGTTTGCTTGACATGGAAATTTCACAAAGAATCATGTTGAAGACACCTGCACAGCAGAAAACCCCAAATACAACCCAAACCTACAGAAATAAAGTGAATCAGTAAAAGCCCCTCAATGGATGGGGGAAGCTAGGGCAAGCTGCTAACAGAGGCCAGCTAGCTCTAGAGACCAGGAAATGCAGCCATAGGGCGGCCAGACTCATCCTGGTACCCTTCCCCTTGGCACGTACGGGTGGGTGCCCCTCCTCGCGTGTGTGATGGGTGCCTCTCTCTCAACATGTGTGATGGGTGCCCCTCTGATGGCTCCAGCATTGCCAACGTCTCACAGTTTGATTTGGTTTACATTGATAAGATGGCCAATAAGAAAGCTTCCTATAGATCTTTCCAGTGTTTCCTGGGGAAGTGATGTTTATCAGTGGTCAGTAAGTTTAATCAGTGGTTTGGGATACAGATTCTATTTCCTCATACCCTCCTCATTCCAAGAACAGTTTCAGCAGGTTTTCATTACACATTGTTGATTATCGATTTAAAACAATGACAGTTGTCCCATTTGCACCCCTGTAGTATGCAATGCAGAGCTAATTGTTTTCCTGTAGTACTAGTATTATGGTTAATATTATCTAATCATTGTCAGTAAAACCACCTTGAAGATGGGGCAGGAAACACTTTCACTGGTTAAAGACTCTGTTTTTCTGGTGCTGAACTGTACAGGGAATTACTCACTTTCACCCTCGAAGCCGTGCGTTTGCAGAACTAACTGTCACTTTGTTACGGGCATCTAGTTGAAGATGTTGGCAAAGCAAGATGCTCTGGGAGGTTTAGATGCTCTGGGTGGTGTTGGGGACACTGGTTTTTATTGCAGGGCCTTGTGGAACAGGGGTCACAAGAAGAGCTACCAGGGTCCCAGCAGTAGATGGGCTGATGTGTACATGAAGCCAGTAGGGCCTCAGCCAGTGTTAGCCATGAAGTAGGGGAAGCCTGGGTGTCAGCCCTCTGTAAATCGGTGTTAGGAGAGGTGAAGCCAGGGAGGCATTTTCTCCAGAGGGACCCGCTTTATAAGCTCCCAGAAGCCCTCTCCTATGCCTGTTTTGCAGGTACCTGGTGTCCCATGTACACATGTAGCTCCTGCCAACCTCTCATCTGAGCCCACCTGGCCTGACTGTGCTGCGTCTTTGCAGGGTTGGCTGTGTAAAGACTAAACAGATATTTGCAAAATCTTTGATTTACTGCTGGTGTTGTGCAAATCACTCTTCCACTGCATGCTATGCCCAAGCAATCATGGAAGACATCTCCCTGTTAGCTCAGCCTGGAGAGTTTTCAGAGTCGGAAATGGAGACCTGTGCCTTTAAGGAGCTCAACCTCTCAAGTCCCTGAGACCTCAAACGCTCTATTTGTCAAGTGGGACTATCATCGGCACAGGATGTGGGAGGGCAGCTGCTGGGCAGGCGTGAGGACCTGAGAGGCGTGACGGGTGACCTGTTATGGAGAGGGGAGCAAGGCCTTTCCAGAGGCAGAGGGTCAGGTCCCGGGGAAGGAATCTCGCCAGCCTGAGACGATGGCTCTTGGTTTGGGTGTCCCAGGCCGCAGAGCAGGACGTGTCCTGTGGGTGCAGGCGCCTGGTGTCCATGCGTGGGGAGGGCGCAGGATACCTTCATTGCTCTCAACACCCCTTCTCCCACCTTGGGAGGAGTACCTAGCTCCTTGTAAACGTATTTTCTCTTATTTACCAAGAAAAATATGTTTCCATTGAGAGAACTCGTGGGAAATACTTTTGGAAAACAAATATATTTGAGGGCTACTGTTTGAGCTGTTTCTCAGAAACAAAGTTCACTCATTTTATTATCATTCTTCCATGTTCTGCTTATACATGGTCGTGTGTGTGTGTGTGGTATGTCCTTCTGTGTGGTGTGTCTGTGTGTGATATGTGTTGTGTGTCCATATGCGTCTGTGTGGCTTGTCACTGTGTGTGGTGGGTGTGTGCATGTGGCGTTGAGCAGGGACTGAAGGAGGCAAGCTAATCTGGCACCCTCAATCATAAAATGACAAGCAGAATTTGTAGCCGCATAAAGAAGATGAGCTTGTTAACGCCTGGCTGGGTTTTGCTGGGTCTCGCCCACCTGGAGAGCAGAAACGCGGCGTGCGGATTGATGAAATGCCCGAGCGTGGTTTCTGCGAGTACTTCAGGCATGAAATTCACACTCAGCAAAGACTCACCCCTTTGTAAGTGCCCCTCCTGTTGTTCCAACCTAATCACTTGTCCCGGTTCTCCACGGGAGATGTTAGTACGCACTTGGGTAGGTTATCTGAACAGGCCGATTTTCATCTGAAAGAAGTAAAAGGCTGAGTCAGGTGGAACTGCTGTCATCCATCTGTGCACGTCACATCCAGCCCTCCTTTTCTGAGCCCGTCCAGTGGCTTTGTCTCAGACATGAAGGGGGATGAGGGTACTCGAGGATGGCCAGGGGACAGGGGGGCAATGGGGATGACCGTGGATCTTTCTGGAATTGCCTCTGTCAAAAGCCAGGTGAGGACCTGCCAGTTGCAGCCCCTTGTCCTCTGCAATAAGTGCTGGTGGTGCCCATGGATGAGAGGGAGGGAAGGCTCTTCTGCCACAATGCCCCTCACACTCAAGACTGGCATGGCCCTGGGCTCTCCCACTTACGGAACATACCTCTTACTGCATCATTCTCCTTACCTGTAAGACGCTCATTGTCACAATTTCTCTTCCTCAAGGATATGACGAAAGCAGCACTGTTGTCCTCCAAGATTTATGTTTGGGTCCCTGATTGGGAGGATTTTCCTGGTTCCTTTGGTGAGGTCATGAGAACCCAAGGGTGTCTGCAGCATGGAAGTCATCTGTCCCAGGAAGGCAAGCCCCCTAGAACTACTACAACTGGTCCCCCCTGGTCCCCCTACCACTCTCACGGAGCAGCTCACTTACCAGAGGTTATCTACCATCCTTTCTTTATTTTACAATCTGGCCATACTCGCTATGTCTTGTGTCAGCACCAGACAAACTGGAAACAGAATTTCTTGTCACTGATCTCCTGGTAAGATGATAGAGTTCCAGAGATAACTATGAAAACTGGCACCGAACACCCAGAGTCTAAAGGCCTGGCACAGGGCATGGATGAGGCTGTGTATCTTGTTGGGTTCCTGAGCCTCTCTAGCTACTTTTATCTACTTATTCTATTTACTGCTGGACAGCAAATAATTTTAACAGTAGAGCAAATACAACAATGACATCAGACGTCAGGCAGTAAAGGCCAGCAGTCCATGAGATACAAGAAGCAAATGCGTTGAGCCCTGAAATTTCCCCAGCTTCCTGCTTTGGGACTGTTTCCAAGCTGTGGTGCAGGGAGAGGGAACCCAGGCACCGCCTGGCAGGCCAGTGTGTAGGAGGCAGAGCGTCCCCCCATTCATATGTTAAAGTCCTGTGGTTTTTCTTCTGGGTTATAAGACTTCTCTTCAGCGAGTCTTCAGTAGGTTATTCAGGATGATTGTTGTATAATTTAGTCGTGGTTCATTTGGTCCTGAGAGGAGATGAGTGGAGCTCTCACCTACTCTGCCACCGTCTTGGATTCTCAGGGGTTCTCTTCTTTACTGATATGAATTACTTTGGTGGATTTTAAAAGTTAAACTAATCTTGCAATATTGGCATGAAGTTGGTAATGATGTATTATCTTTTTCTATAAATGGTTGGATTTTAGTTGTTTAAATTTTAAAAAAATTTGCATTTATATTAATGAGAGATTTTTTTTCTATAGTTTTCTTTTCTTGTAAGACTTTAAAAAAAATGTTTTTACTGATTTCAGAGAGAGGAAGGGAGAAGGAGAGAGAGAGAGAAACATCAATGATGAGAGAGTCGTTGGTTGGCTGCCTCCTGTATGCTCCTTACTGGGGATCAAACCCACAACTCGGGCATGTGCCCTGACTGGGAATTGAACTGTGATCTCCTGGTTCATGGGTCGATGCTCAACCATTGAGCCATGCTGGCCAGGCTTTTTGTAAGACTTTGCATGGTTTTGTCATCAGGATAATGCTGATCTTATGAAATGATTTGGGAAAAATTTGTTTCATCCTCAGTTTTATGGAACAGTTTATGTAGAAATTGCTTTCCATCTCTGTTTCCTCTCCTTCCTTTCTCCCAGGATCAGAGAAAGAATTGTAACATAAGGCTGGTGCCTCCTTTCCTCTGGGCATTGTTACTCCTTGTAACCTGTATCTCTCACCTCTCTTGATACACAAGTCCCACTTCTCCCTCTGTTGGGAAAGACTTTCCTGCTTCTGTCTTCCAGGGCAAGTCCTACACATCTGTCGAAGCCACATCTCAGGGTCCACTTGCCTTTTAAGGCTTTGGGAACATCTCTTCTCGTGGTGGAGTGGTATTTCCACTGAGGACACACTGCCCCTTGCAGACTTGGTCCTGGCCTATATGCTTTTTTTGGCTTGTTTTCACTGCCCCATCTCCCTTCATTCAGCTGAGGCTCCTTTGGGTTAGAACCCTGTACCCTCGGTTCCTCATATAACATCTGGCATTGATTGGTTACTAAATAGATGTCTGGGAATGTGGGACTATCTTAATGAGCATTTCCCCCTCTGTTATATCTAAAGTTTCTGGACTGATGTGTGATGAAGTACCTGGAACAGGTGTGGCAGGATACAGAAGGACCAGGAGGACAAGACGCTGGGGTTGTTTTGCTGAAGAAAGTTTGCAGTGGTAGCCGGCCCTGCTCAGATGCTGCAGTGATGGCATTTATCACGCTGTGGTGGGGACATTTATGCAGTCACATGGCAGGAGTCTTACGGGAGCTATTAGCCTGTGTAGTGTTGGATTAGATGACTTCCAGTCTCCATCCAATATGAGAGTAAATGAATCCTCCTAAAATGCTTCCAACATCATTTCACTCCATTGCTCACAAACCTCCACAAAGCCTGCACAGCCTTTCAGTCAAGCCCTGGCTTTATAAGAGCCCTCGATTGGGTCAACTATATTCCATTTTTTATACCTAAGCAAGCCCTGCCCTAGGCTCCTCTTATCTCATGTCCACATGCCCAGGCTATTCCAATTGTGCCCAGGATATGCACCTATTATGAGTCTTCTCTTGGAAGTCACCCAGACAGTCCCAGGTTGAGTGTCAAACTGAAGGCATGATTTTCAGGCTGTTTAGCTGGGAGAAGACTTCAGTCTGTGTCCACAAATGAAAGGGGACCTTTCACAAAGCAGAGACATCTCTACCGCTGGAAGTGTCCAAGTAGAGATAGACAACCATATTCCAGAGGTGCTTGAGAGAGGGGCGACTTTCACCTCACAGAGACCCCTGCTAATGCCAAGGTTCTCAGTTCCGTGAGTGTCCACAGCTGCTGGCTCAGAGTAATGAATCAGGGCTCCACCTCCTCCACCTGTCCTCGAATGTTCTCGCTTCTTCTCAGCTGCTGAAGGAGTACCCCACGCGTGCCTCCCTCACTGCCCCTCCCCCACTACCTGCCCACTTGCCACCCTGCCCTCCAACAGACCCTGTGAGGTCTGAGAAAAGGCGGCATCTTACTCATCTTAGCATGTCCATTGCCTACCTCAGAGCAATGCACAGTGTAGACCCTCCTGAAATACTGAGGGCAGATGGGAGGCGAGGAGAGGTGGTTGGGGGTGGGGTGGGGTGGGGGGTAGGGGAGAAAGAAGGAAGTAAGCTCCCGAGCCCAACACAGCTAGGAAGTAGTAGCTGCTTGTGGCACATCCTTTGCCCTCACTTCTTGGAGGAATGGGCTTTTGGGGACAATTCTATGAAACCTTTCTTCCTTCTGTATTACTCTCCTGTCATTCCTAATAAGCTATATTTTAATTTAAAACAGCAATTTGCAGTGCAATTCATTTACGAGAACACAATCCATTGTGATCACAATGCCATAAATTTATGTTTTAAGTAATTTTTAATGCTTGTAGCAGCTGGGTCTCTGAAGTGTGGAAATAGCTAACATTTTCCACCTTGTGCAGCCAAGGGAAAAAAGTCTCTGCTCTTAATTATATAACCACCAAAGACAGCATGCAGCGGGCAGAGCAGACATAATTGCAAAATAAGAAGTGATGGGCCTGAGAATGTAGGCAAGACTGTAAAGTAAACATGGAACAGTCAGGATGCAGCAGGTGAAGCCGGAGCAGAAAGACGCATCCTTCAAACTCACAGGCAGCTGCAATTTTAAGTCATGTTGATGAAAAAGAAAGCATGATTAGGAAAACAGAATTATAGAAGGAGTGGAAATAGAGCCTTATAACCAAAAAGACTGCATTTGAAGGGGGGGGGCGGGAGTTGATTTGCTTGTGAATGAAGGAAGTGCTCACACCTCCTGTGCTCACATGAGTGTACTGGATGCAGTGACAGGGAGGGTCGCTAGTGCTCTCCACCTGTCCCCAGTTCTGAGTCCAGTGACTGGAGGGTTACTGTGCCCTTCACCTGCCCAAAGGCCTCTTAGAGAATTATGCTAAGATAAACGTACAGAAACCTGCGTGCCACCCCCTCCCACCTGTCACACTACTCCTGAGGCCTCAGAACCCGAGGAAGCAGCTAAGGATCCTGACAAAGCCCCACGATGACTCTGGTCAGCTTTGCTCAACTTCTCAGTCTCTCTCTGTTTCATTTTTCTCTCTCTCTTCCTCCCTCTCAGTTGGGGCACATTTTGGAAAACATGCAGCTGGCCTTTTTGTCCACCCAGTCCCAGGCTGGGTTCTCAGCAATGATGCCCATGGGGTGGCTGGGGTTCAGCTCTCCTCGTTAAGTGGAAGACACCCTTCTTTCCTGGGATTTATAGACCCTGCTGTCCAGGAGTAACATAACACAAGCCACATGTGCTATTTTAACGAGAGGAAGCAGGTCCAATTCAGTATATTCAAAATAAGATCATTCAACCTGTACCTAATAGTTATTTTACAGCTAATTTTTTTGTGCACAAGGTCTTTGGGACCTGGCATCTTTCGGTGCAAGCCAGGCACACGGGGCCTGCGCTGCTGTCTGGATGGCACAGTTGTAGATGTTGCAGCACAGATGCTTCAGACTAAAGCAAACTCTGCCGGTTTAACAAACGTGCACTCATATAGGTCATCTGCAACCATTTCCTGGTGATGCAGGCAGGCCATTAGAAGCACAGTTTGGGGGGTGCTGCTCAGGAGAGGTTGAGGAGGGTCTTTGAGGGAGGTCAGGGCAGGTTTGTTCCCATCCTGGTCCTGGTGCCTGGTGGAGACCCTTCCTCCTCATTCTGCGCACTCTGATTATGCCTGGGTTGGTTGCTGATCCTATATCTCCCCTGTCTGACACTGAAGTTATAACAGGTCTTCATGTGGGGACGACTTCACCGTGGGTTCCTTTGAGAAGTGACTCTTTTGAGCAAGGTCCTGAAGAAGAGGGGTGGGAGATGCAGGTTTGCTGCGTGGGAGGGGATGAGGGAAGCACTTTCAGGCAAATGGACAAGGCCTTGCAAACCCTCTCTTCTCCTGGAGTCGCTGGGCATGAGCTCTGAGTGCTTGTTTCATCCTTCCTTTACTCTTGGCCTCCGATCCGCCCTCTTTCAGATTTGGGGCACCTAGGTGTTCATACTCCGCTCTGACTTATTCCCAAGCTTGGCTGCTGCTCTCCCTCCTGGTTCTGCCTCAGGCCCTAGAGGTTCCCTGCAGGCAAGTTCCTCTCAGGATGTCTCCCTCCAGTGGTCCCCTCAGTGCCCTGCTCAGTCCCTGCCCTGGAGCCAGGAGTCCTTCAGGGGAGGTTGAGATGCAAATTTTACTGCTTCAATATCAGCAATTGAAGGTCTGAAAAACTAGGGAGAGGGGGTACTCACAGGAAAGGGTACATTGCTCCATAAGGATCACTTTTTAAAAATTTTTAAAGAAAGTCCTAAGTGTTAAGTGTTGGTTTAGTGGATGGTGGACAGAGAAATGGGCTGTTAGGAGTGACTCTAGCGATCAGAGCCACAGGGCTGGCCAGGGACTGAGAGGAAACCAGCCCGAAATCAAGCAGAACAGTGTGGAAATGATAGATTGGCACACGACACTAAGTCCACTCATTCCAGAGCCCCCTCCCAGCATGGGTGGAGGGTGGGCATGGGAGTCTGAGGTTTTGCATGATGATGTTTGAACAGAAACAGAACCAGATCACGACACTCTGAACTTGTATGTCCAGCCTCCAGTTCTGAGAGAAATACATTTCTGTTGTTGAAGAGCCTGTCTGGTGCTTTTTTCCAGCAGGAGCTGACCAACGCGGGGATGAACTGACTAGTGAGTCAAGCGCTACAAATGTATGCACTTAGCTCTGTGCAGGCTGGAGCTGGGGAGAGTTTGGGATTCACTTGAACGGAAGAAGGATGAAATTCTCTGGACCCATAGTTGATTTTTTTTTCTTCAAAACCAAACACTTGCCACGAGAAGAGCGATTTATATTAGGATAAAGGCATCCCCTGCATCCCCTCCAGTTTTCCTCCCAATAGCTTGTGGAATGAGGACCTCCTATGCCCAGGATGTTAACGAAGGGAGCTGCCCATCCTCAGCACTGAGAGGACCCTGTCCAAGACTCCAGTTTTGGGGTTCTGAGTCCAGGCCTCCCACCCTGCTCTGTGGTCCCCTCTCAGGGTCTAAAGCTCTTCTTTGAAGTAGATAGGATGCTGGGAGTTCAGACACCCAGAAACAACAGGGCACTAAGGGGCAGCCAGGTGCTCCTTAGAGCTTGGCCTTGGACCATGACATTCGGTGAGAGAGCCTCACCTGTCCCAGGTCCCAGTCATTTCATGTCAGGAGACTTCACAGTGGCAGGAAATAACTATGGGAGATGGTTTGAATTTTCGTGGAACAAAAAACTACCAACATGAAGTACAAAAGAAAATTATTCTTAAATATGCATTGTAAACCCTGTACCACGTGCATAAGGATCTAACATTTTGGTCCTGGGGAATTTATTTGGGCGATTTACAACCTGAATGCCTATCAGTTGCCAATGGGACCCATCACTCCCCATGGCTGAGCTCCCAACAGCCCACAGCCTAGATGAGAAAATGAAGGAGCCTAAGTGCTCCATACCAGGGTTAGGAATCCCTGCGTCACCACTGCTCACCCACAGCCATCTCTCCCACCCTCCTCCGGGTGTTGGACTGAGGCATCGCTCTGATTTGTTAAGTTTGGTCACCCCCAAACCTCCACACTGGGTGGCTACGTGGGCAGGGGCTCTGATCACATCTTACCTTTTACTCCTGCAAACATGTTTCCTGTAGAAGCCTCAGTGTGGTGTGAAGCCTGTGGCAACAATTTCCTTTCACCTTTAAAATCTGTATGAAAAAAGGAAAGGAAAGTGCTCAGACTGCCCCTTCCCCTCCCACTTGAGTGTGAGCTGCCTCTTGTGGTTTGAGTTGGTGAAGGATTGACAACTGCTGGCCTGGATTATCCAGAATAGGAGGCCCCAGCTCGGGACATCAGAGCACAAACCTCCAGTTTGGATCATCGGAATATGGGGCTCAGGCCCGGACCATTCAGAACAGGAACCTCAGACTGGACCACCCGGAATACGCTCTGTCTGGTGCATATCCCAGCAACCACATTTCTTCTCATTTTTTCTCCATACAACAATTCAGGAAACCCAACATTCCGCTTTCTATAGCCCTTCCTCAGGCATTATTCAATAAAGGATGGTCCATCCTGCCTGCGCTCCTGGAGCAGGGTTCTCCCCAGCTTGTCTGGGCTGTGCTGGGGTTTTGGTGAAATTTCTGCAGGTGACTCCCGGAAGTGGGGTGACTCCACGTGCTCACGGTCAAGCCTGCTGTGGCCACAGGGGAAATGCTGCCAACACGGTGACATGTCAGGGCACGTAGGGTAGGTGTTCTGTTTCCCTACTGGTTCGGGTTATGCAAATCCTGCTTGGAGCACGGAACCTCCAAGGGCAAGTGCACGCCACAGTCGTAATGTGCTTTTGTATGTAGTAGCACGGAATAGACCAGTCTCGGAGATTTCTCTAGAACGACCTTCGCTTTATTGGCAATGGAATAATAAGTGATTCTGAAGCATTCTGTCTTTTAATGAAGAGCGCTGTCTGGATCCTGTGCCCAGGGAGGGAAGACCACGGGCCCTGCTCTGTGTTTTTCCTGGCTGTTCAGTTCACTCGCTTGTCATTGATATATGCAGCATGGAAATAAAGAACGCATGCATAACATAAAGGCGGCGTAAATAACATTAAGAAGAGCCAGCGGGCTGCGGTGCCCCCTTATCTGCATTTGCAGGTCCCGATCCATCAACGCAGGCGCAGCTGGGCTCAGGGATCCGTCCCATGGAGGCCGTGGGTGGACAGACGCCCGCATTGTGTATCTAAGGCAGAGGGTTCCATTTAGAAATTCCTATTGTGGGGCAGGGGCAAAGTATCTATAATAATTTTAAGGACATTTCCCAAATGTTTATTTAGATAAAAGATGGATAACAGTAAAACTCCCGAACCTGCGGCCTGATAACTAGGTTTTATTAATGACCTGCCATACGCTGGGGCTGGATAATTAAAGTTTTTCCCCCCAAAGGAAGAGAGTGGACAAATTTATTTGATGGTCTGATAACCAGGGACACTGGTTGAAAACTATTGATATAATCGGAGCTCATTCGATTTGCTCAAGACAGCCACTCCTATCAGCTGATTTCACCTGTGAATAGTTAATTATTCTCTGAATGCATATGGGTGAGCCATTAATAAAATTTGACTATGTCATAGTTTCTTTGTCACCCACATGTGCCTTTTATCTCCTGTATCTCCTTCTTAGTCTTTCCTTTCCCCCTTTTTTATTCCTTTCCATTCTCTCTTAAAAAAATTATAAAGCTAGGGATGAAAGATGCAGGCTGTGTGGGTTTGCAGGCTGCGTCACAGATGGGGCATGGGGGGCAGGCCTGAGCTAACAGGGGCCCCAGTGAGGCCTGGGCGAGGGTGGGAGCTGGAGAGGCCTGGGACCTCATGGCCTCAGAAGGAGCCAGCCCGGCTTGATCTCAGATTTCTGGCTCCAGAGCTCGGAGAGGCTGAACTTCTGTGTTTGAGTCCCCGCCAGTGGTGTTCCTGGCAAGGGCACGGTTCTTCCGACCCATTACTTGGGTGTCCATCCCGTGAGGGCAGCCTGGCTGAGCTAGCATCTGGACTGAGAAGAGGCTGGGGCTTGGGGGTGCTGGTGCCTTTCCCCGCCCCCTGACCTCTGCACCTCAGAGCTTCTCAGATCAGGGCTTTAAGCACACACACCTCTCTCCCTCCTCCTTTTCCTGCATCTGGCGCTGTGTTTTCAGGACAGGTCCCCCTCCTGCTTCAGGGTGTCACCATCTGCTGACCCCTCTCCTCTCACTGTAATCCCCCCTTAGCAGGGCCTCCTCACCACCAGGGTCCTCCACCCTCTGAGTCACCTGTCACTGCTCTTGTGCCATCGTCACTGCATGGCCCAGCTCGTTGGGCGCAAACGCAGCAGCCCTTCCTAGGCCTCTCGGTCAGTCAGAAGCACATTTGATGTTGCTCCCCCCCTCCCCGAGAGGCCCCCCACAGAGGCAGGGACACGGTGGGGGTGAGGACCCGGCAGGTGTCTGCCAGCAGTCTTAGCTGAGGCGCAAGGTGCCCATGACTTTGAGCCACTCGTCAGGTTAGAAGGCCTTCTGATCCACTCTCACCCCTTGTTTGTGCTTAAGGAGCTGAGACTCTGCCAGCCTGGAGCCCTCGGGCAGAGTTGGAGGGGTTGGGAGATCAGGGCCTGGAGGCCCTGGGGTCTGGGGCCACGATGATCACCCCTCGCCCAAGCTCATGGGCACCAGGGGCTGAGGAGGGGTCAGGCTGGCACCGAAAGCCGGGCATCCCAGGCACAATGAGTATTGTCTCAGGAGGGGCTTAGGTGAGCCCACCTAACCACTGCTCCTCTGCAAGGGGGCAGTGCTGTGTGTGGCCAGCCCACCTCACCCACTTCCTCAGACACCACCCTGGGTTCTACTCCCGGAATCTCTAGCCATTTGGCCCAGAGGTTTCAGCACCAGGACGTTTGGCCACACATGACTTTGACAGGCAGATCTCATTTTGTGTCCAATGAAAGACAACACCAGAGATCATTAGAGTAACTTTGTCAGGTTCAACGTATTTCTGCGGACGGGAGTTTGGCCCCTTTAGGAATGCCTGCAATTTGCTTTGTCTTGCTGAAAACAATATTTTCCCCAAAGACCCGCACACGAAGGCCATTACAAACCGTAATTCATATTGCATGAGCTCCGAAGTGTTCAGCACAAGCGACAAATGGAGGCTTTAGTGAAGTATTTATGCTCTGCTGTGAACAAGGCATAGGACGCCCAGATTCGCAGTTAACGCTGGGGAGAGCCACTCCCCCAGCCTAGGACGTCGCTGTGCTGTGTCCACAGAGAGGCTAGGGCCGAGCCAAGCCTGGGCTTCAGGCCAGCACCTCCGTGTTTCCTACACTCACCATTTGTCTAGAGACTCGGCCCAGCTTTGCTTCTTACTATCCAGGGCTTATAAATGGGGTGGCAGCCACATTTATGACGTAAGCAGACAATAAAAGACTAGGGTTCAGAACATATAAGGTAAAGACAGACGACCCAATAGAAGGATGCGCAGAAGACTCACAGGGTTTATACAAATACCAGATCATGACATTGTGCACCTAAAACTAACATAATGTTACATGCCATTTATACCTCAATAACAACAACAACAACAACAATAAAGCAGCTGACAAGGCACCTGACAGAGGAGGACACTCACAAGGAAAACACACACAGAGGTGAGAGCCCCGAGAGGCCAGGAAATGAAAATCAGTGTCACAGTGAAACCCCAGACCCACCCACAGGCAAAACCAAACTGCACCCCCGTGGCCCAGCAACCTGCTCCTCAAGCTGTGCTTTAAATCTATGCCGGGAAGTCCCACCTGATTCTGCTGGGTTAATTCCTGGCAGTTTGAAGGGTGTGAAACCACAAAAGGAACAGAGATGTGCCGATAGGGCTGCCTCTGGTTTGTGTGGTGTTAAAACAGAACCCGCATGTAACGTGGTACATGATGGGCATCCCAGAGGTGCTGCCTTCGTACCCCCCCGCATGCTCTCCTCATGATGGCAGGGACACCATGACTGGGGCCTGCTCTCACCTTTGCCTCTGGCCAGGCGCCTGACTGGGAGGAGGCGGCATTGGGCGACTTTACAAAGCTAGGTTACCAGAGGCCATCCACCTTGAAACCCAGGCCAACAAACCACATGAAGAGACAGAGGGTAGGGGCTCCGGCCACAGCCCTGTGGAGCACCCAGGAGCCCAGCTTTCAGCACCGGGACCCAGTTGCCATCCACCTCACACTGCACACTCACACTGGCCAGCAGGGCTGGACGTGGTCACCTCAGCCCGGGTGCTCTGGGCAGTGGAAGATGGAGTTATAACCACAGCGTGGAATCCACGCATGCATTCATGCGCATGCTGCAGGAGGAATCACTGAGAGGTTAGGACAAAAGTCAGTGACAGTCTCCAGGGGAGAGGGAGACATCTCCCAACACATCCTGGTGTATGCTGGCTCAGGAGTAATTTGTGCTTTGTACAAATGAAGAAAAAAATTGAGCAAAAAGAAGAAAATGCAATCCTGAAAATTGAAAACGGGCTAAAACAAAAGAACCTAATTATGTATCAAGTTGGTGACAAGACCCCGGGGAGAAAAGCATTATTTCCAGTGACTTGACAACACAGTGTTTTGACTATTTATCTTCCCTGGGAAATACTGTAAGCAAGTTATCCTTAGGGGAGGAGCCAGGGAGACCTGCCAGAGCTTCAGAAATCGGGAAAGAGAATCGAATTGGGAGGAGGAGTGGGAGATGGAGAGAGAGGAGATAGAGGGAATGTGAGTGGACCATTTGGGGCAGGTGCTGACACAGCCCGGAAAGCTGCAGCCCTGGGAGCCCCTTCATCGGAGGCCCCACCCAACAGAGAAGGCCCAGGGCAGTGCAGTGCTCTCCCACCTATTTGCAGGTGTCGGGTGTGCTTCCAGGACTTTGCACCAGGTCTGACCTGTTTGCAGGCCTGGTTCCAGGGAGCATTCTCTCCCCTGCCCTCATGCCTTTCCCTATCCCCTGCAGCCCTACAAAGTCCCCTCTTCCAGGGTCCTGTCTTTTCCCTGGTCTCCAAGGTCATTCCCATCTCAGGTCCGGGGGGATCTCTGAAGAGCCTCTGCAGGCCCTGTCCCCGAACTATGCAAAAATTTAGAACACACTCCCCAACCCACAGCAACTGCCCCTCTGACCCCCACCTCTTCCTAGCCCCCTCTGCCCTCTGGACCTCTGACTCCAGCTCTGGCTTTGCCCTTGCTGCTCCTTCTGCCCAGACTCTCTGCCCAGGTGTCTGTGGCTCCCCTCTCCCCTCAGGCCTCCCTCAAAGGGCACCTTCCCAGGAGCCTTTCCTGACCCCTCTGTTGACAGTGGAAGGTACCCCCCTCTCCCTCTACTCTCCTCCCCCAAAGCACTCATCCTGGCTAGACCAACTATTGTATTCCCTCCCAGACCCTGTCTGGCACCACAGGAAGGGAAGAACTGTGAGGGCCCAGGTCCTCTGGTATCCCAGCACCTTGAACTGGCCCTGAGGGGACATGGGGGAGACACCAGGAGGGGCCAAACAGATGTGTGCCTCCCTCCTGGGGTCACTCTTCCTACTGGTCATGGTGGGAGATGGGGGCAGCGTTGCCACAGCGGTCCCTTGCCTCTCCTGGCCCCTCACGCTGTGTCGTCCTCTGGAGGTCACTTCGCTGCAGCTCGGCTTCCTGGTCTCTTTGGAACACACATTCCCATTTTATGTGCAAACTGGTCTTTGCTGCTGACTCCCCTCTGGGAACCAGGCTGCCCTCCTTCGTCCCGAAAGGGGCGCTCTCCTCGCTGGAAGGTTTGGCCCCAAATCAAACTAATGCCCCAGGGAGGGAGGTCTTTTGTTTTCTTAAAAAAAAAAAAAAAGCCTGCACGCTACTCTTGGCTCTGTGCCCGCGCTCTGACCTAGCAATCCAAACCATTACGATGCTTTCTCACTCCATTTAATTTTTGTTTTGTTTTGTGTTAGTCGACGTTTTAATTACCAGAGCAGTGTATGTTCACTGTAGCAAGTCAATGTGATGGAGTTACCGTCTCCATCCCAGTCCCCAAACCGTCCCTCTGAGGTGCACTGTTTGAAACCCGTTAGTATCCTCCCTACGTTTCTCTACACGTGGGCAAACACATGCACAGCTAAAATTCCACAACCAAGTGGCCTTTTCCTGTCTTATTATTTTTAAACAAAAGCAGGATCCACCTCCCATTTGTGTTCAGACCTTCCTTTATTCTTTCAGTGCCCATCTTGGCTGCTTCTGAGCCAACACCTGTTGCTGCAAGCTAACGTGTTAGTGTCAGCAGAGCCTGCTGACAGTGCCTGTTTGTGCCTCCAAACTGTGGAAACCCGCATTTTCACATGGTTTACCCTAACGTCTGGAGTGCCGACTCGGTGCCAGCTCTGTTGAAATGCTTTACAGGAATGCAAGTTATTTCAAGAACTATTTCCAATTTTTGCCAATACAAACACTAATCTAAGAGACACCCCGAAACATGTATCATCCCACATGAGTGCTCATGTTTCCTGTATGATGATCTCCCAATCGTGGCTGCTGGGTAAGACAGGTCCACTTTCAGTTTAGGACACGTGGCCCGATAACCTTCTCAAAGGGTTGTTTCAACTCACACCTTGCCCGGAAATACTCAGGAGCTCGAAATCCCCTTGTCCTACTCAGCCCCTGGTCCCGCTTGGCCCCAGGGTGCAATTTTGTGAGTGTCACCTTCCCTGGAGAACATGCTCTGTGGCTCTTGGGGCTGCATCTCCCTGACCTGGGTGAGACCTAGCATCTAAGTCCTCACTGGGTGTTTGCACAGCCTCCATCGCAAACAGCCTGCTCCTGTTCTTTGCTGTTTTCCGGTTGGATTGCTTGTCTTTTTCTAAATAAGTAAGAGGGTTTTGCATTGTAAGAAGATCAACTCTTTGTCTGCCATATGATCTGCAAACATTTTTCTCAGTCTTACTACTCTGTTTGTATTTCTGCAATGTGTCCTTGCCATACAAAAATACACAACTCGACAAAGTAAAAGGTATCTGATTTTCCTTTAAGGTTTTGGGTTTTCTGTTCTGAATAAGAAAAGCTTTCCCAACTTCTAGGTTATAAAATATTATCTTAAAATGTCCCTCTGATGATGTCATTGCTTTGTCTGCAATCTGTGTAATCTTTCAGCTGTTGCACGTTACTCCGTAGACAGAGGTGCAGTCTGCATGTTTCTTGCAGGTAGAAATCACCTCCTATGTGTCCCCTATGGCATTTCCCTGATGTGACCCCCAGCCTCAGTGCACAGGCACCCCAGGGGCTTTAACACCCAACTGACTTCACCCTCCTTTGTTCTTGATCCAAATCAAGCCTGAAGACTGCATATGTGCCCATGGTCCTTCCCACCCTGTGGTCTTCTAAACGCCAGAAAATATATTTCGAAAGTAGTAAATCCTTAACCAAACTGGGAAGCAGAACAGCATATTCTGCCTGAGAGTTGTGACTGGTTCCTGAACACTGAGGAGAAACAGTCAGACTGAGAGGGAGACGAACACACAGCCCTGAAAGTGGCAGGGGAATCCCCTGGATGGTTGGAGGAGTGAAGGTGGCCTCCCATGAGTCCCTTAGGCAATGTCCTGGACAGGGGGCATTGCTACAGGCACATAGAGGTGCCCCCCTTCTACGAGGACTGCTGGTGGGAGCAGAGGGAGCTAAGAGAGCAAGAAAGCCACATGGGGTCATTCCGACTTTCTACCTTCCCTGGAGTTCCAGTGACTGTAACCTGTCAACACAGGAGAGGCAGTGATTCCTAGGAGGGGGTCAGATGAAGGTCCCTCACAGAGTTCACTTGAGTCATCCCTGAGACTGCCTAGTCCACACTCAGCTGCCCCTCAGATACAGCAGCTAATGTCCTGTCCTATCTGCCTGCCCCGGCAGCCGAGTGCTCAGGTGACAGAGAAATCCATCCTTGTCAGGCAGTGGAAGCCCAGTAAGCTGCTGCTGCTAATGGACTGAGCTTCTTCCAACAATGCACGCAGCACCAGCATCTCCAGGTTCCCTCTCAAACCCCCAGCACAAAGGGCAAAGATGAGTTAAACTGGTAGAGCAGATGATTCTGAAAAACAAATAATTTAGGGCCCGGCTGGGTGTGACTCAGTGGTTAAGCATCGACCTAGGATCCAGGCGATCAGGGTTCGATTCCCGGTCAGGGCACATGCCCGGGTTGCAGGCTGCGGCCAATCAATGACTCTCTCATCATTGATGTTTCTGTCTCTCTCTCTCCTTCTCCTTTCCTCTCTCTGAAACCAATAAAGATATATTTTAAAAAAACAAAACAAAACAAAAAAACCAAATAATTTAGGGATCTGAAAAAAAATCATTACAAATATTTTAATTAGTATCTACAGTGGTATCAGAAAAACTAATGTATTCATAAAAAACTTTAAAAGTCTCCACCAAAAAGAAATAAAGAACAATAAAAACCTACTAAAAATTTAAAATATGATTTCCTCTCATCCTAACAAAAAAAATGCAAGAACAAGGCAGACTGGTGTATGGATGTAGCTCAAATGGAATTAGTGAATTGGAAGCTGCCATCAAAGGGATCCTGTAGGACACGCAGGCATGAGTAAGAAGATGTGGACATGTAGTGCTTCTCTAGATTTCCAGGAAAGAAAAAGAAAGTTGAGAAAAGATCATTGAAAAATTTATAACAGTTCTCAGAGCTGAGGAGATACAAATGATAAGCCTTGATTCAATGAGGGCTAAGAAGGTTAATGGTGGAAGAACTGATCTGAGGCCACTGTTATGCTCTGGGCTGATCTTCCAAAGCTCAGAACACCAAAGACAAAGAGAAAACTCCAGTATCTTCCAGAGGAAGTAGGTGGCTTACCACCAAAAGGAGGAAAACTGAATATGCATCAGACTTCTCATCAGTGACCATGGATACCAGAAAAATAGAAAGACTTTTGAGGGGCAAGCTCAGAATGAATTACAGTCAAATCAATCTCATCTTTGACCTAAGAGTTTTATTTCTAGGCAACCCTTTCTTAGAAATATACTCATACATGGCACAAAAGGATACGTGCAAGGATGCTCTTAGTAACAGTTTCTATGAGTGAAACACTAGAACACAAATGTCTATGGGTAGGGAAATAAATAAGTTTTGCTAAATTCATATGATGGGATACCAGACAGACATTTAAAAGAATTACTAGAACTATATGTGGCTGATGTGGAGGGATTGTCAAGACAGTAAATAAGTGATTATAGAATGGTGAGACCCCATTTGTATTAAAAAATATTTTGACACACACATGCACACACACAAGAAGAATCAGAAGAACGAACAAGCACCTGTCACTAGACATCACTTCTGAGGTCCACATGATTTGTTGGGGGTGTAAAGATGTGCTCTTACTTTTTATTTGATGAACTATATCTTTTAAGTTTTATGCTGTGAAAATAAACAAACTATTAGTTATTTTAAAAACTCTCTAATAAACTCTACCCCTTACTCTGCTGAGGCTGAGATGAAGAAGAATGTGTATTGCTTCTGAAATCTAAGATGGCTGGGAAAGCAGCTCTTGGCCACATGCTGGGGCCCACACAGAGCAGCCCACCACCTAGCTCAGCATGGTTGGAAAACTGGTTCCTCTCCAGGACCCCCAAAGCTGAGTTGCACTATGACTTTACACACCTCCTGAATTAGAAGTTTGAGGTGCATATTTTCTGTGTGTGGGCCTGTGACCACACATTCCCAAGCGTGTTAGCAGGTTTCCATTTTCCTTGTTCCCATGTGACTGATGAAGGGCACTCCCAGGATGCTGGTTGATGCCAGCAGCACAGCCAGCATGCAGGACTCCAGGCTTTGCTCTCTGTGGGCCTGGAGAGCCGTGTGCATTTCATCTCTGCCACAGTCAAAGTGAATGCCAACTGTTCCAGAATCTAATAGAAGGGTGATTACAAAAAGCATTGTTTTTCTAATTTGGATTGTCAAGAACTGCACTGGGTCAACTAGAGTAAGGGGTGTGTATGTCCACAAGCATGTTTGAGTGTCTGGGCATGCATATGTGTGTGTAGGTATATGTATGTTTGGTGCATCTCTGTGTGGTATATGTGTGTGTCTGCATGTGGTGTGCACATTTATATCTGTGTGTATGCACATGCGTGCTGTCTTAGCACATGCGTGTGTGCATGCCTGTCACATGCTATTCCTCTCCCCAGGGGTCTCTAGCTGTATTCTCATCAAAATCCCCTGGGGAGGTTTTAGGAAACACCCAGCAGCCCAGATTCTGAGCACATTGCTTGGAATCTGATGACCTAGGTCAGTCAAGACCTGTGGCTCCCAGTGTACTCTTGGTGCAGCCCCACCTGGCTTTGGCCTCACCCACCTCCTGCAGGAGTCAGATCAGGCACAGGTTCAGAAAGAGATAGGGCCGATGCCACGGGGGTGGTGAACCCCTGCTGTTTTTGTAAATAACATTTTATTGGAACTCAGCCCCTCTCATTCATTCACCAATTAATTGTCTGTGGCTGTTTTCAAGCTACACAGTGAGTGGAGTGGTTGTTACAGAGACCGTGAGGCCTACAAAGCCGAAACTATCTGCTTTCTGGCCCTCTAAGAACAAGTTTGCTGCCCTCTCTCTGCACCCCTGTCCTGCCTGCTCCTCTCACCCCTGCCCCTGTATCAAAGGAGTGGCCTAGTTGGGAGTGGGGAGCAACCCAGGGAGAAGCCTGTGGCTCTTCAGGAGCTGGAACTTCTGCAAAGAAAAGTGACTTTATGCTGTTTTATATAAGGAGGGTTCTACGATATACATTTAATTATCTTAAGAAAGTGGTAAAACATTCTTGACACATTCTGACGGCGCTGCTAGTTCAGTCTAATGAGAGTGTGCTTATTTTGAGAAGTGCAAGGTCTTATTGAAAAGTATTAAAAATTAATATTAAGTTCAAATCTGAAAAAGATTGTTCCACATGGTCAGTAAATTCCACATTATTAAAACTCTTGAGAGTCTCCTTTATTTCTAAATACGTTTTTCATCCAGAATATGAACAGAGTGGTAACGCTTTACAAAATGTTGTGTGTGGGTTGTTTTTTTTTAAGTTAAAAAAGTCCCTTCTTGTACAGGGTTTGGCAACAGAACAAAATGAAACCCCATCCGAATGAAATGTTTTACTATGTTTGGTTCCATGAGAAGCCGGCTGAGCCCCGGGGACAGGGGTGCGGGGAGTGAAAGCCACATTTGGTTTAATTTATAAGGATAGAAATCCAATCCAATGCATTTTCAAATTCATGAAACCCTGACGTGTAGATGTGAACGTAAACTCCATGTGGACTTCCTAGCCCATACTGCGCCGCTGGCTTAAAATCAGGACAACATGCACAACTACAGTGGTTTGGGAGAAGCAACACTATTAGTAAAAGTCAGCAGAGGAACTTTTTATATCCCAGCAAGGTGGCCGTGACAAGTGTGCTGGCCCTAGGGCGATGCCTTGGGAGCCGAGTCCTGGAGCAGCAGTCCAAGGGGTTCCTCCGTCTCACAGCATGAAGGAAATGTGAAACTGGCCGATGGGCACCGGCGCTAAGATAACAACTTGGCTTTCACGTTTAACAAGAGGAACCTGGATTTCTCGGCTCCTCTGCCATTGAGAATTAATGGACGTTTCCTCTTTCCCCATTTTGGGCCTCTCCTTCCATTGCCCATTTAAGCCAACACAGGGGGGACTGATGCCAGGTGTTGCCTTCTGATACCCTCACTTCAGAAAGTGGAATTTCAGCTTTAAGAATTTGAGGACAGCAGGAGTCAGCTGGGGGTAAGCTCTGAGTGCTGGCGCCTGTGGCCGGTCACTGGAAATATGGACAGTGCACCCCAGGGGCCCATTGGGGCATGTTTCCTGGTATCCTGTGCTGTCCTGTCAGGGGATCAGACCAGCAGGAAGTCCCAGAGTGAAGGAAGGAGTGTCATCAAAGCTAGGAGGTCGCTCTGGCAGCTGGTAGCAACCAGGGCCTGCCCTGCTTCTATTTAAAGGTCTGTCCCCTTTAAAGGTTATGAACAAAAGCAGTGAGAGAGTTGGCCTCAAGTGTTCATTTCTTGCACAATTATTGATTAGGTAAGTGTTCACCAGGACCTTTCTCTACTGAGGAAATCTGAAAGCAATTTCTCGTTTCCTCATCAGATCACCAAGCCGCCTCCTTTTCACGTGGCAGGTGGTGGGCACAGCTGACCATGTGCCCACAGTTAGCAGGCCGCACGTGGCTTTAGTGGTTAGGGATCGGCATAGGCTTCCACTGCCCAGCTGCGGATATTTGGGTAATAGGCTCTGCTCAGGAATTAAGTGGCCCCAAGGACAGAGGTGTGGGCGGGCAGGGTCAGCTGAGCCAGCCTTGACCATGTTTTTAACCATGGGGGTGGCTGTGACTCAGGTATGTACTTGAAGGCAGAGTTGCAGCCCTAGTTGCAGCTCTTATTTCATCTCCCTGGAGAGTCATCTGTCGGGCTTGTTGAGAGCACGCTGACACCCTGGGGGGTGTGGACTTGACCTCTGAGCAGCAAACACCTCTCCTGTATTTTGCTAGGCAGCAGTCTGTCTCTAGTGTCTCAGGCCTGGCTGTGGCATTTTCTTCCTGCCCGTATTTCGTTGAGTTTGCAGGTGTGCAGGAAGCACTGCTTTTCTAGCCTGTTTCATTGTATAAGGACAGCTCACCATCTACCCATGTATTCCGGTCCTGCCTCGCAAATTGTTAAACATCAGCCACTCCGCAACTCTGAAAAGTTGCCGTCGTGGCCCAGCTGTCTCCCGTCTTCTTGTTGGGTCTCCCCGACTTTTGAGATCTCGCTCTGGACACAGAGACGGGGAGGCCAGTTTTTCTCTGCATTTAGAGAAAATTCACAAGTTTCTCTTTCTGCTTGTGAATTTCCAAGTTCTGCTTCTTGAGAGTCTGTCACCCTTTGGCCCTGGGAATTTCCATGGAATCCTGAGAGTTGCAGGCCTCGGGACCACAGATGAGCGCCTCAATCTTGGAGCCCGGCTCTGATGGAAATGGATGGAGAACACATGCCCCTAAGAGCTTCTGTGAGATGGGAAGCAAGAAGGAGCATCGCCCCTTCTCAGCTGAAGGCTGTTCGGTTTAGAAAGGGGCCCTCACTCCCCAGGTGCCTGAGCAGCTGGAGGACAGGAAAGGGCCGGGGGCCGCGAGAAAGCCCGTGTGTCCGTAGAGGGCAGTCTTGGTTTACGGAATGGATGCTCAAGCCCGGACCACATTTGTTCTCACTTAGCAGAAAGATATGCTAGAAATTTGCCATTACAACAAAATCAACATGTCTTTTTTATTAAGAATGTCACAGAGCCAATTATTTGTGTTTATGTCATAGCCGTGTATGTTGTTCCTTTTGGAACAAACGACACCCCGCTTTGCTGCAGCAAGAGCATGTGTTGGTTTGAAATGAAACCAAGTAGCTAAAAAGTCAAACATTCCTGGAAAGTGAGAAAACGTTCAATGTAGCCGATTCTGAACAGAAGAAGATGGAGACACAGTTGTGTCCGCCTCCTCTGATTTCCTGACGGGAGAAATGCATCCCCATGTGCAGACGTGGAGACGGAGGGAGGATTCCGTGTTCCTGTGGAGCATGGCGTAACCCTGTCCTTTCTCCTCTCAGCCTTGGGACAAGAGCTCGTTCCCCTCCTCCACTGTGACCATTGTCACCACCTCACTAGGCCAGGCCAGGGGGAGGGTGGCTGCAGGTGGGCTTCATGAAATTAGGTGTAGCCTGACCACAAATGTGGGTCCTGTGAGAGCAGATACTCTGCCGTTTCAGTGAGGCTGCCCTTTGATTGAAAAACCGTATTAGTCCCACCACATGAACCTAGTCTTGCAGGGGTGGGGATTGTTTTTTCTGCCAAGGGCCATTTGAATATTTATAACATCATTTGAGGGCCATACAAATTATCAAGTTAAAAATTAGCCTGTGCCCTAGCTGGTTTGGCTCAGTGGTTAGAGCATCGGCCTGCGGACTTAAGGGTCCTGGGTTCCATTACTTCCAAGGGCACTTACCTCAGTTGCAGGCTTGTCCCTGGCCCCGGTTGGGGCCCCTACTGGAGGCAACCAATTGGTGTGTCTCTCTCACATCGATGTTTCTCTCTAACTCTCTCTCCCTTTCACTCTTTCTGAAAAGCAATGGAAAAAATATCCTCAGGTGAGAATAAAAAAAAAAATTAGCCTCCTATATTTGGTCAAACACTTAATTAACTCACCCCTAATGTGCTGGCTGGAAATGCTTCTCTTTGGTGAGGCCTTGGCAGGGCCACCACATGATTTTGCGGGCCGGGCGTTCCCCATTCCTGCTTAGAGGAAGTTGATGTGCAAAGAAAAAATGGTGAGTAAAGGGAAAGAATGTGCTCGTCATTGGGAATCTGCAAGACACGGGTTGCCTTCCGGGGGCAGTGTTCTCGGCGTTGTCACCAGTTCATTGGCAACACAGGGAATGTAGTCTCAGGTGTCATACTTGACGTTTATGATTCTCTGCTGTGTTCTAAGTGTTGCCTCCTACTCTGCCCCACTGCTCCCGCGGTTGCCGGAGTGGGATCCTGGGTCACCCTTGACTTCTCCACCTCCTCACCCCCACCCATTAGTCCTAACCATCTTCCCTCGTGGGTTCTCCACACCTCTGACATCACTGACAAACCTGGTTCATTGTCACTTCAGATTTCGTCCCAGAGCAAACGCAGCTAAGATTGTGCCCCTTGTTTTGTGGGGGTCCTGGTGAGCTAGTTTTCACAAACTGTCTCATTTAATCCTCTCAAGAGGCTTCCCTGGGCACACCTGTGCTCTTCCTGAATGATCGGAGGGACCCATCGCATGTCTTTCTTCCCCCACAGGCACTGTGCTCCTCAAGACAGGCCCTGACTCATCAGTGCCCAGCGGGTAGTAGAAACTTGTGCCTGACTGTTTGGCTTCCAAAAGAAGGAATAAATTATTAAATGGATGAATAACCTTTTGATATTCCCCATGAATGGCTGCCTCTGTTTCTCGATCTCTTTACAATGGAGCAAGTTACACAAAGTAACAGAGTCAATCTCAGTGAGGCCACAGCATGGTCTCCTCAGTTCCCCGATACAGGTGCTACACGTGTCCAAGTGTAGTAGAAACATTCTCTTTGGCTTTGACCAGGCCCCTGGGATAGCTCAGGTAGGTGCTGCTGGCTCAATGGCCAACTTCTAGGCAGCTCGTCAGGCCAACAGCTCAACAAGGAGGATCAGCTGTCAGCACCAAACCTCATCCCAGAGCTCTTGCCATGGCCTGATCCTTCCATCATCTCGACATTGTTAGGAAGGTTAATGTTTTTAATTATCTTCTCAATGACTAATCAAGCAGAGGGATTGGACACTCAGGGGTCTGTTTCCTCCCCACCCGAAGGCTGGAGGCAGGCCACTGCAGGTGTTGGTTCATGTGCTCAGTGAGTTAAGGGCTACTGCTCTCTGTCTTTCAGCCTTTCCCTCATCATTGGTTCTTCATGGTTGCGAAATGGCTGCTGGAGCTCCAGATGTGGGTTACATCTACCTTTTATCAGGGCCCTTGTGATGACTGATTTTATGAGTCAACTTGGTTGGCTCATAGTGCCCTGTTACTGGGTGAAATACCAGTCTATATGTTGCTGTGAAGGTATTTTTTTAGATGTGATTAATAATGTAGCCAGTAGACATACCCTTCATGATGTGGGTGGGTCTCGTCCAAATCAGTTGAAGGTCTTAAGAGCAGAGACAGATTTCTTCTCAAGGCTGTAACACAGAAACCCTGCCTGCATTCCTGTCCTGCCAACCTGCCTTGTAGATTTTGGACTTAAGACTAGTGTTACCTCATCCTTGAATTTCCAGCCTGCTGGCCTGCTCTACAGATTTAAAATTGGCTCCAAATCTGCATTAACCAATTCCTTAAAATCTCTGTGTGTCTTTGTAAGAATCAATATGTACACTATTGGGCCTGGCTCTCTGGAGAAGTGACTCAAACAGTCCTAAATAGGCTTCTGTTCTCACCCAGTGGGCCGTGCCACAGGCCCGCTCCTAGCTGCACATCAGGCTGGGAGATTTGGCTTGTCACCTGTCCTGCCTCTGAGGTGGAGGGGGAAAGACAGAAGGGGCTGGAGGGGTCTTCTGAATTCTTTGCCATGGTCTAAAGTCCCAAGGCAGTGGGATCACAGAGGATCAAAAAGTCCAAACTGTCCCTACCCCCCTCCTATGACAGGTGTCCAGGACTGGCCTCACACAATGGTGGTCCCGAGAAATCCAATGTCACTGTTGGAGCCCAATGTGCAGACTTGGAAGCTTTCCCTAAGCTGTTTTGTGTTGGATTGTTTGCAAAGTGCTCAGATAACTGGGAAAAAGACATGAAGTTTCCCACTATTTATTGATCCCCCAAATTCAATTTCTGTTCAATTTCACATGCCCTCACAAGGAATGAGGTTGACTCAGTACTAAAATCTCTTTGTTCTCACAGTCATCACTTTCCTCTTTATGTAGCCAGGTTAGAAGAAACCGGAGAACAATTTTGAGAAAAAAGGAAACAATTTCTGATTGAACTGGAGGCTAATTCTTAATTAAATCTGGTATGTTTCTAGATACATAAATAATTCACTCATATAAATGAAATATAATATACTTGTAAATAGAACATGCAAGGTTAATTTAGCGTAGAATCGCTGATAAACAGAAAACCCTAGAGCTCAAAACAAATAGAAAATATGGCCTTTTTAAAGACTAGGCTCTGTGTTCTACACATATAATTTGTTAATTAAAATTCTAAAAAATCAGATGGCTTCAAAGGGCAGCTGTATTATTTTTTTTCTTCTGAAACAGAAAAATGGGTATCCAGCCTGCTACAGTGTTATTTTGGTTGGTAGTGAGAGAAAGAGATGAAAAAATTCTTTATTAAAAAGCAGCAAAACCAATGGAAATGAAATCTTGTAAAAACAGAAGCCACAGCTGGACTAACAGCTCAAGAGCCAAGAGGATATCTTCGTTTACTGATGTACACAAAGCTGCTCTTACCTGATGCTAATTCACTTGGTTTTATGCAAAATTAAAAGGGTCCATTGTGAGCTACTCAGTGGTTTTTAGACTGTCAGGTGCAGGGAGGGCCTGCATCCTTGTGAGGGCCTAGGGTGAGGTGGCTGGAGACATAGGAAAGACCAAGGGAAGATTCCTGAGGATCTGTGAAACGTGTGTTTTCTGCTTGTGCCCATGTTTCCTGTCTCACAGGTGGTGGCAGAGTGGCTGCTCCCTGACTGGCAGGGGTGGGTGGTAGCAGAGTTTGGGAAAGAGGTAGTGTAGGTTCCCGTGGACCATCCAGATAGAAGCAGGGCCCTGCTATGGGTACAGGGAGCCCCATCAACCCTGGAAGAGGGTGCAGGTAAGAAGCAAGAGAGGGTGACAGGAGCCAGGGAGAGAGGGAGCATGTGTAGATGGGGGAGTTGTGGGGGCGTAGGGAGTTAGGATAAACCCTGATACTGCTATTGCTTATCCAGGATCGACTCAGACACATGGAGGGAAGTTGAAGGTCCCAGAAAGCCCTGTCTGTCTAGAGAGGAGGACAGGACCAGAAGCTTGCCCCTCAGCAGCACAGGATCCAGGCCAAAGCTGGCTCCTTGATGCGGGGGTCACTGAGCTCTCTGCTGAAGGGGGAGCTGCAGTCCTCGAAGGCTCACCTGCCAGGATGGGAAAGTCTGGTGGAGTGGGACTGGCCTGGAAACAAGGCAAGGGTGCTGAGTGGATGAGTCAAGGTTGGTTCAAGGGTATGGTAAAAAGTAGAAGAAAAAAAAATAAAAATAGGAAGAAAAATCAATGAAATATAAAAGAAACAACAGGGAAAAATCTACAAAAACATTTACAAAGCCAGACTTTGCTCTTCGTAAAGGTTAATACAATTTATAAGCCTTGGACCTGGTCAGGTGGCTCAGTTGGTTGGCGTTGTCCCGTACACCAGAAGGTTGCAGGTTCACTTCCTGGTCAGGGCACAAACCTAGGTTGTGGGTTTGATCCCCAGCTGGGGCACATAAGGGAGGCAACTGATTGATGTTTCTCTTTCACATCAACGTTTCTCTCTCTCTCTCTCTTGCCCTCTTTTTCTAAAAATCAGTAAAAAAAAAATATCCTGGGGTGAAGATTAAAAAAATTACTCTAAGCCTTTAACAACACAGATGAAGAAAAAAACAAAACACAAATCACTAATAGTAGAAATGAAAGAAAGGGACATCATAACAGATTCTTCAGACATAATAGCAGAAAGGATAATAGCAGATGTTATGAACAACTTTATACTAATACATTTGACAACTTAGATAAATAGATACACTACTTGACAGATACAAATAAATAAACTCAGGAAAAAATAGAAAAATTACACAGCCCTGAATTTTTTAAAGACATTGAATTAATAAGCAACTTCTTACAGAGAAAACAATTAAACAATTTCTTACAAAAGAAAATTCCAGGTCCAAATTACTTCACTGGTGAATTCTATCAAGCATGCAAGGGAAAAATAGTATTAATATTAATCCTACACAAACTCTTTCAGAAATGAGAGAAGGAGATACCATTTCTCGGAATATTTTATGAGCCCACTATAACCAGGATCTCAAAACCAAACCAAGACATTATAAGGAAAAAAGTTTACCAAATAATATCCTTCATTAACATAGATGCAAAAAAGTGAACAAAATATGAGTACATCAAATTCAGCAATACGTATCAAGAATAATAAACCATGGTCAGGTTGGGTGTATCCTCAGAATACAAAATTAGCTTAACAAAAAAGAAAAACTCAACGTAATTCGCCTCATAAGAGATTAAGGGAGAAGCATTATATAGCCATTTCAATAAGTGCAAATAAACCATTTGGCAAACTACAATACCAATTTATAATTTTAAAAAACTCTTAGCAAATGAGAAAAAGCAGTGGAATATTCAACCAGATAAAGGGCTCTTACCTCTTCCATTCACTAATGTACAAGAGGTCCTAGCCAGTGCAGTGAGACAAGACTAGGAAAAGGAACTCAGATAGATTTGAAATAAAGAAGTAGAAGTGCTGAATACCAACTAGTTTATACTAAATGATTGCATTTATATGAGGTTCTTTGACATGCCAGACTGAACTCTGTTGATGAAGTCAGGTTCTCGGTGCCTGGAGTAATGACTGAGAAGAGCTGATGGAATGGCCTGTGTCACCATAGGCCCTCGTCAAAGCAGTCTGAACAGTTTGCCTAAGATACAAGCATGTCACTGTATGGAAATCACCCCCATTTCCAAAATGTCTACATTGATTGCCTCAGAAGGGTGAAATTACATATAATTTTATTTTCTTTTTAACCTGTGGTCTGTGAGTTTTCTGAAATGACTGTGAATTGTGTTTATAATAAAAAAAATCAAACAATGCAATGAGGTTCAAAGAATAAAAACATGACCTAAAATTATCTCCAGTTACAAATGCTTCTCGAAAAGCAATTTAAAGGCATTCTCTTTTCCCAGCTACTTGGAGAGCTCTTTCTAGAAGAGTGATGTTCTTAAAATGAACTTGGGTGAGAGAGGGCTGAGGGGTGAAAGGATTCAGAGTGAGAGGCCTGGGGCTCAAATGACCATGTCAATAAAAAGTTGGACCTAAATCTTGAAAGTGCGGGTACAGAGCTGGTCAGGAACCCCTCCTCAGATTAGATTTTGGAGGCACGTGGCCTGCAGTGTCAGTGCCCTCACGCTTCACTCTTCATCTCCCCACTGTTTTCAGGTCACATTACTTCCTTTCCTCTGTGTTTCACAAAATCTTCATGGGGTCTTTCTAGAAGCGAGTTCCCAAATTTGTCCTAGGCTTGGACCACACAGGCTTGCCTTGTTTTTGGCATCGGGTGTCCAGGATCTAGCAGTTGTCCCCCCTTCCAGGAGCTGCCACTCCCACAGCCCTGTTGGTTTTCCCCGCAGCCCACCCACCCAGGCCTCATTGGAGAGGGGCTTCAACTCACAGGTCTCCACTGTTGAGACCCTGAGGGAGGCCCTATTCTCTTCCTAGGATTTGTTGTCAACCGCTGTGGCAATACAGACAGTGATTGCTCCTTCCTTCCCTTCCCCTCCGTTCCTTTTCTCCCCTGACCACTCTGGAAGCATGTTGGTGGGACAATGTGGGAAATGCCATCTGTAAGGACCTCTCCCCAAAAACCCCTGAGAACATAGAGCCATCTCCTCCAGGTCGCTCCTGGGGAGCAGTGGACACGGAGCCCACTGTGAACGTAGGCCTTGCCGAGCAGGAGGCAGAAAGGCAGCCCCAACTGCACTGCTGTTTGTCTCAAGACAGCTCTTTGTCCCTGAGAGGGAAGGTATGTGTGTGTACATGTGCAAAGGCGTGTGTACATGTGGGTCCACTTATGTACATGTACATGGTATATGAGAGAGCATGCACATGTAACACACGTGCGCATGTGTTTGTATGTGCATGCATGCATGTGTACATGCTGTGAGTGTGTGAATGTGTATGTGCATAGGGTGTGTGCATGTGGATATGTGTGCATATGTGCACATGCACGGGTATATGTGTGTGTGGTGTGCATGCACTGGGTGCTGCCTGTGTGCATTTTCCCAGGAGGGAGCCTGGGACCAGCTCTTGTCCCCTGTGCTGAGAGACCAGCCTCTGGGGTCTGGGAGAGGGACGTTGGCTCCAGTGCTCTAAGCCCTTGGGGTGTCTGTTTTCCCCGGACACACAGAGAAATGAGGCCTACTGAGTGGGGGGTAACCAATTCCCCACGCGCACTTGTTTGGTTCTAATGAGTGACTTTTCCTAAAGAGAAACAGCAGGAACAGCAGGAACGTGAGTGGGTTCTGTAAACCTGTAATCACACGTGTCAAACACTGCTCGGCGTTTTCTCTGTAAAATGGAAGCAGTGGGCAGGCTCACCGAGGGGACGCCGGAGACGAACTTTCTCTGACAGAAGTTAATTGTAAGCTCAGTATCCCTGAAAGGAAAGCGGGGACCGTTTTCACACGTCTGTCATTTGTCCTTGGAGGACACAAAACAAATATGTTTTCTAACATGTGACACCAGCATTACTTTGGTGGCCTCAGGCGATGTGCTGTTTCCAGCCTGAGAACTGGAGGAGGGGCAACGGCTCCGCATGAGGGGGGCGCACAGTTCAGGCTGATGGCAACGCCGAGCCAGGTGCAGCCGGAGATGCCAGCCAGGGTGCGGGGACGGGGGGGGGGGACGGGGGGGGACCGGGGGGGGGCTGGGGCAGCTAACAGTGGCTGTGCCTGTCACCCACATGACATGTGTGTAAGTTCGCTGTTGGCCAGAAGTTCATTTCAGGAGACGTCATTACAGGTTTCCCAGAGATGTGTGTGCATTGGAGGGAGGCTCCTTAGACACAAGGAAAGTTTATCAATGGTCCACTTCCCCAAAAGACCCACCACAGCCTATTTTGTGCAGAAGCAAACAGTGTCATCAGAGCAGCCATCCCTTAGGGCTGGGGGACCTGACACTGTCTGGGTGACAGCCCCTCCTGCAAACCTGGGGAAAACCATAAACCTCTCCCTGGAACATAAGCATGGAGAGCAAACACTACCTCATGTTCAGGGTGACAGGCTTGGGTTCCAGAAGGCGTAGCGCCGTTGGTCCTGGGGGCACCTGGGGGACCCCCTCCTGGCTCCTGTTTCATGCCTGCCACCTCCCCTTCTGAAGGGGACAGGGGAGACTCCTCAGCACTGGTATTACCTCCTCTCCAAATCTGCCTCCGGTGTTTCCACTTTGGTGGTTCTGGCTTGCAGGCACGCCCTCCCCTGCACTTTTCAGAAGGAGCTCTGTGCCTGAGAGGGGCCACAGCGTGGAACCCTTGCCTTGGTGAGAGGCAGCTCTGATTGGGATTTAAACTTGGGGGTTTTCTCTCTTCCCTAGAAATGCATCTCCATGTACTGGCCTTGGGGCCAAACACCAGGATCTCTAAGCTCAGAGTGTCCCCCATCATCATTGCTGGGGACACTCTGGGGGCCTTCCTGACAGAGGTCCAGCAAGAGGCAACTATGACCCTTCTCTCTGGCCTTCCCTCCCCTCCTCCAAGCCCAATCTAGATGGGAAGGTGGCCTGGACCCTGTCCTTTCAGGGACCGAGGCCCAGCTCTGGGTGCACTCTGGACCCTGGCATGGGGAAGCCCCCACTGCATGCACCAGTCCCACAGGGGGCATCAGCGGCTTAGAGGGACCCAGGCCAGGCACCCTGCTCCTTCCACCCTCTGCCAGTGGGCCCCGAGTGCAGGCCTCCAAGGCCTCCTGGATTTTCTGCTGAGGCTGCTGGTTAGGCGACCGTGCCTGAGAGGGAGTCAGGAGCTGGAACCTAAACTGCATCCCTCAGCAGGAGCTGGATATGTGGCCCAGGACTTTCCCACAAGAACATTCTGGATCTTTTCCCTCCCCCTCCTTCTTTCCCAGTTGGTGGGCCTTTCAACCAGCCTCAACCCCGGCTCCTCCCTGCCAAGTAACCCCGATGTCCCTCATACACACTGGTTCCCAGAGGGATGACGACGTCTCTCCTTCTCCCTCTCTCTCACACACATGTGCACACATATATACACACCACAATCCACACAAGTACCACACAGTGCACACCCACGTGTTCACACACATACCACATACAAACACTACACACATATATACACGTGCACACACCACACGGGACATGCAGACATCATACAGATGCGCACGCACATGCATACACACTACAAGCATATGCCACGTTTGCACACATAAACCACATGCACACACCCATGTATACACAGGTGCATACAGGATGGAGGTTTTCAAAACAGCCATCCTGTTTGTAGGTTGTGATGACCACAGTCGCTTTGTGTCACCCTTGTCCAGTGTGAGAGAGTGGGCTCATGAGGCCACATGACTTATTAATGAGGAATTTGGGGCCTTTGGAGTGGCTTTTGTGAGTCTGGGCTCCGAGTTTGCCCAGGTGTGCCTGTTCCATGGGTTAATGTGCTCACCTATAAATAACAGTGGTGACAGGTCCCCTGTCAGCACCCGCTGATGAACAGTCCCCTCTCCCACCATTACAGCCTTGTGACTGTGGGAAAATTAATTTAAGTGGTAGTTAATTTCTAATGAATTTCACCCAAGCGGTTAATATGGTCCCTCGGTGTTATGGTAACCTTCACGGATCATTGCGTTATGTAAATAAATCCTACTTTATGCTGGTTTATTAAAAAAGAGCACAATTGGGGAGTCCAGCTAAATCTCACCTGCCCATGCACACAGCAAACACTCGACAGGAAAACCTTCTTGGGGGAGACATAAAGACACCATCAGGATATTTCCTGGAATGCTGAGCTCCTCACTTTCAACCAGTTGACTAAATAGCCCACTTTCACTGCTCTGGATAAGTATCTCCAAAACCGTTCTATTGTATTCCAAGGAAAAAGAGGAGAATTTTTACCTTGAAACCCATGTGAATTTCATAACAAACTTTAACAAGCATCTTCTCTGAAACCTGATTCTGAGGATAGTAAGGCCAGGGTGGGCTTTTGCTGGGAGCCAGGTGGGTAGTCCTCTGCTGGCACAGAGGATCGTGTGCCCTCACTATCCTCACTTCCATAGCCTTTGACCATTTGTCCACTGGGCCCTTTGCCTTTTATCACTTGGGAAGCGTGGAAGGTTCCAGATGCAGACAGGAGGGTTGCAAGCCATTGCAAATTGGTGATCAGTTTCTTTCCTTCCACCTGAGCTGCAGCGCCCTGCCCAGCCCTGCACACAGCTGATAGGCAGCTTCTCCTTCCTTCACAGCTAGGGGCAGCGTCTGGCAAGAAGGTGAAATCCTGGCGACTCTGAGAGAGTTGCTTAAAACAATAAGAGGGATGAGGGCGTCAGTATTTGGTTTGTCCTCTAGCCCTTTCCTGTCTGACTGCCTGGAATGTTGTCTCCAGACACCATTTGGTGCCACGAGGTTTCCATGAGACTGGAAACCAAGCACCAAGAATTGCCAGTGACTGAGAAGACAGAGACTAGGAAATCCGTACACAAAGAGTGCCAGCTGATGTCTTTCCTTGCCGTAAGTGGGCAACACACTGTCCATTTCGTTTAAACCACTGCTATGTCCAGCCTCATCTCTTGCAGTGGACACAACATGAGGCATGTTGTTGGGTGATCAGCCAGGACTATCTTCATGCATGAATCCATATACATACTGTGTGTTTAGCACAGAACACGAGACAAAATAGAAGCTTAATAGCTATTGTGGTGAATAGATAAATAAATGAAGAATCACAGAGAATGACTGACTTGCCAGAGAAGACTCCTTTACCTAGATCCAACAATGTTAGATTATTAAACTGATACAAGTTATATGTGAAAACTATGGCTTCATTTTAGAATAGATGACTACATCTTATTAATACTGAAAGAACAATTTACCTTTAGACAGGAATCTTGGGAGAAAGCCTCACTCAGAGGATGAAGTGCTTGAGTTCCTGCACAATAATTCGTGTTATGTTTAGTATAATGGCACCACTAGGTAAGGAAAACATGCATCACTTTCTGAGGAAAAGACAATGAATCTTTCATGGTTCGGCCAGAGGAGGAAATCTGTCTGCAGCCCACACGTGGGAGCTGCTTGGCTGGGCCCCTGAGGCTCGCAAGGGCTAGCTTCCTGACGGCTTTGTTCTGAATATCGACTCAGCCAAAGTCAATTTCTCATGCAATGCAAAACAGCTCTCTTTGTTCTGTAAATTTCTCATTTTTTCCATGCTTTTTAAACAGAAAAATGACAAGTAGAAACTTGGAGAAAAAAAATAATTGGCCTCTGATTGGGAATCTCATTCACTAATTATAAAATAGAATAAAATGTTTTATAAATCAAAACATAAAAATAAAAAATTTGTATAGATGAAGAAAAATGCCCTAAGTAAAAAATGTCCCTTATAGTATCCTATACCAACTTGCTGAAGAAATCAGGGCAGAGAGGCCTGGGAGGATACCCCATGGTTGCTGGAATGAGACGCCACCCAGATGCACCCCAGGTTTAGGCCTATTGTGCAAATGGGGACAGGAATGGAGTCACAGGGACTTGCCTGAAGAGTTACAGGACATGACTGAATGGGTATTTCAGGAGCTGATGATCCTGACTGCTTCCGGGGAGAGAAATTGGGTCTGGGGTTCAGGAAGACTTCTGCTGCATTTCAAACAAAGTGAATACATTATTAACAATAATTTAAATTGAAATTATTTTCAAAAACATTCTATACCACTTGTAGTTGATCGAAGAGCGTCCCCCCAAATTTATGTCTCAGAATGTGACCTTATTTGGAAGCAGGGTTTTTGCAGATGTCATTTAGTTAAAGATCTTGAGATGAGATCATCCTGGGTTAGGTGGGAGAATATACTTCTGCTGCTTTAAGCCACAAGTCTGATAATTTTTAGCAGCAGCCATAGGAAAATAATACACCACTTTTTTTCTTTTCTAAATGACCTTAGTCTCTAGTAAAGAAATACAATTAAAAAATAAAATTGATATACAATTAATAAAATAAGTTCTTCCTTAACTTTCCATCTTAAATTTGTTCCCAACTAGTAAAATATTTTAGATTTCTCAGGCCATACGGTCTTTGTGGCAACTATTCACCTACCACCTGGCTGCTGTGGAGGCAGACAATACATTAATGAATGAGATGGCTGTTTTCCAATAAAACTTTATTTACAAAAATGGGTGGCAGGCTGGATTTGGCCTATGGAATATAATTTGTTGCCTCCTGACCTAAACAAATTTTGTTATGCTGGAATTGTGGGGCTATAAATGCTGGTCCATAGGGTTTTGGGAAGTAGGTAAACTGTGAGAGGGCTTGGTTGACACACATCCTATGACCGTAGATCAAACAGATTAGTAATCCCAGGAGAGAGCAACGATTTAGAAACTCATCAATGCCCTGTTAGAACTCCAGGTTTCTAGCGGTTATCACAGGTTCACGTGGTGGCAGGTCCCATCGCTTCACTACACCCAGGACTGCCTGTCCCTCAACATCTCAATAGATTCACTCACGTGGACATATATCACCAGCACTGTGTGCCCTGAAGAGCCAGATGCTCACAAAGCAAGTAAACCTCCCATTCATCTGTCAAGAAAATAATAAAAAAGGTGTGTGGTGTATATATGTGTACCTCTGTGTATGTATGTGTGCAAGTGCATACATATATGAAACAGCTAGAGACCTAGACAAATCTAGCATCCGACTTCACGATTCACGCTCAGTGCCGGAGGCATTTGGGTCCATTGGATGGGATGTCAACCACCTCTTCAGAACAAAGTTGTGGGCTTGGCTTTGCAGGATGAGCGGGTTCTGAACAGGGAGCGAGGGCAAGGGGCTACCTGCTTACAATGAAGCATGATCATCGAGTCCACACTCACTTGCCCAGTGCCTACTGTATACCAGACCCTGTGGCAGACTTTAAAGGCAAAAGTGTGCCTGAGAAATAGCTTCTCAGAACCCTGCAGGGAGGCTTCAATAGAAGCTTCTTGTCCAAGACCCTGACCAGGGCGTGTGGCTTTCTCCTCAGTTGCTCTTGGATCAGTTAGCACCCACCCACCATGCTACTGTAAGCACCTCTGAGCTCTCCTGTCTTCACACCACAGGAGGGGCTTCTTGATCGCACTCAGTTGCTATATGGGGTATGTAGTGCATACATACATGCACACATTACACACATGTACCCGCACCCACATCTCAGACCAAGGGTGACAAACGTATTTGATATATTTGATATCCAAAATACCTTCACATATAGAAGCAATTAAATTACCCTTGACTTAAGGCCTGCTATCAAGGCCTCTCATCCTCACCCTGAAGACAGGTGTGTTGAAAGGAGTTTGAACCACCGGATAGCAGCAGTATGGCTGAATGCACACACAGGGCCGGTCTGATACCAAATCTAGTTGTTTCTAAAGAACCTGCATTCTGAGGTTAGGGGATAAACTGGCTTTTCCTCTGCTCTGTCTTCTGTCCTCCCGGAATCTTGCAAGGAGGATAAAACGATTTGCTTCCCAGCGGTGACTATGGCTGGACTAGATATGGATAAAGAGTGAGATGCCTGGAAAGTAGAGTCAACAAAACCGGCAGGTCAACAGCCTTAGAAAACAGAACGTTTACATTTTATTTTTCTTCGATAAGGTAACCCAAGGAAATGGTACAATCTTGCATGTTATGTTCACAGCCAAAGGTGCTACATCTGTCTCTGCTTGTGCCTAGGGTTCGTCTTGCAGTAGATGAACCATCGCCCACGCCTCTTCACCATGTAACAGTCCCGGCAGCGCTTCCTGATAACGCCCTTGGTCTTGAACCCCAGAGCAGGCTGCAGGAAGGGCAGCGGGTGGCCGGAGAGACGTGAGGCCACCGTGGCGCTGGGCTTCACACCTGCCGGGGCTGCACCGCGCAGGGGACCCAACAGGAGCGTGGAAAGAGCACGGGGTGTCACTGCGCAACGACTCAGATGTAGGAGAGGGTTCACAGCAGAAACCACCATTTTCCTTATAAAAACAGTTGCCATGTTGTGGCTGAATCTATACGAGAAAGAAAAAAAAGTTGCTACAGCGTCTTCCGCACTTCCTATTACAACTTCGTTTTCCCTGCTTCACTGGGGTGCAGGCGTAGCAGCCGAGGCGGTCAGGGGCGCTACCATTCCCGGGCGCAGCGCGGACCCTGACAGCTCTGCCTGGAGACGGGGGCACCGGGTGGGGGACTTGGCGATACCACCCTCTGTGGTGGCTGCGGGACCCTGAGCCAACGGCCCCGTTCGGGTTTAGAGCCTGGCAGCATGGGGAAAAGCTGGGCTGGTTTCCGGGGCAGGAAGCACCCGGCACCCGGCCGGCGCCCGACCGGGGCGGACGGCGAGGAACCCCGGCGGGGCCGCTTCCAGGCGCGGACTGCGCGGGGCCTCCGGGAGGAGGCGCGCTAGCGGGCGCCGCGGGGCTCGGCCCCAACACCCGCAGGTGTCGCTCGGGGCGGCGCACTGCCCGCGAGGTACGGACGACCAAGACCGATCCCGCCCCACGCTCGGACCACCGCCCACAGAGGGAAACTGAGGCCGAGTCTCCGGGCGGAGCCTTTCCGCAGCCCCGACCGCAGGAGGCTCCGGGGGAGACCCGAACCTGGCGCCCGTCTCCTTAGCCCCCAGCCCCTGGGGACCCCCTGACCTGGGGAGAACTGGCCCTGACCCGGCCAGTAGGTTCCTCGCCGGCGCCTGCGTCGCAGCCCGCGCCTGCGCAGTGGGGCCGGGACGCCGCCACCCGGAGTCTCCTCCAGGAAGAAAAACGGCGGCGGGTCACGTGGCGGCCCCCGCGGTGCCCGGCGCCCAGCCCCGGGTCTGGCGCTGTGTGGACCGAACCTGGTTGCTCCCCGGCCCCTGCACCCCCGCCTCCACCCCGCACCCTGCCGCCTACGATTGGGGGCGGAGTGGGGGTGCAAATATGGAAACGAAAGTATATATTGAGAATGAAAAAGTCACTGCCAAGTAGACACTTAAAAACTGAAAACATGTCAAAACAAATCCTAAAAACCCCCGCACGCTTGTATTACTGGGGCATCCTAGGAAAACTGGCGAGTCCCAGGAAAACGAGTGGAGACAACTGTCTGATTGCAGTTAAATATCCCCCTCCCACCCCAACATTTTATTATGAAACGTGGCCGAAAAGGGGCCACAAGCTCAGGAAAGGCCTTGCAAACTCAGAGACCTAAAATAACCACAAAAGGTGATTGGAAATGAAAACTTTTTAACTACTAAAAGCAGTCTATGGTGGGTGGCCACTCCCTAAGGCAGTATTTTTCCTTCACAAAAGTTAATTTTCACCCCAACTAAGCCTGTTGGGTTGTCTTTTGCATCTGGGATAACATACCTGATTAACACACGTCTTTGCAAAACAAAGTAATTTCCCTTTTCCAGGCCCTCAATGCACCAGGGCAGAGACCAGGAATCCTCTCATTGTTACCTTGTTATAACTATCCTGTACCCACCTATGTAAAAGAAGTATGTGTCTATGATTTTACTTTTTATCCAGTCCAAGAGGCTTCCGGGCTTTGCTTTCTCCCCCCTCCCTAATCTATCACCAATGGATTTCATGTAACCCACTTAGGTAAAGCAAGCTGCAAAACTGCCATTCTCTGGAGCATTATTTCAGTAGGTTGAGATTTTGGCTCCCCTGCGACAGTTTGGCTCAAATAAACTCACAAACAGTTCTTCACAGGTTTGAACGTTTCTTATCATAACAAACATTTCAAACATAAACGTTGAGAGACTTTTATGGCGAACATCCACGTACTCACCACCCAGCTTCAGTGGTGAACTCTGCTACACCTGCTTTTCAGGGGGCCTGTCCTGAACCCACCCATCTACTCTCTGTGCTCAGGAAGGTGACCCGCAGAGGTGGTGCACCTGCCCAGGTGAGCTTGGGGCCTGCCTCTGAGCATCTGTCTGTAGGTACCCTTCCTTTCTGAGAGGTTTTCAGGGCATCACACCTCTGACCACCTTGCCAGGCTCTCCTCCACCTCCCTGGAGTGGAGCACAGGCTGTGGATGTCCGTAGCTCCTGGGGAGTGGGGAGGGAGTGGGGAGGGAGTGTGTCTCCGCTCAGAGCTGAGTCTGCCCCCCCCCCCCCCCATTGTCGCCCATCCCGCCAGGTCTATGCAGTTTGGAGGAGGCAGGAGGGGGAGAGGGAACTAGGAGGCTGCCAGCCAGGGTCCTGCTCAGGTGAGCTCTGGAGTAGTGGCCTGTCCGGGGCTGATCACATTGGGGGCAGTGGGTGGGGTGACACCTGCTGTGCTTTACTGGGAGCTTCACTGGGCTGTGCTGCAGAAATCCCCAAACAGGCTGTGCCCCGGCTACAAAGAAGCGCGCGCCGCGCTAAGGGAATACACTTCCAGTTTCCTCTCTAGGCAGAGTTCTTCACTAATAAAAACCTATGATGTGTATCCCTTATGATTATCGATTACCGTCTAATGCAAACAATGCATCTTTACTTTATATCTTCCCCTAGTAAGAATCACCCAGCAGCCGCTAAATGCTGAATTTGTGCGTAAAGTTTCCGTTTAACCTGAGCAGAGGCCTGGTGGGCAGCAGCGCCAACCAGGACGCTACTGCCCTACCCCAGCGCGCGTGCGCGCGTCTCCGCACTCGGAGAAAAGCCCTGGCTGCAGGGACCCTGAGGGGCTGTGCGCGTGCGTCGGCGCTGGTGCGTCGACGCGCCGGGTCAAGGGTCAGCCCGCAAGATGGCGGCGGCAGTGACCTTCTGCCGGCAGCTGGGCCGGAGCGGCGCGGCGGCGCTAAGCCTGCCCTGGAGTGCCAGATGTTTCGGGGTGCGCATCGCGCCGACCGGGGAGAAGGTCACGCACACCGGCCAGGTAATCGTTGCGGCGCTGGGGGCGCCCGAGTGGGCGGAGACCATGCCCAGACCCCGTTCCTTCCGCTGTCCCCAGTGCCCCACGTCCTCCCGGTTTCCCCGGATTCCTGGTCCCTGAGGAGGGACCGCGGAGAACAGGCGGCTGAGTACCGCGCGGGTCCCCCGTGCGACAGAAGCACGGTGGAGCTGTGCTGTCGCACGCACTAACCGGAGCGGACCACAGCGGGTGCCGCGGGGCGGGTGGGAGCGGCGCGTTTGCAGATTCTGTGGTCCGGTTCCCGAACTCTACCGTGCGGCTGTCACCCAGAGTGTCGCTGTTGATCACTGGGGGGGGCTTCCCATTGGACTCAAAACGACCGATTCTGTGGCTCTAATCTTGTAATTTGTGTATATTAAATAGCACATTTAAATAACTTGAGAGCCTGCTGTAGTCCAAAACGCAAAGACAGTGTTAGACTATAATCATAAGCCAAAAGAGGAGAGAGTAAGTACCCATATTATTAAAGTGTCTCCCAGTAGATTCAGGGGGGACATAAGCCACGGGCCGTATGTGAAGGAGGGGTGCCCGTCCTCTGCCTGAGTTGGCCGCCTCTGCGCTCCCAACCCACCTGCTGCCTTCCAGTTCAGGCGATTGCCCATTGTCGCCTTCCGGGTCTTGCTGAAAAATGCCCCTAGTCGCACAATTGTACTTTGCCCCTCATGTGTTTGATCATGAATGGTGTAAACGTTAAGAAAAACACTTTTCTGTAATGTTTACAATTGATTTTTAAGTGACCGCTTTCAGAATTAGGCTGTAAAAATCATATGTGGTCTTTTTCTTTTCAGGTTTATGATGAGAAAGACTACAGGAAAATTCGATTTATAGGTCGTCAGAAAGAGGTAAGTAAAAGACCTAGTAAAAGAGGTAAGCTCTCATAAAACTTTTGTATAATTAACAAGAAATAAAAAGTAATATGTAAGATTCAAACAAATTTTCCCAATTTGGAGCATCTTAGAAGCTGTGGAGTTCTGCATTTTTCTAAATGTTAAATGTGTCTATTTCTGTTTTGGGTCTCCCCCCGGCAATATGTAACAACATCTCCTAAGAGTAGTTCTGGTTTACATATAAATGGGAAAATGGGGGTGGGCTTTTCCTTTATTTCTGTACCTTATATTCCTCAGACCCTCAGATTAAAGTAAGTTTTGTCCTCGGTAGTCACTTTGAGTCACTCCTTCCCCTCAGCCGTCCCGTTGATTCTTCTTGTTAAGCCTCAGCTTTCCCTAAATTGCGTTTCTCCTCCCCTTTGATCTTGGTTACGCCGTCCATTTCCAAAGTCTGGTTTTTACTTCCATTCTGGCTTTGTGAGTGTCATGAGGGCAGGGGCAGTGTGGTGGAGATGGAGTTCAGAGCCCTGGATGGAGCAGTTCAGAGCACATCAGTCCTGGAGTTGACCCTACAGCCTGGCCCCCAGCTTCTTACCTCATCTCTCCTGAGACTTCACAAAATCAGCATTATTGAAGGCAGTAAAGCACTGCAGGTGTTGCCTCTCTCTCGATTAGCTCTCCTGAACTGGCAGATCCTTAACCACTATCCCAGCTCAGGGTCTCTGGGGCCCCTGAGCTCAGGGTTTGGGATCATGGGTCTTCAGGGCGATGTCCTCAAGTTGTGAAGGTGCGCAGCACATCTGAAAGACTTTAGGTATACTGGAAATTGCACAGAAGGTACAGAGTTTCCATATGCCCCATCTTCCCCCACACAGTTCCCCTGCACTACAATTTTTACAAGTGATTAATTTAAACATTAGTATCAACTCAAGCCCATAGTTTACGTTAGGGTTTACTCTTTGCTGTCCAATCTGTGGGTGACAAATGTATAATCTCTTGTATCCACCATTACAGTATCATACATAGTAGTTTTATTGCCCAAACAGCCCTTTCTGTTGCACCTACTCATCCCTGCTTTTGAGCATTTTTTCCAAAATTATTTAGTTTAAAAGTTAATTTGGATGAAAACTTCAGTTTTTACTGTGATATAAAAATTATATATGTATATATACACATATATGTTTAGCTAAATATATTTGTTTGTATTAGTGTTAAAAGCACTTCATATTCTAAATAATTGAACTTGGGCTTTTAGTTTATTTTAAACTTGTAAATTTCCATTAAATAGGTCAACATTTTATAAAACATTGTTGTATTCAACTGGATTATTATTTCTTTTTTGTGCTAGTTTTAATATTATTTTGTAGAATATATTAATGTTTTATCTCTAATGGATTTAATCTCAGTTAGACATGAAGGAGTAAACTTCCCATAGGAACTGTCACTCCCAAAACCACGAGTTTAAAAAAAAATAGAACAGCTTACTGACAAATGAATAATTTAAACCTAAATATTTTTAGGCCCTGGTGAATTGATCAAGAGATAAATATAGCCCGGCCATCGTGGCTCAGTGGTTCAGGGTCAACCCATGAACCAGGAGGTCACGGTTCGATTCCTGGTCAGGGCACATGCCGGGGTCTCAGACTCGATCCCCAGTAGGAGGCATGCAGAAAGCAGCTGATTGATGATTCTCTCTCATCATTTGATGTTTCTGTCTCTTTCTCCTTCTTCCTCTCTCTGAAAGAAAAAAGGTAAATATAAAGGGAGGTTCATCTTTTTTTTTTTAAGGAACTGTTAGGGATCTGGAGGACTAATTCTTACAGTAGTTGGGCAATTTAGGGTCTATGACACATCATGTACTTATGAAAACAGTACATTTACTGCTAATGCGAAGTGTACGGGATGCTGTGACATGTTTTATGTACTGATCTCCTCTCCTCATACGGTCCAGTAACACTAGTAACACTTTCTTCCTCCCCCTGTCCCTTCTTGGGGCAGGGCAGCATGCTGCAGTCCTGAATTTTAACAGAATGGGAAGCTGGGCTGTGGTTGGGTGCTATAACTGGGCATTGACTCCTGGGCTCTTTGTTTTCCTGCGGTTGAGCTGAGTCTCAGGATGTTAATCATGGGAGGTCGGGGTCGCTCTGGAGCTGCAGTCTTGAATGACAGGGGCAGTCCCGTGTCAGTCTCAGGCGTCAGGCATCAGCTACCCTTCCCACAGGAGACAGCCGGTCTCTTGGACTGCGTGATGGGAGTTTGTTAGTGTGGCCTTTGTGTCACATTTGTCACTGAGGTAGACACCATATTATTTACACCCTGAGGCTTCATTTGTATGGCGCGTGGCTTCATCTGCAGTGGAGGTGAGTGGGCCATCACTCACCACGTAGACTGCTGTAAGGTATGGTGTAAGGGGAGCAGGAGACCTTGGCAGAGGCACTGTGCTTAAAGGAGCTTGTAAAACAGCACAGTGCAGCGCTGCATGCTTGTGGTGTTTATTTTAATGTTGTCTCATTTCCCAGTAACTTCCTGCTGTGTTTCTGGAAATAGAGGGTGTCCCCAAAAGATGTATACACACTTTGAATAATTATTCCATTGGGTTAAATCTGAAAAGAAAGAAACACCAATTGAGCTATCAGCTATTAAGTGTTGGTACATTTTTTGGGGGGACACTTTAAGGAAAAGCTTTACAAAATCATAATCTATAACTGACAAAGCCTTTGAAAAATAATTAAACCTTTCCAAAATGTCCACATTGTGTGGGTTCAGGGTGTCATAGTTCTGGTGGGGGTGTTTGGTGTCATCTGTGTTGGTGGCCGGTGGGGCCTTTTCTATGTGTGAGTGGTTTGAGGGGCTCTGTCACTGAATTGTGTGTCCTCTGGATAGTCAGCTGGCTTTGGAAAAATTAACTGAGCTTGATTGTGTTCTTATTTTCAAGTTTTATTAAACTTGCATGACTCCCCCCTTATTTGTAGGGATTTATCTATGCTTAGTCTTTGTTTTCTTGTCTTCCCTAGAGCAGTAGACCTCTGGTGTAGGTTGGGATTGTGGAAGCCACATGGCCCTGGATGGTCAGGATTGACCTGGCCCGGTAGTCCTCACCCATGATGATAAACAAATACTAAGATTATTCCCAAGCCCAAATCGCAGGATAACGTTGGCCACATTTATGAATCTGACTTTTAGCCTCACACTGCCCTGTCTTGTCTCCATTAAGCCATCTCTTCCTGTAAACTTGTGGTGGTTTTTAGGAGACCTGAAAGGGGAAGAATGGTGCTGCCCTCTGACTGTCCTCTGTGTGTGTGTTCCAATTGAATGATCCTCTGGCCTCCAGAAGAGGGTGTTTTTGAAGATATGATCTTGCTGTTGTCATCCACCCTGGGTTGGCTAAAGATGTGGAAGAGATGCTGGGTTTAAGAGGCACCATTGGGCAAGCTAATCCTTGGGAGCCGAGTGTTGGACCCAGAGGGCAACTAAGATAGCTGTAGATGACTCCAAAAAGGAAGAAGTTTGGAGAAGGCACTACTGGGTTTCTTCGCAGGATGTGCAGCACTTGGAGTAAGGGAGCCATGGCCCTTAAGTGTGGGACTGGTGACCATGGGGCATGAGTAGTGGGGCTCTGATGCCCATTAGGATCTGTGAAGATCTGGGTTCGCTTCTTTCCCTTTACATGCAGACACTGATGCTTCACTTCTCCAGTTTTCCCAGTGCCATGTGCTTTGTCTCCTGTGGTCACCAGGGACAGCTCTAATTAAGGCAGATACAACCAGGACATGTCTCCTGTCCAGTGTCCCTCATTTGCCACAGTAGGGCATTGTCAGATAAATTATTTGCTCCGCCAGGATGTTTGAATTGCTGTTGTAACTGTGCAGTGGAGGGACTAGTTCAGCGATCCCCTCTCCTGTGTGCCAGGTCACTCAGTTTCCACAGGAGACTTACCAAGAAGGCCACACTCGTTTCTTCTGCGTTCATCAGCACACTGCTCCCCACCATCTGTGTTGTGTCATTGGATCTGAAATTGACCGTGTACATCTCCAGAAGGTGTTGACAATGACAGCATCATCTCACCTGAAACTATAGAGGTTCCTTTCAATTCAGTATCTAGGTGGCCTAAACATTCTCAACTGTGTCATATTTAAAAAAATTTTACAGCTTGTTTAAGTCAAAATCCAAATAAGTCCCATACATTGTGGTTGTGACAAGTTCAAGTTTCTCTGACCTTTAGGTTCGCCCCACACATACCCAGTCCCGTTTTGCAGTTGTGATTTATCCAAGTTTCTCTAATCTTTAGGTTTCTGTCACACACACACACACACACACACACACACACACACAGCCCCTTTTCTTCCTTGGACTCACCCGGGTGTTTCCTCTGGAAGGTCATCCACAGCTAGCTCTGACCGACTGCACTCCTTTCGCCCTGTTTGGCGCCTCTGGTCCTCTTGAGTGTGCGTGCTCAGGTTGGATCCAGCAGCTTTGTCAGATCAGACTTGGGTTCTTTGTCTGTGGTAACCCTACTGGGCAGGTGACGTGGTGGTTCTGGTTGTAGAGTGGATGAGCAGCTGTAGGTCATTAACTCACACAGGCTGCAAGGCATGGTGTTCTCTCATTAGTAGCTTGAGGACTTGCATTAAAAAAACAAAACAAAGAAAACCCCACAAAACTTTGGTTACCCTGAGGAAAGAAGAAGAAATGCTAGGTTCTTTTTATTTACCAGTCTTAAAAATAATGAGTTATTCCCTGTAGTAAGGAAATTAGAGAAATTTAAAAATATCATTATGGAATCATAGATTTTAGTGTATTTTTTGTGTTTCAGTCCTTTACGGTTATAATCCCATTGTCCCTTAAATTTCCCATCTCCATTTTATTCCAGATTGGCCGTGTCCCCAAGTTGGCTACCTTTTTGATAACAACTATAGTTCTCTTTGCTGGCATTCATTCTCTCTATCACAAACATGTCTCCGATTCATCTATAACATTTCCTGCTGTGGACCCAGAACCAGCGTTTTTCAGAGCCCTGTTTCCTTTAGCATGAAATGGTGACAGAGACGGTGTGAACTCATTGCCACTGGGTCATCACTGTTCCTAATCTTTCCCAGTGGACAGAGCTATGAAACTGTGTGTATGTATAGAGAAAGGGATGGGAGAGAGGAGAGAGCAAATGATAAATGGGGCAGAATGTTAACAGTCTGAGTCCAGGTAAAGACAAAATGAGAATTCTTGTGACATTTCTGTAAATTTTAAATTCTATTGAATGAAAAGTTAAATGTGTGTATATATACACATGTATTAATTAAGTTATTTGTGCATTTTGAAGATCTACAATTATATTTAAATGAAAACGTACAGAATATAATCCTGCCTGTGCCAGCAGTACATGAATGTGGGGGGGGGGTTGTCTATATACATTTAAATTTCATGAAATCATCAGATTTTTGTACTTGTCTACACAAGGTTTTTTCTTGTTGTTCCAGGTGAATGAGAACTTTGCCATTGATTTAATAGCCGAGCAGCCTGTGAGTGAAGTGGAGAGTCGCATAGTATCATGTGATGGCGGTGGGGGGGCTCTTGGCCACCCGAAAGTCTACATAAACTTGGTAATGTGACCCATTGGTCTCCATTGCTCACCCATTTTTCTTTTCTGTCCTGTTCCTGCTCTCAAGGTGGCCCTCGCAGTGTTTCTTTGACCACACACTCTCCTACTTGATCTTGCCTACAAAGCCAGATGGCAGGGGCTGAATAAAGTGGCATCTTTTCAGATGTGATGTGCTCTGCAGTGTACTTAGTGTTACCAGCACTGACTCCAGCTTCCTCTCAGACTTGTAGGCATCTGTCTATCTCCCTGAACCATCGTTTTGGAGCCCATGTTTGTTGACACACTTGGAGCCTAGAGAAGAGGAGTACTTGGGACATTAGAGCCGAGAAGGAAGCCACAGGCTAAAGGCCAGATGTGCCTGTGGTGTATAGGAAGGGGAAGGGAGCTGGCAGCACCCATCACCCCCTTCTGCTGGTGGTGAGAGTGAGCTTGGATCCCAGCTCTGTGGGACCCCACCTGCTCGAGTCAGTTGAAGTCTGGTCTGGATGAGACCTTGTCCCTCCTGGAGGGATCGAGCCAAGGGCAAGAAGTGGCTGCTGAGCTGACACGTTCTGCGCTTGTGGTGGTTCTTTGAGATGACCCCGTGTTCCAGGGCAGGACCTGAGGGTGGGGGAGGAGCCAGTGCTGGACCCAGGGCCTTGGGCACTGGCGCAGTTCTTAGCTCAGCTGTGATTCAGGTTTTACAGGTGTTTTGGGCTAACAGTGCGTTTAGGTTTTGTGTGTACTTTCAGTGTCTAATCTCTATTAGATTTGAAGTAGAATATGGATATATAAGATCTTCCCTTTTGAATTTTTTTAGGACAAAGAAACCAAAACTGGGACGTGCGGTTACTGTGGCCTCCAGTTCAAACAGCACCATCACTAGAGCAGAGCATGTACCCGGGTCTTGGGAGACTGCACGTGAGCATTTCAGTGTTCACATAAAATAGGGAAGGTCCTCGTGCTGCACGTGGGGTGTTCCTACTGTGAATAAAGGGCGTTGTTGTCAAGGACGGCCGTTCACAAGTGTTTTTCTTTCACAGAAGGGACTTTTGAAAGTGAATGTCCCTTAGAAGTGTGGACTGGAGCGGTCCCCTCTAGGGGCTCCTGCCAGGTGCTTCTGGAGCATGGCCTTTAATCCATGTGACCACACCAGGCGGCCAAGAGAAATGGAAGAAAACTCTCTTCATCCCTTCAGCTACTGTTTCAGCTTCCTGTCATTTACAAAACCTGGAGCTGCTGTGGTCACACATGGTATCCCCAATCCACCATTCTAACCTCCTGCCTTAGATCTCTTTGTAGAAACAATATGTCTAGACACAGTGTCTGAAATAAGTGACCAGGCAGCAGCTGCACTCAGAGCCAGTGGTTGGGTTTCCACAGTTCAGTTGAGCTCCAGTCTGTGCATAGGACGAAGGGTCCACAGAGACGCCATCCAGTGGGGTGAGCCTCCTTGCGTTGAGCATCACCAGTCCTGAGGCTGTTAGGAAATCAAATGTGCTTCCCACAGAAATGGGGCTCCATCTCTTAACACCATGCCTCTTCCCACTTTATACTTGACAGTAGGAGCCATGGGGACTGGAGCAGGGCTCTGGGGCCTTGGGGGAAGGGGCCCTTGAGATCAGGGATCCACCCACATGATGTTGTCAGTCACCCTGCCTGACTTTTGTCATGGGTCCACCACCACATCAAGAAACAGCTCCCACAGGTCACAGTCCTGCAGCTGCCAGCTCTCCACCCTGAGGGTGTGTAGATAGTGATGAGAGCCCCAGCTGTGACAGCATGAGCCCCGGGGTGAGGGCTAGGCCTCATGGTACTCATGTCACTGATGGGTTACAGGGCCCATGCTCAGTGCTATACTGAAGGGCACCCAATGCCCAGGTGGGATGTCAGAGTCCCTTCTTCTCTGCCTGGCCATGTGACGGGTCCCACTGGGCCGGACACATGGGAAAGGGCCTCTGAGTTGTGACTTTGTGCGTGTGCAGTGCACAAACTTACCTGGTTTAATGGGAGAAGGCATTGCATGCATTTTCCTATCCCATAGAGGTTGGTGATTTATAGCAGCCATTTCCTGGGTACTGCAGACATCTGGTAGTCCAGGGAGAAATGTACCGTTTCCTGGGGCTGCCCTATCGAACTGCCACACGCTGGTTGCTTCACACACAGAAATTACTCTCATAGAGGCCAGAAGTCAGAAGTCAAGGTGTCCCCAGGGTCTCATGGACCCCGCACCCTCTGAAGGCACTAAGGAAGGATCTTCCAGGCCTCTCAAACTCCTGGTGGCTGCTGGCTCCCTTGTAGACACATCAGCCAGTCTCTGCCTCCATCTTCACGTGGTATCTCCCTGTCTCTGTCTTTACATGACCATCTCCCTATGTCTGTTTTCACATGGTCGTCTTTTTGGGACACCAGGCATTGGATTGGAGCCCACCCTAGTCCAGTATGACCTTACCTTATACCTGCAAAGACATGATTTTCAAATAAGGTCCCATTCTGTGGTTCAGGGTGGATGTGAGTTGGGAGATGCTCCCCTAGAACGGGGACAGGGTGTACTCACTTCTTTTGACTCATTCATGCTCTCACTACCCCCTCACATTCCGAAACGAGGTGGAACAAAGGCCTGGATCCGGTGGCTACTGCCCAGAAGGGCCGGGGAGGCCTGTTTGGGAGGACTGCTGTCAGGTGTTCAGCTAAGTGGGCCCTGGGGACCTGGGCCTGGCTAACCTCTTCAGACAGGTGCCTTGGCCAGGTCTGACGCTAAAAGGGAGCATCAGTGTCCACTTCCTCTGCTAGGACCTGGCAGGATGTGTACAGGGGGACAGCTTCCCTTGGTGAGGGAAAGATAATTGGGGACCCCTCCTTCTCTTTATGAAAGAAGCCTGAATAAACAGAAAAACTGGAGTAATTTGTACAAGGAAGTGAAAAAGTTACACCAACCAGTTAATCTTGAGACATAAAAATGGAAGTAACTATTTTCAAAGCCAAATAGAAGCAAACGAAAACCTATGAGCATGGGAGCACTCCAGTGCAGAGTCATCAGCCAGACCAGGTACACCGAGGAGGTGGAGGCCCCACAGTGTGAGGCCTCGCTCTGCGTTCAGAGGCGTCCCTCTCCCAGCTCTGAGAGCCCCTCACTCCGAGGCGTGCTGGTGCTTGTGTGATCATGTGGCAGTAAGGGACAGTTAGTGCCCTTGAGTCCAGAAGAGGGCCTGACCTACCGACTGCACAAAAGGCACTATGTGTCCATCCACTGTGTCTCCCGGGAGCCTGCCAAGCCACCTCATGCCCTGGCTGACAGGTGAGCAGCCTGAGAGGCGGGCTGGCCAGGTGCGGCTCTGGGCCTCTATTAAAGGCACAGCCTGGTCCTGGCCCCTCTGAATCCTCAGCTGGATTGGTCTCAGCGCAGACCTGTGCCCCTCCCACCCACCACATGGACTATTCTCTTTGGGGTTCACTGAAAACAAAAGTAAACATAACCACGTGACTTCTATGAAGAGGAAATGTGTTACTTTTATTAAAATGACCAGTTTTGCACAAGCAAGTCTGTGGTCTACTAACCAGAGATGTCCCAGCTGGGGGTCACACCTTTCCCTGTTGGGGCTCCCTGTCTATCTGGTGGGGTGCAAGGGACATATGCACTAGAGCCTCCCTCAAGTCCTGCAGAGAGGGACAAAGGAAAATCAAAGTTGTTTCAGGGACAGATACTGGGGAAGGGCACCGAGTGGGAAAAGGCAATGGAGTGAGGGGAGGGAAGGCTTTTTTGAGGAGGAATCTTCGATGTCAGCAAGGTAGGTGGCCACTGAGGGGTGAAAAGGACTGGGGGAACTGGGTCTTGGGGCTCCCCATCCTTGGTCATCCCTGGAGGGGCATGGCAGTGAGGACATAGAGGTGTTGGGCTTGGTCCCCACCCCAGACATTTCTCTGCTTGAGGTGGGTGGGTGAGACCCCCTTGGAGCACCCTGCTAGTATGGCTGGACCTCACCCTATATGGCCCCCCTTCCCCCCTCCCATTACCCCATGGAGCCCTGCTTTATGTTCTCTCATTTTATACCCAGAAATGAAGACCTGGAAAAAACCCACATTTTCTTGGGCTTTGTAGATGGAGAAACTCTTAATTTCAGACTTTTACTTGGATCCACATTGTGCAGCCTTTAGGCCTTTTATCCTGAGAGTCTGTAACACTGGAAATGTTCCGACTTCACTGTAAAAACTTAATAAACATGAAAACCATTTGTGGTTTGTTGGTTTATGTAGAGGATGCAGAGAACCTGGAAGCCGCTGGAGGATTGGTCTTTCATAAACAGCACAGCGATGCGTTCACAGCTCTACAGCTGCTCTTATGACCTGCCTGGAATGAGATGGGACCCACTCAGGGTGGAAACCTCCTTGGCCCTGGGGCTGAAATGATTCTTTGAGGATAGATCAGAGGGAAGCAAGTCACTTAACACCAGGTGAGATGCTGAGCACCAGGAGCTCAGGTGATGTACCTCAAGCAGAGAAACGTGTGGGGTGGGGACCAAGCCCATTGCTTCTACGTCCTCACTGCTATGTCCCTCCAGGGTTGACCAGGGATGGAGAGCCCCAAGACCCAGTTCCCCCAGTCCTTTTCATCTCTCAGTGGCCACCCACCTCGCTGACATCAAAGATTCATGGCAGTGGTTGGGGCTGCACACCCTGTGGGGTCTTGGTCTGGTCTCAGGCCCCCTCCCACCACCAGACAGTGCGGCTCTGTATAGTGTAGGAAAAGCAATGCAAACCAATCCTTCCCTGAAAGGCAAGTGCAGGGAGGCCCACTGTGCATGGACACCACTTCCGTGGCCCAGGACTGTGGGCCAGCACATGGGGTCCTAGTGTGAGCACTGTCAGCCCCTACCCGGATGTCGTGAGCCCTGACCTGTCCACCAGAGGGCAGTGGTGCATAACCATGTCCACTGGGTCCCAGAGAGTCACCCTTGGACTATGGCAGACCTTTGAGTGGCTGACATCCTGATGCACCTATGGCAGGGAGGCCAGGACCATGTGGAGATGGTGCTGCTGTTCAAATCTGCCCCAGGAAAGGGAGGGTTGTTTGGGAGACTAGAGTCATAGCTTCATTGCATGAAGAGGACAATGGGGCCACTGTGGGTTGCTGGTCTTGGCCTTGACCCCAGGCAGGCCTGGAGCCCCTTGGGAACCCCATTCCCGGAGTGTCCTCTCAACACCCTGCCAGGTACCACCTGGCAGGACTTGCTGACCCCTGGGGGGTTTACCTCTGGCCAGCCTGGTCCTGGCATGCAGCAGTCCTGGTTATGGGCAGGGAGGTCTGCAGAGGAAGTGACTGCAGAGAGACCCCTGCTACTCCCCGTGAGGCCTGTGGGGCCCTGCGAACCCAAGGGTATACTAGGATCCACATGGATACGGCCTCTGGCAGGCTCTCAAGAAGCACCTCCTTACCTGGAAGAAGGTTGGTCTGGCTTAGAAATGACTTTGCCAGGCCAGGAGCCCCCGAAACGAGAAGCAAGGTGGACCCTCCTCCTGGATGGGTGAGGAGGCAGCGGGCTTGCCTGTGCCTGACTTTCGTGGCTATTCAGCATTTTCGTTCTGCATTTCTCATAAAACAGAGCCACAGACGCTCTGAATCATCCGAGTGTCTGACTGAACGGGGAGGGTGCTGCTCAGATGGAAGAGTCCTCACAGCCCTTGGTGCCCCCGCATGACTGATGGCCAGACCCCTGCTGGCAGCCCCTCTTTACTCATGCTGAACTGTGCTCGGTCCTCAGAGCTAATATCAGTATTGCGGTACTAATTTATTAGACATGGAGATTTTAAATTTCATTCTTGTGCAGTTACTTAAAATTTAAAATGATAACGTCTAACCCAGTTAAATTTCAGTTGATCACTCTCCAAATGCAAAAGGCTTATAAAATATGAATTAAGAATCTTAAGAACTCTTATAACAACTTAATCTCCACGTAGATGAGCTGCTTTGGAGGCTGTTGCGTCATAGCACAGACCTTAGGAAATAGAAAGGGGAAGGTGGAAACGGGGCAGATCCGATATTGAAAATATCTCAACTGTCTGCCTTCAAGTTCTGTGACTATTTCATGCACAATAAATTCCTTCTCCTGTTTTGCAATAGTTATGTTTCTCTTATTTGACTTCTCTCTCTGGGGACTTCATTCATTTTCATAACTTAGTGGTGCCAGTGGAGAGAGCCTGTTTCAACCTCAAAAGACATGATGCATCCCAGGGAGGACTTCGGGGGCATGCGGCCCGCATCCTGGCATCTCCTTCCCGTCACTGTCGTCACACTGATTTTGAGTGCTCACTGACAACTAGCTAAGGGATGACAGTGTGCTTCCTTTTCCAGGAACACTCAGAGCACACGTGGCTCCTGGTCAGACCATCTAATCAGGCAGGGAGGTCAGCCCAGGAGCACAGCCCTAGCTCCTGGCAGGGCCCCTCAACGAGACACACAACATTGCAGAGCTGGACTCTCGAGGTTGGTCCAAGCAGGACTCGAATTCCAGCTTGCTGGCAACCAGTGTGAAAGTCGCCGTCTTTGGGAGTCCTGTTTCCTTGTCTGTAACATATGGATCATAAACACCTCCTCTGAGGGTGGCTGTGGGCATGACATTGTCTGAAAGCTCAGAGCCCAATGCCGGCAGGTGTGGGCAAGGGGACCCCAGCCTTGCTGTCAGAGGGCAGGACCTTGGTAACTTTGCTCATCCTGTCATTAGCAGGAGGTGGGGAAGGCCGATGAGTTTAGGTTACCCGATGGGCAACAGAAATAATCTCGACTATAAAGTCAGAAATAGCAGAGTTAGAAGTAGTTGGCTCACTCTGTCTGGATGGTGATTTGGTCAAAACACTCGAGGAATTTCTGCAATCAGTGAAAGGCTGGGAAATGAGTCACACGTCAGGAGAAAGCCCTGGACAGGCCCTGAACTCAGCCACCCCGCCTGCGTTCCAAGGCCTCGCCAGCCTCTGCCTCTAAGCTGCTCAGCTGGTCTTGTACTTTGAGGCTCGTTTGGAGAATCAGATAGTGGAATAGTCAACACTTAATTGCCATTTTGGTTAACCATGATGTGATTGTGTTTCTCTGATTTGATAGGTAGATTATGGGAAGCAGTGGTCTGTGTTTGGCTAGGGCGAAGCTGCCAGGGTCAGAGGGCAGAGTCCTGACTGGAGTGCTGGGACCTCACTTGTAATAGCTGTGCTTTTGAACAACATGTCATCAGCTCAAGGTCACCTTCCAGGTGTGGCGATTGTATCCACGGGGGAGTGTAGCTGCCTACCCACCCTGGGGCGCTGAGCTGCCACCTCCACCTGCCTAGCAGTGTGTCAGCCCCGGACATGCTTATCTCTGTCCTGGTGTTCTGGCACCCTGTGTCCCCCACCCTGGGCAGCTACCCTGGGGGTCTGTGCACCAGACCCCACTGGGGTCAGAGCCCTTGTTTGTCTTCTCAGACACTGAATCTTTGGTAAGATCCAGTTTGATGAAACAATTCTCTGCTAGAAGGCAGTTGGAGACTGTGTTCTACATTTCATTTTGCCTTGATTATTTATAAGAGCAGACAAGAAATGGTTGACACTAGTGATCTTCAGTGTCTTGAACTCCACATTGTGATGAAGGAGATGACTAAGCCAAGCAGGACAGTGGGACCTTATCCTCAGCTGGTCTCTATGGGCACATGTTGGCCTGAACAATATGGAGACAAAAATGAACTCACTTGCCAAATATCTGGAAAGCAATGACCATGGTAATAGGCCCTGGAACACATGGGGAGTTGTCTCCTCTCAGTGGAGGTCGAAACCAGCGAGGTGAGCAGAGATTGGACGAGTCATCACCCAAACATCTGAGAAAATTGGGCCACCTGCCACCTGAATTTGGGGTGACATGTTTTGATTTAAATGGAGAAGCAGCCTCTCATTCTGGTCCTGCCCCTGGAGACCCTGAGAGACTGGAGACTGTCTCCCCTCCTCAGCGAGGGGAGTGCTCCTGTGTGATGCAGAGGAAATTCTGTGTATGGAGAAGAGAGAGTGCCTGTGGGTTGAACCTGCACCCCTGAGGTGGGGAGGGTGGGAGAGGGCACTCTGCCCGGGGCTTCACACACTGGGCAGACATTGCTATCTGACCTCAATGTGGTTTTCACATTCACAAAATGCTCAGCTGTGGTGTTAAGCAGATCCGAGGGAGTTGCTAATTAATAACTTTTTATTTTCCTTGAGTTCCACAGAAAAACAAAAGAAGTCAACACTTTCCATCATAGCCACTGGCCTTAAAAAACCCAAATGATGTCCCCTGTCATTTTCTTTAGCTGTATTTTTCTCAGGTTCCTAGGCAAGCGTGACTTTTATAAAGATCTTGCATAAATGGAGAGAGCACCTAGTTGAGTATCTTCGTTTTACAAAGGAGGCTGCAGTGCTGAAGGAATCACGATGTGTCTGGAGTTATGGGGTGTCCCTGAGCTGCTGGCCGGAGGCATCCCTGGTCTCGGGAGTGGTTGTCCTGTGGCTGGCATCCCCCCACCTGCCCTGCACAGCCCGCTGTGGGTTCTGGGCCCTTGCTTGCCCAAGTGTGTGTTGGGCTCATGCAGGAATAGCCAGATTGTAAATACAGTAAATATTTTATTTAGAGTAGTTCTCACCAGCTTCAGGGCTGACTTAAAATTTTCTCTCTCTCTTATTCTCTGTCCTTCCCTCTGTCTCACACACCACAGGGTCACAGGCACACACGCAGGTGAGCACACACAGACCATAGTGGTCTCCGAGCCAGGGTTTAGTGCCTTGCTCCGCCTTTGCGCTGACACTGAAAACTCCTTTACAACCTGAGCTGATGGCCCAGTGAGAACAAGCTGCCTTCCGAATCTGGAAGGCTCTCTGGGAATCGCTCCTTCTGGCTGACCTCGCTGACCACCTGACCCGTAGCCCCAGTGGTTAGTAGAGTTGGTGATGTGCCAGGGAAGGTGCTGGAAGACTTGAGGGCCAACAGCAGCTGGGCTCCAGGGATGCCTCAGCAGCACCCAGTGTTTGCTGTCACTTGGGGTTGTTTTCACTGGTACTTGAGGGGTTGTTCTGCCCTAAGTTCTCCCCAAAAAGCTCACGATGGACGGATGTTGTTTCAGTGCATTAGGAGGACCCAGTACCTCGCAGCAGATGGAAGGCAGGAGCACACGTGACAATGCATCCAGCTGCCTTCTGCTCAGCCAGACAGTAAAGAGATTTAAAAAATGTACCACAATGCCACTCTTCTTACTTATATTCTTGAGAAGTGACTTCTAATAAAATATGCTATTTATGTTACCATTTAATGGATTTGTGTTTATTTTAAAATAAATTAATGAATATATTTAAGTGATTTGTCTTAACTTCCACTATGGTGAATACCAATAGACAGAACCCCCAAACCAAAGCTCTTTGGGGTCTTCAATAATATTTAAGACTATCAGGGCCCTAAGGCCCAAATCTTTGAGAGCTGTAGCTGTGGAATCTGCTTGTTCTTTTAAAGGGTTCTTGTTTGTTCATTTAGAAATAATTCCCTTTCTCAAAAAGTGCTTTGAGGAGCTCCCGACCATAGCCAGCAAAAGTGTGTGTTAGACAGGAAAACAAATACAGTCTAAGAGCAAGAGGGGGCAGCAACCCGGCACGCCCTGACATCCTCGGAGAAAGAGTGTCAGCTGTCCTCTGAACTTAGGGCGACGGTGGGACTTCACTGTGTTCAGGAGGAAATGCCATTTTATTTTATTTTATTTATTTTATTTTATTATTTTATTTTATTTTTTTAATTTTTTAAAAATATATCTTTATTGATTTCAGAGAGAGGAAAGGAGAGGGAGAGAGAGACAGACATATCAATGATGAGAGAGTCATCGATCGGCTGTAGCCCGCAACCCGGGCATGTGCCCTGACCGGGAATCGAACCCCGATCGCCTGGATCCTAGGTTGACGCTCAACCGCTGAGCCACGCCCGGCTGGGCAGGAAATGCCATTTTAGTCCATGAAGGTTTTAAAAAAATGGACACATGAAGCACATTGATAAGGTCCTGGTATGTGACAGAAATGAAGGGGACAGCTCCACCCGCTGACCGTCCACAAAACCAGAGGAGAGCGGTCGTGCTTCTAGTCAGTGCCTTCTGTTCGGTTCTCATACATTCCCACCAGTGTTCTGCTTATTTGGTTAACACTTAGCAATGCATTAATTTATTTAACATAAGTGTTATTATAATAAAGCTTATTATTTATTTCCCCATCAGCATTTAGCTGCAATTTCAAGGGTCTGATCAAGGCTGAGTTACTGTGCTTGAGGTGGGAACGCCATGCTGACTGTGGCCAGTGTTTGCCCTTGTAAAATAACCCCGATGCAGAGCTTAGTGAAGGAAGGGCAGGTAAGTGCTCGGGAAGCATCACCCGGTGCCAACTCCCACGCGGGCGGGCGCCGTGTTATGACCGCAGCTTTGGGCCTCCGTGCGCCGCTGTGACGTTCTTTCCTCCCACTGAGCAGTCTCCTCTGCTGGGGTGTGAGTTGAGCCAGCACCTCTCCCTGCTGCGGAGAGACTCCTCTGAAATGGGGTGCTGGTTATCAGCTCCCACCATCACGCTTCCTAACAAACACCCAACCTCGGTGGCTCGGGGCAGTGCGAGTCTAATTTGCTTTCTAGTGTTCGGGCGGCATTGGGCTGGGCTCAGCGGGCAGTCCTCCTGGCTCTGGCTGGCTCTGGGGTGCCCACTGGCTGTTGGGTAACCCAGGGTAGTCTCCTGGGCCTGAGCCTGTGTCGCAGTCTCCCCAGGCCAGCCTGCCCGCATCAGTCTCTCCTGATTAAAGTTCCCCTCCTGCATCAGCAGGTGAGCCAGTGGTTGGCAGCAGGGGGCTATTACTCAAGTACTGTATTCTTAGGTGGTGGCCTAGCCAGGGTCCGGGGGAAGACACACCCACCCTGAGAATCCAAAGGGAGAAAGTCAAGGCGAGGGACTGATCACACAGGTGACAGGAGGGCTGAGAAGCAAGATAGGGAGGGGCACCCTCAGCCCAGGCCCATCCACCAGCCTGGGCCCGTCTGGGGGAAGCTGCAGCCCAGGAGGAGGCGATGCCCCAGGCAGAGAGTGAAGGAAACAGCTGCTTCCCCACCCTCCAGTAGGAAAGCACTGGCCAGGGTGTCCAGGGCTACCCCACCCCACTGGGTGCAGGATGGGGGAGGGACAGGACCAGTGCTCTCACCCTCGCACTCACCACACTCACCGGTAGAGCTAACGGGATCCTGCATCCTGGGCTTTCAGAAAAGGACACCTGATCGGATACAGCTGCTCTTCCATCCACAAACCTGGGCTGGGCTGGGGGTGGGGGGGGCTTTCCCTAGGACAGCATGAGGGACCCAGGGGAGCAGGTGGGAGCTCCTGTCCCCACCTCCACCCAGGGCTGGTGGAGTCCAGAGTACAGTTCCATCTCTCAGTGCTGCCTTCCCCACCTGAGACCCCTCTTTAAGCGTGTGGCCCGAGTTCAGAAAGCTGACGGCACCGGGCAAACCATGCAAAGCAAAGGCAGGACCATGGTGTTCCATTAAAGCAATGTGGGCCGTTTCTCTGCAACCCTCTCCTGCTCAGGACTCTCAGCTCCCAGGATGCCCACCAGGTGACAACTCACAGCTGTCATCCTCGAGGGCCACCAGCTCCTCTTCTCACTTCTTCAGGTCCTCTTACTTTGGAAACAGTTAACTTTCCGGCACAGTCATTGTGTGAATACAACACTCCTGTCTTCATCTTCCCTCGAGGTTCTTTATTTCAGTGTGCATGGGCCGGCGTACGGAGTTTCTGTCACTCCCTGCCTCTCCCCGAGACTGCGGGAGGCGCGGGCTCGCAGCTCTGCTGGTGCTGATGCCCCTTTGATTTAGTTGTATTAGAAACTGTCTGTGGGCCGTGCTCCTTTGCACGCCCTCTGCACCCTCCGTGTGAGTTATGGGGGCTTGTTAATGAACGGAGCTTGTTTGTGATTGGAATGGCCATCACGTAACCTGATGGATCCCCAACTACGAGTGGGATGATTCCCAAACTTTGTCTGCTGCATCAGCAGGAACCTCCCGCGTGCTCTCTACCAGGACACGATGCTGCTGAGGTCTGAGCCCTGCACGTCCAGGGACTCCACAGGAAACCTCCACGGAAAGCATGTCTTGGGTAAAACCAGGTCCAGCTGAAAATACTGGAAAAGCATCTCCCCCTAATGTTGCCAGGGCCCTGGGCTTCTCACTGGAGGGTGAAGAGGGTGCTGGCAGGGGTGCAAAGGTGGCAGGCGTGGACTCAGGGTACTCGATAGGGTCAGTGGGTCATCTACGCTGAAACAGAGAAGCACGTGGTCCTGGAAAGGGCTGCAGAGGGGAGACCCACTCCAGGACCTCTCCACGCTCCTTTCTGTCCCCCATCCACCCTCTGTCCTGGAGCTCCTGAGATCTGTCTGTACTTACCCTTTACCTCCTCCCCCAGGAAGCCCCTGGGCCTGCAGCTGTGGCTCAGTGATCTCCTATCAGGACACTCTCCCGAGGTGCCTGGCCTCGGGTTTCCTTAGGAAACAGCCTAAGAGATAAGTAGGGGCTCACAGCGCCCACACATGGGCCTTGCCTTTCCTTCTCACCCATCTCTGTTTCCTAAGGGACATGCGTCCCTGAGCATGAGTTTGTCACTTACCCTCTGGTCTTCCCTTGTGCTCCTGTCCCTGCAGGCCTGGTGCCTGGCCCTGTGCTCACTCTAACTGTACCGACTGGGGACTGACCACACAGAGGTCATGCTCTCTGGGCACTGACTGCCCACCTCTCTCTGTCCCAGCACCTGGGACCTCCTGGGTCTCCCTAAGGGCCCTTGTCTCCATCAGTGCAGGTTAGGGACCAGCTGTCTGGCTGGTGTTCCCACTCTTCTGTCCTGACAGCTTGGTAAAGCGGCCAGGGATCTCTCCGAGGAGGCGTGTCAGCAAGTAGACGGAAATGTCCCTGTCCTAGAGCCAGCAGGAACTCCGGCCTGTCTCCCTCTGAGGGGGGCACTTTGGGTCTCATACAGCCTGGGCAGGGGTGTGACTCTGGGGCAAAGGGGGAAATTTGCCACTGTTTTCTTCTCCTTTCCCTTTCAAGGCACCGGCTGCTCCGAGGGCCTCGTCTGTAACCAAACTGTGCTGAAAAAGCTCTGATAACAAATGCTTAAGATACATTCCTAAGAGCAAAACAAAGCACCAGATTGGTGTCACCTGTTCAGGTTTAGAGGCAGTGGTTCAAATCCCCCCTAACGTGGATCAGCTGCATTTCCCCCCAGCCTGCCAATCTTCCAGCACATGTTGGAGCCACAGGCTCAGAAGACGTCTCAGAACTGAGCCAGGAGGCTCCCCCAAGGCTGTCTTCAGATTAGAGTTTGTGAGAGTGCCACCATCCGTCCTGTCTAAGGTGGGGTAATCCAAGCACCCTGAGGGGCCTGGAGTCCTGGTCTCACCGGGACTCCTGGCACACAGCTGAGTCTCCCTTCAGACACCAGGAGTCCACTGACCCTCCTCTGTCCTCCGACAGCTCGAGGTGAGTGGTGGGCGAGGAAGTTGGCGGGGGAGGCAGCCTGGCAGCCCTGGCCTTTCCCTTCGACCCGGGGAGGTGGCAACACACGGAGCCCCAGCAGCCACAGTCTGTGGCTCACCCTAGTCTCTCCGGAGTCAGGAGCCCCCGATGGCCCCTGGCGCAAGATCAGAGCCTGGGTCCCAGACAGGGTGGCCCTTTTCCATTTTCTGCTCAGCCGTCTAAGGATGTCATGGGGACAGGGGACTCCTTAAGTAGCTATAGGCAGGCAGGACCAGGACTGCAGCTGGTGGTGAGCATTCCCTTGCTTGGAGCCCCTGCCCTCTGTCTCTTGCAGGCCCTTCCCCACCCTGCCCTGGGGCCGGCCTGCCCGTCTTTGCTGGTCTGGCTAATCCTGCCCTGGACCAGGCTGCAGCGGTGAGAAATCACGAAGCATTGCTCAGGGATCCCCGCAGCCCCTCTTAGCCTTCAGTTTCCAGTATTCTGCCTAAGGAGCTGACCCCAACTCTGGGTTCAGCCCTTCCCTCCTGACTTCCCAAAATAAGCACCCCTGGTCGTATGTACTTGGGAGTAAGGGAGGTGGTGGGAGCAGCTAGGACGACCCAGGAACCCAGGGGCAGGTATCCAGGAGCCTTAGCACATTGAGGAAATGCTCTAGGCAGGAAGGTGACACAAAGCGGGCACTGCTGTGGGATCCTTCTTTCCTCAGGGCTAGCCCGACCCCCTGGCTTCGTCTAGACTCTTGCATCTTGGGTGCGGTGATGCTCCCCTGTGCTCGGGCGCTGAAGGTTGTGAACCTCTTGGGCTGCCGCCACCCAGATGCCCTCCCTCATGGGCTCGGTTTCTCACCCTTCTGTCTCCACAACTCCCACCCCAGCCCCAGCCATATCTTTACAGTGGTTGCAATGCTTCTCACACCACATGCAGAACACAGTCTTGCTTTCCTCCAGGCAGATGGCAGGTGATTTTCCTCCGTCTGCAACGTGGATGTTTGGGTCTGTCACTGGAAGGGTCTCATGGCCCTGGGTTTCTCTCATTATGGCGCCAGGTCCCAGACACTTACTTGTCCTCCAGCCATCAGAGGGAATTAAAATGAACAGCCGTCCTGACGTGAGGGGAGCTGGCCTGAGACGCCCATGGTTACCCACTCACAGCAGGAAACTCGCAATCAAATTCTAACAAAAGGTCACATTTGCAATAAGTAAAAAGGAAATGTAGGTAATTGGTTCTGGAGCCTGTTAATACCTCTGCAGGCCCTGAGAGGCAATCTGATGGACTTGAAACCTTTTTGTCCAGGTAATTAAAAATGAGATTTCATTATATCATTAAAAATGAGGGCACGTGAGCTGTTTTCGCAGATTCTATAATGTTATCAAAAGAGGAAAGTAAAGCCAGCCAGACAGGCACTTGGGTTTGTGAATAAATATAAGGCAACCAGGCTCACAGGGTCCCCAAACCCTCCTGGCTGGGAAAGAGGCAGCTCGGTGGGGTGGTGGGGACACCACCAGGTCCAGTGTGGTCGGGGAGTTAGGCCCCCCCGTGGGTCTGGGGGTAAATTGGCTGATGGGACTTTAAACAACTCACGAGCTGCCTCTTATCCAACGTGAGGGGTTACTCGCAGACCCGATTCCAAGGAGAAGGGAAAGGAAATAGGAGGACCACCTCCTTCAGCCTCATTCGTCCTTCCGCAGACGGAGGTGACCCTGGCTGCGACTGCACAGCAGTGATGCTCACGCAGGCTATAGAAGGGGACAGGCGTGGCTGTGTCCACAGGCCTTACACAGATAATCCTGCATGCTCTCCAGCGTCACCACAGGTCCCCCATGTGTTATGAAATCTCATCGTTTAATATAAACCAAGGTGAAATGTCACGTATAAACAAGCACAGACATTCATATGAATCGGGTTGATTTGTGTAATTATTTTCTTTTCTTTTCAATCCCAACTACGACATGTTTGTTTACAGGTACTTTCTTCGAACCCTGATGTGGCCGCTCTGTGGAGACAGGCACCCCTGGTCAGTCGCGTTTGAATTGTGTGTAGAGTTCAGTATGGCTGTAATGTCCCCACACTGTGAACAAAGGTCTGGGTGCTGGTGGGCCACTGGGTGCGGGTTCGGGCTCTGGTGATGTCGTGGCCCCTTCATGCTCTGGCGGTCTCAGTCCCACTTGAATCTTATCACATAAGGTCCTGCCTGCCTCCTAAAACCAGGAATGAGCCTCCCATGTAAACTACCCTCACAAAGTTTCAGGAGCTACAAACCCAACCACCATCTTTCATATGAAATAGTCTCTCTCTCTCTCTCTCTCTTTCTGCTTGAAAGAAGAAAAATAGTGATATGCCAGGTCTTTATCTTTTATGGCATATTTTCTTGGTAAACATAATTTTTCATGAGACCCATTTAGTTTGTAAGTAGGTCAATTAGTTTCCACCCGGATTTTAGGATTAAAAATTAGAAATACTGAAGTAGATTTATTTTTGGCTTTAACAAAAATACTTATCAACTAAATCCCAGTTTTATGTAAGTAAAATGCTGTGCCAGAGAAATTATGGTTACTTCCCTGTCTATTTCTCTTCATAATTTGAATTTCCAGCACTCAATGTTATTTTTAATTGAAAAAAAGAAATACTCTATTAAAAGTTTTTCCCTTTTATTTATAAGTTGTTTTCTTTAACTAGTGGGTGAAATTAGCTGCAAAGTTTGAAGAAGATGGCAAACTCTGAAAAGAGTAATTTTTGTCATTAAAAATCCCACACAAATGAATCACAGTTTCCTAGTTACTTCCATTGCCCTAGAGTGTGCTACTGGTTCCACTGAACCTTACACTTTGCCATAATAATACTGACTTGCCGAAGACTCTGGCTATCAAAACTCCATCCCAATAAGCCCTGGTGACCACCCTTCCCTAGCCTGGCCACCCTGTCATGCACGCTGTGCTCTGATACAGTCACTTCAAACTGTTACTTTGTGGACCGTGTCTCCAGGTCGCTGTCCTGCTTTATCAGAGGCCTGTGCGCTCAGGGGTAGCAGGCACTGCCCCCTCGCAGCCTGGACTCGCGGCCTGCGTTTCACTTTCCCATGGAGAGACTGGGGCCCAGGCCTCAGGGCCATCGGCTCAGAAGAGCCAAGGAGTTTGGTTGTACCATGTGTTCTGGCTCATGGGATTCTGTCCAGTTGGGGTATCTCTGCCCATCAGTACTTGGGCTGGAGGGTTCCGACCCCTGGAAATAAGGGGTGCCCTTTCAAATTCACCCACAGAAGCCAAATGAGCAGGCAGCCACCCTGGGACCCAGAGTGCAGAGGTCTGGGAGGCAGCTCTCTTCCCCCCATCTGGCCTAAATTTTCATGGACCCCCTTCAGGTGGTCTTGGGTAAGCTGGAAGGAGAAGGGGGGAGGGAAAGGATGCCTGAAGTAGCTCAGGGTCCAGGCGGCCCCAGGCCTCTGCATTCTAACACCTGCCTGACCTTCTCCTGCAGCCCCTGACAGCCCTGCCCTCCCAGACATGGGAGCTCTGGGAGACTGACCCAGCCCCGCGAGCTGCCTGTCGCCCACGTTTCTGTGGGGTGATCGAACATGCCAAGGGCTTGGCCATAGTCTTAAGATTTTCTGCAACAGATACATTTAAGTCATTTTAATAAGAAAATGTCCCTTTCAACCCAATCTTAAATTCTGAAGTGTAAATAAAAGAGGATGGGGGAGAGGGTTGGGTGGAGGTAGAAGAGGGCATACAGGGGAAAAATAAAGATGGGGAAAAAAGTAGGTTGGGAAAGAAAAAAATAAATAAAAGTTTCCATAAACAGGCACATCTACTTGGCAAGTTATGCCCACATGTACATATTTTTAAAAAGTTATTTAAGATCAACCACCACTGGAACTCCATTAGTTTGAAGGAGATCCAAACAAGTAGAGTATAGTATATAAAATTAATCCACCTTCCCTAAGAATATTATATTGATCATTTCAAAATGGGAAATAGTGTCTGTGTTACCAAGACTCAGAAGCAAGGTAATTTTCTGCTTACATGAATATAATACCCAGCACACAATAGCTGTCATACAACCCTGCCCTGGGATGGTGCTTCACAGTGTCCACGAGTCTGCCAGGAATTATGGATCCTGCTAACCCAGCCGCTCATGTCTAGGCAAGTTTTCCTGTAACACGGCTGCAGAGTTTCTTTATTAGGTCTACTGTTGTCACTCATAAGATCTAAAGAAAACCCATATTTTTTTAATATTAGGGAAATTATTTTTATTTTACTGTGAATCAAAAAGGCTATTAAAATCAGTTCTCATGCCTCATGTCCTTCTTATTTTTACGAGGGAGACTTTGGGGACAGGCAACATGGACACAGAGTGCCTCTCCGTGCCAACCCAGGACTCAACCTAAAACCAACAAGTGCAAACACTTGGTGAAATGAAGAGGCCCCGAAACGGGCTGGCAGGGCACCGGACCCCGGAGCTCCTCTGACATGGGAACTGGCAACGTCCAGCTTCAAGTTTTTGAAACCAAATTTGTCGGAATCGAAACCAGTTTGGTTTGGAGTCTCCCCCTAGGAGCGCAGCAGCACCATCCTGAAGGCAGCTTTCTCGAAGAAACCGTCGGATTTTCCTCTCCAGGTGGGGTCTTCCTCCTCTCGGTTCATAGGAAGTAATTTGGACAGCGACCTAGATAATTTCTCAGATGAAGAAGGTGTGGTCGGATCACTGTGGTGGCTGTGGCCTGGCTCGCAGAGGCGTCGCTCTCACTCGCGACACGTGTGTGTGTGAGAGCAGCTGGCTTCACGGAACCACTCGGTTGACTTTTTGGAAGGATGGCACAGCAGTGCTCCCTGCGCCACTGGCAGCGATGACAAACCGCCTTAGATGGCTGATTTATTTTTCATGGCTGTGGTGTTCTCCGGTGTCTGATTAAGGGGAAGCTCATTCTTTGGATTTTCAAGTGGGATAGAGTTTGAGGAAGATTTCAGCTCACCTGGGGGTTTGGATCAGAAAAATTCTGTGGCTTATAAAGTCATTTGTTCTTTTGCTGTGATTGTACTCGCAGCGGAAGGGTGAAAGAAAGGTCAGCAATAACTCTGCTGTTGCATTTTAGCTGGAAAAAATGTAATATTGATCCATAAGAAAATGGAGAAGCTCAAATGTGAGGCCTCACTTGATCTTCTGCGACCTTTCCCCCGCCATGTTGATTTTACACTTAAATGTTATGTCTCCTGTTCAAAAGGTTTGTCCTGTTTAGTCTCCTATTTAATTAGTACATGTTCGTCTTCACTCTCTCTAATGTGGCAACAAGACGTCTCCTTGGTTTCTGGGTGGACCATCACCCTTGCTTGATATTTTCTCTGCCACTGAAACTGGTGCACACAGAATCCCACCAGCGGGCACTTGATACCTCTGTCTTTTTGCAGGTCTTTGGGACAGATCCCTACTTAAGACTAGAAAGCCCTGTGCGGGTGAGGGCCCACAGAAAGGCTGGCCACGTGAGCTGGGGACGCAAGTGTCATGGGACACTGAGTTGCCTCCTCTGTGGGGCCAATGACGCGGGAATGTGCTCCTGGATGGAAAGTTGGAGTGTAGGGCTGGCCCTGGGGAGACGGGGCTGCCCTGCGCAGAGACACAGACCCAGTGCCAACCCTGCTGCAGGAGGTGCAGAGCACTTCCTGAAGGCCTCCTGGAAAGTAGTACATAACCCCTGAGAGGGTCCCCAGGGTCAGACCCCCATCACACAGTGGCTTCAGATTATCTTCCTGCTGAAACCCGAGGACGCCCCGCTCCAGGTGTCAGGTGGCGATGTGCGCTCATCCTTGCTGAGGCCTGGGAGGGGACAGGAGTGGTGCTCATGGTGGGGTTTGAGAGGAGGGTCTGCGACCTGAAGGTGGGCAGAACTCAGGGTGGCAGGGACTTATCAGGGCTTCAGACAAGTTGGTTGGGCCCCCAAAATTTATGTCCCATATGCAGCCTGTGAATGTGACCTTATTTGGAAATGGAGTCTTTGCAGATGTAACCAAGTTAGGGTGAGGCCTTAGTGGATTAGGGCCCTAAAGTCAATACAAATACTGTCCTTATAGAGGAAAACTTGAACACAGAGATACACAGGGAGAAGCCACGAGAAGATAGAAGCAGAGACTGGAGTGAGGTGGCCACAAACAAGAATCACCAAGGACTGCTGGGAGCCACCTGACGCCGAGAGAGGCCTGGATGAGATCTTCCCCTAGAGCCTTCAGAAGGAACCAGCCCTGTGGGCACCTTGATCTTGATCTTGAACTTCTGGTCCCCAGAGCTGTGAGACAACACATTTCTGTTTTAAGCCCCTGGTTTGTGAAATCTAATACAGGGCTCAAAGAGCAGAGGGGACTCTGAGGCTGTATCCATGGTAATGAGGGGTGAGGGCAGCTCCCTCTCTCTGTGTCCCTCAAACTCCCAGTGGTCACATGCACAGCTCTGTGAGTTCTCCTGGAGGTCATGGGTCACACACAGGAGCTGAAGGTGGTTGGGTCAGTCACCAGGTGCCCAGTCACCTGGTGGGCACATGCTCCAGGCTTTGCCCTGCCTGCAAGGCCCCGACACCACCTGCTGCCCTGGGGAGGTCCCTGCCCCTATGCAGACCAGGCAAAGCCCACTGCAGTGAAGGGTCAGAGTCCTGCACAGGGGCAGCCTGGGAGTCACGCAGCCCGAGCTGGCTGGGTGGCTGCTCTTTTTGGAGTCTCCTCACCCCTGGGGGAGGCTGAGGTCCCTTAAAGAGGTCATTTGCCATTTCCAGGGAAATCACCCCAGTGTTTGTCATCCTGCCAGATCCAAGGCAAGCGTGCAGTGAGAATTAATGATGCAACTGGCAGTGTGGGCAGGAGGAGGGCAGGCCCAGGCCACTGGCTCAGTGGGTATGGAGGATCCGTGGATACTGGCCTGAGGCTGCTGGCACCCTGGCTCCTATGCAGGCCCCTCCTTGCCTGGCTCTCTTGGCTCTCCTTTGTGGGCTCTCCGGGCTCTGTCCCTTCTCAGGGGACAGCAGGGGAGGAAGGACAAAGATAAGGCCTCTTGCAATGGGTTATCTGGCTGACCCTTGGAGAGGCTGAAACAGGAGTGTTGTCATCCCGAGGGCACAGAGGGGTTGCTGGGCGGGGAGCAGGCAGGGCCCCAAGAAGACAGCCCAATGGGGCCTGACCCGCTGTCAGCGCCGTCAGCACCACCGAGGCTCCCAGACACCCAGACACGCTGCTGGGCATGCATGAGTGCGCGCATGAATTTGCCTCTGAAAGGAGCTCGGAGCAGTGACGCAGCTGCTGCACCGTGAGCAGGCCCAGGGCGGCGGCAGCGGCTGGAGGGGTGGAGGGAGGTTTGCAGGGAACAGAGACAGAGAAATTGTTTTTATAGATGCTGCGTCCCAAATAATAACAGAGACAGGGAGCCACGTTGCAGGGCAGTCAATGAACAGGCTTCTCCTTGGCTTTAGTAAAATCTATGTGCTTTCATTTTTCAGGCAACACTGAGAATATTGGGAGAGCCGATGCGGCTTCTGTGTTTAAAAATAAAGAAGCACTCACTTTCTGCGGGTTCTGAATTCATTTGTAAATAAAAAGGCTCTTGCGCAGGAAAGACTTCAGAATAATTTCCATTTATTCCTACCACATGCAACCCCGCTGCATCCCAGAACTGTCAGGTACTGGTTTCATTTGATGGGTAGGGGAGAATCAGAGGCAGGTTTTTTCCAAACAGTCATTGCTTTCTAAGTTCCTGTGATTGATTTCACAGTCGAAGAGAGGACAATTCAGTGCAATGGGACAGATTTAAAAAGTGCTTCTCAAAAGTGACTCCTGTGCACAGGAATTTCCACATGGTCATGTTCACACTTACTATGCATCAGGGGGCGCCAGGGGTGGGTGGGAAATCTTCCTCCTGTCTAGAATTCAAGGTAGCTCAGAAGCACCTTAAAGCGCATTGTATTTTATTAAGCAACCTACACTTGTGTGGCATAATTAATTCTTGAATAGCATTTAACCATAAAAATGACTTAGGTTGCTCATGGGATTATAACTGGTTTTATATCATTGTAAAGGTACTTTTACAATATTTTATAAGGTACATTTTATTATTCATACCTTACACATGTGTTCCCAAAGTGAAAACAATTTTTCAGGGTTGAAGAGTTGTGATTTACAATCTTTTAAAGAGAAATTTTCTAGATTATAAATTCCATTCTAGCTTAAAATTTATCAAAATAATAAAAAAACATAATATCCTGATAGGCAACTGAGGGGGAAAATGCTTTTAAATAAATAAATCTTTAAATTACATTCTGTAAACTCCACTTAAAAAAATGACGGAATTTCACTGAACCAAGAAATGTGTTTGCTATTTGCACGTAAGAGCAGTTGAGTCGACCAAGCCCTGGAAAAGTGTGGAAACCACAGTGTAAATCCTTAACTATTGTAGGAACATTGATAAATTAAAAAAATAAAAACTGTAATTTCTTTTGTGATGCAGGACAAGCAAGTAAGTGAGAAAAATAGACCCAGAGGCTGACAAGCCCAATGCAACCCATTGCGGGCCCATGGATGCCTAGAAATGAGCTGGTGTGTAGCTCCACCCGAAATGCTTCCTTTCTCTGAAGGCGGCACATGACAATTCAGTGCCATGTGCCCTTAAAGTGGTATTTTGTGTTTGTCCCCTTTCTCTGCGAATCCTTGCTTTTATAGTGATAGCTCAGTAGAGAAACAGGACATTACGGCAGCTGAATGGAAATGTTAGGTCTCTGGGAACTTTCTCTGGCTCCTCCCTCTGGCTGTGTCCCTCTGGTGACGTTTCCTTTCTTTTTCTCCCCCAAACAGTGTGGCTTTTGGGTTCCTCCTTATGGAAGCAGTAAGGCGGCAGTGTCTTTTCCAGGGGGAGTCACAGCTCTTGAGATTCATTTGGCATCAGGTGCACAGATGTCCCTCGTCTCATGCTGGAGCACAGGCAAGTCTGTGGTTAGAACCCTGGAAGGTGCTGGACCCGGCGACCCACATTCCCCCTCTAGGTGCTCCCATCATTGCCCAGGTGCTATGCCAGTTCTAAACATCTCCTGGAAATTCAGGGAGCAAATAATCCACAGGGAATGTCCCTCTCTCTCTCAGTGCTGTTTGCTTTATGTCACTGTTCCCTGAAAAGCGGAGGGATGGTTTTCTAAGTTTGAAGAAGACAGAACGGTAGCCTAGGTCCTGAGGTGCTATGGGTTGAGGAGCCCACAGCTTGGGGGACAACCTGCGCTGGGGAGAAGCAGTGGACTGTGCTGTGGGCTCTCTGCTCCCTAGAGACGCAAGCCTACTGTACCACAGCAGGGCGCTGGCTGTGGCCCCCGGGAGCCAGAGCTGTGCCAGTGCTCCCGGGGCTCAGGGGCAGTGGGCCTATCAGACCATCTTCAGGGCACCCTGCGTGCAGCAACCTGAGCTCATTCAGGTGTTCAAAGAGAAGAGGTGTGTTCTGGCGAGTGTGAGGATTTTTCTTTCATTTTGGTTTTGGCTGATTTATTATACTTGGTGTGGTGTACTGACCTGAGCTGGCGGGAGAGACGCTGAGGGGTCCCCATGACCCTCCCTGTGTTCCCACCTTGTGCGACCCCCCTCTCCTCAGTGTGTGTGGGAACCGAGACTCCTGTGTACCACACAGAATACAGCAAAGTGGTGCATGTGATGTCTTTGTGATTACATGTGTGTAATTACACTTCTTGACCACACACACATGATGACATTGCACGATTGGCCGCTTGTGGTACCCCAGGCAGTCACGGGTATGTGTTTACATGGAGCAGTCACATGTACGTGATCACATGTGACATGGTTACATTTATTGATGATCTGTACTATAATGTGTAAAATACATGCACATGATTGTCTGCACATGGTAGCATGTGTGTGACTACGTATCTGTGATTACATAAGATTGTCACATTGTCTTGTGAGGACACTCTCCTTGCTGGCTCTGAGAAAGTTCCAGCAGCCAAGAGCTGAGGGGCCGGGGTTCAGTCTCCAGAGTATGTGTGCATGTGTGTGCACATACTCTCACACATGCACACTTTCACACACACACACACACACACACACACACACACACACACACTCACACACTCATTCTGACACTTACACCGAGCATTGCCCAGGTCTTAAGGACAGACATTGCTGACCCTTGTCTGCAGAAGTCTGGGAGCTCTGTCCTGCATTCTGCAGGGTGGGGTTGGAGGGCCAGTTTTGAACCAGTTCCAGAAGATGGTGCTCGAGAGCAAAAGGGGCAGGTCTGTGAAAAGCCAACAGCACTCTTGCTAGTTTATGAACAAACAATTATTTTTATAAAACAGATTGTTTTCTCGGGGTGGCAAAGGGTGTGAGCTGGGATGTACCATTCAGTAGGCGTTGGCCAGCACTGACTCCCATGGTGTCTGGACACAGAAAATCTATAGCACTTGAGTCAACAACTCTTTCATTGTTCAGCTGGGCTGTGGGATGAGTGTGTGTGCACATGTGCGAGTGTACATGTGGCGTTTGTGCTTGGAGTGTGTCTGTGAGCCTGTGAGTGTGTGCACATATAACTCTGTGCATGTGAACATACACATGCAAGTGTGTGTGTGCCCATGAATATGTGCCCGTGTGTGGGCACATGAGAATGTGTGTGTGTGTGTAGATGTGAATGTGTGTGTATGTGTGTGCACATGCTCTGTGTGTCAACAATTGACCAGGTGTTTGATTCTTGGGTCCATTTAGAGGCTGTGAACTAAAGGCCGGAGAGAATTTGAAGTGTGGACACTGGATGTGCTAGAATATTCTGCTGCTGCTCTTCTGCTGGTCTCTCACTTCCCAGGAGCCAGCAGCATCCCAAAGAGCCCAGGCAGCTCTTGAATGATGCTGCCTCCACATTTCACCACCATCCGTGGCTGCTAGGCCCCTCCTGTCCCATCCCAGCCTTACAGAGGGCCCAACCTCAAGGGACTTGGAGGGAAGGAATACCTGCCGTCAGCCTGGGAGCACACCTGGGCAGGGCCACAACCTGGGGTTCAGCTGCCCCGGAGCCTCAGGGCCACTTTGCTGAACTGCTGCAACAGATAGGGTATAAAAAGAGGTGCCCGGGACATCAGGACCCAGTGGTTCTTCCCTCCTCTCTCTTCCTCTCCTCCCCTCCTCCCTCCTCTCCTCTTCTCTCCCCACACCTGGACCTGGCACCCTGCTTGAATGACCCTGTGGCCTCAGCTTCCTCCCAAGGTGTGTGGTGCTGAAGGCTCACTGTGTTACACATGAAGCATGTGCATCTTATTGTGAATGTGGATCTGGCCTTTCCTACGAAGGGCAGCCAAGCTGTGACCGCCAGGACATCACACATCACGTCTGTGAAGTGGATGAACGGGGTGGGATCACCCGCATCCAAGGTATTTCATGTACTTACAGAGACTCGCCACACGGTGCCTTAGAGCTGCTCCCCACTCTGCACTCACACACATGCATACACAGCGCGCACACGCAAACACGTGCACACACATGCACGCGCACACATGCACACCACCCACATTTTCTGTTGCCTGGGTTTGTAACACCTCCGTATTCCTGGCACTTTCTGGAGCTATGTGGAGGGTGTGACGTGACATTCCCTGGAAGCTCTGAGTTGCCCAGGGAAGCTCGGTTACTCTGGTCCTGCATTTCTTTCCTGGGTTACCCTAGGACTCAGACGTGCTGGCAGTGACAGCTGGGAGGCCGGGGAAGTGTCAGCGCAGTAACCTTTCCTCACCTCTCTCTGTCACGTCTGACCTCTGCCACTGTGGTATTTGGAAGCCCCCCCACCATGGGCCCTGCTTCAGGATGTGAGCCAGCGGCTGCCAGATGACACACGTCAGCAGGCCAGAGCAGCGCTTGACCTCGCAGGCATGTGCTGGGGGGGATCCACAAGTGGGGGGTGGGGGGTGGGGCACTCAGCAGCCATCTGGCACATTCCAGAGACTCTGGTGACCTGGAGGCGTGACAGGTGACACCTTGCCTCATCTGAAGGCCACCCCTCTATCGAAGAAGAACCAGTCCCAAGCAGAGTGGGGTCCTGAACATTCGTTCGCCAGCCACCCGCTGGCCAGCCTGAATATGGAAAAGCCTAACACCTCCCTCAGCACGGGAACAGGAATGTGAGTCTCCCTGCCCAGGGTAGAGGGCGACAGGGCCTGTCAGGGCCTGTCAAGGCTTGCTGGCCTCTCCCCTCCTTTGCACCTGGCTCAGGTGCCTCCTAGCAATTCTTAGGGCCGCTGTGCTGTGTGTGTCACACATCACTGATCTGCCAGCATAGAGGACCTGAGATCACAACCAGAACTTTAACTCTTCACAGCCCACCCCGGTCAGGCCCTGAGGTTCTCCACACGGTGGGTGGGTGCTGGCGGCAGCTCTGGCCTGCAGGGAAGAGGTCTGCAGGAAGGTGCCCAGATGGGCAGCAGGGCTCCTGGGGACCAGGGACATCTAGGAGTCTCACCTCCTATGTCCTACTTTCTAAACTGTTTACCTTTGCATGCAACAGATACACTGTTTCACAATGTTAAAAGGACAATAAAAATTCTAAAAATGAAAGAAAAATCATTATATGTGAAGGCATTAATTAGCAGTTTTTGTATACTTTTCCAGTAAGTAATTTTTACTTTCTGTTATTAGATGCACAATCTAATGTTTTTATTAAATTACATTTACCATACAAAGTTCCACAATGATTTTGGATTTGCTTGGTGGGTGGGAGTAGGAGAGGTAGGTAGCATACTGTTATGAAGGTGCTTTCTCACGCAAACGGTGGTTTACTATGGCTGCTGTGCTGTGTGTTCTCCTGGCTGTGCTATGATTAGCATGTGGAGGGCATGTAGGTCAGTGATAGCAGTGTGGCTCCTTCGGAGGGAGCACTGTTTTGTAAGCCATGAGCTAAAACCTATACTCCAGCTATGAATTTGTTCATAACTTGAGTTTTTGTCTCATGTCTCGGATGGAGGGCTTGGAGTTCCTCCTCAATGGAATTTGTTGAGCCTCTTGAATGTTAATGTTCATGTCTTTCATCAAATTTGGGGGATTTCAAGCCATGATCCTCAAATATTCTGTCTGCTAACCACTCTGGCCTGGGTGGGGTGTAGCCCCCTGCCTTAGGGATGGTGTCGTGAGGGGCTCTCATTGTGCCCTTGCTTGCTAGCTCCCTTTCATTTGGAGTGGAAAGTATGACTTCCTCTCAGCCAGGCTCATTTACTTAACAGGCATGAGGATATTTTCACCTATGGATTCATAACTGGACTTATAAGTGGATTCATAACTGAATTCATATATGGGTTCCTAACTGGATTCATATCTGGATTCATGGAAATATGCTCATGACTGGAGACAGGGTGGAAGCTTACAGCTGCTCTCAGGCCTTCTGGTCGCACCTGCTCAAGGCCCATTGGCTAAAGCAACATCACATGGCCCAGCTCACAGTCTAGACTCATGTTCCCCCACAGGTTACATCATTGGGAATGGCCTTCTTCCAGGTAGGGTCTTAATGCACCCTCAGAATTGGTGCAAGAATTCTGGGTCACTATGAGGGAAGTGTTTGCCTGTCACGCTTGCTGGTGTAGCATTGGGCAGGTGGCCACACGAACACAGACTCATGCAGCACCTCCATGGGGTGAAGAGGCTCACTCATATCCCCCTTTTCTTTAATAATATAACTTAAATATGGAATAGACATCACACTTGTTCACTAGAACTAATGTTGAGTTCTTTTATAGATACTTGCAGGTGAATAGCTTGTATTGGGTTTAAATGGATTGATTAAAAGAATTGGTGTGTACTTAGTTTTAATCACATGTTTTAAGTTGAACTATTGGCTGTAATCAGACTGGGGATAGAGGTGGTTCCCACAGCCTTTAAGTGGATAAAGTGTGTAGTCAGATCTTGGGGGTTTCCTGCCCACAGAAGGGAGCAGTGGGAGGGGGACTGAGGCTGGCCTTTCTCCTGTAGTGCCCGGTGGGTGGGCAGCATCTCAAGCGGGCCTGGGTGCTGCCCACCCAGCCTCCTGTGGGCCTGGACACAGAGCCAGAACGTCCATACAGTGGTGTACATGGAGGCAGGTGCTGTCCCAGCCATACCCACCGTGGGTCTGCCCCCCAAAAACCTTGTTGGACACACTTGATTGCTCTGAGGTGTGAGTGATCAGAAGTCTCTGAAAAAGCTCAAAGCTCCCCAGTGGGAGGGTCACCCAGGCATTTCCTTGGTCACCCTCCTGGATGTGGCTGACGTTTTCTCAACTGAGAGGCAGCTTAAGCCTCTAATTCCACGCAGTGGGACCTGAAGACATTCTCTGGTGGCCCCATTATAATTTTCTCCTAGAAATTCTTAGCTGGCTTTCTTTTTACTTATGGAAGGAAATGCTGAAGATTATAGAATAGGTAGAAGAGATGGAGGAACTTTCTGGCAGTGGAATGCTGGCATCTCCAGGGCCAATCTGACCCTGTGCGGTGTGCTCCTCGGGGTGTTCCCAGTCCTTTATGACTCTGCAGATAGATGTGGACCTGAGGACAGCAGAGAGCCACAGAATGGGTACTAGTTGTGTCTGGTGGAACACGCAACTGGTATTGCCTGCAGACAGACCAGGTTTTCCAATTTGTTCACCATTCCTGTGCTGCATGGAAATCTGTGATTCCGTGGTTTCTCTGCCCGGGCTTAGCTGATCCAGGTCCCTTATCACTTAATTAGTTAGAGCTGATTCACTCCCTTTGCATCTGCCCAAGGGTCATGAATTCGCCTGGTTGGAACATCACCCCCCCCCCCCCGCCCCCCCGCACTGCCTTTCCTGTTTCCCACTATATTCCTGTCCCTATTGCCTCCACCTCTGGTCATTCTCTCCCTACAGGCACCGACCCCCAGTGGTGGCCCTCAGAGGGAGGACATGGCTCATGAGGTGAACCCATGAGGTGTCTGGGGAGGGAAAGGGGTCAGGACCTTTATTGAGCTCTCAGGACATGCACATTCTCTGTGCTCAGGAGACGTCTTCAGAGGGACAAAGGGGAGGATGGGGCATCTGCTGTCAGAGTGCGGCTCTCATGTTCTTCCTCGGGACACTCTGGTGACAGTCCCCTGATGGGCTGCTTGAGTCTAGGACGAGTCCTTCTGTCAGAGGCTGCCGGTCAGGGGTGACACTCGGGAGGGCTGAAGGGGTATTTTCCTGAGAAGTAGAAGCCAGCAGCTCGAACAGCCACTTGTTGGGATCCATGGCTTTGGGATCTCTCTGTAGTGAAGGGTAGCTGCCTCTCCTTGAGGAGACTCCCACCTGGGGACTCTCTGTGGTCACTGTGTGGCCACTGCACGGCATGCCCAGCCTGGGGGTGAGGCAATGTGCTGTCCGCACCCTTTCCCAGGGGCCTATAGATCACTCCTGCCGGGGTCCCGCCACCGGGGACTTGCAGCCACCGCGTAGCTAATGGCACTGACTGTTACTGCAGAGGAAATGAATGGCGACTTCACTTTGCAGTTACATGTAACTGTGCTCGGACTGTGTCAGCTTCGGATTTAATTGGTGTGTAGGCTGCGAGGCATGCACTTCGGCATGTATAATTTATTTAGGCAATAAAATTTACTGTTAACTGAGAGAGGAGAATAAAGAGAAAAATAATATGTTTTGCACTGTAATTACATAATGAAGTTTGAATTAGAAATATTGCTTGGCCCACAACTTCCTCCAGACTGGGAAACTTGCAAGCGCAGCCATCTCGGGAGGGTGCAGTTCTGACCCTAAGCGCCAGATGGACAGATGGGGTGGGTTTGAAAATGGAACCATCTGGAAGGATGGGGCTGCTGGGTACCTATCTGCACCGAGACGGGGAGGTGGCCAGAGCCGGCACACTGAGGAGAGATGGAAACACAGGGGCTGAGGGAGATGAGGTCAACCCTCTTGTCACATAAAAATAAATCTTCATGGAAACAGCTCCTTGGACAGCAAAGTTTCTTACTCAGGAAGGAAAAAGAAGATGCCTCAGTGCAGCTGTGTCCTCCATGCTTATTCTGAGGCCTATCATTAAGTCACATGTGTTGACTGTCACCTTCAAACTGAAATGTAAGCAAGAGGTCTGGCTTCCACATGACGGTTCCGGCAAAGAGAAGCTTGGAGTTTTTACTCATAATCAGCACAGTTCTTTAAAAGATTGACACGTCCCCACCCACGTGGCTGAATCTTGTGACTGCAGTGACTCCAGACCTAGGAATGAAAGGAGACTCTGGACTGTCTGGGGCAGTCAGAGTCCCCAGCCCTCCTGGGTCTGCCAGGGTTTCCTCCTGTGGGCAGTAGGGGTAGGGCTCAATGTGGACGCTGCTCCTCCATAACCCAGCTGACCCCTTGTTCAGGGAGAAGGGCACAGTGCCAAGCAGGGCCCTCAGGCTATAAAAGTCAAGGGACATTCCCATGTGTGCTATCAGGAGTTGATGGTCAGGGAAGCAGCCACAGGCTCCTGCTGGGGACAGGGTGGGAAAGGCCCCTGGAGACAAGGTCCCAGCTGGGGGATGCCCAGCACAGGTCTAGGACCCAAAGGTCGGGCAGAGGACAACAAGTCACCAACAGGGATGGACTTGCTGGTTCCCAGCCCAGGTCAGGGCCTCCTGGCACTACTGGCCTGACACCTTCCTCCTCGGTACTGTGGCTGCCTCATGGGGTGGGCAGACTCAGGAGAGCAGTGCCCAGGCCTGTGAGGCACAGGACTGAGGAGTCTGGGGCCCTGAGGGCAAGTCCCACCTGATACAGTCCTGTCTCTGTGAGATTTTGGAGGGCTGCCTCAGAGCAGCCAGCCCTGATGGGGTTTGTTCTGAGCACCTCAGAGGGCAGTTGGGTTTAATTCTTTCTGTGAAGTCACCTGGACCTGCTAAGAACCTCCTCCCTCCTGGGCGTGGCCTTGATCTTCCAGGGCTGAACCCAGCTTCCCCCAGTAGACCTTGTTGCCACACCTCAGCTTACACAGGTGTGTCTGTCCTTAGCACCCATCACTGTCTGGACCAGGGCTCCTCATCTGCAGCACTCCCTCCCATCCTGCCGTCTGACAAGCACATTCCAACAAGCAGGAGGCACAGTGCTAGGTGATCTTAGCAAAGCACAGGGTCTCCAACCATTCAACATTCCAAGAAAGGCCATTTGACAGGGCCACCACCTGGCCTTTGGCAGGACAGGAGGGAAAGCAGAGTCTGGTGTTCAGGTGAGAGCATGAATTTGGCTTATTTTGTTACATGGGGAACAAAATTAAACCCTGCTGAAGAGAGTATCCACAGAGAAAGATAGCCCACTTCTGCTCCCCGTAAAATCTGTCCCATTTCCACAGTCAGGGCAGGAGGACAGGCATCCAGTGCTTTCCTGGCTGGAGCTGGTACAGGTGTCCCATCAACCACAGGCCTCAGTGCCTGCGGGAGAGAGTGAGAAGGGGCACTGGGGCCTATGGGCTGGTGGGACAGTGTTCACAAAAGTTGGCCAGCTCAGCCCTCAGTCAGCAATCTTGGGGGGCACAGGTGATGTTGCTTATTCTACACAAGAGGAAGCTGAGGCATGAGAAGGTCAAGGTGGAACAGAGACCTCCTGGGTCCCACACAGCCCTTGCCTCTTCCCCTCTTGCTCCACTTGCAGCAGAGGTAACCACTCCTTGCTGCCTGGATCAGATTCCCCCAGGTGGGACTCTGGAGGCTCCACTCCTCCCCGACCAGCTGCTTGGTGAGGCAGGGACACTCTCGGGATCCCCTGCAATCTTGCCGTCTCGAGGAACAGCCCGGGAGGGACCTCACACTTATGACACTTGAAAATAGTCTAGAGAGATGAGAGGCCTTCTGGCAGCTTGGAAGGCAACCTGAGAGACGGGCACCATGATGGATGCCTCACTGGGGTGGGCACGTGGAGGTCAGCCAGAGAATAATGTGTGAGCCAAGTCTGTCCCACAGTGGGTCCAGTGGGTCCCCAGATCAAGCTGAGTGTCTGAGGCATAACTCTGATGGCTCTCTGTGGCCCTGGCATTGAATGTCCACTGTGCACTGGGTCATTCTGGTGGATGTCCCAGTGGGACCCCCTGTCTTGTTGGCCAAGACAGTAAATCAGAGAACTGTCCCATCCACCAAACTGGAAAGGTCAGAGCTCACAGATGTTTGACTCCACCGTATGCCCATGTGACTCATCTGTTTGTCCTTTGCAGCAACGGATGGTGATGGCCAATGGCAGTGGACAGCTATGAACATAACCAGGGTTAAACAGACCCCAAGAAGTTTCCACTAAATAAAGGTGTGGTCTCGTCTGATCACTTGAATGTCCTCATGGCAGAGGACCAGCAGGAAAAGGGGTTATAGATGGGGGCAGGCAATTGAATCTGATCATCAGAAGGGCCTGGGGTTGCTGCCCGTGGTGGGGCAGGCAGGAGCCCAGAGGACTCACCAGGACCCTTTCATAGCTTCAGCCTGGATGAGAACAGATGGGCAGACAAGCTATTATGCTTGGTGGAAGGTCCAGTACAGTCAACTTGGCATGAACAGCTGGTCCCCTCAACGGTGCCATCAGCGTTGGTGTCAGTGATTGTCAGGTTGAGCATTGTCAGCAGCACAAGGAAGACCAGGCTTTCTTTATCTGTTTCTCAAGCATCTTTTGCATGTGGCGATGGCCGCCCAGTTCCAGTGTCCGCAGCATTAGTGTTTCCCTCATGTTTCTCACTGTCTGACACCTTGCTCTGCCAGCATAGTCCTGTGGGTACACCGTCCCAGCTCATCAACTGTAACATTCCCAGATGTCCCTGCCACCTGTGCCAGAGACTCCACCCAGGGCCCGACGGCCTCCAGGAGGTAGCACTCCAGGGAGACCAGCATGGTGCCTACTTCCATGCTCTGGGGACCCCTGAGCAATGGGGAACTGGGACTGAGGAAATGGCTCTCCTCCTTTTCTTCCCCTGAGTAGGTAGATGTCTCTGACACTTCACATGTCTTCTCAGGTCATGTGGCTTTAAAACACAGTTTGTACCTAGTGGCGGCCAGTGGCCAGTCCCTGTACTGGTTCTCCCACCTCTTTATCCCTGAGATAGCTTTCCAGGGACACCCACACTTCTGGGTCAGACTTGGCTTTCAGGGCACCCCACCCTTGTTTCCCGCCCAGAACCACACAGATGGCAGTGCAGACCCTGGGACCAGCCCATCCTGACTGCATCTCACTAAGGTGGTCTGGCATGGGCAGCTCATGTGGCAGGTCAGCTGATGTCTTATGGTCTGGCACTTGGCCCATCTCTATCAGAGACCAGTAGGAGCCAAAGGTTGCTTCCCTAAAGGTGCATAACTTTCTGCCAAGGGCATCGATTTGTTCCCGTTCTGGTCACACGCTGAGATGCTACCCGCCTCTTTTGCCCCAGACACGGGTAGGGAGGCTTCTTTGGATCTGCTGGGCTGATAGCCAGTGGGGGTTGGGGATGGACATCCTGTACTGCGAGAACCTCCTGGCTCTTCTCGCAGCTCTGAGGCAGCTTTGTGGGTCAGTAGGTTAGAGGGTCAGGGCTTCCTGAGAGACTGTGGGGTCAAGACACCAAAAGGAGTGTGTGGTTAGAACCCTGGTGGCCCCATCCAAGCCATGGTTTCTGAATTTTTTTTTTTTTTTTTAATAGATCTTTATTGATTTCAGAGAGAGGAAAGGAGAGAGATGGAAACATCAATGATGAGAAAGTCACTGATCGGCTGCCTCCTGCACGTCCCCCAACTGGGGATCGAGCCAGGAACCCGGGCATGTGCCCTGACCGGGAATCGAACCCTGATCGCCTGGATCCTAGGTCAATGCTCAACCGCTGAGCCACGCCCTGCCAGGCCAAGCCATGGTTTCTGGATCAAGCTGGTCCTAGAGTGGCTCCAGTGATTCCCACTCTGATGTCACAGGATGATGCTGGAGCACTGGCTTCCCTAGGAGTGTAAAGTACAATCTAGGCTACTGTTGCTACGGCTCGATCAGAGATCCAGTAATTAAAACTAAAACAAAGAAGTAGCCTGTCATTATCATCACCTGAAATGCTGCATCTTTGCCAATTTCATTCAGAGCTGACTGCTTTCCACAAGTGACGTGTGAGCAGACAGAACCTCCCAAATGGGACCATCTGAACTGTTCAAGGGGAGTTCCCATCTCAGTGGAATTCTAGAACAAATCCTGTTGTAAAATGAAATACCTTCCCACAAAATGCCTAACCACTTCTAAATGTGACATGTTTGTGAGCTCCACACTTTGACTAGTTGGTTTGCCTGAACCTGGCTGTCTCAGCCTTGGCACTGTTCGTGTTTGGGGCCCTGTAACTCTGTGGTGGGGCCCAGGGTTCTATAGAATGCCCTCGGTGTTGGTCTCCTGGAGCTGCTGTAACAAAGCATGACATACTGGGTGCTTCATACTAGGAATCTATATTCTCATTGTCCTGGAGGCCAGAAGTCTGAGCTCAAGGTGTCAGCAGGACTGGTTCCTCCTGAGGCCTCTCTCCTTGGCTTACAGATGGCAGCCTTCTCCCTGGTGTGTCTGTCCTAATCTCTTCTTATAAGGACACTGGTCATATGAGATTAGGACCCACCTTAAAGGCCTCATTTTAACTTAATCACCTCTTTAAAGAGCCTGTCTCCAAATAAGGTCACTATCTGTTTGGGTTGCTTATAACTTTTTTTCAGCCAAAGGATAGAAGAGGCCTGAATTCCAGGGTTTTCCTCTGGCCCATGGGTGGTAGCGACCCACTTCCCCTTTGTAATCAAGACCAGTCATTCAGTGTCTCTGAGTCAGTGAGTGAGGAGCCTGTGTGTCCCAGGCCATCACAGGTCAACTAGATTATATCCAAGGGCTGGTGAGTGGCTGTTCCCCTCAGGTGACCAATGGGGATTTGTCACAGTGTTGTTCCTCTGGGTAAAATAACCCGTGTGATGTCTTCACTAATGGGTGGAGGAACAATGTGCTCCCAGGTTGTCAGCATGTATTGGTAACAAGGAATGTGCTGACTTTTTCCACTAAAGAAACTACAGCTGGAACATCAGCTGAGGAACAGTCAGTGTCCTTGTGAGTTTGTGATAATTCACTGTCTTCCCTCAAGGCCCAACTGTCCTCTGCACAGGTTACAGAGGCGGATGCCAGTGCTGGGTCATGATATTGCCCCTGCATCTCATCTCTCAGGACTTTGATGACGGCTAGTCCTTGCGGTCCCTCTAAAATAGAATCACCTCAGGTACCAGTATGGAGGAAGAGCAGCTCTGGTTCTCCCACTGGGCAGCAAAGTGTGCAAAGCCCTCATCCCAGAGTCTGTGCCCCACCTGGATCCTGGGGCCATGGAGATAACTGAGGCTACATCCAGGGACACTCGGGCCACTGTGAGAAGACCCTGCAGCCCAGTTGCCACTCTGTCTGCCTCCATGAGTTCCTACCCTGGCTGTGGGATTTGGGGTTTCCAGGAATTAGTGTCCATTCTGAGCCACTGTATAGAAAGTCACTCAGAGGCCTGGAGATGTCACAGTGCCCAGCACCCCTGTTGAATGACCCGAGTCATCCCCTGGCAAGGAAGTTTGCAGTGTAAATTTCTGGTAGTTCAGTGTCTTCACTCAGCTGTGCACGCTGGGTGCTGGGTAAGAGGCCCTGATTTAAGTCCAACCTCTATTTATTAAACTAAAAGGTTGTTTTCAACCCATTTTGGAGATTTGGGGGGGCTTGTTTTTGCCCCTTTTATTACACAAATTAAGTAAGATTTGAGCTGCCTGTTTACCTGAATGCTAGAAACAGCATGATTTGCAGGTATCCTCAAAAACCTTTGTGGGCCCAACCATGCTTGGGCAGCCCTGCTGCCCAGTGGGTCCAACACCCACCTGGTCTCTGGTGCTCAAGACCCACCCCTTGGTCCTGCCATTCTGGGAGCCTGTGCCCTGTTAGATTGAGGCCATGCTGATGGCAATATCTTTCGTGGTCACAGATGTGGCAGAATCTTTGAGATTGGAGGTTCTCTCTTCATCCATCGGTTCTCAAGCCTGGGGAAGGGGATGTGCTCTGCACCTCCCAAGGGCCATGGGCAGCAGGCGAGCATGCCGTGCACAGGGAACCCAATCACCATGGCAATCCCATGTCCCTATGCTGGTGTCCCTTTCTGCCACTATTCTGACTTCATTCCATGCGGGCAACCATCAAGTCCATGTTTTCACCTACCAATTCAAAACCAAGAGCTGCTCAGACTAATGCTGAGAAGCCAGTACACAGCATCATGGCAGCCAAAGCCATAAATTTGCCTTGAACCAACATGGACACCCTTTAGCCTGGCCTATCACCCTTAAGATCACTGTTGTACAATTTCCCCAGGTTTCTGTCAATAAAAATTGTAAAATCTTGCAATTCTTTTGTGTGCATGGTCCGTCCTCCTAGGTCACACATAGTCCATGTCTGACCCCTGGGGCCCTGGGACTTAAGGCTGGTCCTGGGTTTCACAGTCATGAGAGGTGAGAGGCTGCAGGTTCTTTCTAATAAGGAGAGCACAGTATGGGAAGGGTGGTGGAAAATGCTGGAGAAATTGAGGGGTCCAATGTTCTCAACCCTGTAGGGTATGAATGGACTTGCATGTCCTGTCAGCCTGCAGCAGGTTTGTCTCAAGAACCTGATTTCCAGAAATCGTGATCCTCTGGCTACTGGGAATAAGGACTTCCTTCAGGCCAGCACGGAGGCTGTCTGGTCCTATGATCAGTTGGGAATTCAGTGCCTGGGGTTGTCAGTGGCCCGGTGTGTGCAGCAGTCACTTGGTCAGCAGAGCCTTACCCTAAACAGGCACCACAGGTGACAGTGACTAAGTATTTTGTTATGTGGGTTACAGACCACCTGCTCTGGTTACCTCAGAGATGGGTCATCAATGTCTTTTGATCTAATCACATAAGGAAACTCATTCCAGATTTCTATCCCAGAGGTTTTGTTCCCTGGGATGAGCAGCTGTGACAATTATTATGTGATATAGGATATAAAAGAGGAATTTGCACTTACAGAGAAGTGGGGGAAGCCAGGGTCAGGGGCTTCTGGGAAGCTGTGGTCACAGGACCAGGGAAACAGTCTGGGGATGTCAGCCTGACATCCTGGAGCAGAAGGGCAAAGCCCCTGAGCAAGGATGTTTGCAGAATGCTGTGGTCTTGATTTCTCAAGGTGTCCTGCAGCCTGTGGGCTCTTTCCCTTGATCTCCTGTTTCTGCTTTCCCAAATACCTGGAGCCCCCATGATGGCACAGTAGCCTGGGGTCCTTCAGAAGACTATGGCGCATGGTGTGAAGGTGCACACGGCAGCACCCCAGCCAGCCCTGAGGAGGGCTTGTGGCTCGGCCAGTCTGGTTGAGGCCCTTGCAGCACATGTACAGCAGACCCTCCAAATGTAACCACAACGCTGTGTGTGGTTTGCATGAAGCGTTGTCTGGACAAGGATCTGTTGTCCTAATGGCTCTAACATCTGACGAGGCCTTACTCCCCAGCCCTGCCCAAGGAACCTGGAGAAGGTGGTTTTTGCTCAGCCATGAACACAGGGTGGCCTTAACAAGCCCTGAGCGGCCAGAACACTTGGGGCTGGACCCCGCGTCACGGCCCGTGCTCCCTTCCTATATGCACTTGTCTCGTTAAACAGAAGATCCCAGGGAGGGTTATATCTGATGCTGTTGACTATTGGTGTCACTTGACAGTAAGGACATTAATTATTTCCTTTTCAGAGCACTCGTGATGAAGGGGAGACACTGGAAACCCACGAGGGGAGAAGAAAAAATGCAGGTTCACAAACCAGTCCTGGGTGCTGGAGCTGCAGGCAGTCAGCAAGGGCAGTGGGAGACTGGGAGGGGTCAGGGAGAGGTGCTTTCCACACTTCCCCCTTATCTACATGTATCCCCTACTTTTAAATGACACATTGCTTTTATTTATTATTATTATTATTTTTTAAATATATCTTTATTGATTTCAGAGAGAGGAAAGGAGAGGGAGAGAGAGAGAGATAGAAACATCAATGATGAGAGGGTCATTGATAGAGCCCACGGGCATGTGCCCTGACTGGGAATCGAACCCCGATCTCCTGGATCCTAGGTTGACGCTCAACCGCTGAGCCACGCCTGGCCGGGCAACATTGCTTTTATTTTTAAGTAATTATTTGTATCTCATGCCTTCACAAGGGAATGTGATCTTGCCATCCCGCAATCACTCATTCCCTGCCTGCCAAGATTCACCAAAAGCCACCAGCAGCTCAGGGTCCTGGTGGGTAAGAGGGCAATGAGTTGTTCTTGCCCAGGGACAGGTAACGACGCAGCGACAGACAGACACACACCCACAGTCTGGGAATTCCTCTGTGATTCAGGCTTTGGGAACCCAAAACCTATTTTAAAGACAAGGACAGTACTTTGAAAAGAACTTAATGGCAAGTAGGATGCATTGGGAAGCAAGAGAATCTGTCTCTTCTTCAGGCTCCTTATTTCATCAATTTCCTCAAGTGGGCATGTCTGTATCAAAGGTATTCAAAACAAGGGTGTTACATAAATGAGGGAAGAAAATGTTAAATGTCAAGGATAATGACTTATTTTGTACTCGAAGGCAGAAAAATAAAATGAATGCTCTCTGATTTCCAGAGGCAGGTGAGGGAAAACATAACAATATAGTTTGTGTGGTTAGAGAGGGGGGGAGGGGGCTCTTTGGAATGGAGGGCATGAGTCAGAAGGCCGCCCTCCCAGCCTCCACCCCGTGACTGCTGTGACTGTGGTGGCTGCTGTCTCCCCTGCCAGCCTGATGTTGGCTGAACAACAGAAACAGGTGAAAAGTTACAAATGTGCTGATAACCCCCAGTCAGCCTCCTCTGCCCAAAGCAGTGGGTTAAGGAGCAGTTTAGGAATGAAACCAGATAAGAACAGAAAACTGGGCTGGGGGCAGGGGTGGCGGACCTCCATGTGGAGCAGCACGAATGCCTGAGCCAGGGGCTGTGGTCCCTTCCAGGGGAGAGCAACCTTGCTGGGCGGTGTCCTCAAACCTTAGAGGCAGGTGTCCCCTACCTGCCTGGCACACATCTGTGCGGTGCTCCCTGAGGGCTCAGCTCCCAAGTCCTCCTGCAGCGGACATTCTAGTCTACAACGCTATTGAGAAAACAAAGTAGGTGGGAGCAAGAGTGTCAGTACTTAACATACGGTCTCTACCCTTCCACTCCTCACCCCTGCAGAGCCTGAGCAGGATGAAGTTAGAGCTGCAGGCAGGTTTCCAAATCCTGCAGGCCCAGGTCTCACTAGGTCTCCACAGTGCACCTTGACGTGTCCACACTCACCTTTTACTCCCCTCTGACCTTTAGTTGCCTTCACCCTGCCCCAGGCAGCCAGCTCTGCAGATAGCTGGAGGGTTGTCCTGAGGGCAAGAGGGAAGGAGAAGACACGTGTCCAGGCCCCCAATTTCCTCTAGGGCCATGGTTGCCTTCCTGAGTCCTGTGGGCCCAGAGTAGGCACATGTGCAGCTCCTGTTTCCTTGCCCTCAAACTGCTGCCAATTCAGAGCTCTCCGCCCCCCACGCCCCCTTCCTGAAGGCCAGCTCTCCCGGGTGGCCTGACATCTGTCTCTGGAACAATCCTCAGGCACTGCCCCACGACCACCTGCATGCACAACAATTTTTCACTAGGCAAATGTGAGGCAGGAAGGATCAGGTGTGACTTCTACATTCTGAAGTTTTCTTCATCCTTGATGTCCCCTCTCCGCCTTCTTGGCCACATGGTTATAGAGATGGGACCATAGCAGAAAGGAAGCAGCCACTACAGGCCCACAGACTACTGGAAGCAGAGGTGAGCCCTCTGTCACCTGCAGTGGACTCTCATGGCCCAGAGGTGCAGATGACAACATGCGTGTGCTCTGGAGGCGACCACCCCGCCACAGAAGGGTCTGTCCCCAGTGCTGGGACAGGCCCTCTGTCTGGTAGCCCTGTAAACCACCATCACGTGTGCGGCGTACCCACCTACTTGGGTGACGTAAATTATGCTCTTGCCCCAGGCGAGTGCTGTTGCAAACCTAGAGTTTGTGTTCAGGCTGATTATTGCGAACTTGTACTAATGTTCCATGAAGAGAGAGTCTTAATCATTAATGCATTAATTAAGGTCCCGTTTGCAGCCTGATTGTGAATGGGAGGCAGTTGTGTGAGGGACAGGCCCTGTTCCCTGCTGGTGAGACCACCATGAACATGCAAAGGCACAGGGTGGCCCAGAGCAGGGAAATGTGTCATCTGTCCTCTGATTCCAGGTTGGGCTGGATCACAGGGGTCACACTTAGACACTCTTAGGCTGCTGGAGTGTTGGGGTGGGGGTCCAAGCCCAGGTGGAGCCAGGAGGGCAACTCTTTCACTCCAGGCCTGCCTGCTCATTGCACTGCCATCGGGTACACACGAGGGCTCATTTGGGCATGGCCCAGCCCACAGAGCCTCAGGGGCTGAGCCTGCCTCACTGGCCATCTCCCCAGCACACTGGGCACTGCTCCATGCCTCCTCTTCCCCTCCTGACCCTGCTCAACTTAGAGGGTGAGGTCCCACTCTGAGGGGGCCAGTGAGGGGACCCTGACTCCACAAGCTTTCCCCTGCATCCTCCCCCCAAACAAAGCCCTCTTGAGCACCTGCATGCTGTCCCTTTCCAGGCCAGCTCTGTCCCGAGGGTGGCCCTGCGTGCCCCTTCCTCCCTTGCCTCTGCCTCACCTGTCTGCTGCCTTTGCTCCAGAGGGAAAGGTGTCACAACATGGGCAAATTTGCAGCAGTGGGAGCGCTCCCTTCACAGTATGTGTGTGAGCATGTGCAAGTGTGCATGTGTGTTTCTATGTGAATGTGCATATATGCTTATGTGTGAGTGTGCACATATGTGAGCATGCATGTGCACATGGGGGCTTCTGTGTGAGTGTGTGTGCATGTTCATGTACAGTGGGAGGTCTGCTCCTCAGGAAATTTCCCAGGGGAGCCTGTCACAGTGAAACAAACCTTTCCCAGGGGCCGGTCTTCCCAGAGAAACCTCCTCAGCCTAAGTCTGTGGGACCTTTCATTTTCCTCCACTCACTTTCCACCTGGTAAGAGGGCCATCAAGGAAGGTGCCAGGGTGAGGTCAGGATGCCATGAGGCTAGGGGTCTGTGCCTAGCACAGAGGTGACGGCAGGCTGTGCCGTGCATTCTACTGAATCAGCAGCAGAGCGAAATCTACAGTTTGGCACCCACATGTCTGTGCGCTCCCTCTGGTTCCCTTATTTTCTGTTCTCAGAAATGCCCCTCATTTTATTAGCTTATCTCTGAGTCTTCCTGACATGAGATTGCTTCCTGCCATATCCAGTTAGGTCACTAAGATGTTAAACCATCACATGAAAACCCCCTTTCCTCTTGTCCTGTGGTTTGTTCCTGCTGCCTTCATTCTGGTGGATTACTGGGTATTTTCTTTCTGTCCCTGGCCATCCACGCCAAATTTGAGCCAGCAGCCCCCACCTGCATGCACCTGGTCACCATGGACTTCTCACCCCCTGGGAGCTGCAGCAAATGACTTAATGCCACCACCCTGCTCACTGTCCCCCAGGTTTCTCCCAATCCAGCCCCGTGTGAGACTCCCGTGGTGTTGCTGTCCCTGCCTCAACCCCCACTCTACTCCCTGGGTCCCCTGTTTAAGTGAGCACTGTTCTTTCCAGTGGGTGTCCTGGCCTCTAGCAGCTCCTCTTGTCCCATCTGTCACAACATGACCTGCTCACTGAGACCCCAGCTGGGCCAGCTGTGGGCCCTCCCTGCTCATCACAGGGTGGGGGGAGGGGCTCATTCCATAGAGAACTAGCGAAGCAGGGAGAGGGACAGGGAGAGAATGTGCTAAACCTGCTGGAAGGCTTCCAGAATCTCTCACAGACCTCCCCTACTCCCCCTACCCTCCAACCTGACCTGGCCAGTGGTGCCACCAGCAGGGGCCTGGTGCAGGCAGCCGCTCAGCACCTCTTGTGCCCAGAACAAACACCAGCAAGCCCTGGACAAGTGGAACACGGAGTTTCACACAGTGTTGTGCGCACGGCTCCATCAGCTTGTCCTTCACTAGTTTGAGGAGACGATGAACACACTGATTATGCTCTTGAAATAATGTAAAGCCTGGAGAAGCAAAGGTATAGACACTTGGCTGGCACCCTTCCTACCAGTGTGCTCCTCCCCTTGCATGGACCCATCTCTCTGTTTCTTTATTATTATTTTTTCTCCATGAGATCAGGAGTCCTTAATCACATGGGCCATTCTGCTCAGTTGAGTCCACATCTACATGTCAACAGCAGTGAGAATTAGGTGATCATGAAGAGATTCATCTTCTCTGGCAGGTCCCCGAAAGACCAGGTCACTGTGACAAAAGCAGAGTCACTAGAGATGCTGGGAATAGCTGCCTTGGCTACCTTGCATGGGCAAAGGCTCCAGCAAAGCAGAGAAAATCTGCCTTGGTCTAAGTCTCACTTCAGGCGTTGGGTACCTTCCTGAATCTTGGGTTCAGTTCCAGCCATCAAGGCTCTTAGTGGGTGGAGCTTCTGCTCCCTGAACCCCACCCTTGGAGTGAGGCATCCTCGAAGGAGGTCCTGGAACCTTCTCTAACCTTGGCTGTAGGACAGGACTCCTGATTCTTAAAGTCCACGGTGGGCTTCGCTGATGTCTGAGACCCTGAGGAGATGCCCACCCCTCCTTCCCCACAGAAAAGTAGAGAGACCTGAAGCTCAGGGCTCACTGAGGCACAAAGTGCAGGGGGCCTGTCTGCCCTAGGCTTCTGGTAAACCTCCTGCCTTCACCCTTTTGGGGAAAGGCATTTTTTTCTGCAAGTATTTCTCATAAAGTTGGTGCCAGCCAGGTTAGTCTCCTTCTTACCGTCCACCAGGTCTCCCCTCCTGCTCCCCTCCTCCCTGCTAGCCTCCTCTCCCCTCCGGGCCTCTCCTCTCTTTCTTCCCCCCTTCTCCCCTCTCCTCCTCTCCTATTCCTCCTCCCCCATTGCCCCCCCTTCTCCCTTCAGGACCCCATTGTTCCTGTGCCTTTCCAACAGGGCCCAAGACTGGCCTCAAATGGAAAGGCCCTTGCTCTTCCTTCCCTGGGCTTTGCTGCCTTCCCGTGATGTGACCCTGGCTTACCCAGGCTTTCTGCCTTCTTCAACTCTGTGACGCCAGTGGGAACAAATGCTGTGGCCACCATCACCTTAAGGGGGGTGACAGGGTGAAAGGGAAAGCGGCTCACCCCCCCACAAAGGGCTTCCGTGGAGCTGCAGGAAGGAGAAGGCATCTTTCTGGAATGCTAGTAGAGAAGTCAGCACTGGGCTGGACGGGGGAGGGAGGGAAAGTGGGGAATGCCTCTGCTTCCATTGTACCAGCCCCTGCAGCCTGGGCACCCGCACCCCACTAGAGAGGCCGCCCCCAGCACCCAGGCACAGAGGACACCGTATGGTCAGCTAGTGGTCTGTAGGAGGGGCCAGGCCCAGTTTCCCTTAACCTGGTATTACAGAAGATTGTCGCCCATTCCAACAGGTGACCCTTGGGAAGGAAAGGAGCACTGAGAGAGAGAGCTTGCTGCCTCTCTCCCTGTTACTCTCTTTATTGGGGGTGGGGAGAGATGGAGACAGGGAATGTGGGGGAGAGAGACAGGGGTGGCAGGAAGAGAGACAGAGGGAGAGAGACACCAACCAGGCAGTTTGCAGCGGGCGGGCGGGCAGGCATGCCCAGGGTAAAGTAGGTGGCATCAACCGCGGGCACAGTCTCAGCGGACAACCACTTTAAATCTTAATTGGTTGCCTTTTAAATACCACTTAAGGGCCTGCCCCCCCCTCCCCTAGTTAAGAAGGTGTAGTGTCAAACTCTATTACCTTGCCGGGCGCTTCTTCCTTAAGTTAAAAAAAAAAAAAAAAAAAAGGAAGAAAAAGGGAAAAAATGGAACCATCAGCAGCGGTTTGAGGGTCGATAAAAGCTTTTAGATTTGGAGACGGTTTCCGGGAGCCCATTTCCCGCGGCTAAGAGTTGTTAATGGAGCTTAAGGAATTATCCTAGACGCGCGCCCGCGCCGTATATTTCCCGCGCCTGTTCCCCTGTCGGCTCCGGATCTGCTGCTGTCAGACTCGCTTAATGAAAAGTAACGCGCCGCTGATTGCAGTTTTATTTGGGCGCTATGTAAAGAGCGCCGTTAATTTAGCACCCTCCTCGGCGTGTTTGAATTCGCCACGCCTGAGCGCCCGAGCGCCGGCCCGGCCGCGTCCCTGACAGCGCGCCGGGGGCGCAGGGGGCCTCGCCGGGGACCGCGGCCTTTCCCCGGCCGCAGCCCCGATTCGCCGCCCGCCCCGCCCCGCCCCGCCCCGCCGCGGGGCCTTCCTCGCCGGACCCCCAACCCCCGAAGATGGGCCAGCGGGCGGGGAAGGTGCACAACGCGAGCACCTGAGCGTGCCCCCAGAGGGCCGGATGTGGGGCGAAGTGACAGCCCCAGCTTCGGGCGTCCTTTGGGGTGAGTTGCCCTGGGGTGTGGCTGAATCCCTCCTCCCCACCTGATGTCTTTATTTCACACAAATTTGCCGTTTAATCAAATAAACCACTTTCAGCCCGTCAGTTCCACCGAGGACGGGGTGCTCCTGCGGTGCGGGAATCGCCCTGGCTTGGGTCTCCGGGACAAACCGGGTCCGGAGCCGCCACCGTGCTGAAGCCTGAGGTCCTGGGGCCACAGCCTGGGCGGCAGAGGGGAAGGATGGGCATCAGACCCGCGGGGCCACCGCGCTCACCGACCTGCGCCACGTGCCCGCCCCGCGAGTCCCGCTCGGCTGCGCTCCCCAGCCGCCCGCAGCCCGCACCCGGGGCAGGCGGGTCCCGCCAGCAGCGTCCGCCTCCGCACCCACAGCCGCGTCCCGCCTCACGGCGCCACCCGTGTCCTCAAAGCCTTGTGTTCGCTGAAAATGCCTGGCTTTGTCTCAGGCTGGAGTGGGGGCGCTCGGGCAGTCGCATTAAAATTCCTGGCGCCCCAGCCTCGGCCGCAGCGTCTCCCTCGAGACTCCACTTTCGCTATTACTGTCAAGTACCCTTGACTCTTTATTTTTGCCCTTTTATCTATTACAACTAATTCGAGTTCTTTTGCCCTTTTCAGTCTAAGACGTGGCTTTCTGCAAAGCCTCCCCCTTCCAGCGGGCTCTCGGAGCGCCGAGCCTTTAGAAATTGAGGGGTTTACTGTCAAAATGAAAATTTCACTTCAAATTATCTTGGCTGATGCTCGCTCGCCAGGCCGGGGGCTCCCGCCGCCGCCTTTTGACAGGCACATCAGCGGCGAGCTTCCGAATCTCGATAATATCATCCAAGAGAGCGAAAGTCAATACGGTGACAGCGCGCGGGCGGATACAATCCAATTACCGCGCGCGGCCGGGCAGCCTCGGGCCCGGCCAGTCCCGACTCCGTCGACCGAGGCTGCTCCCTCCGCTCAAGGTCTGGGCTTTGAGGTCCCACCACTCAGGGCCGGGGGTCTGGCCGAGGTCTGGCCATCAGGGTCTCACTACTCAGGGTGCCCCCAGAGCCCAGGTGACCGGCTTTGGCCTCGCGGTTCCCTCTCTAAGGTGCGTAAACTCTCCACGAGGCCGGGTTCCCCTGACCAATCGGGCCAGCTTTCGAGCGCTCCCGACTCCGACCCCACAGGGCCCCGGTCGGGTTCCACCCAGGCCCTCCAGAAGAAAGCCCAGGCCTCACGTGTCCCCCGAAAGCTGCCCGCCAGCCCCCAGAGAGGACCCGCGTCTCCAGCTGGTGTCTCCACGACAGTCAATCCGACCCCTTCCCGGGCAAGGGCCGCTATTCCCTAAGAGCCACTCCACCTTTGCAGGCCGGCTGGCTTGCGGATCCGTCCGTCCTCGGGACACCTAGGACTTGTGGAATGAAGCCCAGTAGGGCCTTAGCAGAGGGCTCTCGGGCGAGGGGCCAGACCCGAGTCCAGTGAGCACTGCACTCGCACGCAGCCCTCCAGGGGCCCTGGCGCTGGGCCAGGCGCCAGTGGGCGTGGGCGTGGGGGAACCCGGTGTTTGAGGAAAGCCAAGGATCCGTACCTCGCAGGGCCCTTGGTGGAGGCGGGGCAAGGCCCGGGTCCTCCCAACCCGAATTGCTCTTCAGGTTCTGTCCCCGATTCCTACTTAGCCCAGCTCGGGTATGCGGTCTACTGCGCGCCTTCCCCTCCTGGAGCCGCAGCTCGCAGTGGGGAATCTTTGCCAACAGGGCACCCGGTCCCAGAAGGAACAGGAGGCGGGGTTAGGAGCCAGGTGGGGCCCTGGAAGGCCGGACACTCCCGCAGAACACTGTCCAAGGGCTGACTTCCTAAGAAAGATGTCATGGCTGTGACCTTCCTGCCCCTCTCCCACCAGGGCACAGTCCCAGGGAATTTAGAAAGTGTAAAAGTTATTCAAATTAACCGAGCCAAAGAAACTCCCGAGAACTCAAAATTCTGGAGCCTGTTAACGGTGGAGAGTTTAAAAGTTTTGGGTCTCTATCCACTTCTGTCGGGGAGTTCAACAGAATCTTGACACTTTTTTTTTTTTTTTAAATAGCCTTGCCAGACCCTGTCTTATGTTCTGCAAGCAGCTTCCTGGGGTCCCTGGTCAGTACCCTCCCCCACTCCTCCCCGCGGCGATCAGCACTTTTCCTCCAACAAATTCTCAAATCCCTACCTTGGCCGAGTGCGCATTTTGCAATGCAAACATCATCAGTCGGTTTTATTGGTTTCGTTATATCAGCCTCTGAAGCAGGCAATTACTGGTGTGAACATACATTTAAAAAACATAATTTTATCGAGTTAAGAGTGTGCAATAGTGTAAATTCGGGGAAGTGTTTTGGGTGAGAATTATGTGCTGAGGGTGAAATCGGAAGGTCCACAGGCCGAGGGGTCCTCGGAAAGAGCACGGGCATGCCTCACGCCCAGAAGGCAGCGGCACAGACCAAGCCTCGGAACCGAAAACGTCTTCTCCATGTAAACTTTTGGAAGTAAACTTAAGGGCGGCTGCCTTCTGCTCTGGGCGCAGCCCGGTCCCATCGACCCCCGAGTTTGGGAATGGTCAGGGTGGTCGGTGGACCTCGCGCGACAGATCTAGGGGTTTGTCCGTGGTTCCTGGAGACTGAGTTCAGCTCCTCCCTCGGGGTGGGCGGGCTGCCTGAGCTTCGCTGCGCTCTCTCCTAGCTTTGGAAACTTGTTAGAAAAAGAGTCTTCGACATGCGAGCCTGCCGCCTGAGCACCGGCGTCCTCCTGGGCCCTGCGGTCCCTCGGGGTTAAGCGCAGAAGGGCTTCCCACCGGCTTTGGGCAGGGCCAGCAGCTCCTTCGCGGCCCCGGCGGCTGGGGCCTCGGGCGCCCCGGAGGGTGGGAAGGTGCGCGCCAGGGGTGACGTCAGCACGTTGGCGCCTGCCCCCAGCGAGCGGCCCAGGGGCCCCGGGTCCAGCAGGGCACCCTTGGCAGTGGCCCAGGCCTGGTTCAAAGTGCTGTGCCTGAGAATGGGGTCGTGGAAGACTCCGTCCACCCAGTTTCTGAGACTGGTTACCGGGGAGTCCTGGTGCCTGTCCAGGGCACCAGCGGGGGCCGGGGCCGCCGGCGAGGACAAGGAGGGTGCCAAGGAGACGGCCGCAGGGCCTTGGCGCTTGAGCATGCACGAGGGAAACTCAGTCTGGCTCAGGCTGGTGGCCGCGGCCGCGGTAGCCGTGTGCGCCAGGGACCAGATGCGCGGTTTGACCTCGAGGCCCCCCGTCGCCCCAGCCGGCACGAAGCCCAGCTTGGCCTCGCAGGCCTGCGGGCCGCCCGCGGCACCGGGTGGCTGTTCCGGCCCCGCCACCACGCTCCGGAGGCAGCTCCGGGCCCTCTCCAGGTCCTGGTCCTGGGCAGACCCGCCATCGGCGGCCAGGGGCATCCGGTGGGCGCCGGAGGCCTCTTTTCCAGGGGCACTGGGGCCGTCGGGAGCGGCGGGGACGCGTTCCAGGCCACTGTCCAGGGGCTGGAAGGGAGGTTTCAGCTCGCACTCCTGGGGCTCCGTCTCCAGCGGGTCGAAGTCCTCCAAGTCGCTGAGCTCAAGATCCTTCTCGTCTTTGCCGATGGGCTCTGTCCAGGGCAGAAAGAGTAGCCAGTGGAGGGAGACGATGGTGGGTTAACTATCCCCCCATCTCCTCCTTCCTAACTCTGTATCTATGGTTATGGTTAAAGCCCCACCTACCTCTAGGCCCTGGAGACAGGAAAAGCAAGGAGGCCTTACTTCCTACCTCTCATCTCCAGAGGCGCCCGGATCCCAAACTGACAACACCCGTGAGTGTATTTTAGCACGAACTCAATGGTGGAGGGGTGTCTAGTGTTTTAAACATGATGTCGGATTTCTTCAAACATGCTCCTGGCTCACGCGCGCACACACACGCACGCACACTCACGCACGCACACACATACACTTGGGCCCTGCTCGGGTTAGTTCATTCATTCATTTGAACCCAGGCCCCCCCAAGGGTTCAATGCCTTCAGCTGTCCTAGAACCCACAGAGAAGGCCCAGGGAGCCCTGGCCTTGAGCCCCAGCCCCAGCATCACCAACGTCGACCCACCTTCATTCTTGGTGCTCTTGAGGAGCTCCTCCCGGGAGTCCTCTTCTCCCCCCTCTTCCTCCTCGCCCTCCCCATAGGGTCGCTTCTCATCAGCGCACTTGTTCCTGGGTGGCCACGTCATCTTGTTCTCCTTCTTGAGGCGCCGGCGCGCGTTGGCGAACCAGGTGGAGACCTGCGTGAGGGTCATCTTGGTGATGATGGCCAGCATGATCTTCTCGCCCTTGGTGGGGTAGGGGTTCTTGCGGTGCTCCTGCAGCCAGGCCTTGAGCGTGCTGGTGGTCTCGCGCGTGGCGTTCTTGCGCCGCGTGCCGCTGTCCATGGTGCCGTACCTGGGGACGGGCGGGGCAACGGGGCATCAGGAGGCTTTCGGTCCCCGTTGTGTGTGTGGTGTGTGTGTGGGGGGGGAGGGGGGGCGTTTATGGTGGTAAGATCTGGGTTGCACCCAGGTCCTGACCTGCGTCGCTGTTCCTGGGGGCTGCTTTTGGCTCAAGGGCAAAGAGAATGTTTATATTTGATTAAACTTACAAGGAGCCTGGGCTCCTTCTTGAGCCAGAGAGGTCAGGGGTGGGCACAAGCACAAGGCCTAGCCAGGTGTCCGTCGTTCTACATAGACTTACATGTGTTCGACCAGACTATGTAACGCCCATGGGCAGAAATGGTCCTCAGTGCCGGCGGAGGTGAGAATGAGCCCAGAAGGCCTGCCATGACATTTCTGCAGTTAAATATGTAATTGTTGCCCCTCGAACATGAGACATGCTGTCTGCCAGTGGGCAAGGACTTGCGCCCTCAGGTTCCCACCCTAGGGGCGGTGGGCTGGGCTCAGACACACCAAAGGGGCTGCGCTTCTTGGGGTGGAGGGAGGCATCAGATGCCTGGACAGCAAGACGAGGCTCCCCCAAACCACAGCACAGCGAGGACTTTGGAAGTCTAGACAGCTGGGGGCGTGGGGTGGTGGGTGGGAGACTGGAGACTCTTTTAACCTGGCCCCAGGGGCTCGCCAGGTGGCGGGCTGGGACCGAGGCCTGGTCAGCTCAGCACGATCCAAGAAAGGAATGCCGCTAGTCCTGCCCCCTTTCAGAGGGGCCTGCGGACGCTCGGGGTGGGGGTGGGGTGCCATCAGAGCGCAAGGGCTCGGGGGGCAGTGAGGAGGGCGGGTCCCTCACCTGTCGTAAGCGTACTGGCCCAGCGCGGGCTCGTAGGGGTAGTAGGCGGCGGCGGCGGCGGCGGCGGGCGCGAGGCCCGCATGCGCGGATCCCGGCGCGTCCTTGGAGTCGAAGCTGTTCTGTTGGAGCCCAGCAGCCCAGAGTCAGCTTCTGGGACGCCACCCACTTCGAGCTCCTCCCCTAGCCCCCAGCCTCCCGCAAGCTTCGCTCCCTTCCCCACACTGTCCCTAGTGCCTGGGCAGCGAAGGAGCCCAGGGACTTGGAATGAGGAGACTGCGGGGGGTGTTGGGGGAATAGGGAATAGGTGAGGAATTAGAAACGGGAGGGTGAGACTGAAGGGGGAAAGGGGGGGCTGGGGACAGCAGAAAAGAGGGGGTGAGAGAGGGTCAGGAAATAAAGAGGGGGGAGAGGAGAGAAATGGAGAGGAGCCAAGGGGACTGGGAGAGGGCCAGGGAAGGAGGGGGAAGGGAATGGTGAGTGTGCGCGTGTTGGGGGGGCGGCGGGCGGGGGGCGGGGGGGGAGGCTTGGAGGAGAGGAGAGCGGTAGAGGGGGGCCAGGAGGAGTGACGGGGAGAGCCGAGCTGAGGAGCGGAAGGAACGCAGCGGAAGAGAGGAGGGCAGAGCCCGCTCCCACAGAACCAGAAATCTGATGAGAACTTAATGCTGATCGGAGAACAATCGATATATTAAATACAGCTGCCCACCTGCCCTGTCTCCCCAACCGGCGGGTGGACTGGGGGCGGAGCTGGTGAAGTCCCCAGGGACCAGGCTCGGAGCAGCCAAGTGAGGGAAGCTTCTCCCACCCCCTGCAGTCCGGGATCCAGGGGCCACGCGCCCCTTCTTCCAGAGTTGGGGAAAGCGAAGCTGGCAAATCGGATGGGGGGGTAGGGGCGTGGCGCGGCGGGGAAGGCCGGAGAGGCGCGCTCTGCACCCTTACCAGGGAGTAGAAGGCGGAGGCCTCGGAGCCGTAGGTCACGTAGTTGCCGTAGCCCTGCGAACCGCCATAGGGGCCCCCATAGACGCCCAGCGCCGCGGCCGAGTTGAGCTCGTGGCGCGCGGTGGCCAGCAGCCGGCTCTCATAGACCGGACAGTAAACCGGCGCCTGCGCCGAGGCAGCGGGCCCGGAGTCGGCCAGCGTGCGGCCACCGGATTCGCAGCACGTGCTCAGGGAGTTGGTGGTCATCAGGAACTGGGGGAGAGAGGGGCTGCGAGGAAGGGTGGGCCACCGGGCGCCAGGCTGGGGCTCTAGGCCTCCATCTGCCCCGCCCCGCCCAGGAGGTCGTGCCCCACGTCCTCTGGGTCTACAGCCGTCCGCGCCAGACAGGGCACTCCTTCCGGCCGGGAGGCTGCGCACCCCAGTCCCCCTCCAGCCACGTGGGTGGCAGCCAATCCTGCCCCGCGGCGTTCCTACTCTCCCTGAGGGGTTTTCAAGGCCGCGCACGCCCCTCACGTGCCAGTTCCCTACTGGGCGCCTCGGGTGCCCTGAGGTGCAGCCTCAGAACCCGGGGGGGGGCGGGGGGGGGTGTGAAGGTCAAAGTAAGCGGGAACTGGGGGCCCCGCCCTTTGGCATTTCTCGGTACCCCTCTCCCCCCCGCGCCCCCCCGGAGCTGGGCACTCGGGGCACGTGGCGCAGGCCCTGCTCACTGGGAAGCGACCTCGGATCGCCCGACTGCCCGCCAGCCAGTGTTTCCAGCCTCGCGGGGCCTCCTTACCTGGGGCGCCGAGGAGTAGGGGTATCCAAACTGCGGGTAGGACATTGCGAGCGCGGCCCGGGGCGGGCAGGCAGGCCGGCGGGGTCCTGCGCTCGGGGGCCGGCGTGGGGCGGCCACTGCTCCGGGGCCGCCGGCTCCTAGGCGCTGAGGGGAGCGAAGCAGTAGAGCCGGTTAATTCATCCACACGCTCAGCAAACTTTTCTAACCCGGTCGGACGGGGAGCCGCGCCGGCAGCCGCGGTCCTTTCAGCTTCGCAATCCAGAACCTCGAGGGGGCTTTGGGACCGACCGGCCTCGCAGCGGCGACACAAATACATATTTTGCAAAAAAGGAAAAAAAAAAAACCACCAAAAAAAAAAAAAAAAAACCAGTCTCGCGAACCCGTCAAGTCAGATGTGCGCGGCTTTAAGCGGCAGAGGCTCTGACGTCAGCCCACGCCCCTGCCGGGCCGGCCGCGGGCGCGGGTCACTCGGCCGCAGCTCGGCCGGGCGGGGCGCGCGCGGGGCCAAGGAGCTTTAACAAATGGATTTCATCCGAGAAGTCAAGATCGCCTCCAAGAACAGCGTTTCTCCTTAGTCACCGAGGACGGGAGGCACTTTTAATTAGAAATTAATTAATGAGCAGCTGCTCCTCCCCGCGCCACTGTAATCATTAGTCTCAATTACAAATGAGACGTATGAGGGACACACGAGTGAGTCTTCACGAAGATGTAATCAACAGTTAAAATTAGCCCCGCGCGGGCACAGGGGCCCGCGGGGCTCGGCTCTCGGCGCCCCTCCAGGTGGGCGGAGGGCGGCTCCGCGGGCCGGGCGCGCGGCGGCCCCACGGCTCTTAACCGCGAGTCCGCAACGCCTCCCCCCAGTTCGAACCCCGCTCCGGGATGGAGTTCCAGAACCAGATGCTGCTTCAAGAGTGTCCGCATCTGGAGGTCAAAATGCCCTCAGGTGTGTGCGTCCTGGGGCCTTTCTCAAAGCTCGCCACTCCAGGGCTGGGTGGCCCAAGGGCTGCGGAGCTCGCCACTCCGGGTCGCTGTGCCCCGGGGAACGCCTCCGCCCCCAGCCCCCTCCTCCTGAGAGTTCTCGCTCTGGGCACGGCCCCCCTTTTCCTCCCCCCACTCCTCCCGCGGGCCCCCCGGCCGCACTCCCTTAGCTCCTTGGGGCTAAACCAGGGACGACCCAAAGTCCTGCGCGCTCCGAAGAGAAGGCTTAGAGACTGCTTTGGGGCCCCTCCAGCTGCCCTCGCTCCAACTGGCGACCTTCGGGTGTAGCACGAGGGAGGGGGCGCTGGGGGTCAGGCAGAGGCGCCCTTCTCAGCGCGTTTTGATCAGCTCCACGCCAGAGGCGCCACTCATAGGTCTAGGGAGGAGGCCGAGCGCCCACCCCAGGACTTCTACAGCCAGTCCCGGCCCGGGACCTCGCCCGAGTCCAAAGCGGAGGCCAGCGAGCAGGCGGCAGGGGGGCGTCCGGGCCCCCCAGAGCTCGCCCCCCGCCCCGCGTGCCGCCGCCCGCCGCAGCCAGGGCTCGCCCTCGGAGCTCTCGCCGCGCTCGGCCTCCCGCGCTCGGCCGGAGGGAGCCGCGCGCCGCGGCGCTGTGCAGACTTGCTGGGAGAGATTCCTGGGTTCAGACCTGTGAATTGCCCCAGGGTCACCCTCTAATTAATGATGACGTTCTCACTCTCTCCCCAGCTGCAAGCCTGGCTCCCAGAAACGAAATCTGCCGGCTCTGACAGCTCGGTTGAAGGTGATGGATGACTATCTGGAGACCACAGTACGCATCATATAATATCTGCTGCGTAATTGCTTTAATTTACAGATGAAAATACGAGTTCTCCGATCGCGTTGGACCGCAGCCGGCCAAGTCCGAGCTGCTCGCAAAGGAAAACATCGGAAATAATGAATAGCTGCTCCATGCAAATTATTCAGACAGTTTAGCGTCTGTAGCCGGAAGAGATGTATAAAGACCACGAGTCAAATGACATTAATAATTGTTTTTTGAATTCTGTATTGATTTCGTGGCAGCCGTGTTTATTTCTTCCTCACCTGAATTGCTAATATCACCTTCCTGTAAATAATAAGAAACTAGCCACCGGGGCTTCTTGGCAGAAATGAATCTCTCAGCCTCTCCGTCTTCCTCCGCCCTGCCCCCATCCCCCCCCCCCCCAACTCCTTCCAGCTTCCCGGCTTCTGCTCAGGCTTTTGCTGAGCGTTCCCCTACTTTCCATTATTTATTGTTTACAAACAACTCGCTCCCTCCTGGTAATGAGGCCCGGCGGAGGGAGGGGCGCTAGGCAAGGGCGTCTGAGGGCTCGGGGAGCAGGAATCCAGATGCAAGGTGGCATTTAGCATCCTTTCCTCGCCCCCTCCCCGTGGCCCCGGCCTGGCGACTGTGAGCGCTTAGCGGGCTGGGGAGGAAGACACCAGGTCATCCCAGCCGCCAGCGCCTGGGGACTCCGGCAGCGCCGCGTCTCCAGACCTGACAGCCACAGAGCCTTCCCCCAGACTCGGCCACAGCTCGCTGGAAACAGCGCCCTGAACGTGCCACCATTCTTCCTAGGAGCCACTTGCTCTCGCTGAAAGCCGGGCAGGCACAAACACTCCGTGGGGGGCCCAGGGGGAGGGCTTTCAGGGGCCTCCTTTGATTCTCAGGCGCTGTTGTTTTCCTTTCCAGGACCAGAGCGTGAACAGGCGCTCCTGCCCCACCGGCCTCTCCCGGAGAGCGCCCAGCTCCCCGATCCTGAAACCCAGCTCACGGGCTCCACTTTCCCAGGCGTCTGAACACTGATCCTGCGCTTCCTGCTCCTCCCAGGCCCGGCACCCCGGTTTGGGGAAGCTTGGGGCTGCTGGTGGCTCACCCAGGCCCCGTAAACCAATTCTGTAGGCAGGGTCAGCGCGCACCCGACATCCTGCTGACAGCCTGCCCAAAATGGGGTGCTTCCTGGGCCGTCTTTGTCCCACAGATAATACCTATTCAGGTGTTACCAAGTGCCCTTCACTAAAAGGCCAAGCCTTGAGACGAGGCACCCGGTTTTTCCTCCAAGAGCAGATAGAGCAGGAGCGTCAGCACATCAGGTAACATCAGCTAAACGCACCTGCATAGACACGGAGTGCGAGCCCATGCCCCTGGAGGGGTCCCTGGTTCTAAATACACCCCTGAGCAGAACCCGCTGGAAACCCGGGTCAGGGCAGCAGCTGGGCTTTCATGAGGTGCCCCCACTGGCTTTCTGGGTTCCAAAGGAGCCATGGATGAGGGGACCTGAGGATGGTTAGTCCCGAATGTTAAAGGCCTGCTGGTCGCTCTTGCCCTGGGTTGTTGCCTGCTGTTAGATCCTTGGAGGGCCCCTGGGGAGACAGGCCCCTCCCTGACCTTCTCCCGCTCCCGGTGGGACTTTCGCCCCTGCCGCGTGCCGAGCCCAGGCACTCTCGGTTCCCGCAAGGCCACCCGGTCCCTCCCGCACCCAGAGCAGCGGTGGACTAGGGGTGGCGGAGGGCGCTAGTTCGGCGAAGTTGACCCTAGGAGAGGGCGGAGGCGGGAGCACGCCGCAGTAGGCAAGGGCCTTCTTTTCTGAGGCGCAGGGCCGAGGCTTGGGGCGCCTGTGCCCGCCCACTGCTCTCGGGCACCCAGGCGGGGTGAGGGGCTAGGAGGCGTTCTGGATGTCGAAGGCGCCACACGAGCGAACCCTGGGGTTGGCAGGCCATTTCTTCCCAGCCAGTCCTCTGGGGTCTCCCGCAAAGCCAGTGGGGCGAGCCGCAGGCGCACGCGTCGAATCCTCCCCGAACGCCCCCTGTTCCAGCCCGCTCCCTCCGGCTCTCCTGCCGCGCCCCCGCCGGGCGCCGCCCGAGCCGGGAAGGCGCGCAGTCCGGGTGTCCGGGCGCAGGCCCCGCTGGCCCGCGCTGGCCACTGCGCCCCGCGCCGTCCCCCAGCACCCCGTTTTTGCAACTTGCAGCGAACGCGGCGGCCTCCAAAGACCCCACCGGCAGGCAGCAAACTTTGTGCCCTGTGGCGCAGGAGCGATCCTGGCAAAGTTTGTGCGGCCGAGCCCACTCCCTACCTGCGCTGGGGAAGCGCCCGCCCGCGCCGCTCAGGCGTTGGGCCCGCCGGGAGCAGCGCGCAGCCCGGGACGCACCGGGGAGTTCGCCACCGTCGCCCGCGCCCCTCGGCGGCCGAGCGGAGCCTCCGCCTCCCCGTTAGGGGGGAGGGGTCTCGGAGCCCCGGGGCGGGGGCGGGCGCGGGGACCTCGCCTACCTGCGGTGGCGCCTGGCCACTACCGGCGGCCCGTGAGGGCTCTGCGCGGTCGTTCGGCGCGCGCGCTCCGGCGGGGAGCAGGCGACAACTAATGGAGACATTTCCAGGCGGAGCACCTGGCGAGCAGAGCGCGCCAGCGTCCCCAGGCGCCGCGGTCGTCAGCCGAGCCCGCACCGGTGTGACGTGGGCGAGCGAGCGAGCTGCTCCCACCCGGCCGCCCATTAACGCTTTCCCCCGCGGGCGCCGCGCACTCGCCAACTTTCCCCTCCGCCAGGCTTGCTTTCTGGGTATTTGGGGCGTAGGAGCTGGGATGAGGGGCGCTCTGGGGGGTGGGGCGGCAGGGACACCCGGCTCAGAGAGGACACGGAGCTTAACAGCACAGCAGGAAGGCGTGCCGCCTTGATTTGGCCAAAGGCTCTGCCAGCTGTATCGCTCCGGGGGGCCTGGGGCTCCTGCGGGACTCTTAGGAGGCCCTTCCTGGTGCCCTGGTTGTCATGCTTGCGGCTGCCTGACAGGGGAGCCTCGCCCCTAGACGGCCTGGCTCCTTCTTGGCCCCAGTTCCCCATAGTCCCCCCTTGACTGTGGTGGTATCTCACCCTGGAGGTCAGGTTGAGGGCTCAGGTGGCCTGCTTCTCCTCTGAACAGGCCAATAGGCTGGTTCTCAGACCCTTCCCTTTCTTCCCTGCCTCCCTCAGGCCCAATCAGCCTCACTGCGTTATGGGAGCCCAGCTTCTCTTAGTGGTGTCCACACTGGTCTCCACCCTCTGGGCTCTTGGGGCAGCAGGCCGGCAGTTCTGGAAAGCCTTGGTGTGGGTGTTCCTAAGGTAACAGAAGCCCAAGACTGGGAGGTCTGACATGGGAACTTTTTAGGACTGTCCAGAGCCCTGTTGCACCTCTGGCTGTCCTGGGAACACACTTCTGAATGGAGACAGCCTATGGCAGTGCCCAAGAGGGAAGGCAGTGTCCTGGGTCCCAGGTTCATGCCTCCCTGACCCTCACTCAGCCAGCCCAGAACCCCTTGCCCTGATCACCCTTCCTTTCCCTCCCTTCCATCATTTTCACTTCAAAGAACCACAAACTTTCTCCTTATGATTTGTGATGGTGCAATGACATTTGAGGTTTGTTGTCATGGATAATGTCTGAAAAAACTTATTTGCTGTTTCTTAACCCCCTTTTTTCCTCAAAGCTATCTTCAGTCACTGGAAAGGCAATTCACGTCTGCTTACTTCACCAAAAGCAGGCTAGGATGGTGTTTGCCTCCAGGCCTCGACCATTCCTCCAGTTCTCCATGGAGCAAGGCCAGGAAAGAAGAGAGCCAACGGCCCGGCTTGCTGCCTTGTGAAGAGCCCAGAGCTTCTGGTGGCTTCTCTGGGAAGGACAGCTTTGGTCTCTGGAAACACAAAGGTGGGCTTCGTCTGGGCTATAGACCTACAGGCATTCACCCAGAGGTGCGTGCCAGCGTAGCCCATGGGTCAACTCCCTGGGCTGACGGAAGATTCTGGGAGGGGGTGTCTTCGGTGGGCAGGGGACTTACTTTATTCTGCCTGGAAGGAAGTTGAGGAAAGACCTCTTCGCACCCTGGGATGGGAAGGCTTTGCTTAGGTCCTGATCCTGCTGCTCAGCTCCCCTTCCTTCTCCTTCAGGCCAGGCAGGATGCTCCTGGCAAGGCCCTGGGGCCAACAGGGACAAGCTTGACCCTCCCTCCCTGCAGAGTTCACCTGGGACTTAGATTCTTTTCATAGTTGAAGATAAGCAAGGCCGTTTGTGCTTACAACCTTGATTTGGCGATAAACTGCAACTTCACTCAGGCCTCTCAACAAAGAGCAAACCACAGGCTGAGAAAGGAGCGCAGGGCAGCCAGCAGCCCGAAAGGCTCCCTTCCTCCAGGTTGTCCACAGCCCAACAACACTAGGTGTCATGGGAGCTCTCTTGCTCTTCCTTGGCAGACAGGCCTCTCCTTCACTGATGCCCCCAAAGGCTTGACCTTGCCCTGGTCCCTGGCCATGTGACTGGAAGCACCAGCGGCCATACTCTGCTCCTTTGCTGGGGACTTCTGGGGCAGGGGACTGCCCCATCCTTCCCGCGGCATCACAGGCCCTCCCAGGCTGCTGCTCTGAGGAAATGATGGAAATACCCAGGTCTTGGCGAGGGGGCCTGGCAGGGAAAGTCCCTCTTTGGCATCGGTGAGTGATTATTCCAGAAAGCGAGGCAAGCATCTACAGCCAACTCTGAAGGACAGCAGTCCTCCCAGCCGTGGGCCCTGTGCTGTGACGGGCCAGCAGCACCCTCCCCCAGCCCCATCCCAGGCATGCCCCCACCTCTGGTCAATACTTGCTCCCTGATGGATCCATCTTCTCTCAGCCCCTCCTTTGTTTCTCCTGCTGGCAGAGCCGTGGAGTGCAATCTGAAACAGGAGTCTCCGTGCCCTAGGGCCTGGCCATGCTGCTGCACCTCCCCTTGGCCTGGACGTTGCTGCAACATGCAGAGGCATCTGCTGGTTGAAACTGCTGTGCTGGAGCTGACTGGGCCGGCTCTGACACTGCCCCGTGCCTCCTGGGGACCCAGGAGAGGGAAGAGGCTCTTACTCAGGTCAGGAAGGAGGGGGCAGGAACCCGTCCTGAGTGGACATAGCATCAAAGGGCCACTGACACCAGTGTCCCAAAGATGCCCTTGTCCTTGGAAGGGTTTGCCTTTGGTAAGGGCTTCTTGGGCTGACTTAGCAGCAGAACAGTGTTTCAGGGCCGAGATCTGAGGGGTGTAGAGCGGGGAGTGGCATCTTTCCCTGAGGCTTCCGGCTTTTGTGTGGTCCCCAACCTCTTGGTCCAGCTGGCTCTTGGGCTGCAGGGGGCTTTCTCCCTTCCTTTCCCCCTTCGTAGTGCAGTGCCAAACACGGACTTATTGAAAGAAGGTTTTTTTCTCAAAGCAGAGAGACAGTGACGTGTGGCCTGGCCATGGGTCAGAGGCGCCTGCTGCGGCTGCACAGGGTGATCTCTCGAGTGGACTGAGGGGCAGGGAGGAGGGTGCAGGAACCTGTCCTGAGACTCCTCGGTCTCATTTTCACTTCCTGCTGTTCGGTCCTCGTGAGGTTGGAAGGCGGCTGAGCGAGCAAAGGATAGACAGTTTTTCTTTCTCCTTAGTTCAGGAATAAATACGGTGTTGTGTCTATAATGCTGAAATGCGCCAGTGGATTTCAGGCAGGTTTTTATGATTAAAAATGAAAGGTTGTTCGTTCGGACAATGTCTGTAGTCTGTGCGTTTAAATTTGAAATGTTTTCCCAGCACAGCCTCAGATCACAAATGTCCTGGCTAGAAAAGCCATCCAAATGAGGTAGAGTTATTTCAAATTATGGAGAAAGGTGATAGTACAAACCATTGCTCTGTAGTTTGAATATCCTTTTGAATTCCCTGATGTAGTTTTAGAAAGGAAAATCTTCAGTAGGGGGAAAAGAAATGTAAACACATATCCTAAATGCACAAGCTGGTACTCATGTAAGGGACCTCAAAAATTATTAAATGGCTGATGTGGGAGGGGATCCTCAACCTAGGAATCTCACCGGTGTCCGGCCTGGAATTTGCACAAAGAATATACTCTCAATAGTGAAAAGAAGCCCAGCGATCTCTCTCACCTGACTTCTTCTCCTGTAATGGTGACTGTGCACAAAATATTTGTACAAGTAGAAGGTGACAAACTATCAGGTGGCATCTCCACAGGTCAGTAAGTAAATGAGATAAGTTGTGGGTGGGAGAGTCGCTCACACACGTGATGTCAACCGTTGGTTTGGACCTGCCTGCCCACTGGGCACCTGCTTTCAGGCTGAGTGACCCTCGGGGGGGGGGGGGAGCCTTGGCGTTGTGATGGGTCAGGTTTCCAGAGGTCTGTGGGAAACTGCTCGGCCATGGCCTCAGGAGGACCACGTGAAGTCGGGGGATATTGACCAGCTTTGGCCACTTAGTGTTTCATTGTCTGCAGTTGAGGCGCTGACTTGGACTTGCATTTAGTTGTCGGGTGAATACTGGTGTGTCCCCTTGAAGGGGTGATTCAGGAGGGTGTGAGGCCGTTCAAAGCAGTCTGAAGATGAGAGTATTCCTGCCATCTCTGGATGTCTGTGTGAGGTTCCACGTTCCACGTTAAGCCTCAGCGTCGTAGCCTGCGGTGGTGGCGCCCCGGCAGTGACCAGCATAACCACCAGCTTTTAATTACTGTGGCAGTAAATCACACAGGAATGTCCTCCGGGAGTTAGCTGATTTTTTTTTTATATATAAAAAAACCATTTCAGAGTATTTTTGAAATTCAATTAATTGAAGGCTCCAGATAAAAGGAACACATTCTTAATGGCTTAAAATAGCCCTGGGGGAGGAGAGGGAGCAAGGAGCTGACTTCAAAGTGCGACAGAAATACTTACTGTTTTACTTTAAAAGTATCCAGATCAATGAGTCAGTCAAAATTATTTATACATTTAGCAACCTTTTCATTTTATGTTTGAAAATGGCAGAGACACTCTCACTGCCTGGGAGACAACGGCTCCTGGAAAGGAACCGTGGCCTCGGCTCTTTGCTTGGGACCTGGCCTGGACATGGGGCTCAGGGAAGCAGGTGGCATTCCTTTTGCAGTGGAGGGGGGTATAGGAGGGTCCTAGGGCTCTGTGCTTGGCTTAAGCCACAGTAAGTTGTTCTCTGCCGGGTCTAGAGGTGGGAAGTCAGGGATCAGGGTGTGGGCAGGCTGGTCTCTCTGAGGCTGCAAGGGAGACTGTACTCCAGGCCTCTCCCAATTTCCAGTGGTCCTGGCCATCTCTGGCATCCCATGTAGACACACTATGACCTCTGCCTCCATCCTCATGCAGCAGTCCCCTGTGGGTATCTGTCTCTGTGTCCAAACTTCCCTTTTTATAAGGACACCAGTCTTACTGGATTAGGAACCACCCTAATGACTGCATCTTAACCAGTTATATCTGCGATGACCCTGTTTCCAAATAAGAGTTCAATATATGAATTTTGGGGAGACACAATTCAATCCATAGCAGAGCGGTTCCCTGAGATGCCACATCTCCCCCTCTGCCTCATCACCACTGTGGGGTGTACCTGCTACGGCGTAACGGAATCACCGCAGACTCAGTTTAGTCATATTGACCTGCTTCCTGCTGGAACATTTTGGGGCCCCGACAATCTTCTTTCATTTGTTCCCTTTCTGTCATTTCTGGTCTGAGCTGGCATCATTTTTGCTGAGATGCCTTTCTCAAGAACTTTGGGGCCTTCTGTGGGTTTCCTTGACATTCACTGCATTGGATTTTTTCCAGGTAATTCTCACTCCTGGCCTCGTGCTAAGAAGGCTGAGAGCCAGCAGATCCTTGGCCACTGGATTCTATGACCTTGGATCTTTCTAAGGTTTTAGCACAAGGTTGTACGTACAGCCGTGGTGCCCATGACGGACTCTCCCTGGCCACGAATTCTCTAGATTTCACTTGTTCCCAGCCTGCTCATAGTGGCAGTCTCTGGCTAGGGAATTTCAGTGAGTTGGTGACACACTGCTGGGCATCAGTGCTGCTGGCCCATGCTGGAGGCCCCTTCTTGCTGCCCACTGGGCAGACTGCACTTTCTTGCCCACCTAGAGTCAGGTGTGGCCCTTTGACTGTATTTGGCCAGTGAGATGTAAGCCTAGGCCTTCAGAGCCAGCGAGCACTCCACCCAATTCCCGTCCACCTGCCACGGCAAAGAGCGGTGTGTCAGATGGTGGAGGCTCCCGGGCTGTGACGTGTCTGGTGAATAGACCAGGAGAGCAGGAGCCAACCATGGGTGTAAGCCACTGAGATGCCGGGATTATGTGTTACATCAACACAACCTGTCTTGTCTGACTGAGACAGTGTGATTCTTTTGCAAATCAGGTTAATAATGTTACGATATAATCGAATATTATTATGTGATTATACAATAATTGCAAATTATATAATTATAACTGTATATGATTATGTAATTATATGTTATAATGCAAATTTTGATACGAAAAAAAGCAACCTGACAAAAACACTCTCTTAAATGCTGAAAGTAAAAATTACGTGCCCTTTCATTACTACCATGGTCGGGAACAAATAGATATTTTCAAGGAAGTGTCTTAACTTAGAAATTAATGTCTTCTATTTAGGAAAATTTCTAGCACCCCGTGTCCTTGTACCAGGAGATAGATGCTCGGCCCTGTGGGCCTCTCCATAGGGCTGCTCGGGTGTCCACACAGTGTGGCAGCTGGTATCTTGGACTGGGGTGTCTATCGAAGGCAGGACTCTGGGAGATGAACTGGCCTCCCCATTGACTACTAGTTACAAAAATTACAAATACTGTGGGGGAGAGAAGACTGATTTGACAGCTCTGAGAGCTAATAGGAAAATAGTGATGAAACTCAGCATTTTAATTAGCAGTCCAAATGCACAAAGGATGAGAGAAATTCTACTATGGCCCTAAAAACTGAAACCTTATTTCTTATAGTTTAAGGCAGATAAGAATATTTAATGTTATGATATTAACAAATAATATTAAGTAATACCAATTATGTATTTTATCTAATTTTTAACAATTCAATAATTAATATTAATGTTAAATAATGTTTGATATTATTTACTTGCCTTTTGTCTAACAGAAATATTTTATTTTCACATAGTCAAATCTATCATTTTTTTCTTTATTTATGTACCTATTTATGTTTTATAGTTGTGTTCCCCATTCTTTTATTTTTGTAATTTCAGTTTTCACATTTAGGCCTTTGATTCGTGTAAAGTTTGCTTTTTTATTATATGGTGTGAAGCAGTTGTTAGTATTTTTTTTCCTCTGTAATGGTAACCACTTCCCTTATTATCACTTATTAAAAATATTTTTTACTATGTATAGTTTTAAATCATTTTTATGTTCTTAGAATATAACTTTTTAATAATAAAAGCTGATTGTATAAAATGACAGTCACATCCACATGAGTGCTAATCCTGTCACTGGTCAGCAGAATTATCAAAGGCTCCATGTTGCATACGGCCTTTAGTGACCAATGTGATGAGATTCAGCACAAGTGGCCAGGTAGATGTCTGATGGGGCTCGTGGTGAGGCTGGAGGCAAAAGGTCTTCCCAGAGGCTTACAGCCATCCAGTGGGGGAGACCTGCTGACAGCCCCTGAACCCCTGCTAACTTTCTTCTTTTGATGACAAAATGCCCCTCCGTGCTTGGAGTTGTAGCCAAGAAGTGGCTGTCCAGTCAGCGGCCACCTTTCCAGCCTCCTTTGCAGTTAAATGTGGGCCATGAACAAAGTTTCTACCTTTGAATATAGATGGTGATGCATGTGGCTGCTGCCATGGGACTAATTTAAAAGGAAACGCTTATCCTCCTCTTACCGTCCCCCATCCCCTACTGTTTGGGAAATGGTAGAAGTTATAGCAGCTGCCCTGGAGCCAGAAATCGCAGCCAGGTCTTGAGCTTACAGGGCTGCCCCTGCCGGACCACCACCTGCCTTTTGTCTCTGAAATGACAGAGGGATAGCTTGTGTCTTGTTTAAGCTACTGTATGTTTGCTTTCCATGTTGGTACCCAAAGAATGACGGGCTAAGGGGTGCTAAGGAGGGTGCCTGCAGTGGACATCATGGCTGGTTGTGTGTGTAGGGCTTGGGAAGCGTCAGAGAGGATTCTGGGGTTCAGCTGTATGGTCACGTGCATATGGTGCCACTGTAACTGGGATTCAAAGGAAGAAGAGCTGGTTTGCAGCAGCATGTTTTTAAGGGCCCTAGGTCACTGGGAGCCCTCAGGTGTGGTTGCCCAAGCATTTTTCACTGTTATATATTCTGCATATTGATTTTCTATGAAGTGAATTTACATAGAGAGGAGGCGGTGGGGACTCTGCTAGGGGAAAGAATAAAAAACTTGTAAAGGTGACCCAATAAAGTAAATTATAGATATTTCCAAGCAGATATTTTTTGTATTTTCTCTAACATCTGGTAACATGAGATTCAATGGTAATAACGTCGGGCCTTCTAGAAGTGGAGTTTCCTGTTCCCCATCATTTTCTCTTTCAGCATTTCTTTTAACCCTGGTGTCCTTGTGCCCCAGAGCCCATGGTGGCTGTGACACAATCAGCTTCGTAAACATTAGTCTAGTGAACTGTCTTCCCTGGAAAGACGGTCTTCACAGGCCTCTTGAGGACAGCTGCTTCCCCTTGAGAAGGCAGAAGCTCCTGATTACCTGGTCACTGAACTTGATCTCAGAGTGTGTAGACTCTGTCAGTTCCATAAAGGGGTAGCTGCCATATTTCTGAGGATTTGTTCAGCTTTCTTCACATGTGAAATGGGTTTCCATGTAGGCATGGGCATCACCTGTGGAAATTACTCCTGGAGCCTGCGTGAGCCCGAGGGCTCTGTGAATTGCTCTGCTCCACAATCAAAGACAAACTCAACTTTCAGGTAGCTTATCTCCTTGGCCTGACTCAGGGCTGCAGAGCATCTGTGGCCTGGGGGTCCCCATCTTGGCCAACATGCATGTCATGAATCACACTGATGACTTTCCAGAAAGGGCTCTCTCTCTCCCTGGTAAATAAACTGCCCAGTATCTTGTCTGCAGGATGTTCCATTGCTGGAAGGATATTAGAAATGAAGTCATTAGAGATTTGACTTTCCAGGCCATCTAACATCTTCTGATGAGTTGCAGGTTCTTTGAATTTTCAAAACCCTGATCAAGGACCTGGCTCCCTAAAGCATCAGGCTCAAAACCTGGAGGAGCTCCAGCTTGCACCCATGGGCCATTCTGTGCCGGTGGGAGGAGACTTCTGTGTTGGCGTCCACAGTCCTGGTGGGACTTGCCTCCTGATTTTAGACTCCCGGGCCTTGGCCTTCCTCACAAGAACTCTGGGAAGCTTTTCTTTTTGAGGGGTGGGGGCAGGTAGAGTGGTTGTCTTTTTGGTCAGAATGGAAGCCCTTTAAACACCAGCAGTCTGGCTGTCAGTGTTGGCCACCAGTTGGCAAGGAGGAAGCCCATTTTGGGTTTTCTTATCTTCACAGTTTAGGTGAGGGTCCCCACTACCTGAGGGAAAGGTGGCTGGTTTTCTCTTTAATTCTTAATTTTTTTTTTTTTTTTTTCAGGGCCAGTAGGACAAGCTTATTCATCTGAAGGATCATGAGCTCTGAGAAATTTCCTATGGACTAAAAATTTCAGAAAGCATTCAACTGGTCGTTTAGAAACTTGAATTTTGCCCGAATCTCTCTTTGCAGCTACTATGAGGCACAGAAGTGCATAAAGGAGATGGGAGCTTCCACCTTTATCCCAAACGCTGCATGAAAAACAGGTGAGCTCTACAGGACAGAGGGTTTCTGTAAGAGGCTCAGAAATGGGATGCCTGTGTTCAATTTAATCATGACTTAGTGTGTTTTCCTGTGCATCCTGGCCACTTGGTTCAGCATTGTGAGTCCTGGATGGCGAGGAGAGGCCAAGCGCTGATGTTAGATCGAGGAACCAGATCTCTTTATTGGAGGACACACTGAGCAGGAAATCAATACATGTCTTCCCAGCCTTGCTGCCCCTGCAGCTGCTTTTCCAGTTGCGCGTGTTTGCCTCTGATTTGCTTTTGGGTCTGATGTTGCCACTTGACAGCATCCACTTGTGGGTAGTAGGGCTTCCACAGGGCTGTGCTGCCTTTGAGAATCTTACTGTCATATGAGAAAGGGTACGCTTTTGTCTTTATTCACATTTTATATTTTCTACATTGTATTTATTCTTGAAATAATATTTTGATCCTTAAAAGGAAGTACTACTTTATATCATGGGATAACATTTCATGGTAACTATTGAGAAGACATGATTGTTCTTCTCAAAGTGAATTTAGTTGCCTATCTGGAAACCTGTCAGGAGGGGCTTCTGGGTTCCTGGGGACTTTACCTGGGGGGTCAGGGCCCCTTGGAACTGGCCGCCTCAAACTCTCCCTCCTGTGGCTCCACAGTCATCCTGTCTCGGTCCCCAGTGGGACCATGCTCCCCAAATAACCACCCTACTCTTGACATTTCCAAAAGTTGAAGACCTACTCGTATTACATGATATCCTAATTTTTGTTACTATCTACCTCTTGTTTACTATTTCACCAGAAGTAACCATTTGGTTAAGGAGGAGAGCTGGTTGGTGTGGGCTGCTTTGACTAGTTGCCCAATGCCCTGGAGCATCACCCAGCAGCAGAGCCCCACGGCTGGGCTAGGTGAGAGAGTCCTTTGTTGGCTTGTCTTTTCTTTCTTTTGCTTATCCCTTGAGTCTCTTCATTCTGAATTTGTAGCAAAGTTTCCTGGAACAATAACTTTCTCATAAACTCAATTGATTTTATGGTACTCAGAAATATTTTTCATAAGCACCTCACTGGAAAAATATTCTTCAGTAGTGTCTGCCAGCAAGTTGACACAGAAAAAGAATTGCACTCACTCGACTGCTTTTCCATGGTTAATCCACTGCCCTAATCTGGGACTTCAGGACGAGCCAGCCAACAGGAATCGTGGTGCATCGTCGGAAAGGCTCTTCGCAGCCCGTCATCACCCGCAGTGTGTTGGATTGCAGTTCAGCCCAGTGCCAGGCACAGGCGACGAACAGTCCTGCTTGCCAGACCCGACCACCGCCGTCCACCGCCAGGCTCACAGAGCTGCACGGGGCACCGGGGACATGGACGAGACCGAGCCCAGGCCCCGGCAGGAAGGAGACGCTCTGTACATGTGTCTGAGTGGACATGGCCATGTCCTAAGTGACCTCTGGGATAGCAGGTCTTACCGCCAGCCTGAGGATGAAGCCAACCTGGAGGATGGGACCAAGGGTGGGCAGAGAAGGGCCTCACCCGCCCTGCCTGGGAAGGCCCCTTGTGGGTGGTGACAAGTCTCCTTTGTGAGCCACTCAAAGTCACTTCTGTTGCTGTGGCCAGAAGATCCCTGCTTGCTTTCTCAGCTTACACTCTGGTGGCCAGTGTGTCTTCCTCACCAACTAAAATTTACGACCTTACATGGGGGGTAAGGGTCCTTGGGGTGGGCCTGATCATTGCCACTAATTCCAGTTAGTCAAGAATGGGGTAAAACGATTTCAATGATAATTAAGTGGTAATAGTTAAGTTTAGTTCTTAGGCTCAGTTTTGTTGTTTCTAGGTTTAGTTGACTGCCTTCTGATAACTAGCTATGTGGGATGGTAGAGAGAGCAGGGACTAAGGAGATAGTAGTTTTGTGTAAGGGGGGAGCGAGGGGAACTAGCACGTTACCCGCTGGAACTGGCTGTGGCGTCAGACCTTATAACTTGAATGAACCACCTCAAAAACAACTGAAAGCATTTGGGAAGAAGCCAGGTGTGGAGAAGACACACATGTTTCTCCACCGATGGGAGAGGTGCAAGTGTGGGCTTGCTGAGTCCGAATCAGCTGCTGGGAGGGTGCAGGCTGCCCAGGGGACCCGAGCGGGGGACTCAGCATCTGTCAGGAAGATGTTTCTCCACAGTGCAATCTTCTGACAGGTTATGACCAGCTGGAGGCAAATGTGGCACAATCCCAGCCCTCGTGGTCATCTTTATCCAGCCTTCATCGCCCACATTTCTTCTCTCCAAAATAATAAATGAGCCTGAAAGCTAAAGGTAAGACTCACAGTGCATTTGGTTATCTAGTTTATGAAAATGCTCTTCAGAAGCTGTGCCCCCAACGGTGACACTAATGACAGCAACCACTGACCCAGTGCTTACCATGTCCCTGGCGTACACGCTGTGCTTTATTCATTTGCTGTGGACACCTCTGTGCCTGGCCCCTGTGCTCCCGGCCCACCCTTGAGGCCAGACAGCGCCGGGAGAAGCAGCCTCACAATGTGTAACCCGACAGCCCCTGCCCTGGGCAGTCCCTCCCGCTCCGCTCAGCGCCCTCCCTCGTGTCAGATGCCAAGTGAGGGACACTTTGGGTGTCAGCCTGTCACTCACGCATGGCAAACTTGGAGCCTTTGACCAAGTTTGAGGTAGGGATTTGGTGAGTGACTGCTCTGCTCCCCCAGTCCCCAGAGGACAGTGTGAGGTTACTGCAATGCTCCTCACAGCCTGCAGTGGGGACAAGCTCAGTGATGGCTCTCAGATGGGCTTCTGTCCTTGTTCCTGAGTCTCCCCAAACCCTTCTCCTGTTGCCAGGGGTCACATTTCCAAAAAATCCATTTGCATGAAAACCCTTGTCCCAGGGTCTGTTTTTATTTGGGGGGGGGGGAGGAGTGGGGGAGGACTCAGGTTAAGATAACATCTTATCTCATCCAGTCCCAGAAACAACTCTTTAGGGATTTATTCATTTTGCACATGAGATAATAGATGTAGGGAAGTTACATAACTTATTAGAGTCACTGAAACAGTGAGAAAGCAGGACGTCAGGATGGGAACTTGGTTTGGTCTGATGTTAAGCCTGTGCTCTTTGCAGTCTGCTGCTTCCCTTCCCTTCTCCCTGTGGGACAGACTAAACATGCTCAGATTCCTGCGCAGGAAGCGATGAGCTTTTGGGGCAGGGGTTCCACCAATGTGGATTATCTTCTAGAAACTCCTCTCTCGTGCTCTGCCCATGAAGCCACCATGGGGACAAAGAATCGGTCTGTTTTTTCAGTGTTGTAACCCAGTGCCTAGAGCAGTGCCTGGAACATGGTAGGGGCTTAAGAAATCCTTTTTGAGTGAATGAATTAATGAAATTCAGTAAATAAACAGCTGCTGTTTGTTGAGTTTCTGCTATAAATGTGCACCAGGTTCTGTGCTTCATGTGCATCTGTGACCGAGGAAACCTGACTCCCCTTCACTGGTGCTGTGGAAGTGGCCAGAGGGAGGCTGCTCCGTGGTTAGCACACAGACATCACCTGGGGCCCAGACCTGACGTGCCAGCTCCTGAGGTGGGCCAGTTTCTGACACAAACTTTGGCCGAATGGCTGGTGGCATGTAAATGTAGCTTGATGTCCAGTGTAGAGAACTGGCCATCACTTCGGGGCTCCTCTCCACTTTTTCAGCAAGGTCAGGTCTACACCCCAGAGCCGCATCCCCACACTTGGTATCTTGATTTGCCAGTGAAGGGGTTCAGGATGTCTGAACCTATTTGGCCATCAGGATGTCTTCCTGATAGAGGCAGGCACACCTTCCACTATGTGCAGTGGTTCAATGTCACATGCCTTTGCTGGAAGACCTGGATACCCTTCCCCATGTGATGACTGCTGTGGCTGAGCTTCCTGCCTCTCAGTCTCTGGTCTATCCCAGGAAGGGGCTGGATCCACCCCTGGCAGGAGGAACCCATTTCTCTCTGGGCCTCCCCTCACTCCTGGAGTGTGCGCCAAACTTGGAGCGACAGCTACCTCCCTGCAGTGTAAGGTACCAGCAGGCAGAGCCACTCTGCACACACTGTCCTGTCCTTGTCCCTGAGAGCCGTCCTTCCTGATCGGTGATGGTTTTCCCCAAGCTTGAACCAAAGTGGTAAGTGTTTAATTTATAGAAATCAATAAATGTAGTGGCACTGATTAGGTCACAGACACAGGACCCTGTGACTGTCCCTCTTCCTGGAAGTAGGTGAGGGCCGAGAGGAAGCTGGAAGCCTTTCACAGTGACTGGCCAAGTTGGGGCACAGGAAGCCCTGCTCTTGGTCTATCCCCATGACTGGCCTGGGCACCGGCAGCTTTGGGAGGCCCAGCATGAGCTTGTGGGAGGAGGTTTGCGCCCCTTACTCTGTCTGGGTGGCTTTGCCCTACAGTGCTCATCCCCAACCCCCTGCCCTGGGTCCAGGGCAAGGCCTGAGCCCAACTGTCTCCTTATCCAAGGCCAGCAGGGGTTGTTAGTTCAGCATGATCTAACAGCTGGACATGACACACCTGAGCCACCTGCTTTATCTACGGGGCACTGACCATGTGGATCTCCTGGCGGGGCACCACTGGACACCTGCCCCTCCTGAGTGCGATCTCAGGAGAGATCATGAGTTACGGACAGAGAGCTCTGAGCAGGAGCTGGGCCATTTGATGTGGCCCTCATGGGGTTCCAACCCCGACTTGGCCCCCTGCCTACTGTGGGACCTACTCTCCTTTCTACACCCTCAGTTTGCACATCCTGGGCAATGGGCATAAGGGCACCATCCAGACAGCTTTGTTCTGTTGAGATGTAAGTAAAGCCATGTATTCAAAGCAATTGCCAGGGGCCCAGCCCAGAGCCCATGTGCATGGCAGCTGTGGGAAAGGGCCCATCTTGAGGTTCCCCCACCCAAGCTCTGCTGCTGAGGAAACTGCCTGCCTGCCTTGCTGCTTCCCTGACTTGGAGGAGCCACCTCCACAGTGGTTCCAGGTCCCACATGCACTGGGTGGGGACTGAAGTCACCCTTTCCCCTGGTTCAGGGTCACCTCGGAGCTGGCGCTGGGCAGCCTCAGCACATCCCTGCTGACTGCAACGCCCTCAGGGACATTCAGTTTCCCTCTGTCTGCTCTGTTTTCCTTTTTAAAAATCCCACATTTCAGGAAACCCGTTTGAGTAGAGCCTGGAGATGTGTTATTAAATTGTTAGTTTCCTTCAATATAAGGGATTTGTAGTAAACAGGAGATATATGGTTTCAAAAGTGCACTTTCCTTAATCCCATGTATTTCAATTATGTAACAGAATATTGAATTCTGACCGGACACTTAGGATGCAGCTTTACCTGCCTCGCAGGTGACTGAGGGGGACAGAGAATCGGTGCAGGGCTGGGAGCGTCTTCACGCCGGAGCTGTGCCGGGCTCACACCCGTGTCGACACCAGGAATGCTTTTAAAACCGAGATTTCTGCAATTCACCCCAGAACATAAAGATGATGTACACACACATAAGCGGTTTCATTACGTATGCGCTCATTTTACAGGGGAAAATCAGACAAATGAGTCTCCTTGTCTTCAAGTCTCTTTCCCGAGGAAGATTGTTTACTGCGGAGTTTCATTTCTCTCCCTCCTATCCCTCCAAAGGCAATGAAAAGCAATTCTGGGAGCACAGCAGAAAATCAGTTTTTAATCAAGAAAAACAATCTGCGGGAAATAGAGACGCGTGGCTCCACCTCAGAGAAATGTCAGCGGCCGCTGGACCATGGCGCCGATCTGCGGACGGGCCTGGATGTGCTGGCGCTGCGGGGTTGGGTTGTGGCCTCTGAGACCACCAACCATCCACTGAGCCCATTCCCTGGATGGGCCCGAGCTGGCCAGGGTGCCAGGTTGTGGGGACTGCAGCCCCCTCAGTGCTGCCAGTGGCTTCTGTCTGTCCACAGTGACTAACTCCTTTGCACAGTGACTGGGAGCCTGGAGCAGGGACACAACGACCAGTGCAGCGAACCTCACAGACCTTCTGTGGCCGTGGCTTCTCACTGCTTCCTCTTTGTACATGTTTCCAGAGGCCAGCAGAAGCCAGACAGCGGCCCTGCTGGGGCCTCTAAGACCAGGCCCAAGGGGGACCACCCCCTGGGAAGCCAGCCAGGGTGTCCTGGATCCCCTGACCCCGCCCCCCCATTCCTGCTGTGAATTTGGGGTGGTTTCTTATACAACAACAGATAAAGGGAAATAGCACCCAAACGAGTTAACCCTTCCAAAACTGTGGGAGCTCAGTAATGAGCAGTTGTGGCCATATCCTAATGTACAAGTGTTTCTGATTTGTCTGCACATCCATGTGTCCATGGCCTCCTGTTTCTGCTCCGGACACACCTCTGGCTGAGTGGCCAATTCTCCACCCAGATCCTTCGTACTCAGAGGACCCTGTAGTGCCCACTGCCCTCTGCTCAGTCCAGGGGACAGGAAGGACAGGAGGTGTCCTGGGACCCTAGAGGCTGGCGTGGGGGCTGTGTGCTTTCCTGTGGACAGTGCTGCAGCGTGTTCTGCTCTTCCCTCCGATCCCAGGATTTACTCCTCCTGGGATTCTTGGGAGCGGCCTCCCTTCCTGAGGACACGCTGCTCTTGGGCTGCACACTGGGTGAGATGGCTCTGAGATCTGCCTGTGGACGGCCTCCTTCATCTGGGAACGCAGGTACATCCTGAATCTGGAAATTCACAATATACGGCTGACACCACTGCACTCCACTCCACACACGGATGCTTGTGTCTGGGTGTGTTTGTGTCTGTCAGATGCCACAGTAGAGCCTCTGGATGGGAGGAGAAGAGCAGGAGGGTCCTGAACGGGCTGGACTAGAAAGCCCCCAACATCGTTATCTCTGAAGGCTCAGCAGGTCCTGGTGTTTGTCAAACAGGGGCTGGGGGGCAGGGAAGGAGCCACCTCATGGAGGCCACATTTAATATTTAGCCGTGCTGTATCATGTATGTATCTGCTCCTGTAATTTTTTTTTGAAATAAATGTAAATAACTTAATTTAATACCATAGGAACCTTAGTCCACCCTGAGAAAAATGTGTTATTTTCCCTAAAGGTTCATCTCTCAAGAGTGAGAGGTAATGGCCCCCTGGAAACCCAGGCCTTGACCCTCACAATGACTCAGTTAGCAGAGGTCTCGGAGGGCTGAGTATTGATCTGACCTAGGGAAGAAATTTCACACCTTGTCTCCTGTGGTTCCCCCTTTGATACACTGCTGTGAGGTCATTCTGGAAAGGGCTATGACACATCACCCTGAGGCTAGGCCACGGGATGGGCGCCCTTCATGTCAGGGAGCTGTGACAGGGCCTCCTCACCTGGGTGGGCTTCCCTACAAGGTCACCACACAAGCCTGTCCTCCTCGTCGTCCGTGTCTGTCAGACCCACTCTGCTCTGACTTGCTGCCTGCCGTGGTTAAACACTCAGCTCTCCCACCACCTCCAGAGTCAACCCCAGAGCCTTGCCTGCTACCCCTGTGTCCACTGGGACAAGATGGGACACCCCAGCCCCACAAGTCCTCAGTTCAAAGGTGTGGGGAGAGGGGCAGATGAGACAGACTTTGTGCCTGCACTGGGGGAGAATGCAAGAAACACCAGCTCTTAGCACCAGCATCTCAGAGCTCCACAGGCTCAGCCCTCAGCCATTTTCTCTCTCCCTCCTGTGCTGTACCCGGATCCCTGCTGCTCAGTGCTCTCCCTCCCTCCTTCCCTCTGCCCCCTCTCACTCTCTTCCTCCCCTCCCCCAACACCCCCTTCTCTCCTCCTGGTCCTCAGCTCTCTGGGGCGGCACCTGTACCACCTTTCACCGGCCCCTGGCTCCTATGTGATCTCCTTACTGACCACCTCAGCAGAGCCCCTGCCCCCTAAGGAAAATACAGCAGCAGGTGTCGGTTTTACCATGGCAGTTTTTGCTCATTGTAGAAAATGCTCATTGTAGAAAATTTGGAAAATACTGAAAAGGTTAAAGAAACATTAAAAATTACTCATAATCACACTGCTCAGAGGAACCCTGTTGAATCTTTGGGGGTCTGTCTCCTTTCTCCATTCATTTCAGTGGCCATGATATAATGTGATGTAATCCATCATTGTCACCAGGTGCACCTTGGTGATGTTCTGACACGTTTGTCTACCCTTCTTGTTAGCCCATTGCAGGGTCTGCCAGCTTCTCCGTAAGGGCCAGCTAGCAAACATTTTGGTCTTTGAGAGCCACTTGGTCTCATCACAACCACACAGCTCTGCTTCACAGTGGGAGCAGCCCAGGGGGTACTTGGGATGGGTGTGACCGTGCCCCAGGGAAACTGCAAAAGCAGGCAGTGGATGGTTTGCTCATTGGGTCTTTGAAAAAGCGGCATAGTCTCTAAATGAAATCTCCGAATCCTCATAGTGTTCAATTAGTGAAACTCCTCTTAAGGGTCTTTTTCTGTTCTTCCCCCAAATTCTTACCTGTGTGTCTGCTTCATGAAAATATCAGGACACTGTGTTCTCCCCTCATGACCGGTTCCCGGTTAGGGACATGTGACCTTTTCACAGATCCCAGCGCGATGCGGTGCCGGGTCAGGCAGAGTTGATGTGCTGCCAGCCAGATCTTCACCTCCAGAAGGTGAGCTGCTTTAAAACTGATTACTTTTCATGAGAAAAATAATGAACCTTGGAAACAGAGCCTAGCGGGCATCTGTGTTTGGGGAAAGGGCACCAAAGGTCACTTAGGGGAAACTGGCTCAGCTGGGGCTGCTCTTGCAGGTGCCCTGGACGAGAAGCCCCAAGGGGAGCGTGTCACTGAGGGAACCCAGCGTTTTGATGGGAGTTCAAGTCACAGGGTGATTCTAGCCTGCAACCCCCGCTCCTCTGGAGGACCAGACCTTGGCTGAAGGCTGCCCAAGCCTCCGGGCACAGACACAGGGGCCAACGTAGGCCTCCCAGGTTGGATCGAGGAGGCGGCTTCAGGCAGCGTGTGGGAGCCTGGGGTCTGGCAGCATGCGTGGGGAGGGGGTGTGCCCTGAACATGCCACGGGGTGTGTGTGTGTGTGTGTGTGTGTGTGTGTGTGTGTGTGTGAGAAGGGGTGTGTTAGTGCTCTGTGGCCATAATCCATACCATAGGCTGGGTGGCTTAAAACAACAGACATTTATTTTCTCACAGCTCTGGAGCCAGAAGTCTGACATCAAGGTGTCCCAGGGCCACACTCCTTCTGAGGCTCTAGTTGAGGGTCCTTCCTGCCTCTCCCAGCCTGCTGGGGGCTCCAGGGTAGGTTGTAATTACTTATTTTGTTTGAAGCCTTTGCTTTTCAGAGTCGTTTTATTATTTCAAAAAACAATGGGAACATAGTTTAAAAATGAAACAATACTGAAAGGGTTATAAGAAAATGCAGTGCAGCCCCTGGCCCCAGCTCTCTCCAACCTCTAGTCTTGCTCCCCAGAAGCACCTCTCTGTTCTCTTACCTATTTCTTCAACTAGTTGCCTCTGCTTTATAAATAATATAGTGTTCTAGAATTTATTGATCTCCCGTTTTTAGTCTATGTCCAGAGACTTCCAAATCCCATGGTAGTTGAAGTGTGGCTCTCTTGTGCTCTCCCTGTGTCTCTTTTCTAGTACGACTCCCCCATCTTCTTAACATGCTTTTGTCACTAGCTTTGGTTAGATTATTTTTATTTACTGCTAAGCCAGGTTATGCACTGTGATTATTTTTCCTTTGTTACATAACTTTTCATGTTTCTTGGTGTTCACTGCTTAATTTTCTATGAAACCAATACTATGTTTTATACACATTTTCATCCGATTTGTCAAATGCCTGGTAATAATGTTTCAAGTATCCAAACACATTAAATAATGTGATAGCTCCCAGTCCCCATTCCCACTCCAGTACCAGGCAGCTGCAAATCTCATCTGTCTCTGTAGTTTTCTGTCTGAATAATTTTTTCTTTTCTGGAAATTTTACATAAATGGAATAAGTTAATGTATACTTTTGAGGATCTGGGTTTTTTTCAGCATAACTTTATAATTTGTAGCACAATATTTTTGAGGTTTATCCACATGGAGCATGAATCACTACTTTGTTTCTTTTATTGCGCATAGGATTTCACCCTGTGGGTGTGTTACATTTTGTGGACAAGTTCACTGGTGATGGATGATTGGTTTGTTTCCAGTTTTGTCCATCAGAACTAATGCTGCTTGAATATTCCCACGAGTCTGTGTGTGGACGTGTTTCCCTTGGCTCAGGCATCCAGGTGGAGTCAAGGAATTTGCGCGTGCTATCACTTTAAGAAACCCCAAAGTTTATAAAGCAAAGATGAACCCTCACAGAAGGGCCTTCAGAGGCTCTTTAATTGTGTCCTAGCATTTTGGAGTAATTATTTTGTGAGACTTTGGTGGGTCATGTGACTGAACTAAGTTATTCCAATTTGGTCCCAACCTTGGGTGAGACGCCAGCTTAGGTAGCAAGATACGATGTCTTGGAAATGAAATAAGAATCAGTTGGAAAAAATATGCTTAGATTTACACTTGTAATCTCAAAGCTGTTTTTTTTTTAAAGAAAAGACCAAAGTTGTATTCAAAGAAAGATCTTTTTCCTAAGATAGGGAAGATGAAACAGTAGGAAAGAGCCCACCTGGAGGAATGGGCCACCTGGGCTTCTATGAGTGTGCCTGGGTCCATCTCAAGGTTACTTCCATCTGAGTGGTGCCCGGCCATAGCCCTCTTGAGGGACTCAGGGACCCCTCTCCCCTTCCTGGAAGCAGTTAGCGGAGTCTCCACAGACCCGGTGCAATTACTGAGCCTCCTGTTCCAGCCACTGCACTTCTAGATCTTCTCTATGGAGCCGGTGGGAATTCAGCAAATGACTTGGAGGTGGCCTGACCATCCGGGCGCTCCTTCCACTTGGCGGAGCAGGGCCCCTGATGCGGAGAGGGGGTATCTGCTCCTCGTCCTGTGCCCTCTCTCCTGAGGGCCAGGGCCCCAGGCCGTGGAAGGACTGCCCGCCTCCTGCCCTCTCACTTTCCTGTCTCCTTTCCGCAGAGGTGGACTGGAGGCCTTTTCCTTGGGCCTTTGCAGAGATGCAGTGTAACTTAGATTGTTATCAGAAAAAACAAAAATGAGCCTAAAGGTTTTTTTCTCTCACTGGGAACTTGGCCGAGGACGCCTGTGCATCTCTGTCCTTCAGAGCTGACCAATCTGAATGTTTGCTGACAGGCAGACACTTCCCAGCAAGACCCGGGAGCCACCTGAGCTGAGCGGGTGTGGAAATAGCAGAGCTTCCATTTCCTTCAGCAAATGACTGAAGCAGGGGACCATGTCCTCACATTGTTGCCATCGCTCCCTCTGTGAGAATCTTAGAAGTTTGGCCAGGATTTTGTGTGTGATTTGAACACAGATGCATAATCACGGCCTCGCTTTGCCATCTGACGTCTCTTCCCTCACATGCAGAGTGAATCCTGACAGGTCATGTTGATGAGTGTGTAGGACCCGAGCCCTAGTGTACCTCCGGGGCTCTGAGAAGCAGAGGGATCAGGAGGTGACCCAGTGCACCCAGAAACAGCCAGGGGACACTGATTAAACTGGAAATGGGCAGATGAGTTTGAAATGTGAGATGCAGATGATTAAAGCAAATAGTCTCATGCAAGTTCTTTATAAACAGTAGGTTTCATGTGACCAGGCAGACAGGACATCGGTGAACATGGACAGAGTGCAAGGCAGAGCCATGGGGCCGTGGCGGGGAGTGCTGGAGGGGCTCCCACCATGTCAAGGATGCCTGCTGGACCGAACTTTCATCAGGATCCTCCGGCCTTCTTCTGACCCGGCCTCACTCTCAGGCCCTGTCCTTGGCCCTTGGAGCCCAGCTGTAGCAAGAATCCTACTAAGCTGATTCCTGAGATTTCCTTGACCTCCAACCAGACGTCCCTCCATCGACATTGAGCTAAGCTCCTCTTAGCGATGGTCCATCTCCCCATACATCCTGCTAGTCCCCGTTGAGTTGAGTTTAGGCTCTCTCCCCTGTTGCAATAGTCATGAATAAAGCCTTGTTTTTAGCGAGTATCTGGGGCAATTGTTCTTTTACACCTGGGACTGTTGAGGACTGGACAAGGGAGGCCAGGAGGGGTAGGCACCAGGACCTGTGGAATCTCATCTCTGGAAGACCTTCCAGTGGGACTGGGCCAGAGCTGACTTCCTCACAGAAGGTGAGGCCTTCAGAGGCCAGCCCAAGACCCATGATATCAGCCTGGGCTTATTCAGGCCACCGGAGGGAACCAGCTTGTTGAGGATGCAAATGGTGGCAGTGGAGATTTGGGGCGTGTTTGCTCGCTCGCCCACATATTATGGAGGCAGGTGTCTTGGGCTTTTCATTAAAAACTCCAGCTCACACACCTTTCAAAGTGCTGGTGATAAGAAGAGCAGGTTTGCATTGCTTTCTGTCATGAAAGTCATAGCAGATGCTTTGTCCAAAGTACTTAATGGCCTTTTTATCTTTGCAGAAGAGATGCCAGATGACAATAGTAATAACGAGGCAAATGACAATAGTAATAACGATGAAAACCACATTGGGCCCCAGCGTGCCGAGATGGCCTGGTTCTCCTTCGGCCAGGACACGTGCAGTCTTCTCTGTCTTCGCTGTCACCTTGTTTAACCTAAAATGCATTCATACTGAGCTGCTGTTTCGAACTTGTTGTTTTACTTATCATTTTAGTTTTAGCCTATTTCTATGACCTTAAATACACTCTACAACTGAACCAATCTTTTTTTCCTTGATGAATGTATTGGATGTTTTGGGCTCGTCTGCCCTTACAGCTTGCGGTGGCCTTCGGAGGCCTGGTGTTCATAAAGAAAAGCATCACAGAAGTACTTTCTCTCTGAAATTTCGAGTTGCTTTATCACTTCTGGGTTTTTATTAAGGTTTACAAGATAGGAAAGCTGGAACTTTCCCTCCCTCCAGCCTTCCTTTCCAAGATTTTATGACAACGGATCCTGTCCTTGAGGACAGGGTGGTTGTTCTTTCAGGATACCTGTTTCTTCTGTTCTCGCCAGAGTGCTGCTGCTATGGGCATGAAGGAGGCAGAGGTCCAGGCTCACCCCCTTGGCTGAACAGGGACACACACCACTCTCTGTGGACCTACGAGAGTCCCACTTGGTAACATCGCAATCACAGGTACCAGGACCCTTTGTGCTTTAGGCCAAAGGCACTGGAGGCCTGGTGATTGGAACTTCACTCCCAGAGTTTTCAGAAAGCAGAAATGGGGCACCCAGCGGACCCGCAGTGGAAGCCCCGGCCTCAGCTGAATTAGCACGTGCCCAGTACCCCTTTATTTCTGACACGCTCTACCTCCTCCTCACACGCGCTCAGCTCAGCCCTTCCACCTGAAGCTCAGGTGTTCGTCCTGCAGTTGGGGGCATGCAGGTATCCTACATACCTGGGATTCCCAGTGAAGACCAGGCTTGGTGGAATCCTATAAGCTTGAGGGTAATGGTGTAATTTACAGATTTAGAAAGAAAGTTGCCTGCTTGCAAGGGCCTTTTAGCATCACCAGAAGGGATGCATGTCCTGCATGTGGTTTCTGGCTTCTAAAGACTGAGTCTAATCAGCTTGTGAGCCAGGTTGCCCCAAACAGCATCCAGTGCTGCTCCTGCGGGGGCCACAAACCTCTTGCAGTATTTTTAAATGACATTAATTTCCCTCAAATGTAAACTCAGTTAATATGAAAAGGCATTTAATTTTCAGTATTTAAGTATTTTTTCACCGAGTCACATCCCTTCCGTCTAGACAGACGTTGGGGTCCGAATGGTCAGGTATTCAGCGAAGTGTTGGTGGGTGTGGTTTACTCAGCAGCAGTGTCATTGCACACCTGAGGGAAGGAGGAAATGAAAGACTGCGGGAGGTTACAGCAGATGCACCCTCAGAGATTCAAACTTCTTTCATCTTTAAATTTTTTATCTTTATCTGGTGATTGCAATTGTAACGCCACTGTTGCTTTCTACAATGGGAATGTGACATGCTCTGCCCTTGCCGGGGGGCTGCTGTGCAGTGGTTATGGTGACAGCTGCCCCGAATGGGCGCTGTGGGGAATAGATGGTTTCTTCTAAGTGAGCTTCTGTGTCCTCACTTTTCTCTGAGGCTGATAAATAATTGAGGAGTGGACGTTGTGGCATCAGACTCTTGAGCTGGAGAAAGTAGTCCAAGGACCAAGTTATTGGTTAAATCTAACATCCACCAAATCATGTTCCCAGTGGGAACTAACCTAGATGCCTGCTGTCAGGGTGCTAGAGATTCAGAATGAGAAGTGTTCCTTCTGTCTTTGCAACCTGGACATAATCTGTCCCAGACATGGCAACTTGTGTCAGCTTCTCTGTGTTCCCACATGCACCCATGACATGAGTGGGACTTGCCCTCATTTCCCAATTTGCTGTTCTCCACCGCAGAGAATTGGGGAGCTCTGTGCCACATGGGGTTGAACTGTCAGGTTGTGCCGTGTGTTCTGGTTGTCAGCTTGTCTTATAAGGATCTTCCTGTGCAAACAGGCTCTACAAAATTCAGCCTTTCAGGCCCCCACCACAACCTGGTGGGGACCCATGGTTCCTGCGTTTCAAGGGGCTCCCCTGGCACAACATGATTAGGTCGACCAGTGTTTACTGAGCCCCCTCCACTGGCTCAGGTGGGGCCATCCCAGTACCAGAGCTAATGGGAACACCATCGGTTGCTGCTGCCTTCTGGGAGGTTGGGACTGCTCTCCTTCAGAGGGAGCCCCATGCGTGGCCATCTCTGCTCTAGAAAATGACAGATATTATATAATTGTATTATTTCATTACACAGGGAAAAAGGTAACATGTAATTAGGTGGTTATAATCTGTTTAATAGATTATTACAGTTTTCTCTTATTTTTTATTCTGACACCTCTGGCACTTACTTGTCTATAAAATAAGCCCATAAACATAGTGTCTGATTTATGACAAAATTTGGCCATGGGGCAGTGGCAGATACAGCATCTCTCAGAGGGTAGCCGTGCCTCTGGCCCTGTTCAGCACAGCATGTGCAGAGGGACCAGTGGTGACCAAAGCCTAGTGATGGGACCACCGGGCTGGGAGGGCGATGTGTCTCTTCTACCTTCCACCCAGGCTCCTCATCTGAGTGAAAGGTCCCACCAGGGTCTCCTGTTAACTTCCCTCACTCCTGCCCCCAGTCAGCTGGACCCCAAGAGGGGCCAACTCCACTCTCCACCCCTGCTTGATGATGCCACCAGTTTCACAGCCCAGTCACTTCTTGCCTTGACTCCTGACCTTCCTGGGTCCACTCTTGTACGCCTTCTGCCCGACTACAATCAGTGACCACAAGAAAATGTAACTCAGGTTGTATCAGTGATCCTGAAAAATGTACCTCAAATCCCGTCACTCCTCACTTGGGACCAACTGCTGGCATTTCATCAACCCCGTGGGGCAAGTCCCTCCATGGGTCTTTGTCTGCTGTCCCCTGGGCAGCCTGGCCTGCCGGTTCCCCGCCAGGTCTTCACAGAGCCTGTTCCTTCTTATTAGGTCTGAGATCTTTCCTGCTGCCCACGTCAGGGCCCCTCCAGTCACCACCTTGGGATGTTGTGGTTGATGGCTCCTGTCTCATTCATACTCCTGCACCCCTTGGTCTTTGCATTGCAGCTAGTTGTGTTTAAATGTGTTCCTGCTCCCCCCTGCCTGGCTCAACCTCCCCCGGGCCCGTCCCATTGGACTGTCAGGGTCCCATTGCTAAGTGTCTTGGGCTGCTGGCAACGCTGACGTGGGGGCTGTGGTCTCCACAGAGAGAACAGGATCTTGAGGGGGGGTTACCAGGAACTCAGTAGCAGCCGTGGCCCTGTCCAAAGACCTTGACGGCTGAGGGTGGAGGGACCAGCTGCGGGACAGGGGATGGAAGAGGCAAAGGAGGCTCACGTGACTGCTCCCAGATGCGGCTCCCATCCCTGCCTCAGGCCTGCCTTCCCGCTGGACTGTGGCCACCGCCCTGACCGGCTGCTCTTGGCCGTGTAGCCCAGGAAGGACCCCGGGAACGGGGAGGGGTGCTCAGCAGGTCCCTGCCTGCCAGCCTGTGTTGTCAGCAGTGGGAACGGCAGAGTCTCTGTATTGTAAAAAATCAGTTGCAGGGGTGAAAAAACAGGAAAATTTCCTTTAAATGCCTCAAGTCTCCTGGGTGGTGTTGTACAAGGAAATGAATACATGAACCACACAGAAAATATAACTTTCAATTTCTCAGAATTGTTGTTTACTAAGAATGCAGCTCTAATCAACTGGGAGTTTAGGACTTCAGCCCTTCAAATGAACTAGAGCTGGAGACATTTTCCAAATCTTGCAAGTAAAAGCCAAAGAAATTCAAAATCCACAATTTTATTTTCTAAATAATTTTATTGTCATGGGTTCCATGGTTATAGCATAAGCCACGTGGGGAATTATTGCTTTATTCCAGAATTTTTGTGTTACTCATTAAATAAATCTGTCTTTTATATGGAATGTTTTTCTGATCTATTAAATGATAATTTACTGACTAGAATGACCAATTTTTAGAAGGAGGCAGCATTTACAGTTTTCCACTAGCATAAAAAGCCTAAAGCCTAAAAATGGCTCATTTTTGATTAGGGATCTCACCTTGGTGCCCAAGAGTGATACCAGCATTGTCACGAGGAAGCGGTATCGTGATCATGACACCGTTGCAGGTCACATCATGGATCTGTTTAATGGAAACCATGCTGACTTGGAGACATTTGGTTCTACATAAAGACAAAAACCAATATGCATTTTTCTGCCCTTGTGGTCAGTTCCAGAGCAAACTGAAGGTGCCAAGTGGCAAGTGGGCCTGATGTATTCATCAGATAAGACTGACTCAGATAAGAAAGTTCAAATATGCATTTTCCCAGCTGTTAAAACTTTTTAAAATAGGTCTTTCTTGACATAAGACAAAAAAAAAAAAAGTAGTATAAGGGTTGTCAAAAATTCATGAGACACTTTTTCTTACTTTTCCGTTTTGGTTATTTGTTAAACGCTCAAATTGCACAAAACAGATGGGTCCAGTAAATAAATAGTTTAATAGATGTTAAATATCTGTAGTTTAAGGACACAAAGATCTAGCATTCATCTATAAATATTTTATAATCTACCATAATTGGTGTTAGAAAAAAGAAATCCTGACCTTAGTCAGGAAGGACTGTTCTTAAAGGATCCATTCATCTCTGAGTGTGAGCTGGCCTCCTCCCCACTGCCTACCATGCTGTATTTTCTGATCATGGGAAGGACTTTCATATACAAGGTATATAATAATATAAGTAGGCTCTGGAGATGCCAAGTTTCATGAAAATTCAGGTTTTAGAGGAGGGGTGAGCTCTGTAAAGCCTGTCTTTGTGCAAGGCTGTTGCTGCCTGATCTTAGACAAGTCACTCGAGTCATGATCCCCCCATTTCCTCTCCAGCAAACTGGTAATGATCCTCCTTATTGGAGGTTGAGGGGAGCAATATTAACTCACTTTAGTTTCTTAGAGAAATAAAGCCCATGAGTTATAAGAATGACATTTGGTCATTTAGTACTGTGTAACAGTGGCTTAAGGCCACCCACCATCTTGTTTTGTTCCAGATTTTGTGGCCAGAAGCTTGTGAAGGGCTCAACTGGATGGCTTGTCCCTGATTTTTCAGATGCTGACTGGGGATCTACTTTGAAAATGGCTTCTTTGCTCATATGTCTAGTGGCGGGATGAACAGCTGTGTCCCTTCTCCTCTCTGCATTGCCACAGGGCCTTACCCCATGGCCTCCAGCAGCATAGTTGGACTGCTGACATAATGACCCATGGCGCCAAAGCGGGTTTCAAAAGAGAGGGGGTGGAGGCCCTCCCTCACTCCTCAGGCCTGGGTGGGAGAGGAGCCACTTCTGCCACACTCTACCTACAGGGTGAAGCGGTCACAAGCCCTGCCCACATTCAAGGGGAGGAGACAGAGACTTCATGTCCCAAAAGGAGGATAGTGAAACATTTATGTTCATCTTGAATTGGCCTCAGTCTATTCTCTGGATTCAAATTATTTACCTTCCTCCTACATGTGAATACACTCATCTTCCCTCCCAAGAGCCCTGCAAGTTTCATCCCATTACAATGTCAGGTTCAGACTCAAAGTCTAGGATCTGCTGAACTAAGTCAGGCCTATGGGTAAGAACCTTTGGTCAGGATGCCACTAAAAGCGTCCTCTTGATCTTAAGACTTCTGACCTAAGAAGACAAATTATCTTTCCCTCTTGCATCTGATGTAAAATCACGAGACTTGCACAGATCTGCTCAAATAGGGGGAAAATAGAAGTCTTGTCATAGTCACTGGCCCCTCGCAGCTCTGCAGCCCAACCAAGCACATGCTGCCAGTCACTGTATCAGGGCCCTTCTGCTTCCCGGGCTCTCTATTCTGTCCTGAGACAGCCTTCCTTTCCCATAAGAAATGGCATGTTTCTAGATCAGAAGCCTTCCCTGCATGCCTCCTGCCTATAAAAGATTGAGAGAAGTCCAAGTCCTGTGTTTGCACTGTCTCTGCCTCTTTCAGTTCTGGCTGATGTGCTTTCTTTTAAAATCGGGTGAATTTCCTGTGTATCAGATTATAATATATTCTGTTCCCACCATGTTTCTTTTTGAAATAGACCCTTCTAGGACTGCTGGTCAGCGTGCTGGGAGGCAAGGCTATTAAGATTCTTAGAGACTTTTCATCAAGTTGAAAGGGTCCACGGGCCACATTCTTAAGATGCTCAGAGGTCTTAATATGTACGTCTTAAAATATTTCTAAGGTCTTAACAAAGGGTCTTACAACTACCCCCTGGAAATCTTTACCCCCAGCCCATTATTTAACTCACCTCACCCTGGGTGGATGTTTCCCCTGAGGTCATTTCTTATTTTGACAGTCTTTTGCAGACTGGAGAGACTCCAGTTGGGAGACAGTTTTATTTTTGAACTCAGCAGATGCTGGCTGATGTTATCTCTAAATTCTGCTTGAAAACGAAACACTTGTTATTTATTTATTTTTAAATATCTTTATCTCTCTATCTGTCTTATCATGTCTCAGAAATTAGTTGATACTTTCAGCTTTCTGCCAGGAAATTATCTTAACTAAATCCACAGCTCAGTAAATAGATTTTCTCTTTAAGCTGCTGTAGGGTGCCTTGTAGCTGAATTTTCTGCCACTTGTAATGGCAGCGAGTGTGTGTGTGTGTGTGTGGGGGGGGGGTGGCTGTGTTTCTCCAGCCCCCAATGACAATCTTTTCAGTCTTTCAAGCTCTCACCAACCATCTTTCCAAGGCCCTCCCAGGACATGTTTGAAGTGTGTGTTATGACAGGACCCCACTTCCAGAAACAAATTTGGTTTCTGTTAGCTATTGCTGTGCACAAATTACTTCCAAACTTTGTACTTTAAAGCAAACCATTTATTTGCTCAAGGTTTTGAGATTCAGGAGTTCAGGAAGAGTTTTGTCAAGCAGGTTTTCACTGACCCATGCCAGAAGCCTGGGCAGCTATGGCAGGAAGATCCTCTCATGTCTCACTTCTCTGGTGTCTTAATAAGGAGAGCTGGAAGGGGGACTCAGCTGGGCCTCCTGTCCTCTCTACTGTCTAAAGGTCTCTCTAGATGGTCTTTCCAGCAAAGAAAGCAGACTTCTTCCACAGTTACCTTGGGCTCCAAGAGTGAGTTTTCTAAGAGACCACAAGTGGAATTTACCATTCTCTTAAGACCTGGGTCTGGAAACTCTCAAAGCATTATTTTCACTGTGTTCTATTAGTCACAGCAGTTGCAGAGCTGGCCCAGATTCAAGGGGAGGGGACATAGACTCCCATCTCTCCATGGAAGGAGTGTCAGAGAAGGTGACACCATCTTTCATCTGCCACAGTGGTGGCCAGGAAGTATGATTTGACAATATGTTTTTTGATTTGTGAATTCATTCATATTGGACTTTTAAAAGCTTTTTAGGTAAAATACAGTTAGTATTATAATTAATCAACCCCAGAATTGCACAGAAATTGTGACTAGAACTCTGTGAATGTCCTAGGAACTCTGGAGTGTGTGGTTGGGTGTCTAGTATACTCTACGACTGGACAGTGTATATGAGGTTGGAGGTCTCCAAGGAACAAAATGAAGATGCTTCTTTGAGAATGTGAAGAGTAGGTGTTTTCACAAATGATTTTAAAAAATTATAGACCCAGGTTTAATTCATGTCAAAGAGAAGCTTATTGGTTTGGGATTGGTTCTGTCCATCTCTATTGGTTGGCATTCTCACCATTGTATCTACCCACTGGAGTATTTCCTAGTTTCATTCTCGTGTGACCTTTGGGCAGGAATATCCTGGTTGCAGATTTCCTATTCCAGCAATACTTTCCTCAATTTTCCTTATAACAAAAACCTACAAGGGCCTTCTGTGAGCTCTCTTAGACAGGCTTCTCTGAAGCTCTGAGCCTCCTCTGAGGCCCTAAAACCTCAGTGTTCATATTATTACCTAGAGTTCAGTATTTGTTTATAGTTTTTTCTTTTGGAGATATATATGATATGTAACAGAATGGCCACATCTTAATGAACCCTCTCTTTGTCTTGACAAATTCATACCCCTGTGAAACCCAAATCTCTAAAAAGATAAAGTACTTCCAGTTCCCTTAAGCCCCTTCCCAGTTGCTTCTTGTCTCCATCCCACAGAGGCAACCGTTGTTTTCTCCAATCTGTTCATTTTGCCATTACAACCAATATTGCACAATCTAGAAAAAGTCCAATGGGAGCAGAGTACATCTCACCATGTAAGACTTCTTACACTCAGTGTAATAGTTTTGAGATCGACTCATGTCATTGCAAGCAAGTCGCCGGAGCTCATTTCTTCCCTCTGCCCAGCAGGCTCCTGGGGTGTGCAGGCCGCAGTCTGTCCATCCCTTCTCCTTCTCCTATTGGTGGGCAGGGGCTGCTCCCAGGCCTTGGCCATGACAAGTAACACTGCCGGAGCATCTGCACACAGGATGTTGTACGGACGCATATTCTCATTTCTCTTGGATCAACAGCTGAGAGAGGGTTTGCTGAGGAAGGAGGTGAGTGTAGGTTTAACATTTTACAAAGCAGTCAGATATTTTTTCCAGAACAGTTGTACCATTTTACATTTCTACCAACAATGTTTAAGAATTATGATTGCTCCACATCTTTGACTGGGTATTGGCAGTCTTTTAGTTTTTAGCTATTCTGATAGGTATGCAGTGATATATTATGGATTTAATTTGCAGTTTCTTTCTTAATTTTTTAAATCCCCACCTGAGGATATGTTTTTGTTGATAATTTTTTGAGAGACAGACAGACAGACAGACATCGATCGGTTGCCTCCTGTATGCACCTTGCCTGAGGACTGAACCCTCCACCTTTTGGTGTACCAGAACATGCTCCAAGCACCTGAGCCATCCGTCCTGGGCTATCTGCAGTTTCCTGATGACTAATGATGTTGAACATGTTTTATATGCTATTGACTGTTAGCATATCTTGCTTTGTGAGGTGAATCTTCTGTTACATTTTTTTATTAGGTTGTCTGTCTTTTTAATTTGCGTCTCTATGTATCCTGTAAACTAGTACTTTATTAGGTTCATTCCTTTCCTCTCAGTCTACAGCTTACCTATTCATGTTCTTAACAGTGCATCTTAATAAACACAAGTTTTCCGTATGTCCAGCTTACCGATTTCTCTTTATAGTTATTACAAGAAACCTTAGCCCAACCCCAAGTCCCAAGCGGATTGTATTTTGTCATCTCTCTGCTCCGTCTTCTGCTGCTTCCACCCCACCTTCTGGGGCTTATTAAATTGTGAGAATATGCTTCCTTCTTTTCGTGCTGTTGGTGTTAATATGAGCTCTAACTGTAAGTTGGCTAAAGCCAATTTATATTTCTATTAATCTTTTGATTGTACAGGGACCCTAGAAATCCTTATTTCTTTTTTTAATTTTTATTTTTTAAATATATCTTTATTGATTTCAGAGAGAGGAAGGGAGAGAGAGGGATAGACACATCAACGACGAGAGAGTCAGTGATCAGCTGCAGCCCGCAACCCGGGCATGTGCCCTGACTGGGAATTGAACCCTGATCGCCTGGATCCCAGGTCGATGCCCAACTGCTGAGCCACGCTCGGCTGGGCGAAATCCTTATTTCTAACCCTTCTTTCCCACTTTATCTACTAAGCACGTCTTGTCTAGCATTTTTGTGTCCCTTGTTGTTACTCTCTAGCTAAGATTTATGAATTTAACAACTTCTTTGCTTACCATCTCTCTCCTCGTCTTTCCTCTTGCTTATAGGTTCAGTTTTTTTTCTTTTTTTTCTTACTGAGTTATGTCCTTTACCAGACCTCTCAGTGAGGTTTCCTGAGTCATGTCTCCTCTGTTTGGAAAGTGCCATTATTTTCTCCTCCAATGTGAGTGACTATTGGCTGCCCCTGGTTAAGTGGCCAGTCGCCCCTTCAGCCTGTGGCCTTCTGCTATTTCTGGTGTGGGGAGGAGTGTGCGGCAGGCCAGCTGGCATAGCTGAGTAGGTGACTGACGCTGCTCTTCTCACTGCTGTCATATTGCATTAAACAAAACAACAACACGATTTCCCTGTAGTCGTTTCCTTTCATTTTTCTAAGGTACTTGGCTTAGTTTTTACATTAAAAAAATCCTGTTTTCCTTTTGTCTTTATATGTTATTGTTTTTCATGATATTTAATTAAACCATGTCATTAAATAACAAATATTATTGCAATAAACAAGTTTGGGAACACACATAAAAGATTTGATTCATGAGCACACGGTTGGAGGGGCAGAGTAACAGCGCACGGAGGAGTAGCCAGGACGCAGGCATTGAGCGTTCCCTGGACATCTGTCAGCATACTTCGGGGACAAACTGGGGACGGTTGAAATGTGTTGAGCTGGTTCAGTGTTCAGGTGGGGCTGTTTAACAGAGTCACATGGCCCTTGTTTTACAGTCTTTGTCAGACTGTTCAAGCATCTCCACTTTTGAGGGCATGCATTCTTTCTTCTCACTGTCCCCTGAGGTTGCATTTGCTTGCACTTACCTTTGAGGAGGGAGACTTCTGTGGGGTCCTGGGTGCCCTGGGGCTGGGATTTCTCCTCCATCCCAAGTGTGTGTATAAGTCTGCCAGGGCTTTTGCACTTTTACCGATTTAAGATCACCTTTTAATTTTATTTCTTATTTAGGATTCCAGATAAGGGACATGGTGTCAGTTCTGACCCCACACCCATAGGTGGTCAGATTGGGGCTTTCCCCACTGATGGCCCTCAGATTAATGTCAGAAGGGAGGCCTGTGCAGCTTGTGATCACACAGAAGTCCTGTCAGCCTCATGTGTTCATCAGGAAAAGTGTTATGTTATATCCAAGAATTAAACACTGTAGTAAGTGTTTTTAACGTGCTGGGCAATGTCCATGGTGTTTACTCTCCTGTAATGGCCGGATTTTAATGACTGGAAGCATATTCTTCTCTCGACTTGTTAAATATCACCAAGTGCTTACCATGCTGTAGCTGATGCTCAGTCGAACATTTGAGCAAAGCCATCTCATTAATGTGTCATAGTTAGATTGCACGTTGGGTTATTGATCCTGGTTTCAGAGAGGCTAACCCAGAGAGGTCTCAGCCAAGATTGCACAGCCCCAAGCTGCAACGCTGTAATGCAGGTTGAAAGTAATCTAAAAAACATGGAAAGGAGGCAAAGCAGAATCTCCCATTTCCCATCCTTCAGCAGCCCTGCGTTGGCCCCGATGGCAGAACCCCAGTGCTCTCCTGGATGGAGAGACGTGTGACATTTTCATTTGCTGCAGCCACGCCAGGCCTCCTTGCAGACACTTAGGTGGAAACCAAGTGAAAGATAATAAAACGACATGGAGCAGAAGATTAAAGTAGGACGCTGGTGGTTTTGAAATAAACTGATCACAATTCACCTGCAGGTCCTCGGAGGATGGAAATAGGTCTCCTGGGCGCACTGCCCTCGCTGCTGAGAAACAATATCCCGGGCCCGGTTGGCATCCCTCTGGTGCAGGCTGCTGGCTGCTGGGGAGAGAAGAATATCTGTCATGTGCACAGAAAAACGGGCCATCTTTTCACACACAGTATAAACTTACAGTCTGTATTTTGTTTTCAGGGAACAGTACGCACTGTGGCCTTGCGCCCGGCTGTGCTTCACCTGCAGGATACGTGTCCTCCAGGCTGGCAACGTGCAAAGGAGGCTCTCGCTTCCCCACAGCACCGTGGCCCTCTCTCTCCTGGCCCTGCGTCCGGGCCCAGGCATTGGCAGGCAGATCCCAGCTCAACCCTGACTCTGAAGTGGACTGGGCAGGTGGGTTTGGTGGAACGGGCTTTCCCTGAGCACCGACCCTTCCCGCCCTGGTGTGAGGATACCCCTCCGCCTGTCACCAGAACAGGGCTCTGAGAAAGGGACATACCCTTGAGTAGGCGTCCCAAGTACATCAGGACATAGTTTGTGACCCAACAGGGCTTAAGCCTAAATTGCAACACCGGCTGAATGTCAAACACACACATTAGCAGGGCACCGCCCCCTCCCCCCTTGTGTGTGTTTTCCAAGCATTAACCTTTGCGTGTTTCTGGTTTCCTTTGACACAACAACTCCTTGAGGATGTGTGAGTCGGATCCCAGCCAGATCTGTGCAAACAAGTCCCAGTCCCTGGAAACAGAGGTGGAGCTGCCAAAGACCTCGCATGTGACTTCTGTCTGTGTCCCGGGGCTGCTGTCACCTGCCCCTCACGTCAGTGCTCAGAGAAGCTCCTTCTGTCCCGTGGTTTGGTCTCTTCAGCTTCCTGTCCCCCTTGTTTGGTCTTGTTAGACTGGCAGGACAGGAACTTTCTTCTAAGTTCATTTGCAGGTACACTTCTGGATTAATTCAACCCATTTAGACATACACTGCTGGATTAATTCAGTGCATTTACTTGCACACTTCTGGACTCATTCAGTTTGTTTACACGCACACTTCTGCATTAATATGCTGTGCCAATGGGGGCAGTTCTCCTGGACAGAGCTGCTCTCCAGCTGGACCTGCAGTGGGAGGCCGCCAGTAGCAAGGAACAGGGCCGTGCTGTCGAAGGGCTGGGGTGGCCCTCATTCAGATTTGGTTGGGAAACAACAACAAACACTGTTATGTCTTTAAAACCACGTGTGTGTGCACAAACCCACACACCCCTGTAAAATTCATTCACCCATTTATTCAGAGAGTTATTAGCTAATCATTTGCTCAGCAGCCTGGTGGGTGCGGTGAATAAATATCATTATTGAAGTCTCCCCTTGAAGGACTTACAGGAATAGCAACGGCGTGAGACAGTCTGGAGGACCAACTCGTATGGCTCGGCAACAGCTACTGTGAGGAGCATGGGTGTGGGCTTCAGGGCCAAGGGAAACGCCGATGTCCACCTGGGCACAGGGGCTATTTGTGAGGGGTGAGTCCTATCTGATGTGGGAGGGTAAGAAGTGTTCTCTGGGAGCAAAGTCAGAGGAGGACCCAATGCTGAGGGGGCAGGGGGGGAGGGCAGAACAGCAGAATGAGAAGGGGCCTCACAGAGGGTCAGAGTCCTACCTCCAGGCCGGTGGTTTCGGATCCCACCCTTCTAGGCATGGTTTTCAGATTGGCTTCTTTCACTTAGTAATACGCATTTAAGTTTCCTCCATGTTTTTTCATGGCTTGATAGCTCATTTCTTTTTAGTGCTGAGTAATATCCCATTTTCTGGATAAAACAGTTTATCCCTTCACCTACTGAAGGACATCTTGGTTGCTTCCAAGTTTTGACAATTATAAATAAAGCTGCCATAAACACTCACGTGTGGATTCTTGTGTGGACTGAAGTTTGCAATTCATTTTGTAAATACCAAGGACCCTGTTTGAATCATATGGTAAGAGTATATCTAGATTTGTAAGAAACCACCAAGCTGTCTTGCATAGTGGCTGCACCATCTGCATTCCCACCAGCAACGAGTGAGCGTTCCCAGTGCTCCACGTCCTCACCAGCACTTGGTGTTGTCAGTGTTCTGGATTTTAGCAATTTTAATTGGCCTGGTTCATATGAGATTTTTGATTTATTAGCTCACTTATAAGTAATGTTATTAGTAGTATGTTTGGATTTAAGTCAAGAGTCACATGTTTTGTGTTTGTCTCATTGCCTCATGTTCCCTTTTCTCCACTTTCCTTACCTTCTTTTGGATCAAATAAATATTTCTCTCTCCCCCTCCACTTTTAGTCTTGCTTGGACATATTTTGACATTTTGTTAGAGGTTTCACTAAGTTGGAAAATACAACATTCTCTTTGACTATTAAAGCCAGTGCACAGTGTTGCTCTCACAGTTCCCAGACAGACCACGAGCCTGGACACTCTCATCCTGCCCCCCCCCCGCTTGTGTCGCTGTCACCCTGCATCTTCGCATTGTGTCCGTTTCCCCACACAGGGCCTTTCCCTTAGAGCACTTGCAGAGATGTTTGTATTAGTCCACATTTGCTCTGTCTCTGCTGGACTACTTTCTTCAGCCAGAAAAGCCAGTGCCTTGTAATAAATCTTACAAAAAATAAATACACATTCATACAAATCTCTTACCAGTTGAGCCCTGACTGACACAGTGAGCAGAGCCAGCCCTGCCAGAAACCGCAGAAGGGCTGTGCTTGTAGTTATGGGGAGTCTAGTAGGATGAGCAACATGGTGAAAACAGACAGGGGCTGTGGGGAGATGGTGATCGGCTGGGCTGCGGTGGCCTGGAGTCGGCTGAGCAAGGGCTTGATTTCTCAGGGCTAGTTTTCGAGTTTCAGAAGCCCTCCCATCTGGTGGCCAATGCACTTGTCATCTTGACCTTTTTGCTTCCAGTTGCAGCCCCCATGCTCTCCCAGCAGGTGTGCTCACCTGAGGGGAATCTATGGTTCATGTCCACCATCAGGATACGCCTGGCAGAATGGGGTCCACACGCCCTTTATAAACCACACCTGCTCATGGAGGGGAAGCAGCTGACTGACCCACATTTCTTGCAGTGAGCATCTGCTGTTTCCAGACAGAAGCTTCAACTTTCCTGACAACAACTTTGTTTCATTTTAAGTTTGCTTTAAAGAAGAGCAAGCAGGGTCTTCACAGCAGGCTTGGGGTTTGGACTGGCTTTCTGGAAGCCAGCAAGAGGGTCCAAGGCTTGACCACGTGGGCAGGTGCAGGGCAAGGCATCCCAGCAGAGGGACAGGGCGTGCAATGTCACCAGCTGGGGCCTGCAAGAAGAATGAACATGTGTGCATTCATCTCTGCGAGATGAGAGAGGCTCCTGCCTCCTGGGTGCTCAGACCCAGCATTTAGGGTGACATCTTTCTCCTTCTCTGTGGTGGCCCAATGGCAGTGTCAATGGCCAGGACACCTTCCCAGATACATCCACAGGCTTGATTCCTCCATTATCTCAAGTGAATAGCTCTTAATCTTCCCATGGGTCAAGTCTGGGATCAGCCAATCTCAACTGCACACAGGCTGTGTGAGATGTCTCAATAAACAGAAGAGGCTCTCAGCACCCCCATTACGGATAGAGGGGGAGGCGATGGATTCTGAGACACAATATGAATCATGGCTGAGGAACAGTAAACATACACTCCTTACATTGTAAACAATATACTGTTTAAGGCGTGAAGATTTTTTAAGGACAGCCAACCTCTCAGCCCAGCCCAGGTACTTGTTTGTCAGGCTGGTGTCCCCGATGATTCCTGTGCGATCCACCTTACCATCACGGCCCCCTTTCAAGTTGGGGAGGAGCCCGGGCCCTGGCCCCAGAGCACGAGGTGGAGCTGGGAATGCTGGCAGGCCCTGGGCCTTTTGTTCACGCTCAGCAAAACAGCCCGCCATTAGAGCGTGTTTCTGGGGATTTTCCAAAGGCTGGCTCCGGAGGCTGCCCTTGCACGCCCTGCCTCATGCATCACCCGCACCTGGGTGCTGCCCCAGGCGCGGGGCCGACTCGCAGGTCTGGGCTCCCTGCCGCCTGTCTGTCATCGCTGGTTCCAACTGCTCTGCGCTTCCCATCGCCAGAGCCTGCGCCAGCGCTGGTTTACAATCCAAGTGCTCCCCCTTACCCCCTCACCTGCCTTCCTCTCTCCCCACACTCTCCACCTTTCCCCTCTGGCCATGGGGCCAGAGGCTCTAACAGACTCCAGGTGGCTTTTGGGGGCAGCTAATTGTCCAAGTGAAAAACAAACCAACCAAAAAGGAATTAGAGATTTCTTAATCAGCTCCAATGGTCAATGGGCCCCATCTCCCCAGGCAATTCACCACCCATCACCTTGGGAATTGGCTGTGATTTCTTTTTCAACATTGGGTGATTATCAACATCATAGAGCAAAACACACCCCCAAGCATTTTCCTTAAAGGGATTGGATGTCCTCTGCTGATAATAGTTGGTAGGATTATGTTCTTTACACATGGAGAGAACATTCATTTCAGCCATTGGAGACAAAGCAATCACAGCACGAACAATATTCAGAAATATAAGAGTCCGGAGACAACCTTTTTTTTTTTTTTTTTTAATAACAATTTTAATTTTGCTGGGAAATTTGAGGTTTCTAAGTATCCTCAGTTTGGGGCAGTTTCTGCTGTGATGGTGTTTGTTTGGTACAAGATTTAAGCTGGATGATAACCTGGTTATAATTTTCAAAGTCTCTATTCAGGGTCCTAAACATTTCCCCCGTTGTCTCATCTATTTTGAACTAAAAATGTCCTTGGGGAAAACCTTTTGTCACTGCAATGCTTCAAAACATGCTTCAGATGGGAAACTCCATTTTTTTTTGCAAAATACTTCACCTGGTTAAGTTTTAGGGAATAACATCCCTGCACGGTCCCTTTCTCAAGGGCCCACACCAGTCACAGGTCGATTCTGCCATGGATCAGTTCTGCTGAGGTCTTTTTCTCGATTGTACCTCAGAACATGACCTGCCTGCAGTTCCTTCAATAAATCCTGAGTCTTTCAGTATAATAACCTCAGCATGCTATTAGAAGAAACAGCATGCTATTAGATTTAATTATACAATCACAGGCCATTTTAAGATTATCAATCACTTACTAGAAAAACAAGTCCAGAATATTATTTATACGATGCTTGGAAGAGTGTGAGGCCACGGTTGCTCAATGCAGGTGTCAGGTATTATTGTTTTAAAGGTGTTTCCTAATTTCTCATTCTCACCTTCTTACTGCAAGTGTCCGAATTAGTTATGAGTCACATTATGTTAACAGAAAACCTTCACCATTCTTTCAGCACTGTTACTGCAACACCCCTGCAGTATCGGGCTAGTCACGCGTGTCTTTCTAATGGGAAAAATGTTATCATTTTAATTGGGGCAAAACCACACCTGGGTGCGTGTCAGTTGAGGATGCTCAGAGTGTGTCTGCCGTGAGGGGTCGTCGGCGTGGTACAGATTCACAGGGGAGTTTGGACAGATCATGGAACATGCTGTGGAAAATGGCACTTCTTAACCTTGGCCCCGGCACAGGTTGGCTCTCAGTGAATATTTAATTTATGCAATTTTTTTTCTTTTTTTCCCGTTTCCTCCCCCCCCCCACTCCCCTGTTATACTACAAAGGAATACATTTTATTTATTTATTTATTTATTTATTTATTTATTTATTTATTTATTTATTTAATGTTTCTTTATCTTTATTGTTGAGATCATTACAGATGTCCCCCTTTTAACCGCACTCATCCCTTTCATCCCACATCCATGCCCCCAAATGTAGTGCTGGAGTGCTGTCCACTGTCCCTAAATGAAGAAAGTCCATGATGTGCTTCACGGAGAAAATGTGTGTGAGATGAACTTTGCTCAGGCCTCAGCTAGTGCTGTTGGTCTTGAGATCCATGTTCGTGAATTGATGATGTGTATATTAGATATGGTGCCATTAAACAGAAACACACATAGAAAAAGGTGATGTGTTGACTGGTTGAGGGGACCGCTGTGACCCAATGCTGTGGAACTATACGAAAGGTGAATTAAGTGCTGGGTATACAAGTGTCAGGGCCGGGCAGGTGGCTTTCAGGCCAGCCTGCAGATAAACTATCTGCTGCAGCCAGGCCCGGCTCTCTGGGCGAGTGCATGAACCGTCTATCCCGACAGGTGTCAGGGAGGGAGGTGGCCCCTCATCCACATGTTGCGCCTGAGTGTGGAGTGAGGCACAGCAGGTTCAAGGCTGTTCACCTCCCGGGGGCAGGCGGAGGTAGGACTGGGACCTAAGTGCAGGAAGATTGACTACAGGCTTCCCGCTCTCCACCCTGAACTATCCTGGCCCTCCCAGCCTTTCACTGCTGTCCCTCTGCCAAGGTCAGCTGCCCCTTTCATCCCCATGCCCCATCATGTCACCAAGGTGGCTCAGACATTCCCTTCCCTGCCCAGCCTTCATCCCCACCCTCTCTCAAAAGTGCCCCATGCCCCACACCTCCTGCATTTTCTTACCCAGTTTTATGTTTTTTGCAGCATTGGCCGCTATCTAAGATGGTATCATTTGTCTAAATGTCCCTCCACCTGTCTGTGTGCCCCACTAAGTACAAGCTCCTTCAGGGCAGAGACCGTGCCTGTCGGTGGTGTCAGCGTAGGAGTCGGCTGGGTGTGTTAGTGGCAGTCTGCTTCACAGCCAGCTTCACCAAAGGCTCCTCCCTCGAAAAGACACATAGCTCTCCTGATGGCACTTAGGTTGCAGAACTCCATCATCCTGCCAGGCTACTAATTGGTAACACAGGAAAAACAATGCTACATTTTGGCAATTTGATCAAACATGCAGTGGAATTAAAATCATTTCTTTGCCCACCATAAGCAACTTCATATCCCCTCCAATCAGTGTAGACCCAGAGCAGGGTGCTCGGCTGGCCACGGAAACATGTTCCCAACCACGGCCTTTTGCATTGGGAGATCTGTTTCTTTAAAATATAAAAGTATACATAATTTTTTAGGAGCCTTGCCTAGTAAACTTGGGGAATATTTTGGATTTGTGATTTGGGGCACAAGATTACAGATAAAGGTTATTTTCCCCAGTATTTTCCAAATGGAGTGTTTTATATTTTTGTTTCTAAAGTTGAGTTCTGTAGAGTGAAGCTTTTGTCCTTGGGAAGTACAGGAAATCTGGTCCAATATGAAGGTGCACTAGGCCAGCCCCATTCCATAGAAATATAATGTGAGCCATGTGGGTAATTTAAAAAATTTTAATGGTCACATTGAATAAAGTAAAAAGAAACAGAAGAAACTGATTTTAGTACACATTTTATTTAACTTGGTACATGCAAAATATTATCATTTCAACATATACCTAATATAAAAGATGTAGTGAGACAGTTCACATTCATTTTTGTACTAATTCTTCAAACAATGTATATGGCAGATACAGTCCATTTCAATCTGAACCAGCTGTATTTTGAGTGCTCCCTGGCCACACAGAGCCAGAGGTCACAGCACTGGGTGGCACAGCTATATAGCAGGGGGTGACAAGCTGTGGCCTCTGAGTCAAATCGGGCCATCAACCTTGGACTTTGGGCTAAGAATGGTTTGAATGTTTTTAAATGACTAAACAAGAAATGTAGAAGATGCAATAAGGGCCCTAGGTTATGATGTATGGGCGTATTATAGTTACTTTTGAACAAATTGATCAATAAATATTTAATTTTTTCTCACTTTTAATAGTAGAAAATGTAGATAGATATAACTCACATAAACAAAAACTCTGTGGGGGTTTGAGAACTGCAGGTCTGCTCTGAGCCCAGGTAAGGCGGCAACCTGACCAGGGAGGCCTCAGCAATTAAGGCAGCACCGCCTGCTACCATGTCACCTGGCACCACACCGCCTGGTTCCACATCGCCTGGCACCACATCGCTGGGGATTTTTGAGCTCCTCACCATTTACTTTGTGCCCCTTGTCATCCACAGTGTCTCTTGTTTGCAAGGGTCAAGTTAGGAGTTTACATTATATTCACTTAAAGTCATTGTTATAAAGAATATTTTGTGTTTAGTCATGTTTTACTGTTGCTCTCAGCCTCTTTAATAGGCTTCGGTCTAACCTGAAAAAAATTGCCAAGGAAAAGTGCACCAATGGTTCTCTTTAAAGAGATTCCCATAACCGTCAGAAAGGAGGCATTGTCTACATCTTCATTTTATAAGATTGCCACTTATTATCACGCATGTCTCCGGTGACCTAATTTGCAAACATATTATTAACTTTCTCTTAAAACAATCCTGGCAGAACATAAGGATGGGTGCCCAGCCCTTGGAGCAGAGGGCAATCTCAGGCAGGTTTCACTCTGAGGCGATCTCCTCCCAGTCAATCAGGATTTACCTGGAAAATCACAGGCCGAATGCATCTCCTAATTCTGGTGTCATTTCTGACTCTCAGCGTTGGCCCTGAACCCCACCTACTGACCCCAAGAGGAAGCTTGGTTAACTCTCAGGATGCCCGTGGGCACCAGGCTGTTTTGTTCCTCCCTCTCTCAGCTACAGTGGACTTCCAGGAATCCCTGGAACCCCTGACCCTTTTTGGAAACCAGAGCCCTGAACGTTTCCTCCAGCACCCCAGTGCCCATCCCTGCTGACACAGCAGGGTGCCAGGGAGCCTGGGAATACCCTGGAATCCCACACTTGTTTGTGTGGTGGGCACACTTTTTGTACTTCTCCATCCCCAAATGTTAAATGATGACTTTGAACCACTGGCCAACAGGGCATTTTGCTTCAGCACTACTCTCTCTGGGTGCAGGTGGCTCCCCCAGTCTTGAGGAACCCTTGGGTGAAGAAGACAGGAGTAGGACCTGAACACACAGAGATATATTCTGCCAGTTACGTCTGAGCTGTATCCCATCAGCCCCCTGGCTGCCTCCACCGATGGGGCAAGCTGGGTGGTATGGTAGAGAATGGGCTTCTGTGCCGCCCGGGCCCTTTTCCCAGCCGATGCTCAGTCCCCAGGCTGGGGAGTGTCCTGCTGCCTTCACATCTATCTGCTTTCGAGGGGAATTACAAATGCCGCTGGGCCAACAGGAGCCCCCTGGACTGGGAGGTCGTGCACCCCTCTTCCCCCAGCCAGTGACTGGTTGGCACAGATGCACAAACCTGGCCCCTTGACTCTAGTGGGCCCTGTTCTGTGGTGTTGTTAATGCTCTAGGCTAAAGCCAGTTCTCAGAGGGAACACAACCAGCTGCATTGTTGGAAATGCAATTCTTAGGCCTGAGCCAGAGCAACTGAATCAGATGCTCGAGGGTGTGGCCCAGCCCCACAGGGCCTCTGGCAGGATCAGGGGGCATCTCACCTGCAGCTGACAGCACCTCCTTGCTGAGCCTCACCCCTGCCTCATCCTGCTTCCCTCACCCCCTTTCTGGAACACCTTCATCTTAGGGTCTGCTTCTGGGAACAGAGGCGGCTTTCTTCTTATTGTCTCAGGATATCTCCAAATAACAGCAAATGTTGCTGAATTTCCCTCCTCCCCCCACCTTACATTGGAAGTCTGATGTCCCTTGTTACACACAAAGAGCTCAATAACAAGCCATGGAGATTCAGTGCTAAGGGGATCTTGTAAATTATTTAATGTATCTAAAATTCGACGTTTTCAGTTTGTATTGTAGACCCAATGCCCAGACTTGGCTTTCACTCAGTTATTTTGTCTTTTCTCCTTTAAAAATTAAATGAAGTACAAGGGGGTGGTGGGGGGGGGGGGGACAGAAAGAAATAAATCCATTAATTGGGAATTTTTTTTAGATCATGTAAACATCCATTTTATACTCAAAATGAAACCATACAAGGACGTTTCCACTTTGGCTAGAGCGTGCTGTCCAACACGGCGGCCACTAGCCACATGCGACTGCTGAGCACTTGAAATGTCGCTGCTCTGAACTGAGACATGCCACACGTGACCTATACACCGGATATCAGAGACTAATTGCAGAAAAAGAACTCAAAGTGTCTCATTAAAAATAGCTTAGTATCGATTACATGTTGAAACGATATCTTGGGTATGTTGGGTTAAATGAAATATGCCATTAAAATCACTTTCACCTGTTTCTTTTTATTTTTTTAAACATGGCTGTGGAAAACTTAATAATACATATGTGTTTTGCATTCTCGCTGTCTTGGACAGCGCTGGTCTAGAGGACACCACGAACAGCCAGCTCAACAGTGAAGCACTTGCCAGTCTGCCGTCCTGTGGGCCAAAGGAGGCTGAGCCAATGGAGATTTGAAAACCAAACCAAACCAAACCAAACCCAAATGGCCTTGGCTCTGCCAGGCATGTGGCTCCCTAAGTGAGAACGAGGGTCTGGAACAGTTTCCCAGTTTGTCACATTCAGGGTGTCCTGTCATTGGTCGTTGTGATGCTGGCTGCAGTGACGTTTGTCAGCCAGGGTGCTTTTAGACCCACGTGAAGCACATCTGGAAGACACAACTTGGGAGCCATTCACTCTGTCTGGGATCGTGGGACATCTTTGCAGGAGGAAATTCCTCAGTTTCCCGTGGGCAGGTCCTTCTAATGCTCAACAAACTCCACTGGCAGGAAACTCATCCAACATTTGCAGTTTAAGTGGTTTCCTCCTGATCGTTCCAAAAAACAGAGGGAGAGCAGCTGGTCGCCATACTCAGAGTAAAGTCCTCTGGGTACGTTCAGTGTAATTTTAAATTTTATTTTATCTCTTAAATTTCTGCTCAGTGAGCTGAATGAACTTGGTTCCTTGAAAAAAGACAATTGTGATAATTTTCCTGTAAACAGCAAGAAGACAAAGTCAATCTGGCAATGGTTCATTTGCTGGGATATTTAGAGGCAGATCATGGGATTTGGATTTCAAAGGAAATGAAAACGTAGTCAGATTGTGCTAAGTTCAGAAACTCGGTGAAATAGCATTTGGGGAGAGTCTTCTCTATCTTTGTTACTCATAAAGTCCTCATATTTACCCCCAAATACTATGTGTGTCAACGTGACTGAAATCAAAGGGAGAATTCAAGTGACCATCGAGTATTCAGGGTCCTCCAAATAGCGGTGGGTCCTTGGGGTCATCGTGCCAGCTCCCCTGCCAAACTTCAGCTTCCCTGGCTGTGCGAGTGTGCGGGGCGCCCTCCTGGTCGATGCTCTGGGAGCTGCAGGGGGTGTCTGGGCACTGAGGGGGTGCTTTGGGGTGATGCAGCTGCAAGTGAATGAACACACAGGCATCTTCTGGACCTGTGCGAGGTGCAGTCTGCCTGCTCCTGGGCCAGCGAGGGCATTTGTAGGGCCCAGTGAAAGATAAAAACGTGGGACTCCTTGTTCAAAAGTCGTAAAGAATTTCAAGACAGCTGTGACAAACATCAAAGCAGTGCGGCGGGGCTGGGGCGATGTGCAGCTCAGGCCAGGAGGCTGGCTCTGTCTTTGTAGCACAGCACGGGCACGGGGACAGCACTTAGGTTGTCTCCTTTGTCACCCATGGCACTGACCTCAGGGGACCAGGGAGAAGTGTAACGGTGCCTTGGCAGTAGTCGGGGAAGGGCCAGTGGCTGAAATATGTGAATCGCGAGTGTCCACCAAGAGGCTAGACAAAATTTCTTTCTAGGCTTTCTGACCAAAGAGAGAGGAAATAGTTCTCATTGTCACAGAAGATAAAACATATCCTGGGAAGCAAACATTTTTTTTTTTACCCTCCCTCTCTTTCTTTCTCTTATCTTTATTTCATTACTATTATTATTTAGCATAGGTTAAAAGCTTTATACAGGGGCGTGAAGGTTCAGTAGCCTTGAAACAACTCTATCAAAAGCACCCCCTTTTACTGCATTGAGATTACAAAATATTAAGAATACACTTCTACCCTGTTTCTAATGCTGAGCAGCTGTCTCGCGTTTGCCCCTCTCAAAACTTTGTCTTCAGGCGGGCTGGTGGCCACAGGTCTGTGTTTCACAGAGGCTGGCTCCTCAATGAGCTAACCCGTGACTCAATTCAGTCCGAGAGGCTGCTGTTTTTAAACAAGGCAGGTGCTCATTGTTCGAGAAAACCACAAACTGGATTGGGGCGTACAGACATAATCGATATCTTCCTGGGCCATCTTGGTCCTGCCTCTGGCTCGGGAGCACGGGCCCAGGGCAGAGCTGCGTTATCTGATGGCACAGCAGGCTCTCCAAGGTTGGGCTCCGCCAACTGTGGGAGGGTGACAGCCCTGCTTCTGTTTCCACCTGCCCCCATCTTTTCTTCCAGACCCAGACTCTTTTCTCTTGGTGTCTTTCTGGCACCTGAAAGCAACCAGGAGTGATTATCTGACGCAGCATCTTCTGTGCCCCAGGTGCCGGTGACTCACCCAAACCTCCCCGCAAACCAATTCATTACCCGGGCTTCATTTGGGCCGGGCTAAGAGGAGGGCGGATTTTGAAAATCGCTTGGCAGGAGCCAGGTGATTTACAACAAGGAGAGGAGGGAAGAAGAGAGAGACCAGGGAGACGCAATTTGGTTGTGACTTGAACACCTGTGCGCAGCAGCCAGGGAATGAGCACCCAGCTAAGGGGAGTGTGGATGCCAGGTCGTGTAATTTTGAAAATTAGGTATGTAATTAACTGCACAGTACCTTCAGGGAATTCTGGAACGTGAGCAACAGAAGCACCGTCCTGTCCTATCAGACGCCACGGCATCTAATGAAGTGTCCCGGGGACCTTAGAACAAAACGGTCCCCTGAAAGAAAGGTAGAGTTCCTTTGTTTTCTCCTGGGGCTGGCCTGGCTGGGTGGGTGCTTCCTGCTGCCTGTGGGTTCTTCCCACGGTATTAATGTTATTTCTTCAAGTTTGGGGTTTAGCTTTCTTCCCGATGCAGTCTTTGCCAAACACCCTCTTCATAAACTTTTAAGTCCATGAGGATTTTTTTTTTTTTTAGAAAAAACTTATCTAAAATATTTTATAAGAGCCATATGAATGTCAAAAATAGTGTTAACTTCCTACTTACATTGTTTTATTGAGATTTTCTTCTTAGTATTATATCTTTATGTTTTTAATAAAATAGCCATAAAAATGATACATTGAAAAGGGAAACAGTCTGTGTTAAGAATTTAACCCCCTCGAGGTCTGACTATTTGATCATTGGGTGTAATAATGGGGCAGGTTGTGTAAGAATGAACAATGCAGATTTCTGGCGATTGACAACTTCACGGCCACTGAAATGTGCTGAGGCACGTTGGAGTCGACCGATGAGACCCGACATGTCTGAGTGGTAGCAGAGGCTCGAGCAGCTTCATGGACTCCCTGACCTGCCCTGGGGGCTGCACCATTCCCACGCATTAAATATTAACTGCTCGGGGATGTTTTTGTGGAGTGGTGTTGGCCCTGTGCCACCACCAGCATGAGCTGCCACCTGCTCTCCAACAGCTTATAGTCTGGTGATTTCACAGGAGGAGTGGCATCCGACCGTGATTTTAAATGTGGATCCTGAACCCCCGAGGGCCTTTGTAGGTTGGGGTTGATTGCCACGTCACGGCTTTCCTCGAAGCAAACATCCCAAATGGCATCAGGAACCCATAGCTGCAGGTGCACGCGTACAGGACTCGCCCTCGGTGATTTGTTTTGTGGTCCTAATTCCTGTGGTGTCTCCTGGGAAAACCATAGTAATATGCACACTCAGGGACACCCTGGAGAGAGCAGGAGGGGGAAGCACCTCAGATCATGTGACCAGAGAGCCCCTCAGAAAGGACCACAAAGAAATCACTGTGGGGGTGTTTCTACCTTCAGACCCTTGTCTCTCCACCCAGTTTCTCACTAGAGGAGGGAGGGTGGCTAGCCAGTTTCTAAGCTTTTGTATTGACAGTTGGGCTGGTTCAGCTTTGGGTCACATTACCTAAAAAGGCATGCCATCTACCTCCTTCAAGTTTTAGCCAGGGCATCCTGGCAGAGATGCTGGTTCTCACTAACGCTGTGTGTTCTTTCCCTGGGCACACAGCTAAACTACAGCTCATGGTCCCTTTGCACATGTCCAGGCTCTGACCAAAGGTTGGTGGGCAAAGAGATGGATGCTACTTCCAATCTTGGCCTATAAAAGTATCTGTCCTTTACTCTTCTTTCCTGTCCCATGCCATGTGCCAGACTTGGAAGCCATGTGTTAGCGCTGGCCAGGTTGCAAGAACGTGGGTCCCTGAATCACTGCGCAGGACAGAGGCCTCCATCCCCAGCAACATTGCTCAGTGATTAGAGAGAAGTTAAGTTTTGTGGTGTTAAAGTACTAAAGCTCTGTGTTCATTTGTTAGAGCAGTTATTCTATCCTTACCAGGACAAAGGCCGTTCATGCATGTGCAAAAGACATCTTATTTAAAGTACTTTATTGGCAAAGACAAAATGAATGCATTGGGTAGGTTTATCAAGATGTCAGGATTTCAATTACACAGTAAAACAGCAGGGGATTAAGGCTTAAGGAAAAGCCTTCATATAAACAACATGCTTAGGTGTTGAACCTAAGATCATTTTCTAGGGCCTAGAAGTGGCTCCTGGCCCTCGGAGACCCGTGGGTTCTATTTCACTGACAGCAGGGGGTGCTCTGGGAATGTGTTCTTTAAATTAGCATTTATCTCTAGTGATGAAGCTTTAGGAACCCCCCAAAAATATCAATTTGTTAATCAATAAATAAATGCCCACTAACTTTGGAAACACAGATTAACTCAGGTTCAGCTAACAAACACTAAGAGAAGCCTAAGTTTATTCAGAGACCCACCCTGCACCTCAGGTGGAGAGATCCCCACGTCCCAGGACAGATGGGAGAAGCACTGTGACAGTGCGCAGGGCTGTGGCTCCAGGTGTCACTTTGTGTGGGTGAGTGTGTAAATGAATGACTTACCTGTTCTCCATTTAAGGATAAGGATTGCTTAGACTCAGGTCTGTGTTGCTTTCTAAAAACCGTCTTTCTCAAGTGATTAGTGAAGGTGCCTCGGCCCCTGAGATGGGCTCATGTCCCCAGGAATTTCTTCATTCGGCATCAGCTTGCAGAGGTCCTGGTGTCAACACACAGCTCGGGGCTTTCCTGGAGGCCAAACGGTAAATGTTGAGAAACTCAGGTTGTTTATCTAAATCTAGCACAAGATTTTTTCCCCCACACTTAAAGTTGCCTTGGCAATTAAAAAAAAATTCTGCTAGAACTTTCAGTGTTTAGACCAACTATTTGCCGGAGCCCGTCGCTGTCTTTTGGGAGACTTGCTAACATGTTTCCTGCCAGGTACAGTGGGATAACAGCATTTTTATTAGATGAAAGGTGGGGGAAAGTGGAGATGAAGAGGGTCCTAGCTCAATTCTACCCTCAGAGCTTTCCACTGGGGCAGGTTCCCACGTGTGGCCGGAGCCTGCCCAGGTGTCGCAGACCTGTGCAGGTGTGCAGGGAAAGGACAGTTGTGTCTTGGCTTTCACACCTCGTTGCCCCTCCTCACCCCAGTGGAACCAACTCCCTGAGGTTCGGGTGATCCAGAAGCTTAAATGAGGCAAGACTATCTATTCTTCCAGGGTGTCTGGAAGAGTCCCTGGGGAGAGAGGCGTGCTCAGTGACAGGGCACAGTTACAGAGAACCTGCATGCAACACGGGCACTTCCCGGTGACCAGCAGCACCAGATGCCACCGGCCCAGGTGGTTCCCCAGAGAAAACACCCCTCACAGGCAGCTGGGCTCCCGCAGGTTCAGCACCCATGTCCATTGGGACACAGTTTCTGTCCCTGCGTCAACCAGGTGAGGCACTCCTCTGACTGGGCAGGTCTCAGGTCTCCCCTCATTCTGGTCTCAGGAGCTGTGGTCCTCAGGCTGGAGCTGGGGGCAGGGGTGGGGACCAGATACACTCCAGGACACTTGGGCAAGCTGCCTGCTGTCATGAGAAGGTGCTTGTGCCCTGAGGTCAGGACTCCCTGCCAACATCACTAACCGAGCAGGACTGCCCAGCCTGCTCTCCTCCTGCTCCCTTGCAGCCAGCCTTCTGGTGCTTGGTTCTAGCTGTTGGTGCTCCTGGTTCTGCCACCTTCCCTGGCAAGCCTGGCATGACTCATTGTCTCCTGATCGTGGGGTGCTCTTGATCCCACTGTCCCTGATCACAATGGCATTCCTTCATTCTCTCCCTAGTAGGCGGTCTCTCAGAGCACAGAAAAAGCTGTGGTGGCTTCCTTAGCCTTCCCAAAAACTCAGGAGGCCAACAGAAACCCTAATAAACCCCATCTACCTAACTTATTCCCTGAAAATGAACCCTGACCAGATAAGCCCAATGGTAGATAAGACACGAAAAAAATTCAATTCAGAAAAGCCCAGTGGTCATAGCAGGACTGGAGCAAGAGGAAGACTTGGTGATGCCAGTCAGGTCTCTAAAATGTTGGTATTTTATTTATCATTGATATTTTGCATTAGTTTTTAGTTCTTTAAAATATTATATTACAATATTGTTTATCTAGAATACTGAGTCTTATTGCTGTCCCCTGAAATTTTGTGCCTGAGGCCAGTGCCTCACCATCCTTCCCATCCTCCCCCTAATCACAGTCCTGGCTGTTAGAACCATGAAATACCTCGAGGAAAATCCTAATAAGTGCATAGGGCCTATATAAAGAAAACTAGAAAACTTCACAACGGTACCCAAGTATTATTAGAATAAATTAAGAGCAACATTATTTTTAGCTTTTCTTCTTTCCTAATATATGCTTTCCAGGTTTTAAATATCCTGTGCAAAGAGTAACTTTATTCTGTAGATTTTGATCTATAAGGTGTTTGCTACATTCAGTTCAAACTACTGCCGTGTTTCTGTGATGATTTCTTCTTTGATCCGCTGGCCACTTAGGGCTCTGCTTCTTAATCTCCAAGCATAAGGGGATATTCTAGTTGTCTTTTTGTCGCTGTTTTCCGGCTCAGCCACATTGCGATCAGACAGCATTCTTTGGGTGATGTCAATGCTTTGAAATCTGTTGTGACCTAACTGACACCTGAGCTGTGAGGACTCCTTGCGCTCGCGCTCCGTGTGCTGGTGAAGCGTGTGACCTGCAGCTGTGGGGTGAATTCTTCTCACATGTCTGTTACATCAGGTTTTTATCACATTTTCATAATTTCCCATACCCACTCACCTTTTTGTCTGCTTTTTCTGGTAACCCTGAGAGTGTTATGTTAAAATCTCTTTCTAAAGTTGTGAACTTGTTTATTTTTGCTTTTAATTGTTTCTACTTTCATGTCATATATTTGAAGCTGTGGTGTAAGTGCATAGTAATTGGAAATGTTATATTGTCCTGGTGAACTGACAATTTTATAGTAAGAGCGAGCCGTCTTTTCCCCCAGGAAGGCTCTTTACCTTAGTGTCTCCTTTGCATGTGTTGGGTATAGCAGCACCATAGTGAGACCCCAAAACAAGTCCTAATAAATTTAAAAAGATTGAAATTCTACAGTATCTTCTCCAACCACAACGAAATAAAACAAAAAAATCAATAACTGAAGGAAATCTGGAAAATTCACACCTACGTGGAAATGAAACAACACACTCTTAAACAACCAATGAGTCAATAAAAAAATCACAAGGGATTTAGAAAATACTTTGAAGCAAATGAAAATAAAAACACAGCATACCAAGTCTTATGGGATACAGTGAAAGCAGTGCTCAGAAAGAAACACAGCTACAAATGCCTACATTAAAAAAAGATCAAACAAGCAGCCTAACCTTCCACCTGAAGGGACTAGAGGAAAAAGAGCACTAAAAATTTAAATCTAGTGAATGGAAGAAAATAATAAAGATTAAATCAGGGATAAATAAACTAGAGAGTAGAAAAATAGTTGAGAGAATCAGTGAAATCAAAAGTTGATTCTTTGAAAACATAAAAATATTGACAAACATTGAGTTAGACTAGCCAATAAAAAAAATAGAGAGACAACTCTAATTACTAAAGTGAGAAATAAAAGTAAGGACATTACTACTGATTTTACAGAAATAAATTAACTTATAAGGAAACACTATGAACAAACACTACGTCAACAAATTAGATAACCTAAATAAAATGCACACATTCCTAGAAACACACATAGTACCAAACTGGCTCAAGAAGAAAGAGTGTATCTTACTAGATCAACAACAAAGAGACTGAATCAATAATAAGAAACCTCTCAGTGAATGAAAGCCCAGGACCTAATGGCTTCACTGTTGAATTCTATCAAACATTTAAAAAAGAATTAACACCAATTATTCTCAGACTTTTCTAAAAATATGAGAGGAAACACTACCTAACTCTTTCTATGAAATCACTATTACCCTGATACCAAAGCCAGACAAATACATGAGATGAAAAGACAACTACAGTTTCACGTCCCTTATGAATACAGATGTGAAAACCCTCAACAAAATACCAGCAGCCAGACCAGCAGCATATTAAGAGGATTAAACACCATGACTAGATGGGATTTATCCCAAGAATACAAGCGCATTTCAACACACAAAAATCAAACAGTGTAATACATCATATTAATAGAATGAAGGGGAAATAATAATCTCAACTGATGCAGAAAAAGCACTCGACAAAATCCAACACCTTTTCATGATAAAAACACTCAATAAATTAGAAATAGAAGGAAACTTTCTCAACAAGATAAAAGGTACTTGTGAAAAACACACAGCTAATATCATACTTAACGGTGAAAGCCTGAAAGCTTAACTCCTAAGATAGAGAACAGGATAAGAGTGTCTGTTCTCACCAATTCTCTTTAACACTGTACTGGAAGTTCTCATCAGAGCAGCTAGTCAAGAGGAAGAAATAAAAGGCACCCATATTGGAAAGAAAGAAGCAAAACCATCTCTATTACCCTATTATTACAGCACTATGCATCTTATAGACTACATAATATTGCAAATAGAAACCCCAAAAGAGTCCACAAAAAAGCTATTAGAGCGATTAAATGAGTCAGCAAAGTGCTGGATACAAGATCAAGTACAAAAATCAGTTGTGTTTCTACTAATTGTCAATGGAAAATCCAATATAAAATTATATATAGAATTGTTTTTACAAAAACATCAAAAAGAATAAAAGACAATAATAAATCTAACTTAGAAGGTGTAAGACTTACATATCAAAAACTATAAAACATTTTTTGAAGGAAATTTAAAAAGACCTAAATAAATGAAAGATATCCCATATTCATGGATTAGAGGACTTAATATTGTAAAGATGATAATACTCCCCAAAGCAATCAAGTAAATTTCTATAAAAATTCCAATGGCCTTTGTTTTCACAAGTGGAAAATATGATCCTAAAATTTGTATAAAATTGCAAGGAGCTCTGAGTAGCCAAAACTACCTTGAAAAAGATCAACAAAGGGAAGTAAAATGTATACAAATTAGGAAGGAGGAAATAAAACTGTTTTTGTTTACAGATGACATGATTGTATCTAGAGAAAATCTGAAAGAATTGGCAAAATAACCGCCTCGAGACTAATAGGTGATTATAGCGAGGTTGTAGGATACAAGGCTAATATACAAAAGTTAGTTGCTTTCATATATACCAGCAATGAACTAGTGAGATTTGAATTTAAAAACACAGTGTCACTGACATTAGCATCCTCCAAAATAAAATATTTAGATATAAATCTAACAAAATTTCTACAAAGATGTATATAAGAAACACAACAGAACTCTGATGATTGAAATCAAAGAACTATATAAATGAAGAGGTATTCTATGTTCGTAGATAGGAAGATTCAATTTTGCCAAGATGTCAATTCTTCTCAACTTGATTATAAATTCAATGAAACCCCTATTAGTCAAAATCCCAACAAGTTGTTTTGTGAATATTGACAAATGGATTCTAATATTTATATGGAAGCAAAAGACCCAGAGCAGCCAACACAATGCTGCTGAAGAACAAAGTAGGAGGACTGACACCGTCCACCTGACTAAGATTTGCTCTAAAGACACAGTCATCAGACAGTGTGGTGCTGGTGAAAGAAAAGACACAGAGCTCAAGGGAACAGAACAGAGCCCTGAAACAGACTCCCGTAAATATAGTAAATTGACAACGGGGCAAAAACAGTGCAATGGAGCACAGATAGGTTTTTGTTTTTTTTTTTAGACGAATGGTGCTAAGTACATGCTGTGGGTTTGGACAAATTTATAATGACATGTCCTCCTCATTATAGTATCAGGGTAAAGATAGAATAACCATCATTCCAGTGATTCCACTTCTGGGTATATATTCAAAAGAACTAAAAACATATGTTCCCATGAAAATATGTACCTGAATGTCCACAGCAACACTATTCACAGTAGACAAAAGGTGGAAACAACTCAAACACCCATCAGTGGATGAATGGATGGACAAAATGTGATATGTACATAGATACAACACGGATAAACCTTGAAAACATTACGCTACATGAAAGAAGCCAGACACAGAAGGCCACATGTTGTATTATTTCATTTATAGAAATATCCTAAAAAGGTAAATTCCTAGAAGCAAAAAGCAGATGAGTGATCGCCAGGGTCTGGGGAGGGTAAATGAGGAGGGACTGCTTAATGGGTCTGGGGTTCCACTTTGGGGTGATGAAATGTTCTGGAATTAGACAGTGATGGTTGCAGTACATTGTGAATGTACTAAAAGCCACTGAATTATACACTTTAAAATGGTTAACACGGTAAATTTAGTATTATGTGAAATTTGTAAAAGAGTCACATAACAAACCCCACATGTACAAAGATATCAACTGGAATATTGTTTTAAACACTGAACAATTACAAACAACCTAAGTGCCCAACAAGGACTATGATTAAACCATTGTGGAACATGCACTCAGTGTGTACTACACAGCTATTTTAAAGGTTATTATGAGTACTGCAGCAAAATGTAATAATTACATTCAGACATGAAGCAGAGCACAGACTTGCATATATTCTATACAGCAACTTTAAAACAGTATACATATATAGATGCGCAAAGATTGAAAAGGCAAAGACAACACTGAAATTACTTCTATGTGGTTTTAAAATTTCATTTCAATTTATCTTAGGATAGAAAAGCTGTTGCCACTCATTTAACAAATACTTATCAAACGTTTACTTGTGCCATCAGAAAAAATAACAACTTAAAAACTTAAGTTTGAGATTAAAAAACAGTGCTACAAGATAACAGAAACATGTAGCAGCACACATTTTGAATTAATGCCAAATGCGGACTAAGCCCTTGATTTCCTTGCGATTAACAGTTACAGTGGGTTTCAAAATCTTTCCTTCTATTGACTAGTTTAGTGAGGGAAAAGGACATTTATTTTGATTTATCTTAAAGTTTCTAAGCTCATCAACGTTAATGATGTCTCCAAGAGACCAATGTCTTCATTCATTTATTCTTTTGCTTGTTTATAAAATATTCATTTCTCACCAGCAATAGACACTGTTGAGAAGTAGAGAAAAGCAAAATTTAAATATTTCCCCCAAGAAGCTAAGGCTTAATAAAAGAGATGACACGTACAGTGAACCAGGTCTTTTAAAGTAGGTGTTTCATTTGAATTCCAACACTAACATAGAGAACATTTGTTCCACATAAGCACATTATAGAAAATAAAACTATATTCATGAAATTTTTCTCGTTCAAAATAATCAGAACTTAACCTTAGCCAAAATTCTGTGAATTCCCGTTTTAATAAGGTGCCGCTTGACAACTTTACTGTGCAGCTGCCTTGCCCAACTGAAGGTAGGTTAGTTTCGTGGCATCTGAAACTAACTGAAATCTGTTTTAAATAGTTATTTAATCTGATCATTGGTGCAATTAGGAAAAGTGTTCTTTGCTTCGTATTGAATATGAGACTCAGTTGCAAGCAGCTCCTTGGAAGAGATTCCTACAAGGCAGACACAATTCAATACTGATGCCTCCGTGGCAGCCTCCTGTGGGCCACGGTGGTGGACACGGCACGATGCGTCCCCCTTCATCCCTGTGTTCCAATCGCACTTTTCTAAACTTTTATTTCTTGATCCCCATCGTGGGGTTCGGTTGTTGCAAAAGGGATAGTGATACAAGCCAAAACTGGTGACCGTGTTCACTTAAGGGACCAGGCTGATGATCTAGAGCAGACTCCACTGGTATGTCACCCACCAAACCCCAGAGACGGCTTCTGGCGCCCAGGAGTCTGAAGTTCATTATTAACATTGGGATAACTATTCAGATTACAGGTAGATGATTCATATAGAGGTGAGCTGGGTAGAAAAACATATTTAAAAGGACAAACTAACCCAAACATATTTTAGGAAAAACTACAATCTCTGTTACCTTTAAATTCTTAGGTGCCTTAGGGAGTTCAGACCCTTTTGTAGTTTATTAAACATAACAACGTATATGTAATTTGGTTTATTTCTTAATGTGTTTTGTTTGGTAGCTTAATAGCAATGAAAAAAACCACTTGTACAGTTTAAACATAAAACCTGAGATATAACATGTTAAAGTTTTGCTTTTTACAAGTATTTTAGAATATTATATAAAATTAATATGATAGAAATATTGTAGTAAAAGAAAGAAAATTAGATTTTCTGTAATTAATGCTTTAATGTGGTGAAACAAATATAGAAATCTCTCAATTTAGAAAATAAATAAAGGGGAAAAGTAGAAAACACTAGATTTAATTTACGAGTTTTTGGTTTATTTTTATTAAGATAGTAATAATTTGACAATGTAGGCAGGAAAATATATTTACAAATCTTCCTAGATCATATTTGAGGAAGAAAAGCTGCGGGAAACTAAATGTCCATACATTCAGCTACATACAGATAACCTGAGTTTTAATCATTAGAGAGTAAAATCTCAAAATATATAAGCAAAACTTGAACTTTTCTATAGCCACTGACAGTTGAAAATCCAGTTGTTCTCGGTGTAACTGTGATCTAGTCAAGATCTTGTCAACAGGGAATGTTTTGTACAGCAGAGTTGATGACGTCATTTGGATGAGTAATTACACTTTTGTCCTTGTTATCTTGTAAAAATAAAGAGGGAATGAAAGAGAGGGAGCTAACACTAGTGATAGGATCTTGAATACAATGGAGATATGGGTGGAAATCACAAGTGCCACAAGTAACCTCTCCTGTCATTGACAGCTCACTACAACCAAGTGCAGAATCCATTTGTTGGGTGTCTACCAGGCCCTCTGATTACCTCTCATCTGGTTAGTTGTCATACTCGACTTGAACTTATCACTGTTTTATATCAGACTGTTATTATTATAAATATGTGATAATTAGCAAAACAAACCACTTCTCTGTTGTGAATCAACTTGATGCAGTAATCAATGTCTGGGCATGATTAAAAGTGGGATGTTATTGCGCATTATTTACTAATTTCACCTAATTTGGTAGTGTAGGTTGGCACCACATACTACTTTTTTTCCTCTCTAATCTCCCAAATGTGAACTTATAGTTGACTTGGTGTGGATGTGTCTTGAGTTATATTTAGGGTCCTGATGCACAACTGCCATGAGTCTTCATTGCTAATAATATGATGCAATTTGCCACGTTGTCAGGCCAACTCTCTGCGTACACTCGTAGGCAGTGGAAGTCCGAGGAGTGATGATTTGCCTTCTGCCCTCTATGGGGCAGAGCAGTCACTCCAGATGAACTTTACCCATCAATGCCATTAGGGCTCTGAGTTTTCTCAGGGGCTGCTAACTAGGCATACTGTGAGCTGTTTGAGTGACAACCCAGTTAGGCAGCAGGCACCTTCACTGTGTCCTTCCCTTGTCCTTCGGGTGACTCTCTGGCATCCTTGCCCAAATGGTCAGCATCTGGCTGTCAGCTGCTCCTGCGCTGCTGGTGGCTGGTTACCTGCCATGGCTCAGATGCAGAATTTGCACCAAATTCTTTAGTGCTTTTCCTATAACTTTTATTAGACAAATAACCTTCCTTAAAAAGATGTTTTTATAGGAAAAAACTGACCAATTTATATGATTAGAGTGTATGATCAATTTGAATGTTTTAAGAGAGTAAGTTTTTTTAAAAGTACATACATGAATTTAAACTATTCTAACACAAAATTGTTGTTATGCATTGAGGTGTGGCCCCTCCACCCTTTGAAAAAAGCGATGTTGCTCATTCTGTGGGGAGTTTAAAACAATAAAATTCACTCATTGAAGATTTCATAGTTCAGTCATCAAATCTTCCTCTTAGGAAAGTTGGATCTTAAACAATCTCTCAGGACCTACATGGTAATTAACATGTAGGCTACTATAGCTCATCTTCACTGCTTACACTTTAATAAGACATTTATCTTCTATTTGAAAGTTACTTTGGAGAACTCCCAGGTATAAAGTTGGCCTCTGACACACATGTATTTCCAGAGCATGCTGGTCATGGTTCTGAATTGTGTAAGCTCATGTTGGAGACAGTTTTTGTCACCGGCCCTGTGTACTCTGCACTTCTGCATTTCAAGGTGAACTTGGGATACAGAAAGACAGCACAGCAGTTATAAGCACAAAGAGCTCGATATGCTCTATTCTGTCATTTAGTGACCACTTGGAATTGTTATTTGTATTTAAAATTTAAAACAGTGCACAGGAGATAATGTTTTCTTTGGATAGTGCATATTTTTACTCATACATAAAGTATTTACTGAATTTGCATATTGTTAAAATTGAAGTGTGTTTAAAAATTGTTAATTATTTTAAAACAACACATCAAGAAAATAATTCCTACTATCTATTGTTACATGTTTATTACTGAAACATTTGATGCCTTTTATATAATAAATACCACTTCTGATTAATTGTTCACACTCAATGTCTCTTATTTTATTCTTGCCTTATTGCATTGGCTTGAACCATAGTCGTAGCAATAATGGTACATGCATCTGAATTTAAAGGCAATGTATCTACTATGTGTTAGCTCTGGGCTCCTGATGTAAATGTGTGTGTCTGTGTGTTAACAAGAGTGAATGTGTGTGTATTATATTTGACCAAATTAGTACCATGGTCATAAGTTGTGGAAATTCTTTGCAGCTTAAGAAATGCTCTATTTTGTAAATGTCCTGTGGGTGTTTGAAAACAATTTTTATGCTCTGTTAGAAAATTTATATTTTATATATCTATTAGGTTAGTCTTGTCAGCTGTATATTCAAATTCTCCTTTTTTGTGTACTTTATTATCCGTCAGCTTCTAAAAGTGTGTTAATGGTCTCCCTAATTATTTTGGATCTGTCAATTTCTTCTTGTATTTATAACAGTTTTTGTGGTATATATCTCAAAGCTCTGTTCTTAAAGGAATAAAAACTTATGGCTAACACATTCTTCAAGGATTATACCTTTTATCATTATAAATTATCCATCTTTTCTCATTTTATGTTTTTATCTTAATTTTCACTTTTTATGATGTTAATAGTGGCCTCTCTACTTTTTTTACTTGAATTTGCCTCACATGTTTTCTTTATCTATTTTGTTTCATTTTTAATTTTAATTAATTAATTAATTAATTTTAAATCCTCACCTGAAGACATGCTTAGAGAGAGGAAGGGAAAGGGAGAGAGAGAGGAACACTGATGTGAGAGAGAAACATCGATTGGTTGCCTTCTGTTCATGCCTCAATAGGGGATCAAACTCCAAACTCAGTTATGTGCCCTGACTGGGAATTGAACCAGTAACCTTTCAGTGCACAGAATGACACTCAACCAACTGAACCATTCTGGCTGGGCTTCTTTATCTATTTTACGTTTTTATTTTGTCATTTAATTTCTTATAAAACACATATAACTAAATTTTATTTTTAACCTAAATCTAGGAGATTCTTTTAGCAGAAGCCAACCCAGAAAACCCTTAAGTTATACCATATTCATCCATTTAACTTTATGTTTACCACATGTAGCTTGATTTGTGGTGGCTCATGCCTCTGACAGTCACATTTCTACATTGATTTAAAGACATGGTGGCTTCCCCAGCCTTCCAGCCCATCTCAGGTGCTCCTGGCTGCAGAATGCCATCCCATGTGGTCATCACTGCATCCTCATACAAAGTCTGTGAACTGAATGAATTGGGGGCATGAGGTCCAGGTGCTCAGAAGGTCCCTGAGTTGCCCTCTTATTATTCCAGAGCATAGAAATCTCAGGCCCCATGAAGCCAGTGGGTGTGTTTACTCTGGCTGTGACGTCACTCTAAAGAATGCCAGGCACCAGCTTCCTAGACATCCAGGAGAAACCTTAAGGGAGTCAGAGTGGTAGGGCTGGTGCAAATACAAGTAACTTTATGAAGGTCCACTTGAAATATGTAGCCAAGAATGGGGTAGGGAGGTTGGGGAGGATTAGGGAAGACTGACATTTTAACAAATCGAGTGTTAATTAATGTCTACATGACACTTTTTAATGCATTTTCCATTATGATGTCTGGAACCTGAATAAACTTCTTCAGTCACCAGCTTGACGAAATTTAAACAGCATCCTTTCTGCAGAGCTTCAAGGCCTTAAACAGCAAATAATTTTCTAACAGTAAAGAAATATTTTATGTGTTTTAAATATTGGTTCTCATCATTTAAATAATTATCAGAAACTATTGTATTGTGGTAGAGCTGCCATAAGTAGGAGCCTGGAGGAACCCTAGAAACACATTATATTGTATTAATTATCCACATTATCTGTGATGCTGGAGCCTGCTGGAGCACACCAAGTGGGTTAATGACTGCACTGTAAATAAATGAGAAGTATTTAAGGCAGTATTAATTGAAATGCATTCATGCAATTATGAATGCCTATGTCAGGCCAAGGGCCTCTAAATGCCCACTCCTTTACTGGAATGGCTTGTAAAGGGGCTATAGGATGTCTGAGCCTTTCTCACTCATTCCTAACCAACCTTCCTACAGAAGTATGTTCCTCCACCCCACCCAACAGGTACAGGCTGCTGGAACACCACTGGGGTGGGAGGTGTAAAGTTTGGTCTTACCCACCGAGGGAATGACCAAAGCTCCCTCCTGGGAAAGACAGTTGATTTTCTGCTCAGCCAGTTCCATTAGCTTGGTTGTGTTTTCTGAAGCTGTGACCCCAAATCATTCCCTAACTAGCCCCTACTATGCCACCCTTAACACACGCAGAGGGCAGGGTCCGGGAGATGTCGATGGGAAGAAAGGGCATGTCAGTGAAGAGGTGATACTTCGCAATTGCAGAGTATGCCACATTAGCACACATGTGTGCATGCACACGTGCCCGAGCCTCGCTGATGCCCTGGGAAGTGAGCAGGGTGAGAGGTAATCCCCAGATACAGGTGGAAAAACTGATTGGCTGGTTCAAGATGACTTAGCTGACAAGTGGCAGAGCTGGGACCAGAGCCTGGTCCCTGGAGCCCAGATAAGTGCACCTGTGGTTCTCTCCAGGATGAGATCCTTCTTTATGGCCTGCTCCACAAGAACTCCACGGCACAGCCAACTGAGGAGAGGGGTCAGGGTGGTGGAGATGCTCAGAGACAGATGGCCTCTTGAGACCTCCTGATTTCTTTGTAGGATTTCACAGGATCCCAGGAAAAACCCTAGTGGGCTTGGAGGGTTGGAGAGCATTCAAAGGACATCCATCGCCAGGCATGTATTATATTCTTTTAGAAAATAAATGAGACTGGAGTAACACATGAGGTTGCATGTCCTGTGGAAGTTGTTCTAACCTTGTCCTGTTGTTCAGGGTCATCCTTCAGCCTTGAGGGGAGGGAAGGATTTGGAGCAGCAGTGCACGAGCACCCCACTCTCTGTTACCCTTTGGCCTGACAATCTGTCTTCTGGACGCACAGTCAGCCATGCTGCCTGGCGTTCTAGAGAGGCCATCTGTGCAGGTCATTTCATGGGGGGGACGGCACACCACAGAGCCCCGTGTCTCCGTCAGCGCCAGAAGGACATGCTGACCAAAGTCGGAGCTCATTTGGGGCTGGCTCTCCACCTCGGAGGGAACAAAGGAAGTTTGTTTGATTTTCAGGGGAAAGAAATTCCATAGGGGAAAAAATATAGACTTAGGTAGTTGACAATATCAGTTCTAAAAATGCAATTTCCAGGTTAATAACAGGACGTTGTCTTTGGCTGATTCCTTCAGGACGTGTGCTTTTGACCCACAGGACATATTGCGCCCCGTGGCTCTGGCTGAAGCGCCACGTAACAGTCCTCCCCTTTTTAATGTGCAATGTCTATTAAAACGGCTGCTGCTTGTACAGGGGCCCTGTAGAAATGAGAAACACACCTCCGTCGGTAGACTGGCTGCTGGTTAAAATTTAAGGCTCATAACTTTAATATTTGAGTGTCAATATATTGCATTATGATAGGGAAAATGCCACAAAAATAGTGTTACTTATATGAAACCTCTTATATGACTTGTCTATGTCTTATATGACTTGTCCTACTTAGGAAGATCCAGTTTTTACATCAAGGACCCATCTTGACACAAAACAAAGTTTATCAATCACAAATACATACCACATATGCACACAATGTGTACATACATGTGTATAAATGCACACAAAAATATACACATGCATATATTTATACACACACTATCTTATGATTTTAGGAATATTCCACCATTTGTATCTTATTAGTCTACTTTTGGGAAAAGTGGGAAGGAAGAACAGGTGGGCCTGTGTTTACAGAGAGACTCATTAGTCCCCTGTCTTGTGTTTATGGTCAAGAAGTCAAATTTCTTCTTCGGGAAGTAATCAGACTCCAAAGAGAAAGATAAACAATAGTCAATAGTGTAAGTAAAAGTAAAGGAACTGCCATGACTGTGCCACTGCATTTTACCCGCCTGCGTTGTGGGTGGAAAAGAAGGTAAAATACTGTCTTTTAAGGGTTAAAAATGAGACGCATCAGGAAAAAACGAGAAGACTTAAGAAAACAGGGACCAGGCCATTAGAAGGACAGTAAATATAGAACTCAGCTTAAATGAGAGGACTGTTGAAATCTAAAAAACCAAGATTATCACTTTCAAATTGATGTGATATTGAGTAGATAAAAACTGAGTCCCTATTTTTAAAAAAGGGACTTCTTAAATTTAAAATATTCATCCTGATTATTGTCAGTTATTATCAAGAACAAGGCAGGTATTGGACAGATGCTGCTATATTTTCTCCTGGTTCTTGGACAGGTATAGCTCACAGATTAATAAATACAATTTCTTTGAAAACTCACATATTGTGAATGAAACCAATTATCTTTAGTGGAAATGTCAAACAGATTCTGAATTTTATGGTGAACTAAAGCAAATCTTCCAAAGTGCTGCCTCCCACAAGAGTCATTGTGCCCAGTCTCCTGTCGCCATTGATCTGATGCTCCTGGTGGGGGTAGATGCACATCTGGGCAGAGCCACCCGGTCAGTGGCTGGTATAGCCTCTGCATCAGGCTTCGAGTGGGCATCCAGGAGCTGCCAGGCCAGAAGAGAGGGGGCGGTTATGTAGATGGTCCTGTTTACTTCCCATGTATATTTAGGATCTGTCCACTTTTTCCAACTGAAGTATTTGCACCAGTTTTCTTTCTAAGAATGACGATCCCAGGTACTAGATCTATTCTGTTGCCATAGATTATGGTCACTGAACTTCAAATGGAGGAAGCTCAGTTCCACAGTGGATACTTCTGCAGTGGTCATGGCGATGGTCATGGGAGAAAGTCAGAGTAATAGTCATGGGTGTTGGTCACCAGCAATGGCCCTGGATAATGGCTGTAAGTAAAAGTCAAAGGCAGTTATCAAGGGCAATGATTATAGGTGACGACTGTCAATAAAGGTCATAGATAATGGTCATAAAGTTCATGGTTAAGAGTCAAAAGAGAAAAGTGCACTGTTTTAGGAAAACAAAGAGTGCAGTTGTTTGGATCTTAGTTGGATCTTTGGTCCTATCCAAGAGTGGTTCAGTTGTATAAACATTTCAGACTTAGTTTGAGGGCTCAAAGGGAGCCATGTATGGTACAGAGACATGACTGCGCATGTCAGCAAAGGAGAACAAAGGACAACTCACGTATCCATGAGCTAAATCCAGAAAAAATAATTGGATGGAGATTTGAGAGTTTGTTGCATTTCTTCTGCGGTTTCTGTGGTGAAATTCAGGAAGATGGACTTGGAGGTACATTCTGGAGAGAAGTTCAGGGAAATGCAAAATACAGTCACCACTGTGATTGGAATATAATAAACACCTAACTAAACACTGCGCGAGAATGGCACTTTAACGCAATAAGGATACTGTGGCTGGTTTCCCCCAGAGGAACAGGACCGGAGAGAGCATATAAGTGGGAGCTGGAGGGGCCGCCTGGACCTTCCTTTGCTTTTCCAACCATGGCAGGTGATCAGTGCGGACACACATTTTAACAATCTAGTCTCGTCTTCCCAGCTTCCCAGGAATGATGGAAATAAAGCCAGTTACCCATGAATGTAAATCTGTCTCAATATGTGGGCCTCCATCTCATGTTTCCTTTGTAAATATGCAATTCGGCAACTATTTTCAGGTTTCATCAGGCTTCGAGTGAGCATCCAGGAGCTGCCAGGCCAGAAGAGAGGGGGCGGTTATATAGATGGTCCTGTTCACTTCCCATGTATATTTAGGATCTGTCCACTTCTTACAACTGAAGTGTTTGCACCAGTTTTCTTTCTAAGAATGACGATCCCAGGTACTAGATCTATTCTGTTGCCATAGATTATGGTCACTGAACTTCAAATGGAGGAAGTTCAGTTCCACAGTGGATACTTCTGCAGTGGTCATGGCGATGGTCATGTCCTACTGCTTGAGGACACACACAGGCTGCTCCCACGCAGGTCCCCTGCTGCAGGAACCTTCAGAGCCTCCCAACTGGTCCCCTGTCCTTCAGGGACAGTATTGTGAAAATCAGATATTCATATTTTAGCTGTGTGAGATATTCTGCTGAAGGATTGAATCAGAGGATCAATAAAAGTGCATTCTCTGTGCTTTCTAAAAGTTACTTGATTTGTATTTCCTCTCTGAACTCGGGAATCCTGTAAAGTTTTAAATCAAATTAAGGACTCCTGAGTGACTCGTGTGCAAACATTTCTTCATTTCCCGGGGCTCGTCCTTTCACAGTCTTGCACAACAACAAAACAGATGAGCAGGTTCTGCTGAAAGTTTCCAAACAAGCTCACCTTTGTGCTGAGGCAGTTACTGGAAATTTCCACCTCAAGTACAGGCTTTGGTAAAGGAGGCGAGGGCCAAGCCGGCGGCGGCTCCACGGGCGTGTTCCGCCCGCCCCGCGCCTCCCACGCGGAGGGTGCTCGTGTGCGGGGTGTGCAGGCTAATTTCACAGCTCGTGTGTTTTTTGCTGACCTGAAACTAGTGGAGGAACAAGCGAACAGTGGGCAAAGCAAAGAACGTAAAAAGGGTTTTGACAAAACGATCTGTACAAATTGACAGATGAAATCTGCTGGACTGGAAACCAGACACGCTCTAGAAGATTGCGAGCCTCAAGTGTTGAATCTGGAAGAGCATCAGTAACATTAACCAGATAAATGGCAGGACAGGAATGTCTCCAGACAGTATTTCTAAATTACACATAACTTAACGCCATGATGATTCACCTATGACGGTGTGGAGATGGTCCTAGGCGCCAATGCTGATGTGAGGGCCGATGGATAGTTTCACAGCCACACAATTCACACGAGTCAGGATCTGGTGTTACAGGGGTTGGGGGCAGGAGACAACCTACTAGGACTGTGAACCTTTCTCTTTCTTTTATTTTTTTAAAGATTTTTTAAATTGATTTAGAGAGAGGGGAAGAGACACAGAGAGAGAAACATCAATGTGAGAGCAGAATATCAACTGGCTGCCTCCGGCACGCCCCCAACCGGGGATTGAGCCAGCAGCCTGGGTATGTGCCCTGACTGGAAATCGAACCAGCAACTTTTCGGTTCATGGGATGATGCCAAAGCAACTGAGCCACACTGGCCAGAGCAGGTTCTTTCCTTTTTTAAAGTAGACGAAAAGGAACAGACGCAGTGTGGATTCAGATGGCTGTGTTCACAGCGTCCCTATGGGGTGGGGGACCAGGCCGGGTGATTGAGAGCCTGGAGCAGATCCCACTCTGCTGACCCCTTTGAGCCACTTCTCTCATTCGGTGTCCTGGGTAGGAGGCCCCCACTGGCCTTGCTCACATCAGCCTACCCAGGGTTGGCCACACCCTGCCAGTACAACAACTCAGAGGTTCTGCCACACAAAAGGGTGGCCACCTGTCGTCGGCAACAACCATCTCCAAAACCCTGCCCAGAGGGGAAGATCCACTCTCAGCAGATAGTCACATGGTTAGCTCACTAATTCCATTGTGCTGGCGAGTGTGTGTATTTGTGAGCACGTGTGTATGCGTGTGTATTTCTGTGTAGATGTGTGTGGAGGACTATCGCTGCTGTGGAGGTCCTGGGGATGGCACTGAGAGTACCCCAGTTCCCAGGGGCCCTATTGTTGGCCCTGTGTGGTAGGCAAGGTGTTGGGAGGAAGGCAGGACTCTGGGGCTCTGGGTGACCTAAGGTGCTACAGAGTGTCAGCCTGAGGTCACTGCGGGCAGATGGTCCAGTCCTATATGATAGAACTAGCCTCCTGTCCAGCATTTTTCCACGCAGTGTCTGTCCTGTCCCATAATCCCCTGGATTCAATGCAAGAAGCTCACCGTGGCTCTTGCATCGTCACTGAGGCTCTGAGGGGTGATGGGTGAGGTCCCGCCCTGCTGGCATGGCCCCACGCCCTCCTGGTCCCCTGTTCCTCTGTTTCTCTTCACAGGGGAGCTTCAGACCTGATCCCCCTCACTTGGGCAGGGAAAGCCATTTTGCCCACAACTGCAGCCTTAGTTTGGAGTTCTGCTTCCTCCTGCATTTAATAAACCGTTTTCTCAACATTGCATTATGCCATCGCTAAGAGGAAACTCCTGTGAATAATGTATTTGTCTTGAATCATTTTTTAAAAGAGTGAAGCAGACTCATGTATTAGCAGAGCCTGATGAGAACAAAATGTTGATTTCCAGCCTACTCCATCCAGATCAAAGCAGGAGAGGACCCCTTCCCTGTGTATCTGAGTGTCCTGTCACATGTGGGCGATGGCCAGGCTGTGGATTTGGCCATTTAACGCACATAAGGACGCTCACAGATAGTGTCGGCAAGACCACTTTCCTGTGTTTTCCTAAAGGCCCACCACCAAACGTGCACACTGGGACTCTTACCGTCTCCAAAAGGAGCACTGACAGCGGAACTGGTGAGGAGTGAGGGGTGAGGGGCGGGCCGCCAGCGCACCCAGGGCTCCCACACTTCACCGTGGGGTCACGCTGCCTGCCTTGTCCCCCCCTGGCAATCCCCCCACAAGACTCTTTACTTAGGGGCAGACTTTGGAGCTTCATGTGGTGCGGGACATCGTAGGTGACAAACCCTTCTGTGTGGCTAAAGGAAGGCTGCCCTCCACAGAGCCCCAAATCATCTGGAAGAATGGATTCTCCATTGTCAGTACTTAAACCTCAAACCTAATGACAAACCAGAAAGAAAAATCAGCTGCAATTTGGGTAACTTACAAAGGCAAAAAAAAAAAAAAAAAATCAGTACAAAGAAAGGCAAAATTATCTTGAACATTAAGTGAGTAAAATTGTCCACCAGCATTTAATCATTTATTGTGGCCCAAATTCCCTGGCATTTGACACAGCAGTGGCGTCCTCCAGGTTCATCCGTGCAGTTGGACATGGCAGGACCTCCGTCTCTCTTAGGGCTAAACAATGCTCCAGAGCACGTGAGAGGCACCCCTTCTCCATTATCTGCCCACGGACGTGTCGGTGGTTTGCGTGCCTTGGCTGTTGCGCATAACGCTGCGAGAAACGAGGGCGTAGATATCTCGTTGGGATCCTGATTTAAACCAGTCGCAGAAGGACAAACACTGCCCGATTTCACGTACGTGAGGTTTCTAAAAACGGTCAAACCCTTAGAGACTGTGAGCAGAATGGTGGCTGTCAGGGACAGGGGGGTGGGGAACTGGGGAGTTGCTGTTCAAGGGCACAAAGTTTCAGTTTTGCAAAATGAGTCCATGGTAAAGACCCGCTGTACAGCATGGTGTCTGTAGCTAAGTAAACTGTACTGTGCGCTTAACACTGGGTAGGAGGGCAGAGCTCTGGGAAGTGTTTTACCACAGTACATATTTATACATGTGCACCGGTACATGGGCTCAAATGGCAAGTGCATTTGCCACAAGCTATGGGCTTGTGAACAGATTAAACACAGTATCCCGTTTGTGATAAACCCTCAGAGTTGTTTGAGAGCCTCCTTTGATGTGTGATGTGTTGACATCTTCTTTTCTCACACCTACCCCCTTGTGGTCACCAGCCAGGCTTTCCACATCAGGTTCCCAGGCCAGCCCCTTTCTTTCCCATCCATGTGGCGCATTCTTACTCTGAACCCTCACTGATTCTTGGCTGACTGGCCAACAGCCCCTAGACTTCCCCTTGTGACATCGCCCGCCTTCCTATGTCTGCCCTTCCCACCTCGCCCACACATGTCCACCTTCCTTCAGCTCAATCCAAGCCCTGATGTCCTTTTTCTCATGTATGAGGTCAGCTTTCTCTGCTTTTGAGACAGGTCACTTATGTGTCCCACAACCTGTTTTTTCTGCCTGTACTTCAAATGTGTCCCATCTCTACCAGACCCTGAGCCCCGATCCCCCTGCAGGGACTGGAGTTCGTCTGAATAAGCCCTGTGATAAAGATGAGGGTCTGGGGGCGGCCAAGGACATCGCTCACATTCTCACCACAGCCCACCTGAAAGTCACTGAGGGCTGCTTCTCAGTGGGAATCGGTCTCTGTAGGTAAAGCTGACTGGAAGGATTGCTGTCAGCCATGGACAGGGCTCTCCCCATGTTCTGTGCTCACCGTGGGGCAGGCATGATCTCATTTAGGCCTCAAGCTGGCCCAGGGGAGGTCAGGGCCCTGGGGTCAACACCCACCCCAGGGTCACAAAGTGTTCCTTGAACTGCCCTCAGGCCTGCCCCCTGAAATCAGGCCTGTCATTGACCATGCTTCACAAGCCCCATGTTTTAGATGTTGAGTTGCTGTAGAGGAGGTTCCAGCTGCTCTTGGGAGAGCAGACCGTGGAGCCCATACAGTCTGGTCTGGGTGGATGCGGGGAGGCCCAGGCTGGAGCTTTACCCTGCTACCCAGAAAGGGACTCCTGGGAGCAGGGCCTGGCATGGCCACCACCCCAGGACCAGGGTGAGCCCGCCTGGTCTGCGGTCTGCTCTCAGTGGTGGAGTGCCTCTCAGAGAAGAACCGTCACTGGCCCGTGGGAGGGGACAGCGGTTTTGCCTTCAGATTCTCTGTGTCTCAAACTCAGTCTGTTCAAGGCCCTCGATTGTTCTTTAGCTGTAGGGGTAGCGATGGGTCTCTACTGAAACCCAGTTGAACATTTAGCTTCTGACATTGTGTATTCTTTTTGGAATTTTCCTGCACAAAGCTTTTAAAGTTACTTTCAAACAACCCAGTTTGTTAGGTTTTGTCTGGTACAACAGATGAAAATAAGTGTCAGAAAACATATTGTCTCCTGAAGGTGACTTGAGAAGCTTCCATCATGAGGGGCCCTGTCCCTGAGCCCTCCTCTCCCTCCAGACCGGGCCTCCAGGGAGGCTGGAAGCAGGGACCTCTCCCCCTGATCTGATGATAGAGGTGTCTACTCGCCAGGTCTATATAGAGCCTGGCGTCTGGGAGGCAGGAGGGGTTTGCACCTGAGACGCTGGTCAGAGGGTGATGCAGGGGACACAGGTGGCGGCAGGCCAGGCCTGTGGCAGCTCCAACACTAGTTTTGTTCTGGGAGGGGCTCATTTATCCACAACTTCAGTGACTCTATGAGATAGTTTCTAAATGCTTTGGGGCCTGGAGTGCAGAGATCCTTCAGGCTCATAAAGTCACCCTCACAGAAACTGGGATGATGAGGACCAGGGTGCACCCAGAGCCGTGCCCTGCGTGGGGTTGGCTGGAGCACTAGGCTGTTCAGAGGAGGCAGGCGGGGACTTGGCGGGGGAGCGGGAACATTCAGACAACAGTTTTCCCAGACACAGGGAGAGAAATAGGATGTCTAAAATTGGATGTGGTGGTAATTTTGGAATTCTTTCCAGCTGCATCCAGGCATCCAGCAACAGCTTCCAGCCAGAACAGCCCCTCTCCTGGAGCCGGTGCCCTGGGACATCTCAGGGCCGGGATGGAGCCGGGAGGGGCAGGCCCCACTTAGCCCCTCCACTTCCGGACACTTGTTTCTGCTGGATTTTGAGGAAGGTCAAGTGCCCTCTTGTCCGGGCTACTGGGGGAGGGTGGCCGTGTTTCGTGTGAACTCACCTCCTGGGTGTGGACGGGAGGCCGCCTGCTGGGGCTGCTGTAACTGAGAGCATCCTGGGCTCTGCTCTGCCTCCGGGTTTCCCTCTCAGGTCCTCATTACTGGCAGGAGGAACATAATCAATGCGGGCTGTGTGGATCCTTCTGGAACTCACCCTGTGCCTCCCCTAGCGCTTGGCCAATGCACATATTTCACAACTCGCGCCAGCTCCTCCTGTCTCTTTCGAGTTCCATCATCGCCAGCTCAGCTTGCCCGGGCACGTGCATGGAGTGGGCTTTCAGGAAGGAGAGACAGAAAACAGGGATCTTCCCTGCATGGGTGACTTTGAACCTTTGAATTCCCAGTGAGAAAAAGTCACCCTGACATACTAATTGTAGGACACAGAGGGACAGAATGGGGACCAAGTCCTGTGGAAGCCTTTACCATTTAAAAAGGATATTTTCACATCTTTAGTGCTTTGGGACTCCCATCCAGAATTACATGGAGTTAGGGAGACCCCATGAAGAAACCCCACTGAGGGCGCACAGTCCTAAGAACCTGGAACGCATCCGTCCAGGAGTCTTTGGGAACAATAGCCCGCGGTGACCTGGAGCCGCACAACTACTCTACAAACCGTTTCAAGAACTAATTCCACATCAACACACACCTAATTCATTATTTATGTAACAAATTACCTTCCTCCACAGCAAGCAGAGAGCTTGCCAAGTAAGCCACCACTGTGTCTTCCTGACTTTCTTTATTTGGGGAGGGTGGGGGTTGGGCAGACAATAGACTGAACCCCCAATGCTGTGTCTGCAGGGGGTGCTTCAGTCCCTCTCAGTCTTCAGGGCTCATCTCGGAAGCACAGTGCTGCCTGCTCTGCAGACCCTCTCCCCCCGCAGCTCCTGCACTTCCCAGCTCTTAGTGCTGGGTGGAGTGGCCCTCAGGGCCCCAGAGACCTCCTGCCCTGGTGGTCAGATGTGCTGACCACCTTACAAGCATCAGGGAAGTTAATAAAAGCCCAGGGCTATGGGCCTCATGAACACCTTGAGAGAGCTTTTTGGTGCAGAATGTTTTATTATTTGGGAGAAGACATGGCTTTACATCTGTGTTATTGAGTGGCAAAGAATGGCGATGGAGGGATGCAGAGCTGCTGCTGTGTGGCCTGGGCGGGTTGGGTGGAAACACTGTGTATCCATCTCTGCGGGTATTTTCAGCAGCCATGAGGCTATGAGGAGGGAAACTAGTGCCCTCCATTGGCAGTGTATGGGGTGCTGCAAGCGTGGGCTTCAAGAGGGGTGCACTTGCCAGGGGCCCTTTTTGTGGTCAAATAACTGTTCCTTGTTCCCACGGCAGCTTATTTCTGTCACTGTGCTAGCCACTTAGCCTAGTGGTGTGGCCCTGGTGCACCCACTTGCTCTAGTCATTTTTTGGAAAGATGCAGATTCATCTTGAGTGTGGTTTGTGACTCAGGCTGTTGTCAGGGAAGACAAAGCCAAGAAGCTTTCCACTGTGTAAATAGTCAGTCAGTAATCTTAAATCCCCTTTGAGAACCTATTCCAACCCTATGGGGGTAAGACTATATGAATAAATTAATACCTAGACGGTTCCACTCTTTGGTTGAATGATTTATTTATAGCCCTTCTTCTGTGCATAGAGCATATCATGAAAATCAGGGATAAACTATATTTTTAATGCTAACAATTGCAATGGAAAGTGGTGTTTAAACTCCTTTTACTATTTAATAATGTCCAGATCCAGGACATTCAACGTTATCTCTAGTCCCCAAGACAAATTCCACATTGGGTCTGATGACTTGGGTGGTGGGCAACGGGACTAGTGCAGAGGAGGGAGGGGTCTGGACAGGCAGCCTGGTCCACCTCAATAGACTGTTAGCAAGTACTTGCTCTGAACAGCCTCCTGGCCAGGCTCTGGGGACACAAAGGTCCTCATGCCCCCCAAACTAACGGTCTGCATGTGGGATGATGGTGGCAGGATCACTGGAAGGGGCCATGTGGAAGGTTCTGCAGTAGAAGCCCTCACGCATCTCAGCGAGGCTGGGAGCTCACGCTCAAGGGCTGCTGTGTGTCTAAACCATCGCATCAGAGGCCAGCATGCGCTCCGATTATCCAGTCCGCAGATTCCCCAGGCCCCACTGCTGGTGCTGCGGCAGCTGCTGTTTGGAGTCTGCTTTTGCATCTCTGGAGAGAGGGGGATGGGGACCATGGGTTCTGGAACACGGTCCTGGTGACAGCTACATCATCCATCTGTGATGGTTCGTTTTATGTGTCAACTTGGCTGGGCCGTGATGCACAGATCTGTCGTCGAACATTATTCTGGGAAGAAAATAGAGAGCCCAGCAATAACCCTGTGCATCTATGGTCAGTTAATGTACAGCAAGGAGCCATGAAATACAACTGGGAAAGGACAGTCTCTTCAATAAATGGCGCTGGGAAAATCGGACAGCCCGTGAAAAAGACTAGAACTGATCACTGTCCTACACCATACACAAAATAACTCAAATGGAGAACCTTCACTAACACCCCCCTTTATTCATAAATGTCATCATTTCTCTCAGGAAGAGTTGAGGAACTGGTCTAACTTCGCAGCCAGTACAGCATCCAGGTCCCCGTTACAGCTGTCTGTCTGGGTTCAGTTGACCACATTGCAGCAGGGCGGTAAGAGCAGCTGCAGGTGATGCTCTGAGCGCATTACTGGGTGATCATCTGTGCCATCTCCAGAACATGCCTTTCAGTGAGGCACCATCACTACCCCATTTACAGATGAAGAGACGAAAACACAGAAAGACTACGTAACCTACCCCGGATCACATAGCTTGTTAGCCACTGAGCCCAGATTTGGATCCAGGCAATGCACCCCCAGAGCCCCCACCTATCTCTGTTACACCAGATCGCATCTTTACAGAATTCCCCTCCCTGCATAGGGGGGCATAATTTAAAATGAATGGATTTTATACCTCTACGTATACATTTAGCTGTTGGCACGCCTGTCTTCCACACACGTACCAGTCCTTCTTTGGAGCTGGGCTGCTCCTGATGCCTTCTACAGCCTCATATCCAGCACTGAGGTGCTCACTCAGCAGTTTTTAGATGAGAGCCAGGCACCAACACTGATCCAAACTAAGACCGTCTTTCTCCCACCTTCTCCAGCACTACTCACCGTCAGGGGTCCCGACTGCTGGGACCGGCGAGCTCTGCTGATGTTAACCATACTTTCAAAAATACCATTTCTCCTATTTTACCGGTAAAACCTTATTTGGAATCGAAGCTGTAGCTCTCGGGGGTCCTGGACCATACACTGCACACTGTTTTGGGCACAGGTGTGTTTGGCTTTGTTTTAAACCGTGAACGCCTTTGCCTTCAGCTCATGCCTGGCCGTCGGAGAGCTGAGCATTGAATTTGTTCCCCTGCTCTTCAGGTCTCAACAATCATATTGTCTTAATTATCTGCTAACTTTATATCCTAACCTGGCAGAGGCAACTGATGGTCAGCCAGGGTTGACCCCACGGACGCTCGTGCCAGGGCAGCTTGCTGTCAGCTCAGAGGCAAATGCAGCTCTGTGCTCCCCGCCCCCACCCCTGCTCTCTCCCGTTCCTTCCATGGTTGTGGGCAGCTGCCCAGAGCAGACCCCGTTAGAGGTCTCCTTTAGAGAAATCAGGCTTTTATTTTTTTCATTTAAGTACTATTTGTTGGAAGCAAATAAGCACCAAACATTTATGCAGCTGTTTCTCCTCTGTGACCCTAATCTCACGCCGTCCGAGGGAGCTGGTATTACCAATGTCAGTGAAAACACCGAAATGTCATCCATGGAAACTGAGCTATTTATTAAAAACAATAACCCTTCACACAGACGGCTGAGCTCTATGTTCAATGTTTTAAGTAACAGGCAACAAGGTGACCAGTAACAGACAATGCCAAAATGCAAACCCAGTCCTGCCTGACCCCTCCCCTGAGACACTCCCCTGGGCTGTCCTTGGCCCAGTTGTCATCACTCCTTTGCCCAGGATCCCTCCCCATCTCCTGGCAAAGCTGACCTCCTTCCTTGGCGTGTCTCACGTCTTGGCTACAGGATGGCCCTGACCATCAGCCATTCTATTTTGGCCTCAAGAACCTGATGGTTTGATCTAAGGGGCGAGAGCCCAGCCCAGTCAGCCAGACTGCCTTTTCCCTGGGGCCTCCGATGATGCATCCAGGCCAGCACATTTTAATTCTGCTCACTTATTTGGCCTTCCTGGTTACTTAACGAGACAATATATATCCGCACACAAGCAGCCAGTTCTCTGCTATCTGGAGAAAGTCCAGTGGTTCCCGGACAGAAGGAGACCACCAGGCAGGGGAAAGATCCCATGACTAAGACGGAGAGGAAAAGGTGGGAGACGAATCAGAAGCAGCTGGACGGGAGGAAGCGGGGCTCTGCTCGGGTGGCCGGAGAACCAGCGTGTACTGAGCCTTCCCTGCGTTTATTCAGGAGCCAGTTTGGGTTTCTGTGTCTCATAGCTGAAGGGTGCAGGCTCTGAGTCTGCAGCTAGCCATGGGGACAGTGCTGTCCTGGGACCCAGCCAGGGTCGCCCAGCACCACACTCGTCAAGACAAGTCCTGGGCACTGGCCCCATCCCTCCAGCACCGTTGGTGGAGGGGACCTTTGAGGAAGGCGGGCTGGGCGGGGCCCTGCTGGCCTTGCTGGCCAGGTTCTCCAGACATTCTTCCTGAGGCACCGCTGGCTCCACACCCCCATGCCTCCACAGGTCCAAAGCCCCCCTGCTCACCACCGTTAGCAAATCTTTCCTTGTTTGGAGAAAAGTAGATCTCCTTGGCCCTCAATTTTCACACAAGCGGGTGCTCAGTCTGGGCTCAGCCTCTGGAGTCTGCAGAGACCACGTCCCTTACCTTCCGTCGGCCTCATTATGTCAATGCCATCAGCACCTTCAGCTCCCCGCCTGGACGGCCTCAGGCCTACCTGGACCCCTCAGGGGCAGGGAGATTATATATCGGGGAAGAGATGTAGAACTTGGCCAAAGAAAACAAACCTTCCTAGCTGGTGGGAAGCACCCTGTGTGCATTTCTAAAATAGACCAAAAATGTTCCCTTGAAGAGTTTCCAGACCTGCAAGTGCACAGAAAACTGAGTCAAGTGAGGGCAGTTAGCATGCTGGCCTCCCTGGTTACAGGGAAGTGCAGGCCCCCTCTTCAAGGTGCAGATTTCAGAGCACTACCTACTCACACGGAGAAACCAAAACAACCTGAGGACTGCGAATTCCCCAGGAAACCCGCTTCCCTGGACCACATCAGCCTGAAACCTGGAATCTTACTTCTAACAAGGCAGTTGAAGGCTAGTGTATTACATGCCACAATGAATGGTAATAACAGTATAAAAATTTACCTTTCTATAGTGTTTTCCAGCTGTTTTAAGGAGAGACCCCTAAATCAGAACAATCTTGTGATGTAGGGTGACAGAGGCATCTTAGTTTATAAAATGTTCCTGTGTTACAAAGTAAGAAAACTTAAACAGAGAGAAGTTAACTACTTTGTGGATGCTGTAAAATTAAACAGGAAAATTACTAATTATTTTAAGGCCACTGTACAGAGAAACTACTTAAATACACATAAAAATAGACCTTAATAGTAATTTCCACAAGAACGCCTGCAAGTCTGTAGAAATTAAAAATGGGATTGAATTAATAGTTGTATAGTAACACACCCTGGAACTTTAAATCTTGATTTCCATTTCCCCCTCTATGTAATTATATTGCAACATGAAGATAAAATATACTAATTTGGGTTATGATTATCTACCTCAAATAAAGCAATACAGTACCTTTCTAAGCATAATTTTCTACTTTTTGAAATGATTTTTACTGAAGAAAAGGTCATAATGCTTTGCCTTTAACTGGTCAGTTAGCACTAATTCCTGAAAGTTTTCTGGAATACACATCCCACTGAGGGATGACACAGGCAATCATAAAACACATATTTCAAATACATTTCTGAATTAGATCAACCACCAAACACTTCTTTAGAGGCACTTTTCATAAAGAAAAACAGTTTTAAAATTAACTCTGGGTCACACCTTATGTTAGTAGCCATCTGTGGGCAGAGCTCCCTGGGGCGGGTGCCCGCTGAGCTGGCACTGCAGCCCAGGATGTCAATAGTGCCATTGCCACCCAGAACTGATGATGTGTGGGTAGCTACTGATGCTCCAGACGTGTGGGGGCGCTAATGCAGCCGCAACCTGAACTGGATAAACCGGTGCTGGAGGAAAACTGAGCTAGCATCCAGCAGAGAGCACTGGGGGAGCCAGGGCAGCCAGCTGGGGGGCTGCGCAGGGGCTTGAGGCCAAATGCAGGGGAACATGTGCCTTGTGACAATGAAGCCACAGAGCACACAGGAGCGAGTTTTAAATAAAAGGGCACTTCTGATTTCGTTTTCCAATCACCTGTTTTTTTTTTTAGTTTTCTTTTTTTTTAATTCCTAGTAGGTTTGTTTTGTTTGCTTTCTGTTAGAAATTTAAACATTAGGGAAACAATTTGGGATTCTCTGTTTATCAGCTCATCAGTTCAGAAGAGGCCTGTGGAGTGTACCTTTGAACCGCCTCAAGGGCCAGGCTTCCAGCTGAAGCCAGAGCTTCTCTTAGGCACGAGGAAGCTTTTTATAGCAACACGAACTCCGCAGCAGGCTGGTCCTGTGTGATAAAAGTGACTTCTGAAAACACCAGTCTGGACCAGTAATGTTTGCTGGTGGCAGTGTTAACAGGCTATCTGAAAACTAACGATCTTTTACAGATGTGGCGAAGCTTCCTGGCACCGCCCAGGACACAGGCTCTGACAGTGGCGGGTCATCGTCTCTGGTCTATAGGAAAACTGGCCCACGAGCAGAGTTCTTGGTTTTTCTTGGTTTTTCTTTCCTTGCTTTCAGTGCCGGGCAGCATTAATTGTTGAAAACAATTTAACCATAATCTCAACTTCCATTTGATTCCTGTTCCATCATAAACTAATGCCTTTGGGTGCTAAGATGGCAATTCGATTCTTACGAATACTTTTACTGGCATACAAAAATGTGTTTTTCTTTTTAAAATTTATTCATTCTAAATAAACAGCGAAAATATAGGGAGTTAAAAGTTCGCAAACTTGTGTTTTTTGTTGTTGTAGATTTGTCTAGTGTATTTTAGCTTCTAAATGCTCAGAAGATTGTTACATATATAACCCAATGTATAAATTTATGCCAACAAACATTAAATAAATCAGTCAAAGGAAAAGGAAAGAAACAGCGTATCAGAAGCAGGACCAAACAGAAAAATTGGGAACATAATTTTAAATATCACAAACAGCATTATGTCACCAGTAAAAAAACAGCTCAGAGACCATAAAATATATCAATATATGTTTAATGGGAGTCCCAGGAGTAGAAAATGTCAGAAAAATACCTGAAGAAATAATAGCTGAAAACTTCCCAAATTTGATGAAAATTCTGCCTGTCAAGAAACTCATCAGTTTCTAAACAATATAAACACAGAGAGATCCCACCTAAACCCATTATAGTCACATTGTTGAAACCCAAAAAAAGACAAAATCTTAAAAGAAACTGAACAGAAACTCACCATGTACAAGGAACCTGTAAGAGATTAGCTGCTGACCTCCTAGAAGGAAGACTGTATGCAAGAAGGTGGTGGGATAACATTTATTAAAAGTACTGAAAGGAAAAAGAAAAGAAAAAACCCTGTCACCCAAGAATTCTATAATCAGCAATGCAATCGAGCAAGTAAAAGAGGTTCTAGCCAGTGCAATTGAGAAGATAAAGAAATAAAGGCCCCCCTGTTAGGTACCTACGATTGGGAATATCTGGGTGGAAATTTCTAGGTAGTACAGTCAAGGGTTCTTGTGTCATTTTATAGCCTTCCTGAGAGGTTGTCCCATCTGCACTTCCAACATATCTCTTAGCAGCATAGCTGTGCTGATTGTTTTAAAAATAAACTTTAGCCTGGCCGGGGTTGGCTCAGCGATTGAGCGTCGACCTAGGATCCAGGCGATCAGGGTTCGATTCCCGGTCAGGGCACATGCCTGGGGTGTGGGCTCGATCAATGACTCTCTCATCATTGATGTTTCTATCTCTCTCTCCCTCTCCTTTCCTCTCTCTGAAATCAATAAAGATACATTTTTAAAAAATAAATAAAATAAAAATAAACTTTACTTTTTAGAAGTTTAGATTTACAGAAAAACTATGAAGACAGTAAAGAGAGTCCCCATATATCCCGCACCCAATTCCTCCTATCATTAATTTCTTCTGTTAGAATGGTACATCTGTTATACTTAGTGAACCAAGAGTGACACATTACTAACTGACATTCATATTTCATTCAGATTTTCTTAAGTTTTTACCTAACATCTTCTTTTCTGTTCCAGCATCTGTCCGGCATATCATAGTGAGCACATCACAAAGTGTTTAGTGAGCACATCACAAAAGATGAAATAACGTATCATTGACAGGTGAAGAGCTTAAGAAAATGTTGGTAAAAGCCTCATGTCTTCGGAAGACCCCTGCCGTGTTAGATAAGACGCCTGGCGGTGGGTTTGCACCAGTGATGAGCCACCACACTCAGTGAGTTCCCAGCATCTTTCCCACAAGCTGAATGGCCATCCTGCCGACCTGGCCTTTCAGAATCTCTCCTGCCCAGCGCCTTGAGGCACTAGGGGTGCTCAGCTCCGACCTCATAGCCTCGGAGGGGATGGGTGAGCCGCGACAGTGTGCGTGGAACAGAGGGTGACCTAACGTCACAGCATCAGGGCGAAAGGCTTGCTCTGCGGTGGCTGCTGGGTGGCCCTGGGAAAGGCACCTTGCCCCTCTGAGGCGGCAAACGATGGGCATCATGTTCTTTAAGCTCCATGTTCTGTGTTTCTCTGTTCTGTCTTCATTCAGGTCTCACACTGACCCAAACTCTTGGGCACTGGCTGTGTTGACTGACTTATTGTACAAAACTTCCAAATGAGGTGAGGACACGCGTGAGCCTGAGGATGTCTGCAGTTGTGGTTCCAGCTGCTTCAGGCCCTCCTTCAACGCGACAGTCTCACGCCCTCCGCCCCTTCGTCCTGGGTGATCTGATGCTCTTTCCAAGGGAAAGCGATATGCATGGCATTCCTGACTTCCAAAAGCGACCCTCCACAAACCTGTTTTGGCTTGTCCCTTATCACGGGTGTTCATCGAGGTAAAAGCAACATGATGGTGCCATGATTTGTTCTAATAAATTACCAGGCACTGGTATGAAGGGAACCCGTGAAAATCTCATAGGGTCAGTAAATTAAGAAAAAGTATTATAGCATCCCTTTAGCAAACATCTTGGATTTTATCTGCCATGAGGATTTTGCAAAAATACTACTTAGAAGCTATGTAATGACCTAAACGAATTCCTTAGGATTCTTGAGACAGAGATTAAAATGTTAAAAAGAGAAAGAAGGAACCAGGGGATTTTTGCCATCTTTCTAAGACACAGCTAGTTTATCTTCCTTCCTGCTAACTGCTGAGAATTGTGGGCCATTCGAATCTCGAGGGACAGCGCCTGGGACACTTTCTTACCTTTGAGGAGGGAAAACAGTAGACAATGAAGTAGCAATTTTTATGGAGGTCGTAGAGACTTTTCACTCTCAGGAATGGTGGAAAGAATTCACCTCCTTACAGATGAGAAATGTGATTTCTCTATTTACCTTCACACCTGCTTGTGTCAGAGCCATTGGAAAGGACTTTTTTAGTGTGTTTAACCTTTTATTCCCACACAACGGTTGGGTCCCATGTGTCCATCTGCCTCTGAACATGTAATTTCCTGGAAATTACATGCCTTTTCTTCCATCCCCTGCCTGATCAATTCCACAATTTTCTGCATAAAAATTATCCCTCCGTTAAACCTACAGGGCAAGGCAGCCTGTTGCCCTCCACAGAGTCTATTCTGCCAGGCTCTGGCCTCTCCCATGGCGTGGTGTGGAGGAATGCTCCCTGGAGCCACCATATCCCTGCACCTACTGTCCTATCCTATTTCCTGCCCCTTCACGGAGAATTTCTAAAATATATGCTTACATTAAATCAACTTCATTTTCTCATTTCACGTTTACTTCTTCAATCAACTACATATATTTTTTTCTTCACACTCAGCATTTTAAATTACTTCTTAGCAGATGTCCTTAACTTATGATGGCCCTTTTAAATTTATAATCTTCTTGTCGTCTTTTAAAATATTAAACATACTAATTTTAAAGTCCTCTTTAGGTTGCTTTATTATTTCTATTTCCTTGGGAGTGAATTCTACCATTTGCTGACTTTGTTTTATGGCATTTCCCCCTTAGTGTGTTTTACAGCTTGGTTTTCAAGATTGTCTCTGGTTCTACCTCTCTGTGACAATTTGTTTAATGATTGGCCTCCCCCTTTCTCCTGAAGACCCCAGGGTAAAGCCCATGTTTCAAGTGCACTTTCTTTCTGTCCAAACACCTCTGATCTAAACAGGTTTCCTCCCATACAACCAACATAGAGCAGTTGGACACTGAGCGAGGACAACCTTTTTGCTCTTGGCCCGTCCCTCTGGGCTCCCAGTTCTGCCTTTTCTGTAAGAAGTGGACTGTGGTTGCACCGGGTAGTGTTCTATGCTGCTTTCTGCCCGTAGAAGTTTGGGGAACTCCAAAAGCCTCTTTTTATTATGAATATCTCAGTCCTTTTAAGTCAAGTATATTAATTCCTTTAAAAACTCCTTGGGGTTTTGTGTATCAATTTACAACCCATTCTGTTAGACAAAAGGCCCATTCACAAATCTATTCGAGATAAATCATTCTCTGCTTTGGATGCCTGTGGGGCTGCACAGAATAATGTCCTGATGGGTCTTTGAAACACAAATGTTTAGCTGAAAGGGTCTATGGGGCATGACTCTAAGATACTTTTTGTTTAATGGAGAGGGTATATGATATTTTACCTTGAATCATTCTGGTATCTTATTTTAGGATATTACAGCTATGCCTTGAATTCCAAAAGGCTATAATTTACTGGCAATGCCTTTAATTTGATCTTTGCCCTGAGGCCATATCTTAATTGAGAACCGTTGCTGGCTGAAGAGACCATCCTGGACACATCACGCTTCCTGTGCCCTCTACTCAGACACTCAGTAGTTCATCTCTCTCCTCTCATTTTATCATCGGTAGCAAGAGGAAGGCAGGTAGCACTTTCAATATCCCACCTAGACATTTCCTTAGTGAGACCATGATGAACGTTAGGTACATTTTCTCTGTCCTGTGTTACTACAGGCAACCGCATAACAAGGGTTTCCTTTCTTCTGGCTTCCAATGGCATTTTCTCACTTCTCTTCAAGCCCTTCCAACAGCCTTATCAAGGCCATTCCAACTTCTGCCTGGCATCTCGTCTCAAAACCAACGTCACATGTTCCAGGTTTAGTTTTGGCAGCATCCTGCTTCCCAGGAACATATTCTGTTCTAGTTCTTTATTGCTGTGTAGCCAACACCCCAACATTCAGTGGTGTAAAACAACAACCATGCCTTATGGTCACAGACTGTGTGGGGCAGAAATTCTGGAAGGCTTGGCTGAGCGCTCCTCATGTGGCCGTGGTCAGGGACAGGCTGGCTGCAGTCATCTGAAGGCTCTGCTGGCCTGGGTATCCACGGTGGCTCGCTGAGGGCTGGAGGGTGATGCCGGCTGCTGGCGGGGAGCAGGGTCCGAGTGTTGACTAGCTGCCTGCAGTGAGGGCCGGTCCATGTGTCTTGGGCTCCTCCCGGCATGGTGGCTGGGCTCCATGACACAGCATCCTCAGCAGAAGCCTCTGGAAGTGGCCGAGGTAGAGCTGTGGTTTCCTCACCTGGCCTGGGAGTCACGCCCTGCTGACTCTGCGCAAACTTTTTGTTATGACGAGACCCACAGCCAGCGCCAAATCAAGGGGGAAAATGAGGCCACACGTCTTGATGGAATTTGTGGCCATCTTTGATCATTTGTCATAACTCAGCTCCATTGTCCCTTATCAGAAAAATGTTCTCTGCATGATGTGCCCAGTGCTGCCCATGAGTCCCCAAGCCACCAGCCAGCAGAGGTGGGACTTCACATTTATGTGTGTGACTGGGGGCTCGCATCAATTTCCCAACCAGGCTTTGATTCCCAGCCAGACTCACAACCTTTACTTTCCCCCTGATGTTTGCAATCTCAGCTCCTAGCAGAGTGCTCAGGAAATGTTAAGCCTTTGATAAGCATTTATTGGAGAATGGATGGATACACTGGAAATACTTAGGGAAAAGTCCTAAAAATGTCCCTTGCAGTGTTTCCTCCTGCTGCCTGCCTTCTGTTTCTCTGTGCTTCACTCAAATCTCTGCGCCCGCTTTCTGTTTTGAGTGGTCAGTTCAGGTGCTCGCTTCCCTCACTGACTCATGTCTCAGTCATCTTTATTCTTCTAGTGCCAGTACTGTGCCTGGAGCTGTCAGTGAACACTGGCGGAATAAATACTGGAAAAGTAACTGAGTAATATTACACCTCCTAACCTCAATTTAGAGCTTCCTCTAAATAATGCTCTTTCTTCACACTAATTTTGGGCTGTGGTAGGGAAAGGAGCTTCCCTTTTTGCCTGTGGGTAAGTTAAACACTTAATGTGTCTTTCCTGCGAGTTGGAGTGTTGCTGCCCACAGTGCTACAAAAATCCCTGAACCATGGTGCCCTGGACAGTCCACGGTGCATGTTCATCTGGCTCCCTGCTTGTCCAGACATTTACCTACACAGATACGCCATAGAATCTACAACGGCCGGCTATTCTTTCTCTCATCTATCATCTATCTATCTATCATCTATCTATCTATCTATCTATCTATCTATCTATCTATCTATCTATCTATCTATCATCATCTATCATCTATCTATCATCATCATCTATCTATCATCTATCTATCATCTATCTATCTATCATCTATCTATCTATCATCTATCTATCATCTATCTATCTATCATCTATCTATCTATCTATCTATCTATCATCTATCTATCATCTATCTATCAATCTATCTATCTATCTATCTATCTATCTATCTATCATCATCATCATCATCATCTGTCTATTATATCCATATTTATATAATGGATATAGTGCTATAGTGCTACACTGAGGGTCCCAGTGTTTTAAAAAAGTCCACTCTCATTATTTCATCTCAATTAATAATCTCTTAAGAATGCTTTATTGTAATTCTCTTGCAGGAATTTTCTTTTCTCAGCATATGAGTGTCATTTTTTCACATTCGCTTTTACTAAGATTTCCAGCTATCTTTAAATATCTCTTTATTCCTAATTATAAAGACTCAAGCTATGGTTGAAAGTTTTGTCGGTTCCCCCTACACTGTTGTAGAAAACTGCTTTTTCATGCAATAATATCATGAACTGCTGAACCATTTTATAGGAAACTCCTGTGAGGTCTTTCAGCACCAGATTCTGACCAGGTGCTTTGCTAGAATGACTAAAGAAGGCCTCGTCACCTTCGTGTGTGTGTGTGTGTGTGATGAGTGGGAGATGCTGTTATGAAAGCTGTGATAGTCATTAATTATTATTGACATTTGAAACCCAATGTTATCTTTAGGATCCAATTAAATCAATGAACTTGGATCCAATGTGAGTGTCCTGTTGATAAAAAAATAATGTTCCCCTTTCCCTACCCTCTATCTCATCCCAGCCCTGAACTCTGACTCCTTCTCATGCTTTAGTTTTATATAAATAACATTATGATATGTAATGTCATGTATATAAACATATTCTGTGTATTTATATATAACATGTATATATCATAATGCAACATTAAATATATGTATATAAATATATTATGTATATTATATATAATATATTCTTTCCTTAACAGATACTATATATATCATCTGAAATATGTATGATCCCTATTTAATCTATAGCTATATGTGTAGAGATTATTTATATAAAATAATACAATGTAATGAAAACAGCAGAATTCCTCCTGCTTTCCCCCACTCCTTACATCTATACAGTCAAGGTCTCTCTGGCTGCATTGTTGTGAGTTATAAATGAGAGTGTTTTCACATTAAAGAAAAGAGTTAAATGCATTTAGCTCATGCATATAAAGTTGTATAACCAAAATATATGCTAATCAATATGAACCACTGCGGAATATTTGCTGACCGTGATACAAGATATGACCCTTAGAAGTCCTGCTTTATTTAGTGATGGGGAGTTAAGGAAGTGTCACATTGAGGGTATGGGGAAAACGGAAAAAAAAGACTATGACTTTCTCTTAAAGCGAAAGGTGTGCTTTGGCTTTTTGTATTTATCCATTTAAAAACATATATCTTTTGTTTCTATTAATAGGATATCAGCAGTTATAATCAGAACATTCTTTCTTGTCTTTGTGGTGCATACATTTGATGATAAAAACATTTTTTTTGGTCTGAAGAAATGAATGCTAAAAAACCCCAAACCACATAATCACATATCTCATGGATATGACATGGGGACAGCAAATATCCATCTTCATCTTGTTCTATATGTTATTGTGTGACCTCAGAGCTCTTTTTTGGGTAGAATGTGAACAGAACCATTCCTCCCAGTCACCTTTCTAGGTATTCAGGAGGCCAGGTGTGACATACAGTTAAGACGAAATCTTGTGTACTTTCAAACAAATGTTCTATCTAAGATAAACCCAATATCTGAAGAGGTTATGCCTGCAAATTAGCTATAAAAATTATTGTTTGTAAATCTGTACCCCATGCAGTTCTTTACATCTATGTCCAACTCAGGTACTTTACACATATATCTTGTAGTTTACACACGTTTGAAAAGACACATTCATTAAAAAGAAGAAAAAAACACATGTGCAAGAATAATAATGACATGTGTTATTATTTATAATAGTTATTTCTTCCCCATGAAAATAATGCATGCTGGCCAAAACCTGATCTTGAAAAAACACACCAGCTAATCAGTTTGCTAGGGCTCCAAAAGATTAGATTTAAAAACTTTTTTTTTTAAGTTTAGAAATACTGCAATATTGAAAAGAAATGCTTTTTTATTTACTCAGGTGTTTTCATTTTAGCAGCCTTCCCCTTCCTAGTGCCTTTGCGGTTGGGAAACCGTCCCCTGGCATGTCACTTGGGGCACGCTCCGCTGCAGGTTCTCTGCGCCCCGGGGGGTGGGGTCCCCCCAGCCCTGCCCCGGGGCCCCCAGGGCGGGCCTGGGACCCGCACCGCGTCGCCGCAGCCCGGAGACTCTCCGGCGCGTGCAGTGCGGGCGCGGGGCCAACAGGTGGCACAAACGCATTTGACTTGCGCAGCGCGCAGCTCGCCGCCGCCCGGAGGCCGCCCCGGGCCCCTGCCCGACCCTGGCCCGGCGGGCACGTTCCCCTTGGCTCCGGCTGGGCCTGAGGTCCCGGATCAGGCTCCGGGGTCCTGGCGGGGGTCGGGGTCCCGGGAGGGCGCGTGGGCGGCGGGGCTCGGGACCGTCTCCGGGAGACGCGCCCTCTGCTGGCCGCCCTGGGACTCGCGGGCCCGAGCGTGCGCTGTGCTCCGCGCCTGCCCGGCCAAGGTGCGGAGCTGCACGGATGCGGGACTGGCAGGGGTTGGGTGGGAGTCAGACGGGACCCGGGCATGTGCTTGGGCTGGGCCCGGGCTAGGGAAGGAGTGTTCCGGCAGCAGGGCTGGGCTGGGCAGGGCAGGGGTTGGGACCGGACCAGCGCCGGGCGGGGGCTGACGCTGGGCTGGACAGGGACTTCGTAGGGCCGGGTAGGGAGGACCTCAGCCCCAGGAATTTTCTGCAGGAACTGCACCAGGGACCAAGGATCCAGAATAGGAAGCTTTTCATTATTCTTCTATTATGAATTATTGGAAGGCTCAGTTAAACAGCTTCCCCTGTCTCTCCCTGTAGGCAGTAATGGGAGCGTTGAGAACATGGCATTTCAGCAAAGCGGCTGCACCCTGCCTTCTCCACCCCCTTCTTTCCACTGGCTCCTGTCTGAGCCAGCCTGTGTGGGAGGGAAGGCAGGCCTGTCACTCTGAGGTTCCAACTCACTGGAGAGGAGCCTCTCTTGAACCTGTTTTTAATGTGTCAAATCACAAAGTCACTTCCCTGCAGTAAGGTGTGAAGGGGTTACAGCCTCCCTGGGGCCCTCCAGGAGGCTGTGCAGCTGGAGTGACAGGCCTGCCTTCCCTGCACCAGGCAGCCAGGCAGCCGCCCTGGGTGTCTAGTGCCCCATCCCACAAGTTGTCACTTAGGAAGCCTCTGCTATGAATTTAACCCTATTGTTATCACTGTTGAAGATGCCTGGAGTTTGGAGGCCACCTTACGTTCACTGTATCCCTTCCTCTGTCTGTCCCTGAAAGCCTTCCTGGCTTTGTGCTCTTGGCCTTTCCAAATGCCCTGGGTCACATAGCCACTTCCCCTGAGCCCATGCCCAGGAGGTTATATTATCTGGCCCGGTAGTGTTCTGACAAAGCAGGACCGAAATTTAGACTTGGTTCATTTTCTGGCTTATTGTCAGAAACACCGTAGATTTGTCCCTCAGTAGAACTCTGGTGTCATCCATCTGCTCATGGGTAGTGAGCAATGCAGTGGTTCCTTGGAGAGAGATGAATAGGCAGAGCTGACCTTTCCTGACAGCCTGTTAGGACTCAGGCACCAAGCTACCCGCTTCCATATGTAATCCAGGCCTCCACAGCTAATAAAATGGCTCTACTGCTGTCTCCATTCTGTGGAGGAGAACACTGAGTCTTTAGGTGACTAATTAGCTTGCCTGGAGCTGAGTGGAGTCTCCAACCTGGGTACTCCAGCAGGTCGGACATCCTCCTGGAAGGGGGAGGGGCCTTGTGGGCACTGAGGGGAGGAGTCAGCCCTCAGTAACCTCACATTAGGGTGCAAAGAGCCCAGGATAATTAAATACCATCCTGTAGTTAGAAGTAAAGCCCTACCATCTCCAATGGGCTCTCCTGGAGATCACTCACCAGGGCCACTCTTGGCTTCCCTCTGACCCCCATCTCATTGCCTTTCCAGCCTCACCAGGGCAGGGGATCCAGGAGAGGTCATAAGCAGAGGTCAAAACTCCTGATCCCAAGGTAGGGGTAGGGGATGAAGGACATCTATTCAATAGACCTTCAGCGACTAAAAATATGCTTCTCGATTTCATCTGTACCAAAATTCTAAGTACTTCTTGTATTTTAACCCAAAATTACTGAATCTGGAAAAAGGTGGGTGAATGGAATTTAAAGAGGGCAAAAGATAAAATATTTAAATTTTGAGTTTTGCATCTAAATTTCTGGCTTTTGAAGGACAAGAACTGGATGTAGTCCTTTATGGGACTGTAGTTCAAGGCCCACACGTCATTGTGACTAAGTGAATGCCTGTCGAGTGGTGACCGGCATCTGATTTTGTCTAAGGGGGTGAATTTATGAGGTTGACATTTTAAGAAGTCAAAGTTTTAGCTCACTTCAAAACCAGTGGAACATATCTAAAACTGTGTTGCCTTCTGGTGGCAGTCCGTCCAAACTGAAGCCTGACTTTGAAGTAGCATTGACCTTTTAAGAGTCTCTGGAAAATGCAAGGTGGTGATGCTTGGGGAAAGCACAGAGTCAAATCTTTTCCCCTTTAATTGATACCATTTAAAAATGTTATGCAAAGGCTAGAAGATTAATTGCCAATTATTTTCATAGACATTGGTAAGGAAAACATGAAAACCAAACAGAAGGGATATGAGCTGCCCAATCAAGGAAGAAACCCTTATCACCCAGTCTACCTTTGAAAAACCGTCAGCCTCATGATGAGCAAAGATGCACAAATTAAATAACACAAAAAATGGAAATACCACGTTTCCCCCATCACGTCGACACGCGGCCAGCATTTAGTAGCCGTCGGTGCTTGCAGCAGTACAGCGAGAGGGGCCCTTGTGAATGGGCGGTCGGTGCGCGCATCCATCAGCTGGACTTTCACGGTGCTGGCGTGTTTATCAAGCACACTGCGTTTAATGGCTGTGACCCGGCGAGTCCCCCTCTAGAAACAAGGAGAAAACACAAGGAAACCAGAAAGTCACAGAGACACTTGTGTAAGTCTCATCACAGTATAATTTGTAATATGGAAAAACTGGAGCAGCCCACTTTTGTAAGAGCAGGACGATGCTGAACTCCATCTAGTGAGCCAGGTGTGAGTGCCCAGGGATTGAGGTGGTGTTTGAGGCTATTCAAAGGCAGAGACCAAGTGCTGGAACATTATGAGAAAAGTAGGACAGAAAATTGTAAAAGCAGGACCCATACATTTGCAAAAGCCATCTATCTATCTATCTATCATCTATCATCTATCTATCTATCTATCTATCTATCTATCTATCTATCTATCATCTATCTATCTATCTATCTATCTAATCTATCTATCATCTATCTATCATCTATCTATCTATCTATCTATCATCTATCTATCATCTATCTATCATCTCATAGTAGTGGTAGCTTGGTGAGGAGATTTAATAGATAATTAAATCTATTGGGGGGTGGGGTGGACGTGGGGTGGGGGGGATCAATGGGGGTAAAAAGGGGACATCTGTAATATTTTCAACAATAAAGATAAACAAAAAATAGATAATTAAAAAATTTATTATTTTATATGTCCCAAATTTTCTAAAGATACATTTTGCTTTTATAATCACACAAAGTAAAAAGGGTGTTTAACCACGGAGCAGTGCCCCCCCTTGTGCCTGCCCTGGCAGTAGTATCAGGAAATGCTGTGTTTTAATATTGCCGTCGATTCAGCATCCTAACCACATGCCCACATCTCTTCCCTGAAGGGCAGCTCGCAGAGCCACGGGGCAGCACCCAGACCTCTGCAGGCTCCTGCGCCCCCCCCCCGCCCCCCCCAGGATGCTCTCGTCCGGCCGCCAAGTCCCTGCCAGCTGCCGGCTCAGAGTGGCCTCTGCAGCACAGGAGACCCTGGAAGTCAGCGGGATCAATCGCTGAGCCTTGGTCTCAGGCAACATCCTGGCGAGTTGTGACTTCAAGGGGGAGTGAGAACAATGGCAGGGGGCTGGCCGCAGCTTGGCCGTCTGAGTGGAAATGCTGACCAAGAGGGCACCTTGGGAGGGGGGAAGACTAGCGAAGGAAGGTAGCTGACTTGCCGAAGTGGCCCTGTTTTAACAGATGCTGAGAGCTGGATCTAGCCGCCTGGGCCTGCGTGTGTGAGTGTAGATGGTGTGGTGAGACCTCTGGGCCCTGACACAGAAAATCAGCAGCCTGGGAAACGTGATTGCAGAGTGAGAAACCACTGCCACAGGTCAAGTCTATGGAGGGTGCTCCCGTCTGTGGAAAAGGCAGAGCAGACGGCGGACATGGGGGCCTCACTGGTTCTTGCTGACATCTCATCTGCGCTGCCGTTTCCTGAGCTTCTCCACCTGACCGCCCGGGATAAGCCTTGCTTCTGGAGCTGCCTGCGGGACCGAGTGAGGGAACGTGCACAGAGGGCCCACCAGCGCCTGGCCTCGCAGGCCCCCTCCTCCACAGTCCACGGTCAGTGGCTTACATCCCAGTTTCTCTGGTGGCCTGAAGGCTCCAGGAGGTCAGTGCCCATGTTCTGTTTGACTCTGCACCCCTGTTTCATAGCATAACATCTGACACATACAGGAGCTGCTCCATAAATGTTTGCTGACAGCCCCGGGAGGGCAGGCACCTTGTCCATCTCACTTGCTCTTGAGTTCGCTGAGTTTACAAGTCCCCGAACCATCCCCAGACAGTGGCTGCCACTCCACCTGCTGCCTGCTCCACTTATGAAGGCTGCAGCAGGACCTCTTCCCCCAACAACTACTGGCCTTCATCCTGAAATTCGTTGGGAAACTGAAATATGAGCCAGGATAAAAACAAGCATGGAGCTTGGAAGGGAATTGAGGTCAATTAAAGAAAGATTGCCATCTGGGTGTGTTAACATTTAACCATGTCTTTTGTCCAATAGACTGTCAGTCATAAGGCTTCCATGGGTCAGTTCTAGGTCCCTCCATGAGTCAGCCAGCTTCTCACACTGGACAGAATAACAGTCTTGCTCCGAAATGGCACTGCCTGGGCTCAGCCTGCCTTGGCCACCGACAGCACACACAGCACACACAGCGCTCAACACTTCTGAGCCTCAGCTGGGACATGCTAACATAAGATCATCTTCCTGTGAAGTCTGGGCTGGTAACTGGAGTCAATTGAACACAGCCAGTGAGTGGAGTAATAATAATAGGCACCTTAAACATTTCATCTCATTTTAAACAAATGTAGGCACTAACCTGCCAACCTTTTCATGCAGAGACCAGGTCTCCAATTTGAGCATCAGTTCACAGGCTAGAGTTGAGCAGATACTTTGTCCCCTTTTTTATATATGACATGCATAGTACATTGACTCCAGTTTACAGTTTAGGCTTCTTTCAAGTGGGTCAATAATGTAAGAACACTCAAAAAACAAGAGTAAGAATTCTTGATTCCTAAAAGATTACTCAAATATTTTATGGTTATTTTGTCCAATATTAATTTCATTGTAATCATTTTAAGTCACTGTGCTGGCTAGCATGTTTTCTCCGAGTATTTAACTTGGTTTTCGTTAAAAAAAATTAGCCCTCTCTTCACATCCATCAGATTGTAGAACATTTAATTAACTTACATATTTACAATATAAGTATGATTGACATTAACAAATTTTAGAAAAACCAGGTATGCCTTTTGGAAAGCACGTAGGCCACGAAGTGGTGGCAAGTGGACACGTATACACATATATGTGACAGAGCAGCTTTTAACTGAGACAGGGTCCTGGAGGGGGGATCTTTACAAAGGGGTTCTAATCTAGATCTGAGAAGTGGGTATGTGGATATGAGCTAAGAGAGTATTGTGGTTGAATTGTATGTGCTGAAGTCCTAACCCTTAGTACCTCAGATTGTGACCTTATTTGAAAATAGGATCTTTACATAGGTGATCAAGTTAAAATCATGTCACTAAGATGGGCCCTAATCCAATATGTGTGGTGTCCTTCCAAGAAGGGGAAATTTGGAGACAGAGACAGACATGCAAGAGAGAACATGATGTGAAGAGACACAGGGAGAGGCCCTGTGAAGGTGGCAGATGGAATGATGTACGCACAAGGCAAAGAATGCCAAAAATTGCCAGTAAATGACCATAAGCTGAGAGAGGGGCATGGACTGGATCCTCCCTCAGTCTGAGAAGGAACCTACCCTGCTGACGCTTCGACCTCGGATAACTAGCCTGCAGAACTGGGAGAGAAACCCATGCAGTTTCACTGGTTCCTCTTTAGTCCTCAAGTCTCAGTTCTTGGGCCTATTCTTTCTTTGTCTATATTCTTCCTTGCTCAAAGATCTCATCCAGTCTTGTGGCTTAAATAACATCTATAGACTAACGACCAACAATTGTAGTTCTAATAAGCATTTCAAACCAAACATACTTGTACTGAGTACTTGGTCTTTCTCCCAACCTCTTCTTCCAAAAAGAATTAAGGGAAGTGTCTGGGGGATACTTAAAGCCAGAACTCAAGTGCATGGAGGTTGGTGCCTCCCAGGAAAGCCCTTCTCTCTCTGGCACGTGTTTCCATTGTGATGATGTGAAGTCTGCTGGTTGGGAAGCCCTGCCCATGTGTGCCATGGTCCAGGGAATAGAACAGCTGGGATATGGAGAGAGGCCATTTAGGGAACAAAATGAAACTCTGAAAATACCTTTAACATTTCTCAGAGAAAATTCAAGAAGATAGTGCAGCTTTAAAAAAAAAAGAACATCCTTTCAATAATCAAGAAGCAGGGAACTTATGCTAGAAGACAGCGACTGTGGGCTTTGAACTTCCAAGAGAAAGTGATTTTCCACCAAGAATTATGTATCTGCTGAAGCAGACACTCTTGGTGTCCTCCCACACCCTCTGCAGGCATCTTCCCTGAGCAGGTCGGTGCTTCGTACCATGACACTTGAAAATGTTTGCCCAGGGGCTTTCTCTGGGTTATGGAGCCAACCTGCAGGTGGAATGTTCCAGGCAGTTAACTCTCCAGGGAGCATTGGTCACACAGGCCAGATAGAGTTACTTGGCTAATTACCCTGATCTTCTCTCACCTTGAGTGAGATAACCTGGAGGATGCATTATCACACAGTCTCACAGGGCTCTCCTTGCTCACAGGGTAACCTGTACATTGAGGCACATTATGCTGCTTTGTTTTCTCATTTCTTCTTCTTTTCTACCCCCCTATCAGAGCTCTCTGGGGTACCTAGCAAACCAACTACCTGTAGTTAATGCCTTGTCTCAGGCTCTCTTTCAGCGGAAACCAAGACTTAGATCCAAATCAAACTACCATTAACCATGAGAATAGTATAAATAGAATGCAAATGTGCAAACACTCATTGCTTGTGCCTCCTGCACCAACCTTTTCTTACATGAGGAGGTACTCCAACAAAATAATGGAGACTTTATCAAGAAGACCTGGGAGACAGATCTGGAAGAACTGTGGATACGACTCAGGACTCTGAGACATTTAAGTTTCAGGATGATAGACCTGGAGAACAAAAAGCCCAGGAGAACATAAGTGTCCAGAAAGGATGTCCCTGGAGAGAAAAAATGATAGTGGGAGATTTCACTGATTTGATAATAATGCCTTTAAAATATTAGTTCCTAAAGACAAGGTAAAAGCAGTACATGCAAGAAAAACAAGGCAATTAGAAACTCCAGGAAAACCAAAAAGCTACAAATGGAAGAAAATATAATCACAGCTTGTGATTCCATTGTGTATTACAGTGGAATTGTAATGTCCATTATAGAAGTATGGTTCACTAATTTTCTACACTTCATAATTAATCAAATTAATCGGAGATCAGAGAATACTAAATCATAATTATGGGGTAGAATGCAAATGCTATCAAATTTGACAATATAAGTAAAATATAGAGAGAATTTGGGAAGTGGAAGGAAGGGGTGACGAGTAGATGGAAGTGTGGGGAATGTCGCAGTCTCATCTAATGAAGTAGGGAAGCACATATTCATTCACTAGTGGAACAGGATATAGAATTCCAACTGTATGATCTGAAGGGACAAAAGTATTCAACACAGAAGTTAAGACTTGTCAAATGTGGAGGGGGGGAGGTAATGTGTGAGCTAAAGTCACATCTCCCACTGTAGGAAGTCAATAGATAATACTGAAAATCAGTATTTCAATAAATTGTACTATAAAGGATACTAAAAGATACAGAGGTAAGAAGAACCAGAAGAACCAACAATAGAGCTAATTAAAAGTGGCCTTTCCCAGGGAACGTGTGGTTAGGCTGTGGGGCTCTGTTGCTTTTTACTATTCAAAGTAAAAGTCAACATTCAAATATGCTGTTTTTGTAGCAATTAAAAAACACACAATTTAAAACTTCGGTAATTTAATAACCTACAAGTTATCTTTTTCTTGTTTTCACTGTGCTATTCATTTTAAAGCTAAATGTACGTTGTTTTTAATTGCCTGTCAATCGGGTTCGCTCCTGCCACTGACCTTCTCTTGTGATGGATAATTGAGAACTGACTCTGTAAAGGGGCAAAGAGCTTAAAATAACTGCCGTACAAGTGGATGACACATCATCACGACTGGATAACTAATTCCCAATACAGAATATTTTCATGATGACATTTCCCCGGTGACACCTGCTTTTCAATGACAAGGAGGTGTCTAAAAGGGGAGCAAGTGGCTAATGGCGTGGTTGGTGACATGTCCTGCCCCGGCTGCTGTCACTGAGAAACCCCCTGCTGGAGCCCGCCTGCTGTGTGGACCCTGCCTCTTCATGCCACAACTTTACATAATTAAACCTGACCAGAATTACCCTCATTATAACCACATCTCTGGATTACTTCCAAACTACTTGGTTCCCCAGAATCCTGTGGTAACAAGGAGGTCCTGTTCTATATTTGGCTTCTAACAAATGAGGCACTTTCCCCAACCTGCAGAAAGAGACAAATAAAGGCACTGACACAAATCAATCCAAAAGTAAAGGGAACAAAAAGTAATTGAGAAAAGCCCCGTGCTTCTAATTTTGTGGTATGAAGCTTAATGACATAGAATAGCACCTATATAACTTTGTAATTTGAAATAGTGAGATCTCCGAGGTGGTTAATTGGGCGGAAATAACCATTTTTCATCACTGGTAGCAAAGTGCTTGCAAAGTTGCAGAGTTGGTGCTGGAAAATCAGTTCCAGTTCCCACAGCCTCACTCCCCCGTTTCTGAATCAGGACTGTCGGGGCCCACGGAGGTGAAATAAATCGGCCTCCACCCCCTTTCCTGTGAAGGCGAACAAGCCATTGTGTCAGCTGCTCTGAACTTTATTACTTGTTTAAAAAATTGTATTGTTAGGGAGGCAGACCAGGCATATGAAAATGGTTTGTGCCTTTAGGTTATGCCCCTTCAAACAGCTTCGTAATCACAGCTCCCGTAACACCAGGAGCGAAGCGTTTCCCCCCGCACGGTGTTTGTACAGGAATGACCAGCAGATTGGATGCTGTACGTTAGAAAGCCAGAGGACACAGTTTTGGGGGAGGCGGTGTAGCCACAGCGTGACACGCATAGGCCCGGGGGTCAGACGGCTCTGCTGCCGGCGAGCACTTGGCTTTGGGCAGGTGCAACCTCTTTAAGACTCAAGTTAGATGATGCCGGAGATAGGGCCTGTGGTCTCCAGCTCTTAAAGGGAGGTGAAAAAGTAATTGTCGAATATTCTAGAGTTCTGTGCATATTTACAGAGAGAGGACAAACCATTCAGCATCCTATCCCCCGTAGTGGCTGCAAGGTCACGCCGCCCAGCCTGTGGCTGCCTCAGGGGACGCGGGCAGACTTCGAGAGGCAGGAAGACCGGGATGCTCTGTTCTTGCCAAGTGCCCTACTGAGCACTGTCCCCAGCTTCTGGATGAGACGTCCAGGGAGAAATGGGCACATGGAGACGGAAACACCCGGGCCAGGCGGGTGCGCCCTGCGGCTGACACGGGGCGACTGAAGCTGGGCCAGTCACTGTCCTATTGGTACAACATGGGCAAGGGGGCATGGGGCAGCCTGCCACCCACCTGGGCTCCCTGGTTCTGCCTTTCTCCCTGAAAACAGACACTTTCAGAGGCATGACTGACGAAGAATCCGCCTATCTAGTTACAAGTCACCTCCTGCTCACGCAGAAGACATGACAAAGGCCAGCGACTAGAAGAGCCCGTTGGCGCTGTCTGCGTGGTGCAGATGCAAATTCGGTGGTGCCAGCATGATCCAGAAAAGGCTCTCTCTCTACCATTTACTGTTTGAAAGAAGTGTTACTTTTTTTTTTTTATTGTGGAAGGAAGGCATGCTCATTACAGAAAACTGAGAAAACACAAAAGCTATGGAAACCAACATGTTCCTACGAAATATTTACCTCTAGCATCCCTTTGATTTATCTTATAAGAGTTTAGCATCAAGGTTATGGAGCCATCCTGGAATGATTGGGAGGGGGTCCTCCTCCTGAGTCTGCCGAGCCTGGGACTTCTGTGTTCCTGAAAAGCTTGAAATATTTCAACAGAAAAAACCCTGACAATGGTTTCTTTCTTTTTTAAAAAAAATAATGAAAACACTTAAACATTTATGTTTTCTTAGAATTCACCTTTTCCAAAGGTGAATTCACTTCACCTATTCATTTTAATGTGTGTTGGGGTTCTCATTTCACTTTTTAAATTAGTCTTTAATTGGAGTCTTTATTTTCTCTTTGAATAATGATTTCAGATTTTTGTTCTTCTAGTTTATAACTGTGTTTTTTTAAAAATTTTAAACTCCTGTTCTTTGTTTCAAATTGTCTTTTATTGTCCTTAAAGTGTGGCGCAGATGCATCATCCAATGAGTTCACAAGGATTATTTTGAAAACAGACGTAGGATTACTTTCTAGAACTTGACTATTCTAAGCGATGGAGAAGCCTTTGTCCTTAGGAAGCAGTTTGCTGTGTAGATACTAATTTACGATTCATTTATTGTGTTTCACGGAGCCCGTGGTTTTCTCTACTTGATCTGTTGAAGTCTGAGGGTGTTTACCTCTGATAACTCTCGATGTAAGTTTAAATTTCTCCTTGTATTTCTAACAATTTCCTTACTGTCATACCCAGCTCTCTGAGGTTTGCGTCCACTATGTCTCCACTGTGTACGATGCCATCCTGTCAGTTTCAAGGTTCCTTTTTAGCTGCTGGGTGCTTTTTGGTCCTGCCCTTTACTCTGGCGACAGTTAATAGTGACACCTCGGTGTGGAGACTGGACAATTGCCCCAGTTTTCCACCCTCCCTGTGACGGAGTTGAACCTCCCTATACCCACGGCAGTGCGTCCTCCTGGGGCTCCCAGGGCGGTTCATGGAAACACTCCTGGACCCGTGGACTCGGGCTCGGCCTCGCGATGGGCTCTGGGCGCTGGGTGTTCGCGTTCAATTCTGTGGCTCAGAGGATCTCACTCTGCAGCTCAAGCAGAGCCCCCGCTGAACAGACGGCCCAAAGCAAGAGATCCATGCTGGTATTTTAAACGGCTAAAGTTCTAAGGTTGTTTAAGCAGCATTATGTCAGCAAAAGCCTGACGAAAACATGACGCTTTCATATTATTCCAAAGACCTTTGCAGCAGATGCCTAAATATTTAGATGAGTCTGTCTTTTAGGGGAGTAAATTCTCACAGACTCAGAGCTTGGGGAAAAGAACCCCAGGTCCACTGGATATTTAGACATTCTGTCCCAGATTTTAAGAAAATCCCATTCACTACGTTGTACATGAAACTTTCTTGTTAAAGAAAATCAGTTGGTTTAACTTTTGTTTTGACCAAAATAAAAACCTGAATAGTGATTCTAACTTTATGGTTTATAAATAGAAAAGTGATAGTAACCAATCAGACTTAAATCCATAGGGAAATGAAGGATTTTAAATTCGTGTTAGATGCGTATATTCATATATTAAATCTTACCTTAAACCAAGTAGCTGTAAACAGTAATTTTCTGCACGGGAGCCACTGTGGCTAACAGCACGTCCCTGTGCAGCCACTAGAAAGAAGACAGCTTGGGTGTGTGCGCCAAAGTGACCAACACACCAGGTTTTCGTACGGTCGGTAAAAGTCCCTACCCTTGGAGGTAAAGAGCTCAGTGTGGCTCTGGGAAGGAGGCTCACAGGCTCTTTAACAGTCTGTGTCACTATTTCTCTAACATTGGGCATTTATGTGCACGCACCCCCCCAGCATTAGCAGTGGTTCTGTCTGGTTGGGGTGAGTGGGGGGGGACTTTTCCCTTTCTATCACATGTATTTTATTTGAACATTTCAAAAACACTTTCATGCATTTCTCTATTTTTTTTTTAAGTTTAACAAAACATTTTACAGATAAAAATAACTTACTTTCTTCCAAATAACTTTTCTCACTTTTGCCATCTCTTCTCTTTCTCTCTTGTCAAATAATACTGTACATTTAAGTCCATCTTTAAATTTTAAAAAATGTCCTGCTTATGTGGTAGACTGTGCAACTTATCACCCAGATTGGGACATTTTTAAAGGTGAGAGATGAATAAAGTCTTCAGGGGAGAATGTGTCTCACAAAAGAGAGCAGGTAGTAGAGACAGAGGTGTGGATGAAGCTGGATTTCAGGTCCCAGGGCTTCGTCCTGATGGCCGGTGCTGGCAGGTTCCTTGTGCACCTGTGGCCACCGCCTGGGAGAGCTACAAGGGAGGAGTGTGGGGTGTCACTCTGCTCATGACTTTCTCAGCAACACGTTCCAGCTGATTAAGGGAGCAGGACCCAAGAGGGGCTGGAATGGCCTGCTTTGTCTCACGGGACAGTCACAACCCCTTACAGTTTCCTATGCTCTGAAGAGCTGGTGGCACTCCCGCCTGGAATGAGAAGAAGACGGTGGCCGGGCAGGTCTTGTCATCCTTTCTGCTTGGGCTGTGGGTGGTGACCATGGGCAGGGATATTGGCCAGCCGTCAGATGAAATTGGGGGTCACATGGGGTCAGAGGGCCCTTTTAAAAACAGAATAAAAATGTTTTAACCTGGGGGAGCACTTGTTATGTCTCTCTGGTGGAAAAATTATTAGCAAATAGTCACTGGGTCCCACCTGGGGGTCCCAGGCTGCAGCCAGGCTGTGGCTGATTTGGAGATGAAATGTGCTTAATTTTTACCAGCAAATTTCTGAATCTGTGGCGGTGATTCGACAGAGATAAACCACTTCTAGAAGACACCTCTCTTCCTTCCCTGTTTCCCCAGTATTTTATATCAACATTTTTTTTCTGCTCTGGTTGAAGTTGACTGTCTAGTTATTAATGTTTCATCCAGGACTCGTCAACAGAAGCCCCACGGTAATGTGTGTGAGCTACGTTCACACTGCCGAAAAGAAGGCCTTGTGCGGATTGCAATTTACAGAAGGTTTACTTTTAGGCTACACTATGGCCTATCCACCTTGTGCTCACAAATGCAAGAGAGATAAATCTGCCACACTGTGTGAGCAGGAGGCAACTGTTAGTATTGCTTCCCCTGGAAAATCATTTTCACTCCTAGCACTTAACTAAATTACTTTCATCTGACCTACTTTTCCTTATCAGTTAGGTGACTGGTAAACCATGAATTCAAACAGACTTGGTTGTGTTTCTTGTGCACTTGAGTGCCACCATTAGTCATTCATAATTATTTTTACAACTCAAGTAAGTTCTGGAAGACAAGTGAGGCATGAGCATTTTCAGATGGAGTCTCCATTCATTCCTCAGGAGCCGGCCCGCTAAGTTAGAGAAGAAGCCACTGAGTTCCTTGGCTCCTCACAGTCGGCTTTGGTTCCACACCCTTCACTCTTGCTTTTCTGAGAATTTCTTCCAATTGCTTATTGATAATTTCATTTGACTGTGTAGACAGTGGAGTGAAACAACTTCCCTAGACATGAAATGAAGCACTGGTTCTTAGCAAAAGTCAGCGAGAAAACAAATTTGAGATAGTAGTAACATGAGCCAAATCCAGACATTGATAGAAAAATAATAATCACTGATGGATTTATTTTTAAAAACTAATAACATAAAAGATATAAAATATTAAAAGAGATACGTCATAGTCAAGCACGGGACAAAGAAGAAGGAAGAATGATGATCATCTTGTGATGCTTATTATGAGTAATAGTTTTTTAAAAAGGCTTTTCTCTTAATAAAACTGTCATTATGCAAAAATATTGACAAATGCTAGGCTTCAGGATGTAAGACGGGGAAACCATATGCACGTTGTGAAATTTTTGTATAAATCTCTTATCTGGGATAAGCATTAGCTAATGCAAGAAAACACAGTATTTTGTTCAAATAATCAAATGCTTAGTGTTAATGATAAACGCAAGTGAACTCTTGTGAACTAATGTGCTGAATATTCCTTCTTGTCTGTGGTGTTTAATTTTAACACAGTGTTGCAAGACCAGCTGTTTTCCTGAAGGATATGAAGCAGGAACCGGGCAGGGAGGGAAAGGCAGGGAGGGAACCCCGCGGACGTACTCTGGGCACTGGGTCAGCAAAGGCCCCCAGCAGCGTATCGGGGCCCCTGCCTCCCCTGCTAAGCAGGTGGACATTTAACGCCCATGGGGGAGAATAACAATTCTGTCGATTGTCACTTAGGGATTCCGCTAAGGAACCGACAAAGGAAGGCCACGAGTGGGAAGTGCCTTTTGTCGAACATCGTAACCAAAAGTAAGTGGCAAGTGCTGAACTTTGGAATAGCTGTCATTGGAAAAACTTACCTACCGACTGGTTGTCAAAATCACACGTGAATTTCATGGTCATTATGAAGTTAGAGAAAAAGAGATTCCGTAGAAATATGACCTTGAATGATCTGCCTTCTAACACTTCTGCCCCTTCTGAAATTGAGGTGAAAATTGTCAAGTTGGCTCAGGGGAAGGAAAATGTAAAGGGAGCAGGTATGGAGGAACAGGTTTATTCTCTCAGGAAATAAATGCAGCAAAGAACACAGGCCCTACTGTTTAACCCCACATTTCTTCGTCCCCACGCAGTCTTTGCAGGGCCATCCAATGGATCAGGTTTCCTAGGCACTAGGTTTTCTTCTGTTCTCTTCTTACCCACAGTACTGTTTCCATTCTTCTTTCTACTTAAATAGAGACCGGGGATGGTACCACCTTGTTTTAAGCAAAGATAGAGCTTCGATGACAGGATACTGTCGTTGGGTGCTACCCCTTCCTGAACTGTGCTGGTGGCAGGAAGAACCTTGGTGGTTATAGTCTCTGCCTCCTAGGACAGAGCCCTTCACTCCTCCAGGGCACACTGCCCTCTAATTGGCACCACACGCCTGCTTGTCCTCTGTGCCCACACTCCCCAGTCCCCGGCTCACCATCATCTTTTCTCTCATGGTGCCTGCCTCGGTGCCTTGACTTCAGAGACAAAAAATGGGGACCCTGATGTTGTGAGTGGTATAGGTTTAAATGACATACTTCAGTGTTAACCAAGGCTTATGAAGACCCCAGGGTTTTACAGGCTCTGATGACAGTTATTTTGGGTATGAGATAAGCCTCTGGGGCACTTTCAGGAGGGCCCTCCTTTGTTTCCAACAGCTCATCAACATTCCTGACACTCACTTCTCTACTCAGCCCAAAGAAATGGCCCATCGGCACCATCCAGTGCCCGTGGAGTTAGCCCTGGGCTTGTGTTCATCTTTCTGCCTGAATACTCGCCCAGGCAGGACTCAGTGCAGGGAAGTTCAGCCTCCTAGAACTCAACGGCTTTCTCAGAACCCAGTCTTGGGCCTCCGGACTCTTCAGTCCACATGGGAAGTCAGGCTGGAGATGTGACTGTGTTTATTTTGAGTTTACGTGTAATGTGGTTTCTACCACTCTCCTTGTTAGCAACACTCTCATTGCTGAGTGTAGACCTGGGTGATGGACATGCAGTGTTGAACAAAAGACAGACCACTGTGGGAGAGACAGGAAAGAGTCATCATGGAGAAGCTTGGTAGATGGCTCCTCCTCTTGACAGCAATCATAAACCTTTCAAAAACAAATTTTAAAACCACCACATATTCAAAGGCAGTGGCGAGTGAGGGAAAGCAGGAACACATAGTGTGGCTGACCTTCACAAAAGGTGGAACTACAGGGTGTGATTCATGGCCATTTGGCTTTTCACATGAGGGAATCCAGTTCCATGTGAAAATGTGGACAGAACTGACAGACATTAGGCTGAGAAGAAGAAGTCAGAGGCAAAAGAGTACAGACTTCAGGAGCTCATCTTATGAAGTTCTTAGGCAGGTAACACTAATCCATGGTGACAAAAACCAGAAAAGTTTGTTTTGTGGCGGAGAGGGCTGGCTGAGAGGCAGAGAGGGAATTTCTGGAGGTGATGGAAATGTTCAGTATTTTTATGGGTTACATGGGTGCTTGCACCTGTCAACCCCATCAAATTGTACACTTAGAATTTGTGCCTTTCACTGTATGTAAATTTTAAGTAAAAACAGAAAAACTGAAAATATTGAACTCTGGTTACAGGCTTGCTTTTATCACTTTTGCGGATTAACGTATCTGAAACTCCTTTCTGTGTATTCTAGGGTTCAGCACATGAGTATCTTGAGGACAATGGGAGCCAGCATTTCTTACTAGTAGAGAAGGGAGCTCCATGTATTGAAAAGGAAAATACTAGAATGTTCCCTGTGCTTTTGGGTTAGAATAAGAGGTATTATCAGTGAACTCATGGTTTGATTTTTGCTGATGGAGAAACATAGGCACACATTTATGTACCTCTCTGTATCTGTGTCTGTGTCTTTCCTAGTTCTATTTGCTGAGGAATCTAGAAATAATGACATGTAGGAGCAGTGAACACCCTGCCACCCAGATCTTGGTTTCTAACCACCTTTCTTCCTTGAAAGAAAACTGGGCACCTGAAGAACAGACTGATCCAGGCTAAGGCAGGGAAATCCCAGGGCATCTTATTTTCCAGAAAGTAAGAAATCACCTAAAAAAATTCCAAGAACTCCTCCAATCATGTATCACTTTGTAACAAATCATTTTAAAGCATCATTGTCTAAAACAACAACCAATTATCTCCCACTGTTCTGTGGGTTTGGGGATAAGTTGGAAGATTCTTATTTTGGGTCTTTGATAAGATGACACTTAGTTGCCAGCAGGGTTTTGAGATGCTTGTTGCAAAGTAATACAAACACTGCCTTGTAAATTTACTTAACTGTGAAGATCAGGAAATAGACTTACAGTGGCTCAAAAACACAGGCTTTATTTTTCTCACATGAGGAGTGGCCCAGAGTGAGCCTGGGCAGTTACAGGCTGAGCGGCCCAGAGTGCAAGATTTATTGCCCTGCTGATGGTGTCATGGTCAGTAGGCAGTGGACCTCACATCCTCACTCAGGGAAGTGGGGAGAGGAGGGTGCCAGTGAGCTTGTACCTGTCCCATTTCTAAGAAGTAGTGGGCTCCTGGAAAACCTCAGCAGCATTCTTCTCCCATATCTTGGCTAAAACTAGTATCATGGAGAATTTTAGCCACAAGAAATGTTGGGGAGAGAGAGGTGAGAAGGGAGAATTGGAAATGGCATTGCAGGTAACCAATGGTGCCAGTTTTACTTGAGAGTGAAAAATCTTAATAATGCTAATAATAGTATCAATGTTTTTAATACACAATTGTAATACCTGGAAAGAAAGTGCTCATTTTGGAGCAGGAAGCAAGGAGGCACATACGAGTACAGTTAAGTGCCCCCTTCCCTGTTCCCTGATGTCCACAGTCAGGTCTTCCTAACTCTCAGCATCTCCCCAGCAAGGCGCAGAACTAAAGCCCGCATAGCCTTTAATATAGGTCAGGCCTTCGACGCACATGCACGTTTCTGAGAAGCATTAGAGAAAGTTGTCACCAAAGTCTCACAGTTCGAATCCACCTGCTGGGTTGTGAGGGAGCCTAACAGGCAGGGCCCGATTGTACCCAATTCCCCTCCGTTAGCCGGGAGGGTCCGCTCAGCCTCTTTCTCTCAGTATTTTGCTATCCCGCTCCTGGCCTTTTCTCTTTCCATCCACCAGGACAAGGACAGTGCCTTTGTGCGCACCGGGCGTGAGTTGTGTGTTTCTGTCTCTCTGCCGTGCTGCAATGTGTCCTGTGGCCCAGCACGTGGTCTCTCTTGGTGAACGCCCTGTACGTTCTTAACAAAAACACTGATTCTACTGTGGCTGGGAGGGTGCTGCAATCTGTCAAGCAGATCAAGTTGGTTAACAGTGTTGCTTGAACATTCCATGTCCTTATTGATCTTCTGTCAATGTCTCCTACTAATTGCTGAGAGAAGAATATTGAAATCTCCAAATTTAAGTGTGAATTCATCTGTTTTTCCTTCAGCTCTGTCAGTTTGGGGCTCCTACGCTCTGCAGCTCCATTGTTAAGTGTGTACCACTTAGATTCTCCCACTCACTGAACCGACCCCATTATTTTTACGCCCTGCCCCTCCTCACCTGGCCTTGTCTGTAGTTTAATTTGTGTTGTATTGTTGACACACCCCCACCGTGAAGTTCGTATTTTCATATTTCATATATCTTTTTATCCAGGTGTTTTCAACTTAAGTCACACAGAGTATGGCCTCTGACCACAACGGAGATCAGTGAGAAATTCTTAGAACTCAGTAGGGTGACAAAAACAAAACTCACTAAAATGGGTAAAATATTTGCAAAAGCATTTTACAAAAGGTATATGAATAGCCTGTATGCACACATGAAAAGATTATCAGTAATTGGAAATGTAAATGAACCATAATGAGATATGACAACCAATCAAAAGTCAAAGTTTGTGAGGGTGGGGAACAAGTGCAACCCTCAAGTAGTGCTGGTGGGAAGGTGAAGTGGTCCATCTGCTTTCAAAACCCGGTTAACAGCTCCTTCCATGTTTAAACATGTCCTTTCCAGATGATCTAGTAATTCTACCCATAGATATTTATCTAAAAGCAATGAAAACACACATCGCACAGAGACTTATGCTTGACTCTTCCCAGAAGCTTTAGTCATAATAATCAAAACCTGGAATATTTTTCAAGAGATGAGTAAACAATTTGTGGTACAGACATACAATGAAAAACTATTCAGCAATAGAAAGAGACAAACTTCTAATATAGACAACAGAATTAATCTCAAAATCATTATGTTGAGTGAAAGAAGCAGTCACAGAATAGTACATATAAAATTCTAGAAAATGTAATGTAATATACAGGAAGTCTCTCAATCAATGGTTTCCTGGGGCAGGCGAGTGGAGAAGATTGATTGAGCAAGAGCTCCAGGGCAGCTTTGGAGTGGTGGTTACATCGTTTCACTTTATTGTGGTAGTGGATACACAACTGTTTACATGAGTCAAAATTAATTGATCTGTATCCTTAAAGTTGGTAACATTTGTTGTATGTAAATTAAACCTCAATAAATTATAACTCCAATAAAGTTTTGTTTCAAATTTAAAAATATCTGCATTAGTAATAACAGAAGTTTCAGGCAGGCAGGTGGTCCTTAGCCTGCGAAAGTGTGGAGTTGGTGATGCTCCGCCAGCCACCAGGGGGGATTAGGGGATTGTCAGGGGCTGCAGACCTGCTCTGTGGTGCAGCTCGGTTAGGGGACTATTTTTGTGTAGTTGTTCCGATAACTCAGAGTTTGAAGAAGCAGAAACCAAAAAAGAGTTTTTAATATATTTCTTTACATTTTCCTCCTAAGACAACGTCAAGTAATCAAAAGCTATCAACCTACTGGTTTCTCACTTCTCTTCCCTGGATCCCAAATCCTGGAGCAGGGTGGCCCCTGACTAAGGAAGAGCTTCATGTCTCCACTCCTGGAAACAATGAGAATTAACAAGAAGCAGCTTTCCGCAAGCACAGAGCAGAAGGGACAAGACCTGCTGATTATTTAATGTCTCATTTCTTTTGCTGTAACTTTTCTAAGTTACCTTTGGGATGAAGTGGGCCAGACCCTGGATGCCGAGCTCTGAGGGTCTTTCACTTCTTGGAATGAAGAGTTGATATATGGCAAGTGGACATGAGTTCTGACTTTTCATGGCCAGGTGACTATCATGGGCTTCCACTGGCCCTGGCACTAGATGTGGGGAAGTACCATCCAGAGGAACCCAGCCAGGCCTGGTGCAGGATGCTGGATGCTTAGCAGATGTTCTTAGTGGGCTGGGTCCTTGGTGCTCTGACTGAGCTGGGTCGAGAAGGCCAGAGGGCCTGCCTACGTTCCCTGACCAGGGGGACCCCCTGCTGCCTCCAAACCCGGGTAGTGGACCTTTGGATAAGAACCAGTCAGAGAACTTGTGAAACCTGAGCTTCCAGGACTGGTTCCCAGTGGTTCTGATCCAGTGGGTCGGCCACCATCTTCCTGAGGAACACTGAGCAGTGCCGGGTGCGGGACTGCTGCCTGGTGCTGTCAGTGGTTTTGGAGGTGAGGACTCCTCTTCTTTGACATCAGAATTTGGGACAATTCCAAATAATAATAGTTCACCTTTGATTTCCCCATTGGGGAAACAAGGTAAAGTGTACACAGGATCTCTCTGATTATTTCTTACAGCAGCAGGATAAATTTACAGTTATGTCAATAAGAATTTTAATAAAAAAATGGATATTAGCATAGTAAAGCCTAGGAAAGGTTTCTCTGAACTCGCACTTCTCTCTTGCACCCTCCACACGTCATTCTCAGCCCAACAGACAAAGCTAATGGTCCTTTCTGTCCAGTGTGCCATCTCCCCAGCCTAAAGGCTGGGCTCCTGCCAACCATTCACAAGGAGAAGTCACTGGTGACGCCTCTCTCAGTCCTAGAGGGGAAATGGGCAATTTTCACCAATGGGGAAGATGTTTAGTGGTAGAAGCTGAGCAGGTCCCTGGGATTATTTTGGAAAAAGGTTTATGTTTCTCCCTTGAGATCTCATCTCATTACATTTTCTGTGTTCTAACAATTTTATTCAAGGTGTTCTCTTGAAAGAGGGATTCTGTGACCCTCTCCTTTAATAATCGACCATCTTTATTCTGCAGAAAGTCTTCTTAATATTCGTGCAGCTCACACCTGCCAGTCACTGCCTTGGTTAAGGTACCTGAGCAGGAAATGTGGTAAACCCTCAGGAAATAGTCACGTGGCCACAGATTCCTTGAAGACCCTCTGGAGCTGGCTCATCCAGGCTTGGCCCTCTGGGAACACTGATGGGGAGTGGATGAATATACTTCAGGGGAAGGTGACCGTTTATCACCTCAGATTCAGAGGAAGATGTTAAAAAAAACCAGTCTCCCTCCCCACCCTGCCCAAGATGAGGTATTGCATTGCTCTCTGGTGGTCAGGAAATGGTGCTTGCCAAGAAGAAAGCTTACGTTTGATGCTGGGGTGCTGGCAGGGCAGATCTGTCACCCCCATTGTGACTCCACTTAGCATCCAGCTGTAGCCTCCCTGACCCCCCCCCACATGCGTGTCTGTGGGAGTCCCAAAGGCTCCCTCCTGGCTGTTACCTGCCTGTGATTGATGGCCTCAGTCTGGGTGCCCTGAGGTCACCTTGTTAGGACCCATAACCTGAAGTTGCTGCACCGTGCAGAGACGGGAGTTGTCCTGGGGTCGCCAGACACAGCTGCCCCCCATTTATCTCTCAGTACCTAGACCTGTCATCCAGTTGCCATGGCATCACGCATGTCCACGTGGCCAGTAGTGTGTGAGGGAAGTGGAGACAAGGGCGTTTCACACCATCTCACTGTGATTCAAGAAAAAACAGTCACCAAAAGAGATACTCAGAGAAGTACCTGGAATTCACGTAAGACGAGCAAAAGGTTGTGTTCCCTTGGGCGAAGTGCTCTTTATAGAAGAATTTACAGATATGTGTATGTAAGTGGATTAGTACACATGCATGAATTTCCCTTTTTTCAGTTGAGGAAACCTAGAAGCAATGGCAACCCAGTAGCAATGAGCACGACTCAAGCACAGATATGTATTTTAATACCACTCTCCAGTAAAAGAAACCAGGGTTTCTTGGAGAAATGGATGATTTGAGAATTGGGGCACAAAACATACAAGATGAGCCTGGGGTGTCTTGTAGTGCCAGAAAGTAAGAAAGTGTGCTAACGTGTGCACAGACACACACACAACATACAAGGATGGGAGAATGTGAAAGGGTCATAGAAACCAACGGAAAGAGTTCCCAATGGCAAAAGCTAGAGCAATTTGAGCACCCAAATTAAGTAGCATTGAGTTATAACCCAAAGTATAAAATATTCATGATTCTATACTGATATAAATAAATGGTTGTATCAGTAAATAAATAGGGGAGAAGAGATAACTCTCTCATGCAGAAGAATTAAAAATATATGCATAACCTGTGGACACAGACAACAATGTGATGAAGGCATGGGGAGGGGGCAAGGATGGGAGGAGGGGGTCAATGGGGAACAAAAGCGGGACATCTGTAATACTTTCAACAACAAAGATAATTTAGAAGAAGAAAAAAAGAAAAGTGGAGGAGGGGGGAACATACATGTAGCTATTTTGCTCTTATAGAAGCAAAGCATAACCTCCACTCCTGAAATGTGGGCTGTGTGTATTGACCTTCTTTTCAAAACTATGATATAGAAAGGGGAAAAAGAGAAACTCTACAGTGGATGCCTCAGTAGTGATACCTCAGCAGGGTGATCAAGGTCAGCATCAGCACTAATAAACTATGTGATAGTAGGTATGCTTGATAGAATGTGATAAAAATGGCAATTTTCCTTTGTGGTCTTTGTCCCCTAACCCACAAGCCCAGTTTAATTATAAAAAATAAAACAAATCCCAACAGAAAGATATTGTATAAAACACCTAACCAATATTCTAAAGAACTGTCAAAGTCATCAAAAACAAGGAAAGTCTGAGAAACCATCCCAGCTAAGAAGAGCCTAAGGTATTAAATGTATGTGGTATCCTAAATAGGAACCTGGAACAGCAAAAAACATTATGTAAAACCTAAGGGAATCTAAATTTAAGAAAAGCTAAGGAAATGATTTTTAGTTAATAATTATGTGTCAAAACTGGTTCATTAATGAAAAAAAATACAGGAAAAAATATAAAATATAACTTTTCAAAGCACAGTGAAGAACACTGGCCCTGAGATATGGGGAACAAATGAGGTGATACCAAGATTGCCTCAGCTGACTGTCTAGAGAGTTTCTGTCCTGTGGTATAAGGTGGGGAAGCCCATGCAGAGTTCATTAGATTGCTGAGTTCAGGACATGAGTTTGGCAGCTAGAGATCAGAGGACAGAGTATGAGAAGGGGCGGGGGGGGGGTCTACAGATATTGAGAGAGTCACTCTTGAATAGTACAATGACAGTAGGCCAAATAACAATAAGAACATCTATATAAGATAGTGGTGAAGAAGACTGGGAATAAAAACACAGTCCTGCTTAATAAGTCTTAAAAGGAGATGAAAAAAGATAAAAATTTTAAAGGAGTTTAATATGGTTTCAGACCAAAAGTATTTTTAGCAATACAGAAATATCCAGCACCCAACAAACTAAAATTCACAGTGGCTGGTATCCAACAGAAAAATGACGAGTCATGCAAAGAAGCAGAAAAACTTAACCCATAATGAAAATTAATCATTTGCTACCAAAACAGAAGAGATGCAGATGTTAGAATTAGTAGACAAAGGTATTAACCAGTTATAACTGTATTCCAGTTGTTCAAAAAGTCCAGTAGAGACATTGATGATATCAAAAAGACCCAAATGAATCTTTTAGATATGAAAAATACAATGTTAAGATGAAAAATACACTGGGAAGGAATCAACGACAGATTAGGCATTTTAGAAGAAAAGATTGGTGAACTGGAAGACAGTGATTAAACCTATCTAAAATGAAACAGATAGAAAAATAGTGAGAGAAACAGAGCATTAGTAAACTCTGGAACAAATTCAAGCAGTGTTATATACATGCAATATTATTCCAACATATAAGCTTAAAATAGTTGGAGTCTATGAAGGAGAAAGGAATTGGGGGCAGAAAAATTATTTAAAGAAACTGTTCACCAAAATCTTCCAAGTGTAAAAAAATTATAAGCATATAGTTTTAAGAAGCTCAGTAAACTACAATCACAAGAAATATGAGAAAAATTAAACAAAGCACAGCGAAACCAAAATGCTCTATAGCAGTGATAAGTAGAAAATCCCAAAAACAGCCAAAAAAAAAAAAAAAGAAAATAAAAAAAAGAAAATGCAAGCAAGAAGACAAAACAGCATCATTAAAGTCCTGAAAGAAAAATTAATCTAGAATTATTGCAAAATTATAAAAACATTTTCATACACCTGACAAAACCACCATAAGTATTATTATATAACTGTGGCATATTGTACTTTGTAGGCTCTCTAAGGCAGTTCTGTTCTGCCTCAATTTGATTCTGACATTTTGCACATATTAGGTATATAATTTCTCATTTTTTCCCACTGACTTACTCAATTGGCAGCTTCCCTTTCAGTCTTTAGAACAAGCCATGCCATGCTGGTGGGCATACTAAGTGGCCCACAGGCCACAGTGTCCTCAGACTCTCCTATTCAAAGCACATTTTAAAAAGTGAACAGCCACATTCTATTCTTGAAAGAACAGTGCAATAACATTGCATCAGAAAAGACTACGAAAGAGAAACACACTTTAGCAAGCGCTGCAGTGCTTTGAATGAGTCGTGCACGTAGCAGAAACTAGAGCTGCCACGTCCATGTCAGCTTTGTAACGACCTCTGAATACGGTACTTCTAAGTTATTGGTTGTGATCTTATATTTTGTGCTTTTGTTGAATTTTTAATTTGGTTATCTTTTTGTTCTTTAGTAACCAGGTGAAATTTCATGAAGAAAGAATTTGGAACGGCAGGTGAAATCTGAAGGAGGTGCTGTGTTTAGCTTGATTCCAAACATGCACCGCGTAAGCTTACCCCTGGCCCAGTTAAACCAAATCTCACTATCCACCTCCAGATGTTTCTTTGGTGGGGGCGTTAGAGGGACCTAGACCTCAGCTGATTCTAAGCACCTGAGACCTGGGGTGTCAGAGTGATTCTCTCCTGCCCAGACAGAACAGTAAACCTTTATAATTGGCTCGGATTGTCTTTTGTTGGTAAGAGATGAAAATATGTTCCAGGAGATTTTCTCTGAAATCTAAAATTGTCCATTAGTTTTGCAGTCTTCCAACTGAATGGCCATTTGAGTAAATGTCTGTGACCTTCCTGTGACCCCAATGGCAGAAGCATCTGCACGCGGCTTCCATGGACGACAGGTGACTTCGGTTGTGCGGAGACCACAAAGCCGCCTCTCCTGAGATTCACTTAAAGCATGTCCTCCCGGATGCCCTTTTCCTCGTGTCCTCCCTCTGCCGCGGTGGGGGCAGATAGCATCCATATTCACGTGGGGGCGGGCATTTCTCTCTTTAGTAAAGCCGACAACCCCTCCCGAGCCTGGCATGGAAAATGTGCCACAGTGCTGCCTCTGCTCCTGCCCTCGCAGGCGTCTGTCCTGCTGCGGTTCTGGGATTGCTGGAGACAGTGGCTCTGGGGGTTGACATCTCTATGCTTTTGTCTGACAAATCTGTGCACTGGCTTGTAAAAAAAATCAATACTGTTTTTCCCTGGTACTTTCTCCACAGGTGAGTTGATGGATTATCGCATTTCTTCCCATGCCCCCTCCCCCCAATTTTGTTATCAGTTTGTTTCTCTTGCTCGAGGGTTGAGCATCTGATAACATCTCAGTGGGATGACACCAAAAGAGGTTCTGTGACCTTATCCCCCAGTGATCATGTCCCTGGTGACTGAGTGCTGGCCTCAGCTATAAAGCAGGGCCGTATCTCCCAGAATCTCCTGGCCAATTTATGAGGTGTGTTACTGCAGGGCCCCTGGAGTCAAGAAGGGGATGTGTCCGTGGCTGGGCTTTTCTGCCAAAGGTGATGGTGCACTGTTCTATTACCTATGTTTAAGAAGATGTACCGCCATTATATCAAGCCGTCTTTCGAAAGTGATTTACTCTTCCTGTGAAGGGGGTTGGGGGAGATGGGGTCTGGAAGGCAATGAAGCTGCAGCTGATCAGTCAGAAAAGGAGCCTGCTTATCTGGCAGGAAGATCATATTAGTTAGAAAAATGAGTTTTTTTCCTGCTCTAGGTAATTTGTGACTGTCTGATGGTGTTTATACCCCCATCCTTCTGGAGCAGGTAATTGATTCTGAGCTGTGCCCTGGACCTTTTGGGGCCCTGTGGCTCCTTTCACTGCAGAGGGAGTGGGGCCCAAGGACATCGGAGCTGGCACACAGATTTGCTGATCTGAAGCATATCCTTTCGTTCTTTTTTAAAAAAAAATATCTTTATTGATCTCAGAGAGAGGAAAGGAGAGGGAGAGAGAGAGATAGAAAAATCAATGATGAGAGAGTCATTGATCGGCTGTCTCCTGCACGCCCCTGACAGGGAATCGAACCCCGATTGCCTGGATGCTAGGTCGACGCTCAACTGCTGAGCCACGCCCAGTCGGGCTGAAGCATATCCTTTCCTTTTCTTCCTCCCACCTTTTTTTTTTTTTTAATTTATTTTTATTGTTGAGAATATTACAGGTGTCCCATTCCCCCCCCCCAATTAACCCCCTCCACTTCACTTCCACCCCCGCCCCAGGCCTTAACTCTGTTATTAACTGTGTCCATGGGTTATGCATATAACTTCTTTGGTTAATCTCTTCCCACCTCCACCCCCCTTCCCTCTTTCCTCTGAAATATGATTGTCTGTTGCATGCGTCAATGTCTCTGGATCTATTTAGTTTGTCAGATTCCTTTGTTCATTAGCTTCTTCTTAAAGAAGGCTCTTCAACTTTTCCTGTAGTGCTGGTCTGGTGGTGATGAACACCTTTAGCTTTTTCTTATGTGTGAAGCTCTTTATCTGACCTTCAATTCTAAATGATAGCTTTGCTGGGTAGAGCAATCTTGGTTGTAGTTCTATGTTTTTCATCACTTTGAATATTTCTTGCCACTCCCTTTTGGCCTGCAAGGTTTCTGTTGAGAAATCAGCTGACAGTCGTATGGGTGCTCCCTTGTAGGTAACTAATTGCTTTTCTCTTGCTGCTTTTAAGATTCTCTCTTTGTCTTTAACCTTTGACATTTTAATTATGATGTATGTTGCTGTGGGCCTCTTTGGGTTCCTCTTGTTTGGGACCCTCTGTGCTTCCTGGATTTGTAAGTTGATTTCTTTCCCCAGGTAGGGGAAGTTTTCTGTAATTATTTTTTCAAATAGGTTTTCAATTTCTTGGTCTGTTTCTTCCCCTTCTGGCACCCCAATAATATGAATGTTGGGCCTCTTGAAGTTGTCCCAGAGGCTCCTTATAGTATTTTCATATTTCTGGATTCTTTTTTCTTTTTGCTCTTCTGGTTGGGTGTTTTTTGTTTCCTCATGTTCCAAATTGCTGATTTGATTCTCAGAATCCTCTACTATATTGTTGATTCCATGTCAATTATTCTTCATTTCAGTTCCTGTAGCCTTCATTTCAAATTGGTACTTTATTATGTTATCAGTTTTCTGAGTTATTTCCCTAATAGTCTGCTTAAACATCCTTATAAACAAAATTCTGAACTCTGTATCTGTTAGCTTGCTTGGATCTATTTCATTTAGTTCCTCTTCTAGAGATTTCTTCTGTTCTTTCCTTTGTGACATGTTTCTTTGCCTCCACATTTTAGCTGCTTCCAGGTGTTTGTTTCTATGTATTAGGTAGAGCTGCTATGTTTCCTGGATTTGTAGAGTGGCTTTGTGTAGTAGGTGTCCTGTAGGGTCCAGGGGCTCAGCCTCCTCATTTTCCTGAGCTGGGCCTTCTAGGTGCTCCCCTGTGTAGTCTGTGTGCACTGTCCTGTTGTAGTTGAGCCTTGGAGGCTGTTGGTGTCCCTGGGAGGAATTGATCCCCCAGCCAATCAGCTGTGAGGACCAGCTGCAACTACAGCCAAAGAGCTGCTGTGCTGGAGACACCCCTATGGCTCAGGATTTACTTCAGTGGAGCTTTGGTGTTCACCAAGTGCATCCTTGAGTGTGTCACTTGTGGATGTGGGAGGGTTGTAATCCAGCGTGGTTGAGTCTGAACACCAGGTGCACAGTCTCTGGGGCCTCCCGGGAGGTGCAAAGTCAGCCTCTGCCAGTGCCTTGCCCAGGGCCACCCAGCATGAGCTACACAGCAAACCGTAGTTGGCTGCTACTTGTGCTGGGCTTGGAGGTGTCCAGGAGAGGCCAAGCTATGAGCCAGTGCAGGCTGCCGCTAGTGCCAGGCCTGGGGCCACTTATCAAGCCGTATGGGGCAGCTGTTGCTTGTTTGAGAGATTTTAGGAAAGTCCTAAGCCTGAGGCTTGGGAGGCCCCTTGCACAGAAAAGCCCCTGGAAATGGCCTGGATGAGCTGCAGGTGGGGAGGGGCGGGGCCTCCGGGAATCACGGGGCGGGGCCAAAGGTGTGAGTCCGGTGCTGGCGACTCAAACATGGCGCCTGCCTGCCGGCTGTGCGGGGAGGACTCGCCAAAGGAGCCATGGCCTCTGCCAGCCCTTCTGCCTGGGAGGAAGCCGCCCCTCCGCCTCTCGCCGGGATCTCAGGCAGGTTAGTTCCTCCCCGAGTGTCCCGGGTCCTTTCAGGCTGCTGCCTGGCGCTGGGCTCAGAGGGAGCATCTGAGTGAGTCCGTGCCGGGCCCTTTAGAGGAGCTGCTGGGGCTCCCACAGCCTCCGCGACCCTCAGCACAGTCCCTGCTGGTTTCACAGCCTGGAGTTGTGGGGACGTCTCTTCCCGGCCCTGAGGCTCTGGGCTGGGGGCTTGCTGTGGGGCTGGGACCCCTCACTCCTCCGGGAACGCCCCCCCCCCGCCGAGATTCCCTCCTGGGTTTAAACTGTGGCACCGGGGGTGGGCCTGCGGCAAGTCTCTGAAATTCAGCCCCGATCCGCCTGCGTTCCCACCCCTCTTTCTGGTCTGGGTGCTGCTCCAGTTCCCTGGCTGTGGGGCTTCTGTTCAGCCAGATGTCAGGAGGCTCTGAGTGACGGTGGTTCTGTATTTTAGTTGTGATTTTGATGTGGTTGCGGGAGGCAGCGGGTGCAGCCCAGTCAGTGACCCTTCTCTGCCTCAAGTGGACGAGTGCTCCCCTTCCGACATTCAGTGTGGATGAGCTCCAGGCTGAGTGGCTCACTCCTCCTGCCCACACACTGGTGTGCCCAGTCCCTCTTTGTATGTGGACGCTTTGTCCTGCCCAAGGAGAGCTTCCGGGCAAGCCCAGTGGCTGGGATGCATGTGCTAAAAAATTGTTGATGGGTCTAAATTAATGATCCTATTGCACCCAAAATCAAACTGAGACCCAGAGAAAAGTGATGTGCCCAAGACACAAGGTGGGTTGATGACAGGGCTTGGAGAGTTCTCTCTTCCCAAGCTTTGCCAATGACTCTCAGCCCTCAATAAATGCAGTTCATAAATGTTCCTGGGTCTAAGTCCCTAAACAGGAGCAAAAAGCCCCATCTTTCAGATTCTCTTACATTTTAAAAGAGCATGTGTAAAAGCAATAACTTTCCTAAAGTTCCCAGATTACAAACTCTTTTAGGGCTGATCTTCTGTGTCTCCAGCCAATGCTGAATGGTGAGGGGACTCCAGACACACATCTATAGAAGTAACTTATTGGTGAAACTTCTAGTATTTTATTTCTATCGCATTTCTACTGAAAAGGAGTGTGATTACTCCTATGTTTTATTTTACTTTCTTTTTAAAAATTCTTTTCTTAAGGCTAAGCTTGAAGCAAAAGAAAACAGAGTAAATAATTGGTTAACATATAAAATCACCTACTTTCCAAACAATTATTGATCAGGGGAATGATCGTTTTGTGGTTTCATTGACTCTCCCCAAACCTCAATAACTTACTGTTGCAAAAGTAGAACCCCTTTGCCCCTTGGGGCGTGTCACTCATCTGGGAGACCACTGCGTCCTGCCAGGTGACCCTTGAGACTGTGGCTCTTGCAGGGAAGCAGGAATGGTTCACAAATGTCTGAGTGGGGCCAGCTTATTCAGGTTTTCCTCTGTGTGCAAAGTACAAGGAGGGGTTAGTAATCATTGCGGCAGCTGAGGCCACATGAAGGACTGGAGAATGGAGTGTCACTGTGCTGGACTGCTACCTGCTTGGTCATTGAGCCTTGCTTCCTGAAGCTTTGGGATTCAGTGCTGGTAAAGTCACAGAGGGCTTCCACCTCCCCATGTGTTCTATGCATTCTGATTCTGCTTAGGTCATCTCACTGGTCCCTTGCCATAACCTTAGAGTTGATATTACATCCATTTTAAAGATAAGAAAAACAGTTTTGGAGAGATTAGCAATTTCCCGAGGCAGCGTGGCAGAGCTGGGTTGCAGCCATATCTATAGCTGGACTTACCTGATCCCAAAGCCAGGATCCGAATCACTAAAGGACATGGCTCACGTACATAGCACATCGGAGACACCCTGAGATGCTTGGGGCCGGGCACCGGATCTCTTTATATTACTGTGCCCTAATCACTGGTGCAGTGCTAGGCTCACTGTCAGAACATGATTAAAACTTGTTGATTAGTAAAGGAATAAATGGATGACTGACCGAATGAGTGCACACATGCTTTCCAAAACAGCGCAGACTGAACTCAGGTATGTTACTGGGATACAGAAGTTGGAACTTTAAAATTCCACCAAAATATTTCTGTGCTTAAGTCAATAACTTTGCCACATTTGAACACTCAGTTTGGTGTCCAGATGTAATTTTTTAAAAAGCTAGTTTAATAATTCTAAGTGAGAAATGGCCTTGTGTTTTAGGCATCTCTGCCGTGTGAGACACAGAGGGCCTGCATTCTTGGTTCCAACAATTTAACTGCAATATGTCAGTTTCAAACAGGAAATCTGATCTGAGTTTGCAGCCCCCCTCTGCCTCTCTGGGAGTCGATAATTCACCATTTTAGGGCAACGGGCCCATTAACAGTGAACAGCTGGAGAATACACTCTTCATTGATCAGATAAACAAGTCATGAGATATTTTATTACAAACTGATGGACCAATTTAGCCATCTTTTCACCAGCAATGGACTTATATTGAATGTGAAATGGCAAGAAATTCGCTTCCTCTGGGAGCTATCCTAGGAAACACAGAGTGAAAGCTTATCACTAAAATGGCTCGTCTAACTGGATTTATATTGAATTCAACCCAAATTTAAATCAGACCTCTAATCAGCAAAAGGGTTACAGAACGGTGGTTGCCTTTTCTCTGTAAATTTTACTCTAAATCATTTGCAATATTTTATTTTACACTTATGCCATAGTTTTAGCCTTTTCTGGATGTTTCTTATTGAAATACATTAATTATATTTGTAAGTTACATAAGCATTATTTATCATAATTCTGAATTCATCTCAAGTAAATGGTTGAGGCAATTTTAAATTCATTTGATGATGGACATGAATTGAGTGAGAGGAAGGAGAGAGATCAAAGATGACACGGGACGTGTTGACCTGGTGGACGATGGCTTCCTTTGGGGAAGGAGACACTAGTGCAGCTGCAGGTCTGGGTGAAAATCTGTTTTGAATATGTCCATTTTGAGGTCTGCAAGTAGCAGTTATGTCAACAAGCCAACTCAGGGCAAGGGGTGGGGTGGGATGGAAATTTGGAGTACATTGGCTCAGAGGCAGGATTTAGAGGCCAGGACTACGTGGAGTCACAGAGGGGACTTCTGGACTTCTGTAGACTCGAGGAAGGAAGCTGGAGACCCGGCCCCGGGAAGCAACCTCATTTTCGACATTCAGTAGAGTATGAGAAGACAGGAAAAAAAGAGACTGAGAAAGGGACCTGTGAGGTATCTATAAGCTCCTCTCCTCCCCCAATATCTGAAATGTCACCAGGATGTTTTGAATTTGTCTGAATATTCAGGATGCTCTGTACCAGGTGGGTCGTTTCCAGGTGAAGCCTCTTTTCTTCTAGTATGTCTTTAATCACATCCTCTCCCCATTGTCTCTCTTGTCTCTTTCTGGAACTTTATCTTGACTGACAATGTTTCTTAATTGATTTCTGGGTAACTTTCCCTCTGTGATCTGGTGGGTTGTTTGACCTTTCCTTGGGTCTCTGACAGTGTTGAATTCACCCCTTGCATTCTATTTTGGCAATCTCATTTTCAATTCCCACCAGTTCTTAACAATCTCTTTCTAAAGGCCTGACAGCCTACTTCTATATAATAACACTTTTCTTGGATTATAATTAAAAATGTGTATCTTTTCCTTGGCTAGTGTGGCTTGGTTGGGCATCGTCCTGTGCACCGAAAGGTTGGCCATTTCATTCCCAGTCAGGGCACATGCCTGGGCTGCAGGCTTAGTCCACAGTAGGGGCCACTCAGGAAGCAGCTGATGTCTCACTCTCACATTGATGTTTCTCTCTCTCTCTCCCTCTCCCTTCTTCCCTCTCTAAAAAAAAAAATTAATAAAATAATCTTTTTAAAAAAGTGTGTATTTTAACTTTTCTTCTCTTCTTTAGATTACTTGCATTCTCTAGTGTCAGTGGAAGATGTTCAGCATCTTTCTCTCCCTCTGCGATTACTACGGTATCTGTGGTCATCCAGTGCTCTTTCCTCCTTTTCCCCTGGCTCCAAATTCCTCTGGGAGCCTGAGCCCCTACAGGAAGAGCTTGACTTCTGAGCCCTGGCTGTGGGTGATGCTATTGCCACCAGCTTCCTGAGACCATAGTAACTGATGACCTGATTCCTGTCCCAGGGCCTCTCCCTTAACCTAGGAATGCCCCCCCCCCCGGCAGTGGGATGTCTCAGGATGCCAGTTGGGAGGAAGCTTTACTGTTAACTGCACCCTCACTCCCCATTTTCTTCTGGGGTAGGATATCCCCACCTGGCATCATCTGCCCACCCAAATCCCAGGTCCGTAATGGTATCCCTGCCACTCTCTGCACCATTATGGTTGTGGCTCACTGTGTGCAAACTCTCTGCCATGTCAAGCATGTTCAGTTGAAGTGTGTGTGTGTGTGTAAGCTTGCAATCTCAGTCTATCATTTTAACCCATAAGTCTGTAAACTTGGTTGATAATTGATTACCATGACCAGTAAATAATCCTGACCAATGTTGGAATATTGCTGATCCATTTACAGTGTACACAGGAAGTCCTCTTAGCCACACTGGGAGGAGGTATTGGTACAATTTTCCTTGTTTAAATGTCTTCATTCAACATGCTCCTTTGCTACCTCATGGACAAGTGCTCTTGGAGGCACTGTGCTAACTTCACACACTGCAAACTGCTACAAGTTTCCGAGGCTCTCAGACTGGACTGATCTCTGAGGGCTGCTGGGCTCTGTACCTGAAATCCCATATGCCCACCTTCACCTGCCCAGTTCACTCCTGGTGCTCCCTCCTCAAGGACCACCTTTGGGAAGGTTGGGGGCTTGTATTCCATACTCAGAGGGAGGCCAGATCCAATTTTGATCTTCCCTCTGTTGCTGGTTTCTGACTTTCTAGACCTCAGCTCTCTGGGATGCTCACCCCCCATGACTGCTCTGCTCAGTTGTTCCAGAGCTCAGCACTCTTCCAGGACCTCTTGGAGAGTGATGGTTCCTTGGCCACATGACCCATGACAAGCCCGTCAGCTCCTCTCTCTGGAGAAAACAAGAGAACTGAATGCATGGGAGGTGCCATCTCTGGACACCAGCTGCACCATTAATGGCAGTTCCTCCTCTCCCTGCAGAAGGCTTTTTCTCTTTCCTGAAGATGCACTTGCTTCCTCAGGGCAGTCCCTCCATGGTGGACCTCCAAGCCCAGGTCGGCCTCTCCTCTGCTTCTCCCTGGGAAGCTGGAGCTCACCTTTCTATCACTCAGGGAGACAGTGTTTGGCACACAGACTTATAGTCATGTGAAACATACAATTTTCTTTGATCACGAACTCATTTAAAATGTGAATGGTATCTAGGGGAATGTGAAAGCATGAATTCACAAAACTGTCTCATTCAGCAAAACAGGTCAGCAGGCTCTTTATTTGGAAACAAGGTTTGCTGTTACATGGAGATTCTCAAAGAAAAAAATGAATTAAAAATTATAATTCAAACTCATATGATATAAATTGTTCTTCTCCTAATCAATTACAGCATCATGATACTTTTTAAAAAAGGTAACATGGTTTCCTTGGATCCTGAGTTAGTCAGATATAAGTAATAAATGTGGACGTATCTGGGTTTATGTACTAATGTTTATTATAAATTGGAAAATTTCTCAGGGGACAAGGAACATAAATTAATCTTGTAGTTTTTGATGTCTTAAAGTAAAAAGAATGAATTGAACAATAACTCATTGATATTAAGAAAATATTAGACATATCCTGCAGTTTATTTTTTCTATTGCTGAAAACATTTGGGATTTGAACAACTATTTCTTTTAAAGTATAGACAAAAAAGATTGTACTTCTGACAAGAAGGCTCTGGGGAGCCAGAGCCTTGCATGGAGGAAATGAGTCTCGCCGAAGCCAGGGCACCTTCCTGCCTGCTCTCCAGTGGCTGTCTGGGTCTCTGACCCACAGCTGGCCACACTTGAGCTCCTTCCTTTACTGGAAAAGGCATTTCAGCATCAGCAGTGGGAGGTGCCACCTTCCATCTCTAAGAGTCCTGATCAAATCTTGCCCAGGTTAGAGGCATCTCAAGTTAATGCTGATCCGACCCCCACCTTTAGTTCCTGTGGTGGCCATGCCAGTGAACTTGGCTTCCATACTGCCCTTGGGCACCATGCTGAGGGCATCCAGCCACACACATACGGAAGCAGGACTATGTAACCTACAGTCCTGGTTCATGCTCTCTAATACCCATTTGTACTGACTTTGCTGTTTTTTGGTTTTATTTTTGTGCTTTTTTTTTGGGCAATTGTCTTCAAAATTGAAATGATCCGATAACAATTAATCTGGAATTTTTGACTATTTGCAAGATCAACTATGTCAGTTTTATGCTCCAATGGTTTATGGGAGTCTTTAGATTGTGCAAATGATCAAAACTACTATATCACATTGATTGCTACAAATAAATACAGCCTGAAGAAGTCTGCCCCTAAAATAGCAAATAAGAGAGGCAAGATGGATTGCCTTATAGTTGCTTTAGATACAAAAATCAATAGGGTAATTCAGGGTCGAAGGAGAAATACTAGATTTGTCAAGTTCACTTATTAGTATTTATATTTAAAACTGAATAACATAACTATTGCTCATCTTTACTCTGTGGATATCTAGCAGAAGCCAAGAATTTTCCTTAAATGTAAAATAAAAATAAATTCCAATTCATAAGTTGGCCAATTCATTAATGGTTTTCAAAGTTTCAAGTGTAAACAGTTCTTAATGACAAGTGTAAATGTTCTTAATGATTACAAGCTGATCATTGTGGTGAAAATATACTGACTACAGATGCTAAATATATAGTATAAATATAATATAGCCACTGTTTTCAATTTGTTCCAGGAAGAAATACGAACAAACTTGTCTCTGTGGTGGCCAAAAACGGGCACTGTTGGGTAACTTAGGCAGCCTGTGGAGGCATAGGGGGGCCTGTATCTGCGCAGAGGCATGAAAACACTGCAGCACTGGAAGGGGCTGTTTTACTGTCATTCACAGGACACAGTGTAATTTGGACACATGGCCCTAGGAATACCCGTTGAAAGCGCAGGTCCATTTACCTCCCAGTCCAGCTGTGTGGGCAGCACAGAGCATGCCGCCAGTGAATTTCATTTCCTGGCAGAGTCATCTTGGTTGTAGACTCTGAACTGACTGGTTTTGTTTCCATTGCTGCTGATTCGATGAGTGGCCCATTGCAGCCCCAGTTAAGCCCAGGAAGCAGCTCTCCTTTTAGCAGACTCCACCTCTGAGAGCGCTTGGTGTCCTCAGCCCAGACACCCCACATAGGCTCTCATGGTGCCTGGAGTGGAGCTCTGCCTGCCCATGGCCAGCCTCTGTGTCACTGAAGGGTGCTTGGAAACATGGAGGGCTTTGCTCCCCTTGAATCCCGAGGAGCTGGAACAACATCAACAAGGCAGCTTGACCAATACAGGATGTTTCAGCCAATGATGGAGGAGATGAGTGTCTCCCACTCTTTTCTGGAGATTGATCTTAGAAGGAGGATGGGTCCTCAGACTGTCATCTTGTTTCCTTACTTGTAGAGGTAACCTCTACCTCTTGTCAGAGGCAACTGTCAAACCTGTGCCAGTGATTTGGGTCGGTGGGCTACAGCAGTTGCTAACATGACATTGAGAAGCGGCCAAGCCTGGGTGATGGGCATGGATGGGAAGGAGGGCAGAGGGCTCCAGCCTTGGCCAGCAAGGGCACTGCGGGTTTCTTCTCTGCCAGTTCTCTGTGGACACTGTCCACCTTGGCATTTTGTCCTGGTGATGCTCTGATGTTCCGAGTGGACATCCCATGTGGACATCTGCAGGAAGCATTTGTTGAAGCAACACTTGCATTTGGCTGGGCCCATCCGTTAATACATGAGTGTGATGATTGTGTTTGCATGGTGGGGTAATGGAGGCTCTAGAAGGCTACATGGGTGATGTTCTCCTCACAGACCCTGGAGCAGGCCTCCAGTAGGCTCTCACTACAGATGGTTGATTTAGGATAAAAGGTCTGGAGAGGAAGGTGGAGTGTGAGCGAGGAAAGGGGGACAGAGGGATGCATGTAGGAGTGGACATCTGAGGCCCACACTCAGCCCACCATGTCTGAAATGGGGAGAGCCAAGGAACACACAACCATGACAGGAAAGGTCTGGCACAAAGAAGGCTCAGAATGGTCATTCCTGTGTCATGAGCATTCATGTACATGGGCCGTGTGAATGAATGACACTGATGCACTCAGGACTTGGAGCTGTGGCACCGTGAGTGCAGGCTTGTCCCTGAGCAAAGGCCTTTCAATCCCTTCCCTTTGGAGTGAGATGGTCTCACAGTTGAAGGCACAGTTGGAGGATTCTGGGTCGTGGAGAGAAAGACATGCTCTGAGCAGCTTTCCTGTTCTGATTCAGGAAAGCTTATAGTGTGCACTTGAGTCAGACACAGGGGAAATGGGCAACTATCAGGGACTCTTCCATAGCTGGGCTCTTCCATAGCAGCCTCTTGTAGAGAAGAACATTCTGGAAACCTGTGTCACTGAGCTCCAATGAGCCTCTGCACTGTTATAAACATCTCTCACAAAAACACTGCCCGCACTGGGGAACCTAGGGCAGAGCCTCTCAGGCGACAGTCTCCACAGGAGGAAACTCCTGTGACTGCCAGAGAACATTCTTTTTCATTCAACACAGTCTGAGAGAGGTGGCTGGGCTCTGCAGAGGGGTGCAGAAGATGGCCAGCATAAAATTCTAATGAATTGAGCCATTATTGGATTTGTCCACTGGCCTATCCTGGTGACAAATGGCTCCTGTGAATACAGCAGGGACTTCAAGGGGATGCCGTGGATTCCTGCCTCCCTCACCTGCCCCTCCCCACTCTATCCTAGCTGCTGAGCTGCTGAGTGCCTCACAAAGAAACACCTACTTATTTATTTGTTTACTTTTGTGCAATAACATTTTTTTAAAAGTCAAGGTGCAATAAGGAAGAACTGATGCCAAGGGCAAGGAGCAATGCCTCCTTCCGGGCCGGTGGCCTGGACTGGGCATCGATCTGTAGCTTTCATAATGAACTCTAATAACAGCTCTATTACTGCCCGCCTGCCAATTGGCCCAGGCGCCCTCAAATTAGCCACAAAGAAGCCAGCCTGTCAATATTAATTCCACCACAGAGATTACTTGTTCTGGGGGAACAAAGGTGTTCTGGCTTGGGCAGAACAACTTAACTCCTTGTCTCATAAAATTTAAGCTGCTATTGATCGCATTCTTCTATTGTGCGAGGGATTAAACACACGCACGCGTGCGCACGCACACTCACGCACACACACATACACCCCCCACACACACACACTCGGGGCGTGCACCGCCTGCGCCCCCATCACTCATGCAGGCCCAGCCCCTCCTCCCTGCCTGCAGGAGTCATTCAGCAACACGAAGCAAATTAAATCAATGAATTCATCCTAGCAGATGGCCACTTTAACACTCAGTTAGCCTTTAGATAATTGAGCGTTGACTCCGGAATCATAAAATGGATGGCTCGTTTGTACATTTTACTGAAATAGATCGCCGAGGTTAAATAAATGAAATCCCATTTGTCAGGCGGTAATAAATGGTCTCCCCTTCTGCAAACAGCTCTGTTTGGCCTAATAAATACAGGGACGTTACAGTGCTCCTCCCTTGATAGGGTTACAGCTTAATGAAATGGTCTTCCCTCTGCTTGTTTCTGCCTCCTCCTGCACCGCGCGATAAGTAGCGAACCAACGAAGCTTGTAATTACAATCTTACAGAAACCCGGCCAATCTGTATATAAATCTCACCCTCCAATTACAAGATGTAATAATTTTGCAGTCAAGCTGGTAATGAGGTCTAATACTCATGCCTGCGATAATCCCCGCTGGATGCTGACTCTATCAGATGTTAGCTTTGTAATTATACTGGCAGAAAATCATTATTTCATGTTCAGCAGAAAAATGAGGTTGGTGGGAAGTTAATTTTCTCTATGCTCTGTGAAGCATAGACAAAATTTTAATGATTTAATCATTATGGTTATCCCTTTTGCAATTGACCCGCGTTACTTGTGTAGAAACATTGGCACATTTAAAAGTCCCTGTTACCCGATAAAGCTTGCCAGGTATGCAGCTTTTAATGTAAGAATAACTGTATACAATTAAACTATTACCCTACTGATAGGGAAAAGTCATTTTATTTTTAGTTTTCATTATTTGTGGGTATGATTCGGGGAAATGTTTGTGTCTTGCCCGCACTGTAATAAATGGCTAATTTTAAAAAAATTGAATTATGCTTTCCTGATTATGTCAGCCCCACAAAATATCATCATAAAAGAGCAACGCAAGCAGATGATTTTTATGTGTGGGCCTGAGAAGTTATGGCCACTGTGTCTCTCACAGAGTAGGGACAAAAATGGGGGAGTGGCCAACATCCCACTTCAGGAATGTGATTTCTCGAATACAAGGTTTTGTATTTCTAAATTGGGCTGGAGGGGTGTTTAAAACAATGCACTTTTAAATATAATGGAAATAATTTGCTTGTGACACTACTTTCTTTCCATAGTTTGCTAACTCTTCAGTGACATAGGGAAAAACACACACCACACACCACACACTCACATACACCCACACACCCACACCCACCCACACACCACACACACACCCACACACCCGCACACCACCCACACACCCACCCACCACACCCACCCACACACCCACACCAGTTTCAAGCCAAGTACAGACCAGGGAAGATGCGTAGCAGGCACCGCGCCCTCGGTAGCAGTAGGGACAGTCTTTGGAAAACTTTCTCCCAGAGCTATATTTTGCGGTAAAACTGACTTAGTCCTGAGGCTCCTAAAAATGTCAGACGATGATTCTGCTGCCTGGTCAGCTGCTGCCGGTGGCTTCGCTCCTCTGCTTGTGTCTGCGCCAACTTGCTCTGCGCCGGCCGAGCTAAGGGGCGGGGGCCTGGTTCACGGAAGGGAGGCAGGCCTTTGGGTGTGCTGTTCCCGCTCCAGGGGGAAGCAGGCCTTTGGGTGCGCTGTTCCCGCTCCAGGGGGAAGCAGGCCTTTGGGTGCGCTGTTCCCGCTCTCACTGGCCCTTTCCCTGCTTGTCCTCTCCTGGGAAAGTCAAGTCTCCTGAAGCAGACTGGCCCATGTTCCCAGGACCACTGGCTGCCTTGATGGGCTCCAGGGGCCCAGCCGGGCTGGGAAGGGCGTGGGCACAGCTGCGAGAGAAGGAGCCTTGCAGGCAGCAAGCTGGTGGCCCTTCTGGGAAGAGGAAAGTTCCCGGTGGTAAATCAGCCTCAGACCTTCTCCATGATGGGCGTGGTTAACAGTGATGCTTGGGTGGGAGGGATGGGCTCCAGGGTAAGCGCAGTGTCAAAGCCCCAGCCCAGCCATGTGACAGGTGTCCCAGGTTACGGTGTCTGTGAGAGTTCATTTTATGGGTCAACTTGACTGGATCGCGGGGCACCCAGATACCTGGTAAGACATTATTACCCTGTGAGGGTGTGTCTGGGAGAAGTGAGCATTTCTGGCGGTGGACTGAGGGAGCAGGTGGCCCTTCGCATTGTGCTCAACATCACCGAGTCCTTTTCAGGCCTGGATAGAACTGAAGGAGGAGGCAAGGAGGATTCATCCCTTTGCCTGGCTGTAAGCTGGGACATTAGCCTTCTCCTGCCTTCACACTGAGACTTACACCATTGGTTCTCCTGGCTCTCAGGCCTTTGGACAAGCCTGGGCCTCCATCGCCAGCTCTCCCGAGTCGCCAGGGTGCAGATGGCAGGTCTTGGGACCTCTCTGACTCCAGAGTCTTTTGAGCCAATTCCTTGTAATAAATCTATCTATCTAATCATCTGTCTAATTACCTATTATCTATCCATCAATAAATCACCTATCAATTTATTTATTTCTATTTCTATTTAATTACATATCTATTATCTAATTATCTATCATCTATTTTATATCTAATCATATATCTATTATATATCTATCATCTATCTATTATCTATGTATTTATTAGTTATCTATCTATCTATCTATCTATCTATCATCTCTCATCTATCTTCTATAGGCTCTGTTTCTCTGGAGAACCCTATCCAACACAGTGGTTTTAATTCAATATGCATTTCTGGAAACAAGAGTTAAGCTGCAGAATAAGTGAATTTTCTATAAAGTGAAGAGCTTAAAAAAAAAATGACAGACTTTTGTGGCTGAAACAAAAGAGAGGTGTGCCTGAGCCATATGGCAGTATGTCCATTGAGCAGACCCAGAGGAATCATCCTAGCTTCCCTACAGCAGCCTCCAGGCTGTGGTCCTTGGCAGTCATCCTCAGCTCAACATTTCCTCTGAAGGAAGGTGATTTAGTGGCTTTGACACCAGTCTTACTTATGTTTCTCAGACTGTTTTATTTTCTCTTAGTTTTTGTAAATTCCTTCATCTTTTACGGAGGCAAGAAAATACATGCATGTACATAAGTAAAAAGGAAACAGTAATTATAATGAAAAATGAGATGTTTGGGTGACTGTGGGATGCTTGGGACAGATGCCTGGCACTGACATTTGAGGTCAGAGAGGGCACCTGCTCCCAGGGCCCCCACTGTGCACCCCTTGCCCCAGGAAGACCTTGCCTGGAGTTAATTACAAGTGGGGGCTGAGTAGTCAGGCAATCTGGGTTTGAGTCCTGGCTTGACGTTTTGCTCTGAGATTATAGACTAGGCACATATTCTCCCCTGAACTGGTTAATGACCAATTGTCCTTATTCTTGAAGTTCTTATGAGAATTAAATGCATAGACCATGCATGGAAAATAGCAATTCCTTAGAAAATGTTAGCCGTTATTTAACCTGAATTTGGGGTCAACCCTACATATGTATAATGATGTATAATGTATCTCCTAGTGGGAGGGAACATTCCAGAAGCATGTTGTTGGCCAGCCACCCTGCTATGGAGGTGGGTGTGGTGCAGGGGCCATGAAATGGTGAGGAGATGGACTCCATCCCCTCTGAGTGCCCAAGATATGGTTCCCCATCTTTACTTGCAGCAGTAAAATGTTGCACTTGAAAGAAGTTTCAGACACCTACAAGCCCAGTGATGGGAAGACAGACGCTTCTTATAAATCGGGCTTCTAGGATTTTAGTCCAAAGCTGGTTTTGCTGGGAGAAGTTCTCTGCTGTGTAGTTGAAATAGTTTTTAAGAATACAGATTTTGAAGTAAGAAAGGCAGGGCCTTTCTCTTCCATTTGTTGGTCTGTGACTCAAGGAAAGTTACTTGAAGTCCTTGAGACTCAGTACCTTATCTCTAAAATACAGAATTAACAACTTCCTATAGCTGTTGTGAGGAAGAAATTAAAAACTTACATAACATAGTAACCAGAGAACTTGGCACCTAGAACATAATCAATGAAAACACAAACCTGAAGGAAAAACAGGGCTCTTCGCTCCTCCCTAAGGCCCATTTCACTAGGATACTTCATTAGACAGACATTGCACACACTCACACCTGCATGTGCACATGCATATATGTGAACACACATGCATATGCACAGACATGCATATGCACACATATATTCATGCAGACACCTGCGCCACATATGCATACACACATATATACATTCACCCACACATGCAAGCACATGCACACACACACAAACATGCATGCACATACATATGCAGACCACAAAGCTTGTAAAAGCAATGCAGATCTTCTTGAATATAAATGGAACTTTGCTGAAATTCCCTCATTTAGTGGCAGAGGACAAGTTTATATCATGTGATGCTCAACAAGCCATATTTCCATGCCCTTCTGCTTGAGGTCCCAGCCTCCCAGATGCCTCTTTCTACTGCTCTCTCCTTCTGGAACCTTTCCCCTGCTGTGCTTTCCACTGAGGCAGTCCCACATTGTCTTGTGCAGAACAGTCTTCCACCCTCTCGTGGCCTTTTCCACATACAGTCCCACCCACCAATCCAAGAAGGAAAACAAGAGTCTGCACAGACCCTCCTTAGGAGGTGAGGGGAAGAGACTAAATGTTTTCATGTTTTTGTGCCTGACACTATGACTATCATGAAAAATACAAGCATTCTTTCAGAATACTAATAACTATGTCAATTTCTGAAATATGTTTCCTATAATGTAATGGAAGACAATTCTGTCGTTTGTAATCACCAAATTACAAATCTCCATTTATATGTGTTAGTTCAGTTAGTTAGATTGTTTTCCATTGAAGTGAATGAGCCCAGGACAGAAGACCGAGTTTCACACCCTGGGGCTCAGGATCCTGGGTCACCTGTGAAATGAATACAGAGTACTTACCTAAATTCCTGGACTTGAAAATCCTGTCTCAGGCAGTGGCAAATATTTAAAAACAATGACCCCAAATCTCATTTATTAAAAGTTCACCACCTTAAAATCTGAAAATTCTATTTCTGTAAAACCTTTCATAATCGTATATTAAAAAAAGATAAGATTCTCCATGGGCAAGCAACTATTTTCTCAACATTTTCTGTTTTGTTTTTAAATCACTATCACAAATAGTTATTAAAACTGTATCAGAACGGCACTTTTGATTCTGATATATGCCAAAATACATTTTATCAAATATTTATAGCACAGTCATCCATTAAATACGTGAACTATCAATTTGTACTGCTCTGGACTCAGTTTGGCGAGGTGTGGGATTAGGAATGAGATTTAAGGAGAAGCCAAAGGGTACATTTGTTTATGATAAATATTTTAAGTATCTGTTATGAAATGTGACCAACCCTGTCTGCACTTTGATGACTGATTTCTATGTTTTATCACTCCCTCCCACCCCAACTTGTTTTCAGACATTTTCAAAGGAAACGGAAATGATCTTTCTTGCCCTGAAATATCTGAATCTGACATGGAGGGAGGGATTCTCCTGTAGCACTGGAATTAAGAGTGAGGAGGTTGAAGAAGAATAGCCCCCCCCCCCCCCCCAGCCAAAGGCCCTATAATGGGAAGCTGTAAACAGTCCAGACATCTTACAGCAAATCCACAAGGTGGGCTGCAACAGCGTCAGGCAAAAACATTTCTCAGTACTTTGCTTATGCCATACAATACTCAAAATAAGGACATCATTTTGGTAAGAAATAATCCTTTTTTCTTAGTGCCCCTGACCTGGGGATATACAATTTAAAGTTGATTTCAGACCTCAGGCTTACTTAACTTTTATAAGATTTACTTTAAGATAAAACATTTTCTTTTACACTCAGAATAAGTATTTATTGACATTCATTTAGAGTCTTGTTTTTAGCAGATTGCTTTTTCCCCTGGAGGAAATTATTTGAAATTTGGATTAGAGGGAGATTTTTTGTCAAATTTGAAGTCCTTTTAATCATAATAAAACATGTTGGAATGGTGTTGAACATGTTTATTAAAAAATACATGCATTTACTTTGGCAAGAAGATTTCCAGGAAATGCCAAGAATTTCCAGGCACTTTTTTAGATTCTCCAGTAATAAGTGATCATCCTGGTGTTTTTTTAAGTGTGTGAATTGCCTCAACTCATTCTGTATCAAGAAATCTAGGGAGAATAAAGGGTTGTGTCACACCCCCACAATTCCTTTCATTATACTAACTTACTTTAAGATGATGTTGGTAAATGGTCACAGAATTATAGGTTATTGAGGGAAACATGGATGTCATTTATTTTATTTTCAACAAGTGACCCAAAACTTTATCAGAATAATGAGTAAAAACACATCTTACTTTTAAATACCATCACAATGAAAGGGATCCAGTAAAATCCTGACAATATTCAATTTGCTAGTGATGAACTCTTTTACTTTTTCTTCCTCTAAGGATGTCTTAAGTTTCCCTTCATTCCTGCAAGATAGTTTCACTGGCTAGAGAATTCAGTTTACGACTCTTTTCTTTAAGCCTTAAAAAGATGCTGTGCCAGTTTCTTCTGGCTGCCATGGTTTGAAACAGAAAATCTGCAGTCATTCTGTTTCCCTTATCTGTGATGTGCTATTTCTCTTTGATTGCCTTCACATTTTATTTTTATTTTTATTTTTCAGTGGAGTAATTATGCTATGTTTGTGTGGTTTTGTTTGTTTTTTATTTAGCGCATTTGGGGTTTGCTTGTCTTGTTGTATGTGGAGGTTTGTGTTTTTCACAAAATTTGGGACACTTTCAGCGATGATTTCTTCAAATACTTTTTTAGCCACACTTTCTCCTTTCACTCTGAGACTCCAATGATATGGATGTTGGACCCTTTGTTATTACCCCACATCTTCATAAAGTTCTCTGCATTTTTCCTCAGTATATTTTCTTTCTGTTGTTCAAGTTGGATAAACTCTATTGATCTTTTCTCAAGTTCACTGATTATTTCCTGTTATGTCCACTCTACCCCCCCATCAGGCAGTGTTTCACAGATTGGATCTTTCAGTTCTAATATTCCCATTTAGTTATTTTTTACAACTTCTATTTCTTTGTGGTGATTTTCTTTTACTTTTTTCAAGGCAATTTGTAATTGATGGAGAATTTTTATGACGGCTCCTTTAAAATCCTTGTCAAATAATTCTGACATCTGATTCATTTTAGTGTTATCATCAGCTGATTATCTTTTTTCATTCTAGTTGTGATTGCTTTATTTCTAGGTATCATGAGTGATTTTCTGCTGTACCCTGGACATTCTGTTTGTTATGTTAGGAGGTACTTGGTCCTATTTAAGTTTTCTATTTTAGAGTGAATCCATCCTGCTTAGGTGTAGCATGTAAGGTTATGCCTCCCTTTGTAAGATGTGACTCCAGTGATAGTTTAATTTTTGGGCCTTTGTGATGCTATTTGGTCAGTGTGGTGTAGCCAGTGCAGGAAGGTTTCCACTGGCCTCTGCTGGCATTTCCTGCTGGGTGGAAGGGATTCCCATTCAGTGTTTCATTGGACAAGAGGATCTTCAGTTCAGGAGGGTGAAGAGACTTGTCTGGCTGGGCACTTGGGATTTCTTCAAGTACCCCTGGCTGCCCTAGGGTCTCTAGGCAGGGGAGGAAGCCTCAATCCAGCTCAATATGTAGGGAAGTGAAGACAAATGAAACTGTAGGATGAAAAGTGAAAGAAGACTGTGTACCACAAGTGGGACTGGGACTGGGTTGTTTCCACTGATGATGAGATATCTCCAAAACTGGAAGTTAAAGGACAGCAGGTGTCAGGAAGGCAGAAAGACATGCTGACTCTACGCTACTCTCTGTATGTCCTCTGTTGCCACATTTTAACTGAAAAACCATTTGTGTAGGCAGATAGTATTTTAATATATCTGCATGATTTCACAAGAGACTGAAATCAAATTAAATCACATTGTTATGGTATATTCCTCACTTTTTAAATTAGCAAAATACTCATGGGTCCAATGACATATTTTCCAGGGTAACTTTATTAATCTCTGGACAGAAAACACATGAAATGCCTAAAGGGCTATCCCTAATCAATGACTCACCTTTATCAACAAGGTCGCACCTATGGTGAACAGCAGCATCTCCATGGCTCTGCCTGTGGCCCCGAGGTGAGGCACTGTCTTTATAGCACAGAGTAAGACTGAGCTAGTTTTTTCTTGTTCACAATGAAAGAACAGAAGGTACAATGTAGTATCCAGAGTTTGTCTGATTCACCAGTAGTATCGGGGGCTCTTGGTTTTTGGAAGAGGCACTGGAGATGGGGAGAGAAGCTGCCAAAGGTGTAGGGATCCCCAAGGGGGCTACCTGGTACCACCGTGTGCTTCAGGTTGGGGGAAATATGTCCTAATTTTTTTGGAAAGCTTATGGTTAAGATCAATTCTGAATTAAAGAAACTGACTTTATTTTTTAGAACAGTTTTAGATTTACAGAAAACTTAGTAGAAAACACAGAGTGTTCTCATATGTTTCCAACTTTCCCTGTTATCCACATCTTGCATTAGCATGGTATAGTTTTTACAATGAATGAACCAATGTTGATACATTATTATTAACTAAAGTTCCATTAGGTTTCACTCCTGGTGTTGTACACTCTATGGGTTTTGACAAATGTCCTCTATCCACCCTTATAGTTTCATACAGAGTATTTTCACTTCCTTAAACCTCCTCTATGCTGTCTCTTCATCCCTCCTCACCCCACCCCTGACAACCACTGATCTTTTTCCTGTCTCCACAGTTTTACCTTTGTTAGCAGGTCCTATCATTGGAATTATACAGCACATAACCTTTTCAGATTGGCTTCTTTCACTTAGCAATAGGCATTTAAGTTCCTCCATGTCTTTCGTGGCTCATTTCTTTTAGAGCTGAATGGTATTGCATTGTCTGGATGAACCACAGTTTATCTGTCCTTTCACTTACTGAAGGAAAAGCATCCTGCCTCATTGACTTTTTTTTTTTTTTTTAAAAGCATTAAAGTTAAGATAAATTGTGCATTTTAAAAGGAAGAATACTTTGGGGGCGGTCTCTGGATTTTGACTTCTTTGAGCCTAAGTTTTCCAAGCTGCAAGCCAACTGGGCAAAGAAAAAAAAAAAAGAAAAAGAAACAAAAAGCAATAAATATTTATGAATTGTTTTTAGGTCTATAGATGACAAGAATTTGACTTGCCAGTTAGGTCAAGGAGCAAGTGAAGTAAATACTAAACATGTTCCATTTCTAACAGATAACATAGTTAAGCTACTTTACAGCAATAATAAAGGTACACGTTACAGACCATTTAAAACATCTGACCATGTGAAATGAACAAAAATCCACGATAACACTGAACAGGGATTTGCTAGAAGGCACTCCTGCATCGCCAGGTCTGCAGGACACAGGCAGGACAGCACCTAATCACCTGATGAGAAGGACTGAAGATTCACCTCTGTTGTCACCAAGAAAGAGCATGATGGGGAGGGTCCGGGGTCTAAGGCCCAGAAATATGGAAAAATCGAGGAAATTCCCATTAAGCAAGGCACTGCTTTGTGCTTTTCTTCTTTAGTTCTTACTTTTTTTCATGTTAAATTTACCTTGGCTTACAACAAAGTTTGAGCACTATCTTGAAACACATAGGACTAAACAACGATCTCACTTGTTAGTGTAAATAATGATAACACTGGTTCTTCATTTATTCTGTGTATAATTATACAGGTGTAACAGGCCCAATCACTCTTGATGAGAAGCGTGTCATCCACAGCTGCTTTAGAGGCAGGATTTTTTGGGAGGAACATTGTTAATTTTTTTTAAAAAGCCAATAATTTGAACATAAACAGATCTAATTATTTCTCTCATCTTCGTCATCACTATAGATGTTACATTACTTCCAGCCTGAACAAAATAAATGAGAATTCACTCCATAAGTGAAACTAGGGCTATTCTGCAAATGAAAACATGGGTTTGACATTTAGGAAGGGAGAGTCACTGCGTCTCCAGAACACACCGTCTCCCATTAGCCGTCACGTAGATGTTGTCCGTCAAAACCTTTTGCATCTGGCGCTGACACCATGCAAAACGCGTTGATTGAAACTTCCAGTCACACTTGGAAAGTTGGGCAGATGGTGTCTCTTCATATTTAATTTCTTTTCCCCCAATATTTTTTCCTGAAACTGCAGCTCCAGGCCCTCGACCCCCCAGTTCGATACTGTTTTTTGTTAATAGATCTAATCGGCAGCGTGTTAAACAAGAGAGGCCCTTTCTGTATGCAGTGTTAGGACAAGTGCAGGCCGGCTGGAGATCACCAGAATAAACAACTTGCCGATTCAATTACAATGCAGCCCGGCTTTTATCTGCCTGTGACATCATTTCAATCAAAATGTAAAATAATACAATCCAATAGTTGCAAGAGGGAGAGATAGGACACAGGCGGCTGCACTTAGTCATTTAATAAAAGGAGTAGAGGAGGGTAGGGCAGCCCTCCGCTGACAGCCGGCGAGGCTCCCAGTTCCAAAACTCCATTACCTGCTCTAATGGTATTCAGCAAAACTGAGTGCAGGAAATTGTCTATTACTTTTTATTAGTGGAAGCTGTTATGGAGGATACAGCCTGCTGCACTGTTTTTTTCTTTGTTCGTTTAATTAACAAAAGCATGAAATCTCCCTATTGGCAGCTTTCTCCACACAGCTTCTATGGCTTTCCCCTCTGAGCAGGGGCTTTATTCATTTTCTTTGTCTCCTTTGAATTTTTTTTTAACAGTGATGTTTTTCAAGACCCGCAAATCATCCTGAGAAGAAAAACGTAACTCAAGGGCAAATATAGGCTCTAAAGTGCTTAGGCTGCTAAAACAAGCAGGAGGCACTTCCTTCTCTGCAGCACTTTTGTATGGAAGTTTCCCTTTCAGTTCTGAGAGTTTTACAGTCCTCGGGGACAGTGACACTGAGCGGCACCTGCTTTGTGTCAGGGTGATAAAAACAACAATAACCAGCTCTATCCATCGTGACTGAAAGCCAAGAAGAAAGAGAAAAAAAGGTCAAGTTTTAGAAAGGGCACCAAGTGTGTCATAAAACCACATCCCCGAGCCCCGGCCAGTCTGAACATTGACTGTGGCCCTTGAATAGCCCATTTTGCTTAATCAATGAGTTCATTGTTTTTCCTTGAACTGTATTTAGTTTATAGAAAGCAATCATTTTTAAAAGGAAATAATCCATTATCCTTCAATATTTTTGATCATTTCATATACCAAGCGGATCGGTCAAGCAAAAGCTGGCTTGAATGAGCCTTAAAATGAGGTGGCATGAAGCAGCATTTTATGAGATGGCCCTGAGATATTTAAATTTTTCTCATGAGTATTTGGAGGACTGTGAGACTCCAGCTTTGGGACAGTAAGACTTGGCTTTCCCTGCCACAAGGCCGATAGATACAGCTTTACCCCTCTTGGCCCCTAAAGAAAGCAGTGTAGTTGGAAAGGTGGCATCTTCATATAAGATGTTAAAAAGCATCATGTTCCATTATGACCAGGACCAACACAGAACCGTGTTTGTGAGGCCACCAGAAAATCAGGTGACGTGTGTAATAGGAAGGTAAATGGGGGTTTTCTTATTGCTTCCACATTTCAGCTAAAGCTCCGAGCTAAAGACAAGGGATCCTCACCTTAGAGAGGGCTTAGGCTCCCAAACAGGGCTCACCTCCCAAAACACAGCCTCTCTGTCTACCATTATTCTGATCCAACCGTGGAAAAGAACAGAAGCTTGGGGGAGTTGCGGGAGGACGGGGAGCATGCTTTGGCTTTCTGCCCCATCCCTGCCTGTGGGGGAGGGAGGGCTCACTGACTCCCAGGCCAAATGAGGGAGCTCCAAGGAAAGCACTTGCAGAGATTGAGACCCTCAGAAAGGGGTGCCTCTCTGATGAGCAGTGGAATTACAGGTCTTTGTGCTGCGCTGGGGCTTTAGGATAATCCACTGAGATGGTTTTTAGGAAAACCAGAAATGCAACCTGGAGACTTTGGGGATGGACTAGAACCTAGAGAGCTCTAAAGAGGGGAGGTTGGCCAGGAAGCCCACGATGGCATGTAAGCCTGAGGGAAAAGTAGCTGGGTCAGTTGTATTTCTACAGTTGGGCAGGGCCAGGCTGCAGGAGTCTTTCCGTGCCAAGTGGATGCAGCAGAGGGTAGTGGGCTTGAGCCATCTGGGTGGGCGGCCCCTTATTTTCAGAGAGGTAAGCTAAGGGAGTGTGTTGGGTTTCTACCAAAATGACCCTATCATCCCATCCCTGTATCCATGCGCTTTTGCAATGTGACTTTACAATGTGGCATCTTTTTTTTGGCCTTGCTAAGGTTTGTATTGGCCAATACAATGTGACAGAAGTGACAGTGTGATAGTTCTGAGCCTGGGACTCCAGGCAATGTCTTGAGACCCTGAGAGCATGATGTGAACAAGCCCAGGCTAGCCTGGTCGATGGTGAGAGGCATGCAGACAGTCACACTTACCACTCCAGCTGACACCCACCTGACCACCAGACATATGGGAGAAGCCAACCACGGCCCAGCAGCCCACAGCCCACTTGTTGCCCACTGCTGATGCGTCAGTGTGCCTAGCTGAGCTCAGCAAACCCTGGCCCAGATCTGTAGACCCACTATGCTGACCTGTAGCTTTGTGAGCAATCCTAAACTTGCTGGTCTAAGCCACAGAGTAACGTGACTTTTGATAGAGAGTGAATAACTTACTCAGGGAGTGTCTAGGTGGGTGGCCTTCTTTGCATCAGGGGCTCGACGGTGAGAATCTCCCTGTGGAGATCTTCATACTAACAAGCACATCATGAGGGCCACCTGACATGATGAAGACTGCTGGCTGGGTGATGCTCTAGGGACAACACTCCAGCACTGTAGGAATTTAAGGCTTGACCCTCTGTGCCCATCCTGGGCCTAGGAAGAGCCAGCCATAGGGGCCCAGGAGGAAGAGAAAATATGAAAAACAGGAGGTGCCACCTTGACTCCTCCCAACTGCAAGGTTCTGAGCTATGGGTCAGATGTGAGCTAGAGGGCAGGTGATACCAAGGATTAGACTAAACTGGGGTGGATGTGTTAATATTAGAAAACAAGTGACTGTTGTAACCAGGAATGAATGGGAGGCGGAGGGCCTTGGCCAAGGTGTTCACAAGGGCTGGGAACAGGAAGTCTAGCACATGAATGGAGGCAATGCTGGAAAAAAGGTCCAAGTTCATGGGTTTCAGTGATGTAGCTACATAGATTTCAGTGGAGGTATTGGCAATAGGTTCCAAATATAAGTTTGGATACATTTTGGGGCCATTCAACTGGGCCTGAGAACTGTTGACTTTATTGGGTAAAAATGGAAAACACTTGGAGGTCTTTGAGAGAGGAGACAGGCAGAGACACGACTGCATTTTGGAAACATGAGTCCTGTGATAGTGCAGCCGTGTACTAGCAGGGAGAGAAGCCGGGGCATGAACCAGGGCAAACCCTCACCCAGATGTGAGGCGGAGGTTCGGGGCTGGAGCTAGGAGGTCTGGGGAGGGGTTAGAAATATGAGGATGTCACTAATCTGTGCTAGTGCCAGTTGAGGTACAGCCACTGCTTTTATCGTTTTCTATTTTTCTCCTTGGAAAAAGCAGTGTTGCCTAATAATTAGAGTATCAACATGAAAAGCAAGAACCTAGGCACAATCTTGCATTATGTCCTTAAACAAATTACTCAAATTATTTCGGCTCCCAAGTCAAATGTCTGCAGCCTGCTGATTTAGAGCCATGTTGTAGGACAAATTGGATTGGGAAAGTCTTGACGTTGTCATGTTCAGGTTTTCAGTGCCGTTTCAGGGGAAATAATAACACAGAAGAGCAACAAGCAGAGCTACAATAAACCGAGTGCTCCCGTAGACAGTGGTCAGGTGAGCATGGCCCGGCTGGAGCTTTCACATGTGTTGTTTCACTGAAACCTGATGACAACGAGTTGGTGCCCATGCTTCACAGACAGGGAAATGGAGCTCCACATGCTCAGGTAAATCCTCCAGAACCAGACGAGAGCTCGGCCCCAGCACTGCCACACTGGTTCCTCCGGTGCCGACTGGGTCCTTAGGCCACCAGTCCTCAGTGACTAGCAGAGTGGGGTCTCTGGACCTGTTCCTGGCACCACTCCAACACTGCAGAGAAAAAATCCAAAATGTCTTTTTATTTACCAAGTGCTTATCAGATGTTCATCTCTTTTCTGGTTCAAAAAAGGGTCCTACTTAAAAAAAATTAGGGTCTTAACAAGGGTCAGTCTCTGAGAGAAAATAACAGATCCCACTGGGGTGCAAACACTTGGAGACTTTTTGCCGCAGTGGGTTCAAACCTTCTCCCTCTCTCTTTAGTTCCCTGTCTTTACATCAGTCTTTCTCAACATTGTGCCATATGCAGGGTAAACACACAACAAGCAGATAAACAACCTCCAAAGCCACACAGAGATCACATGATGCCTGCTGGTCTCCCGGTGCCCAGTGGTCACATGATGCACCACAGTCACAGGATGGGTGGTGGTCACATGGTATGCAGTGGTCCTACTGTGCAGAAGTCACATGATGCAGTGGTTGCATGATGGGTGATCATCACATGACATAGCGTGGTCACATGACTCATCACGATCACATGCCCCGCCTTGAAGCTTAAATAACACAAAACCACGCGTCCCCAACGCGCCTGTTCGTAGGAGAGCCTCTCCTCTCTCAGCCTCTACCGGTGGCTTCTCACTGACCTGTTTCAAGGAGCCTGGGTTTTCACAACCTTTTTCTTCTATGTCACAGCAGAAACACAGAGTGCCTTTTCCCTCCACCAGCACTCTTTCTCTGCCTCTGTTCCCGGCGAGGCTCTGCCGAGTCCAATCCCTCTCTGTCTGTCTTGAGCCTCCTGGTCAGGCTTGTTCTCCCACTGCTGCTCTGAAAATGGCTTTTTCTGAGGCCACCATCACCTCACTGGCTGCTTTCACTGGCCCGTGAGCCCTCATTTTACTGCAGCAGCAGCCGCGCTGGCCTCCAGACGCCCCTGGTTAACTCGTGAAAGTGCTCGCCCATTAACACATCCAGCTGGAGCTTGCTGAGCTTCCCCCTGGGTGCCCAGCACCGTGCAGGAAGCAGCAAGCGCCTCTAGCCCGCAGGCTCTCGGTCCAGGGCAGGAGGGCAGGTAACGAGTTAGATACGTAAACTGCCCGGTGTGTTGGCAGGGGCCTAAGGCGGGGCAGACATGGCACCGCTGGGAGCAGAGTGGCCCCTGACCACCTCTCACTTCTCCCTGTCTTCGGCCACAGCCATGGTTTTCTGACCTTGGAGACTCCACTCCTGGGTCCTCACCCACAGTGGTTTTAGCCCCTCTCAAGAAATTCAAGCATCCTTTATATGCAGATGAACCCTTATCTGAGTGTCCAGCAGCGGATACACTCCCCAGGCTGCAGACCCATCCATCTACCTCCACACAAATGACCCACTTCCACACAGTCAGCACTGCAAACAACACTTGTGCTCACGTGACTCCTCCTCTTCCTCCCCACCTGCTCCCCGGTCCCCAGTGTCCCCATCTCAGCACACCGCAGAGCTTTCCTCCCAACAGTTCGAGTCCCAAACTTGGAACTAGACTCAGTTTCTCTCCACGTCCAGATCCCACATCCAATCTGACAGCACACCTGCCGGACCCACCTTGGCAGTGTCCACAGCTGGAGGTTCCTCCAGCTCCCTGCTCTCAGTGGTCCAGGCATATCAGCACGCCCCTGGAGCACTGCAGGTCATGACAGCTGGTCCTCTGTGCCCCACCCAGAGCCAGGGCGATCCTGTCACAATCCCAGTCAGCTCCAGGAAGGCACTCATCCCACATGGTGAGAGCCAGTATCTTTGCACAGTGTGTCTGGACCCTCCAGCCTGCACTTCCCTCTCCTGCCTGTTTTCCGTGTGGCTCTTCTCAACTTCCTCACCTCTGCTCTGGCCACACTGGCTCCTTGAAGATTTTGGACCCTGCCAGGCACGCTCATACCCTAATGTTAGGCTGGGAGCGGGCTGGGCTCACCACCCAGATCCTAAGTCATATTTTATTCAGAATTCCGGGATGGTGCCACAGTCAATCAGGTGAGAGGCCTAATCAATTAACAACTCTCTGGGGCTGTTTGACTGATCTCGGGTTATTTTCCTTAAGGGGCTTTTACCTTTTCATCACGGTGGTAAAGAACTGCTCGTCACGAATTGGTCTAATTTTTCATTTTATTGCAGCAATTGCCGATTGAACCCTCTCTCCCTGTTGAGCACTGCTAGAGGTGCCGCTGACATAAAGCAACAGAGCTGCCCACTGCCCTCTGCCGGCCTCACACACACAAAGTGCACGTCGCTGCCAAGGTGCCCCCTTGTCTACACATGGGGAAGCGACAGTTGCATATCTCTGGTGGCCTCCATGCTTCTGGGTGTGTGAATGCCACGTGCTCCCCCACAGTCTGGCTCCCACTCACACCCCGTGGCGGGCTTGGGCAGAAGCTGCCCGACCCTCTTTGCACCATCTCTCAGAGCAATCATGAGTGTGCACTCCGTGTCCGTGTGTCGGACCAGTGCTAGCTGTGTTTGCTTTCCACAGTCCCCCCGGGGCCTCTGCTCCCCATCCTCCCCATGGATAGGGGACCACTCGCCATCCTGAATCTTGCTAGTGTTCACACCCAGTGTGCCTCCCTTTGGTTCTTCCACTGGAGGGCATGGTGGACCCCACTCTTGTGTGTGGTGTGGCCTGTGCACCAGTGAGCCACACACAGACCCCACATCTGATGGGTTCTTTTTAATTAAAAAAAAGACAGAAACATAAACAGATAATTGAATATCATGTGTGATCTCTGCATTAGAAATATGAACTCGGTACACATGAATTATGAAGGAGAAAATTGTGGATGCGTCCAGAGAATTGTGGCCTGGGAAGACAGCACCTAGAGAGTCATGGGTGAACCACGTCTAAGGATTAACCAAGCTCACAGGAAGGCCTTGTGGGACCAACACCGTGGTGAGGGGAGGGCACGCACAAATGGAGCAAGGTACTAATGTAGCCCTTTCGGGGCTGCCGGTGGTCCTGGCCGCTGCAGCGCGAGGTGGGAGCAGCAGAGCAGAAAAAAGGGCAGCCTCTCCCTGGGTTCCTGCCCATTAAAGGCCCCCGGAGAGTTTCCCAGGCTTGAATACTTAGTTTATTCAGATTCTAAATGTTTCTGACACATGGAATCAAATACTCATTAGGTACTTACTATATGCCTCCTGCTCCTGATTCACACGTTGAACCCTAACCCCCAAAGTGATGGTATTTGGAGGTGGGGACTTGGGGAGCTGATCAGGTCAGGAGGGTGGAGCCTTGAGAAGGGACCCCAAAGAGCCCCCTCATCCTCCCATGTGAGGACACAGGGAGACACGGGGAGGGGCCTGCCGTCTGTGATCCAGAAGGGGCCCTCAGCGGCCTGCACGGCACCCTGAATTCCAGCCTCCGGAACTGTGAGCACTGAACTGCTGTTGTTTATAGCCCCAGGGCATGGTACTTGGTTGTAGTAGCTGGAATGGACGAAGACAGTGCTCTCCAAGCTTTTACATGCCGTTCAGGGTGGGGGTGGGAGACCCATCCTATTGTTTGGAATTGCCATCCTGAAAACAAAATTTGCTTGACGTGGTTTTTGACTCCATCCCCCGAATACTCCCGGGCATTGACAAAGTCCATGGATGTGTCTAGGCTGTGGGGATAGAGCCCTGGAAAACAAAACAAAACAAAACAAAACAAAACAAAACACACACACGCTGACCAACACCTCCCCCCGCCCCCATTACACTCTGATGGCTTTGGTGGTTGATCCCCAGTGGGCACAATTCCACATCTTACCGGGTCCAATTCTGAAGCCTTGAATTCACACGTTCAAGTTTTATTATTCCAGAGACACCCATTTTAGAAGCAAAAGCACTGCATTTTTAAGACTTTGTGATGTGAACCAAGTTCTCCCATCCAGGGGCACCACGTTGCAGAGGCCCAGTCCTGGCGGGTGTCCCTGCGGTGGCACCGGCAGGTCTCAGGCACTCTCTTAGTGACACCCACGCAGAGGTAGACCCTCAGCTGGGCCCAGGGTGGAGAAAGAGAAGGTGGGTCTCCGTCCTTCCTTCTTACCCCCTCTTCTATTTCCTAAACAAGCGAAGAGTTTTTATAATTCATCACCTGGCTGACAGATGAGTTCTGCCAGAGAATATTAGAAAATGTCTCAGATCTCATATATATGCTAATGGTATGCCGAGACTCGTCGCTGGTGTGCGGAGTTTTTAATCTGTCTTGGCCAGTGTGGAAAGTGGAGGAGACAAGCCACTGCACTCCACAATTTATGATCAAACAGCTGAATTGTGAAGGAAGAGGGACATGCAGAAAGGGAGAGTAATTTTCTGATTTAACAGCGTTGTTACGACAAATAAAGAAATCTTGATTTTGACTGCACTCGACATTAAATGAGTTTCCTGTGCCCTGTGCTGAATTTTTCATTTTCAGATTCGTATAAAGCGTCCTGCTTAGATACAAGTGACAGATAAGGAAACGGTGCATATGGAAATCAAATGTGTATAATAAAGCCGTCTTCTGTTTATTAAATAAACACATGTAGATTACTTCTGCGGAGGACGCACTGATAATTCTTCATTGTGCTCCCCTTTTTTTCCAAGTCACAAAGAATCTTATTTAACAACCACCAATGCTAGTTCTAGGCTTTTCTGCTTATAACCTTCTCGCTATTCCGGGGTCGGGCACCTGGAATTTATGGCTAACCCTCTATTTGGCTCTCGGGTCCCCGCTTCTGAGGCTCATTTCAGTACATCATTGTGAGGAGCACAGTAATTTTGGGTGCTGAACAATTTTGTTAAGTTTCATCTTAAAAACATTTCCATTATAGACATGGCAGGATGGGCCAGTAGGGAAAGGCATAGGGACATTATTCTGAAGAGTGAGGGGTGCTCGGCAAAGCCTTTCAGGCCCCTGTGCCTTCCAGCAAGGCGATGAGCAGTGGACTGGCCTCTGCGGATGCGACCTCAGGACCTGGTGGCTGCGGAGCACCTGCGCGGCACCATCTAAAGAAGGCCCCGCTGCTCCCGCCCTCCTGAGGCCGCGGTGGGGCCAAGTGCCTGGTGCTGTGAGGAGGTGACGGAGCCCCTCTGGCCAAGCGCAGGGGGAGGAAGGAGCAGGTCCCCTGCAGACATCAGAGGGCCCCCAGGCTCTGAAGCCTTGAGCCTGCTGTTGGAGGCGGAGGGGCACGTTGGCACCAGTTCTTTACCCCCCAGAGATTCCATGTTAGTGGAAAGTATGGAGTTTCTATATTCCTGGGTCGTCTCCGTAACATTTTCTAGAAGTTTTGAGCTTCCCGAAAATTAAGGTCTAAGTCAGTGCCAAAGTGGAGCATAAAATCACGAAGGTTTCCTTCAGGTTTCAATAAAGACCCAGATTCCCAAGCACATACAGGGAATAATAAAAATAACTTTTATTTCCTTTTATGACATTATCAGCTTGAAAAGTTTTTTTAAATTTTATTTTTCAATTAGAGTTTACATTCAATATTATTTTGTATTAGTTTCAGGTGTACAGTTTAGTGGTCAGACAGTCATATACTTTACGAAGTGTTTCCCCCGATTATTTCCAGTACCCACCTGGCACCATGCATAGTTATTACGGTATTACTGTGCTGTGTTCACATCCCCGTGACTATTCTGTAACTACCAGTTTGTATTTCTTAGTCCCTTCACCTTGTTCACCCCTCCCCTCTGCCATCAGTCTGTTCTCTGCACCTATGAGTCTGTTTTTGTTTTGTTAGTTTATTTTGTTCTTTAGATTCCACATATAAGTGAAATCATATGGTATTTGCCTTTCTCTGACTGATTTATTTCACTTAGCAAAAAGTAATGGAATATTACTTGGCTACAAAAAAGAAGGAAATCTTACCATTTGCAACAGCATGGATGGACCTAGAGGGATTAAGCTTTAAAAGTTTTTAACTATTATTTTTACATCTATCTATCTATCTATCTATCTATCTATCTATCTATCATCATCATCTATCTATCATCTATCTATCTATCATCTATCTATCTATCTATCTATCTATCTATCTATCTATCATCTATCTATCTATCTATCTATCATCTATCTATCATCTATCTATACTTAGATCACTTTATTTTTCTTTATTATGTTGAACAGACACTATGTAGTTTTTATTTAAACCAGTCTGATGAGGAAAACATTAGATTATATATTTACGGGCGTCGTGATTTTTTCTGTTATCACCAGGTTTAAATGATCACTTATATTACATTAGTCTGACACACTGGTTCTCAACTAAAGGTGACTTTGTACTCTGCACCCCTCCCTCCACCCTCCCTGGGACATTAACAATGTCTGAAGACACTTTTGTCAAAATTGGGGCAGCAGGGGAGAGATGCTACTGGCGTCTAGTGGGTCAAGGCCAGGGATGCTGCTAAATGTCCTACAATACACAGGACAGGTGGTTGAGGACCCCTGGTCTGATGCCTCTGAGTCAATGGAGACCAAGGCTGTGATCAAATGAAGAGCTGAGAAGAGAATATGTCCCCACCATCCCAATGTGTGAGCTTGGGAGGAGGTTTTGATTTCCTAGTCCTGTATGTCAGGTCAAAGAGTGGGTGGGCCCCTTTAAATTAACGTGTGTCCTTGAATTGGTGCTGGCATCTGAAGTGGGGGGTGGAAACTGGGCACGAGTCCGCCTGTGGTGTGGATGAAGACAGACAGAAGACAGGCTGCAGGTTGGCTGCCAGGCCCGCTGCTAAGTGCTGAGTCCCGCTTATCCGAGTCAAACTGGAACATTGCCCTGGAGGTTCAACACCCAAAGCAGCTGCGCTACCAGGAACATCTTAGGAAAATGTTGTAATTTTTATTTACATTATATTACAGTTCGTTTGGATCTTAATTTCACGTCTCTTTTGTAAGCTATTTATTCCAGAAAACACCACTCTTACTGTATAGCTCTAATTAGGTGCTGGAGGCATTTACAGTGTAAGCTTTTATTTTTGAAGAAAAAAGAAATTGCCACTTTAATCTACTACAAAGTGAAACCACAGGGACCTGTTAGAACAGGTACCTGGAGCCAGTTTTGTTCTGTGTTAGAGTCTGTGTGTGAGCATGCTTAGTTTAAAAATACCTCTTTGTTTCCAAGCCAGGGAAACACAGCTGAGAGTAAAAAAGCTTTTTTTGGTTTGCTATTTGGGAATATGAGGATACAATTTTTCTTCTGTGTGTCCCTATCTGGCCCGTGAGATATAAGGCTGAGTCCAGAGAAATCCCCTGCAGGTGCCATCACAGCAGGCAAGGCTCTGTGCGAACTTTCCAGCTCCTGGTTTAACAGCCCCTCTGGGATCCTGCAAAGCCTTAGGTATCTCAGCTCTGATGTCTGGACACACCTAACAATCCCCCTCTTGCTTGCATTTCTCCTAATCTGATTAACCCCATCCCAGGCTCAGGCGGGACACTGCTTTGGTTCCCTAAGAGACAGCTCTCCATTCTGAGATAATAACTTTCAGAAAGAGATGAAACATTTTTCCTGACCTAAATGTTCAGATGATAATTGATAAACCTAGAACTCAGCCACTTCTTCCTGCAGCTCGTTCCACCTGACATCCTGCTCGACGGGCTTCAGAGCAAGGACGGGCTCCAGGGGGAGGCAGCGATGACACCTGCGGGCAGGGCACCCCACCGGGTGCGTGTAGCACTAGTGGCTCCAAGAAGAGCTCATTTCTCAGCCTGAGCTCTTCCTGAAGCAGGGAACCTGCCTCCTTTCCTCTCAGAGCATCGTGAAGCTCACCCGCAGGGTTTCCTCCACGCTGTCTCATCGTGGGCTGCGTCAGTAGCTGGAGAGACACTCAGCCCAGGGGAGGGGTGGCACTGAGCAGAAGCCAGTAAGTGACAGCTTCACGCACGCTGGGCACCAGCCCTCAGGACGGGTTCACGGGGCCCGGCCAGGCAGGGAGAGCAGCCACCACGCCCGCGCGTCCCTTCTCTTTCCTCTATGTCTTTTCTTTTTTTCTAAGCAAGCATACTAGTTATTTGGGTTTTAAAAATAGCATTTCTTGAAAATTCACACATCAGATAGAAGCATAAAGATAAAAATAAGGACACATTAATATTTCCACCAGGGTAAACACATTTTCTTCTATACTTTCTTTATAAAAATAAAAACTTATAAACATTATAAACATTAGACAATGCTGAAGTTGACGTCTTTCTATCCCACTTATTTTATTTAACATTATAATAGCAGGCATTTTTTGGTTTTATAGTTGTATTTAAAGTAATTATATATCAGTAAATGCCTGAATATTTCCATAATTTATTTAGCTGCCTTAACATTTTCAGATTTCATTTACCTTTTTTTTCTTTATGATGACATTCTGTGGTGACTGCTGTGTGCACTCAACAGTCCCATGTCTGCCCACATCTGAAATGCTGGCGGCGGAGAGGAACCAGTGACAGTGATATTAGCCATAGGTGAAGGTCTTTGCATGGATGATAATGGACTTTTGCAAAGATTTCCAACTTCTTGGCCCGCAAACATCTCAGGTCCTGTATAGACCACATTTCAGAGAAACCGGCTTGTCCAACCCACATTCTTTCATTTTGCTTTGTTTTTATCCTTTGTTGCTTTTAAATTTGATATTAGTCTTACCCCTGTTCAAACATATAGGAAATGTGTTCTCTCTCCCTCCTCACATTAAATAGGGTCCCTTCACCAGGGCCTTGATTGGGGCATCTCCTAGGGCCAGCCTTTCCTGGGGTTTGGGCACCAGACTCCTTGGCTGGTCAGTGAGGGACGGTTTATGGCAGGCTTGATGGTCAATGAGACAGTCGGTCGTTTTGTGGCTGTAATTCAATCCACTTGACAAGACTTGGGAGGGTTAACGAGCCACTGTGCAGAAAGGTTTTCTGAGAGCCTGGGGGCTGCACTAAGGCAGTTGTTATCATTGTTAGCAACGTGCATCCCATCAGAAGTGAGCCAGGTGTTGCCTTCTGTGAGACATCCACTTTCTACCTTGGTTCAAAGCACCAGATGCCCAGCAGAATCTAAGGGAAAGCCAAATAAGTCTACAAAAGTGTCCACTGGCTGATCTTGCTCACAGTCCTCTCTCTTTGCAGAGATTAAAAGAGAGGCATCAACCACCTCAAAAGATGCTTTGGGCTGGCAGTTTAGGATCTGATCATTTTCTATGTGGACGTGGAATGATCTCTCCCTACAAGAAGGGTCCTACTGAGTGTGGGTCAGAGGTGACAATCTTATCTGCACCCTGCATTTTAAACCAATCATTCTGTTGTTTTGTTGTATACAGCTCAGCTTCTTTTTTTAAAAAATATTATGCCTTTATTTATTTTTAAAATTTTTATTGCTTTTGAGAGAGAGGGAGAGAGGAACATCGATTGGTTGCCTTCCACATGCACCCCAATTGAACCGACAGTCTGGGTATGTGCCCTGATCCAAATTGAACCCATCACCTATTTGGTGTATGGGACGATGCTCCAGCCAACTGAGCCACACTGGCCAGGGCTGCAGCTCAGCTTCTTGATACAGAAGTTCTGGAACTCTCTGGGGCAGGGTCTGTGGCACAGGGAGCGTGGAGGAGACTTGGTCCTACACATCCCATAAGTAACGTCTGGGAAGAGCTCTGCACAGGCGTTCTGTGTCTGATAAAGATGACATGTGGGAACCTCAGTGTGGGACACTAGGGTCCCAGCCAGACCAGGCTGGGTTGGGAAACTGGATGGTTGCTGCCCCAGTCAACTAAGGAGGTTTAAGAGGTATGTTTCTATGTCTACCAATCTTGTTTGTTTGGTAACCATGCTCTTAGAACTTTAATTTGCTGTAAATATCTACACACTATGTCTATTTTATTGATTTTTAAATATCAAATTATTACTTTATTAAACTTTTCTGCAGTTTATCTTGTTTGCCCCCAACTCTTATGAAATCAGGTAAAGAGACTTCTAGCACAAAAAGCTCATTTTTGTTTCAGGGGGAAAAAAACAGGGTCAGTGACGTACTAACTTCCTGTTTCTTGGCTGTCCTTATCTCTGAGTGATGCCTCCCTCAGACTAGGACTTGAGCTCTCACTGAGCGCAGACTCCCCCTTTTCTGGTTCAGTCCCCAACCCTGGAGCTTAAGAAACCCCATGTTCTGCAGGGGAAGTGAAAGAGGGTGACATCTAGTGGCTACATTATTGAACTACAGGCACGTGTTTCCTGGGACCCAGAATGAGATTCACTCATTCATTCATTCATTCATTCATTCATTCACACACTCATTCATTCAACAGATTCTGTTCTGGGACTTTAAGTCTGGGAAGACAACCATCATCACAGGTTTATTATTAATTAACCTGTTAGAAGGTAGAAATTTCCATGTTTCAGATAGAAACAGCCACTATCCAATCTTGGCTGCGGTATCCCCACTGGGTAGTTATTCAGTCTTTCTGTGAACTCCTCCAGTGACAGAAAACTCACCTGATCAGTTCATTCCCATTTCACAGAATCATGTCGAGGCTGGGAAGGATCTAGAGAGCATTTAGTCTAATACCCTCATTTTACAGGTGGGAGACTGAGGTCTAGAAGGAAGTAGAGATTGAGTGACACTCAGAGGAAAACTGAGTTTTCCTTGCTTTAAGTCCTGAGTTTGTTCTCTAGTGATATTTATTAGATTTTCACCCCTCCCTCCTACCTTTCATCCCTTTCTTTTCTCTTTCTTCCTTTCCTTAACATATATTTTGTGTCTGCCCATTTTATGTACCATTTTATGCATCATAGGGGTGAACGTGAGCCATCCTGAGGACATAAGAGCTGACGTCTTCATGGGGAACTCAGTCAGTGAACAGGTAGTTACAGGGTCCTGTAAAAAAGAGGGCAGAAGGTGGGGAAAGTGGTGTGATCATTATACTTGTGGTTGACAGAGACAAGACTCAACACAAAACTTGCTTAAATTAACAAAAAAAGACTGGCTCATAGCCTTGGGAGCACGGGATGGAGAGTTCAGGAACCTAGACTATGTCATCGGGACCATTTCTCTCCATTTCTTGGATCACCTCCCTCTCTGATTTGACCACTTTATCTCCTGCTGAAGACAGCTATTAACAGATATGTGTGTGTGTGTATATGTGTGTGTGTGTGTGGTACCACCCCAGGTAAGCATGGCCACAGACAAAGCAAGCTTCAGCCGGAGAAAAGAGAGCTCATCTCCTCTACACATGCCTATCAATTCCCAGGAAAGGACCAGCAGAACCTGCTGGTGTTACAGGTCCACCCAGAACCAAGTCTGTGGAAATGGTTTCAAGATGGGTCTTGGTCACTGCCTGTCTCTGAGGCCAGGAGGGGTGAGCTCTGGGAATTCTACCAGAGCACCATGATGGGGTGGGGAGGATAATTCATTGCAAGCAACGGTGCTGGGCAGATGCAAAGGGAATCAAAGAAAACATCTAAGACCAGAGCGAGTCAGACCAGGACCAGAATGAGCTTGCCTCAGTAGAGAAATAGATGTAGAGGGTGGAAAATAGTGCTCCAGCTCAGGGAACAGCACCAGCCATAGCCAGGAGATCAGAGGGGGCACTTCGAGCACTTAGCAGGTCTGGTCAAACCAGGGAGCTCAGCCAGAGCTGTTGGCAGGTGAGGCTGGACAGGGAACAGGGGCTTTGTGGTCCATGTTGTGCATTTGTGACTTTATTCTGGGGCTAATTTGGGGCCACAGGCAGGTTTTAAATTCAAAAGTGATGCATTTAGTCTTTGATTTTATAAAGATCATTGTGATTGCAATAAGAGCTGAGGAAATCCCTGGCTGCTGGGAGACCAGTTAAGAAGCCAATGTAATAATCCAAACAGAAGTGACCTGCAAGCTGCCTGAAATCAAAGTCAAATAGCATGGTCACGACCACCTTAACACAGCTCTGGGCCAGAAAACTCAAGGTTCCAAGTATCTCTGGCCTTCTAGAGCATTTCATGTCCTGGCCTCAGTTTCCTCAGTTTCCTGAAATGAGGGCATTAGAATGAATAACTTCAAAGATTTCTTTCTCTTGAAAAATTCTATATTTCATACTACAGAGTTACAAACTAAGAAAGAACCCCAGGCATTACGCCCAGAGATAAGGTAGCTATGGATGTGTGATTATAGGTCACGCCTCTCTTCTGGTCTCTCTGGAGAAAATACTGAACTACAGTGCCAATAACTTTAGTTTAATGCATTTTTTTGCATTAAAATATCCCTAAACATAATCAGTATTGGAACTTAACTCTGTGCACCTCCGAGCAACTCCTCCTGCAGAAACATCCAAACAGGCTTCATCTCTCATCCCGGAGCCCCTCACAGGTGGGGCTGCAGCTGCCCCTGTGGGCTGCTCGCCCCTCAAGACCCCAATTACTCCTTAGCTGGTGCCGTTTTCCCGGAGGAGAATGGTTGCCAGCGGTTATAGTCAATATTTGCCCAGCACTCAAATCTGCGATGGTGACATGCACCTACTGTTTAAGAGGCAAATGGCAAATGATTAATTCTGAGTGGGTGAGGCAGAGCCGTCCGCTTCTCTCCGCTCTGCATTTATTTCCGAGCTTTGCGAATGCAAGAGGAGTACTCTGAGCTCTAAGTTCTTAGATTAAATGTTGTCTTTTTAAATCAAAAGTAAGCAAATCCTATGTAATATGCCTGACATATATTTATTACAACGTTCTTTAGAAGCAATTTCCATTCAGATATGCCGCTGCCTGGATTATTATTAAAGAGTTAAGAAAAATGGAGAGAAGGCGGTCGAGATTAGATTTTTCGGAGATGTAACTACAAAACGAATGATGCATTATAAGAACATTAAAAAAGCAATAGAGTTTAAACTATTAAAGAGAGAGATGTCAATTGACAGATGTGGCTGACTTGGTTTTTGCAACACTCCCCTTGTCAAAATTATGAAGCTGGAGTCTACAGACTGCGGTTTTAAAAAACATCTGCACGGGAAGTTTTCACTATCCTGCGGGGAAATGAATGAATGCACGATTTACTATTATTATTATTACTACTATCATCATCATCATCATTAGTAGTAGTAGTAGTAGTAGCAGTTCTTACTTTTCTGGTTTGGAAAAAATGAAACTACAACAAAAAATCAGAGGGTAATGTAATTAACAACCACAAACCTTCCACCTTAGATGAGCAAATAGAAACATTTGCATTGGACTTTTAATTTTTTGTACAAGTAGAATGTTACAGATGGTGGAAAGTCCTCCCCACCCACCCGTCCCCTGGAGGGAGCCCTGCCCTGCGTGCGGTGTGTGTAGAGGCCACGCGCCTATGCTTCTGCGAGGCTATTCATTTGAATGACTTGCACACTGGAACTTCTACAGTATATTCTGGATTTTGCTACAATTCTGATGAAGCGTGGGGGCTGGGTCCTTAGCATTTTTCTTATTGGTTTGTTATATGTTTTGGATATTAACCCTTTTTTGTTACATATGGTGCAAAAAACTCAGGATATCACTTTAAAACTTTGTTTAAAAGTCTTTTTTTTTTTTTTTTGTCATAGAGAAGTTTTCAGATTTAAAGAAGAAAATTTAATTCAGCTTCCCTTTATTATAGCTATATTTTGTATCTTGAAGAATCCTTCCATATCACCTAATTTTGTCTGTATTTTTCCACATTTGGTTTACAATCTATCTGGAAAACACTTCTGGTCATAGTATGGGGTAAAGATCGGATTGTATTTCATTTTCTACGTGGGATGCTTTTATGAACAGGTATTTTACTCACTGATTTATAATGTTTTCTCTGTCACTTATCAAGGTTTTTCATTTGATTGCTTCTATTTCTAGTTATTTTTGTTTCATTGACATATTTCCTTCTATGCACCAGCATTACAATGGTTAATTGCTGTGTGTTTAAAATAAGTTTTGACAGTGGGCAGGGAAAAGCTTCATTCGTTTCTGTTTAATTGTTTTGCTTGTTCTCCTGGCTTCCCTTTTATATTTGAATTTTAGAGTCACTCGTTTGGATTTCTAATTAAAGCCCTGTGGGATTTTGCTTTGTTCTGTTTTCAGTTGCATTAAAATGAAAGCCCGATTCAGGGAAAACTTGACATCTCAGTCCTGTTGAGTCTTCCATGCCAAGCACAGGAAATACCTCACTATTTACTATATTACCTTTTTCAGTTTTTGAAAAATGCTGGGTAATATTTTCCACAGCAGTGTTTTATACCTTTAGTCACTTTTATTCTGACCCATCGTAGTTTTAGCTCCTACTGTATTTTTCTATTTTGTTTCCTAAAACCTACTACTGCTAATCTATAAGAAGCTATTAATTTTTGAATGCTTGCATTGTGTCCAGACGTCTTGCTGAAATGTTTAATGCGTTCTACTACCTGTCTATACATCCCCTGGATTTTCCTTGCACACAATTACATCACATACATTTTTATATCTTCTTTTCTGATGCTAGCTGCCCAGCGCCAGCCCAGGCCCGTCAAGTGAGCTATCCATCGCTGCGTAACAAATCAGCCCACACTTAGAGGTATCTCAGTATAGGTCATCACAAGTTCTCTGGGCAAGGGAGACTGACAGGGCAAGAAGGCTGACTTCTAGGATTAAAGGGATTTTGGCAGAATTTGGGGGATTGAGATGGACAGCCACATTGGATCCTATGCAATCATCTCCATTCCAAGTTTCAGGGTTCACATCCTTTCCAATCAATGGCCTTAATTTATATGATGCCCCCACAAGGTTGTGAGTTCAATATGTGTTGCAATTTTTCCGTCAGCAAAACGAGAGTTATATTGGTCTGCAGAAGTTTTGACTTTATGTTTATAGCAGCCACACACTTATTTCAGTCACAGAAGCTTTCTGGCTCCTTACCTGGTCTTTAGACTGGACCTTAAGGTCAAGGGTTTGTTATTTTCCCCTCCAAGTTCTCCTGCGTGTGTAGGAGCACCCAAGCCGCCTCACAATTCTCATACTTTTATTTCTACCCAAACGTGCTGACAGAGCTCTGCGGGCCAACAGCAAAGTGTCCAGCGGTGGCCCCCAGGGCACTGTTGGTCAGCAGGACACGGTCAGAAAGACAAGTCAAATGTACAAGGGAGAAGAAGGAAGAGATGGTCATTGTCTGAGTTAATATTTAAAAAAAACAATCAGCTTCCCAAGCATTGCTGCTGAGTGGCAAATACCTGTTCTTGGTAAGTCCGTGACAACCGATTGAAAATACAGATGGGGAGGAAGAGTTTACTATTAGGTTCTTGCAAATCAGCTCGCTCCAAGACTTGCCCTTTCGTTTGTGTTTCTCTCCACTTTACTTTGAGCATCTCACGGCAACTCAGCCAAACACAGGCTCTGAAGTTAACAAACTGCTCAAAAATATCCCACCTGCCTTAGGAAAAGAAGCATAACAGCTCTTCTAATAAACTCTGTAGGTAATTAAGGGATAGTTTTTAAGTAAAAAAGCACTACACACCAGAGTGTTTCATCAAGCTTCTCTGATTAGGCTTCATTCCCACGCTGGGTGGGAAGCTCTCTCAACCATCCTCACACGAGGCAGTACCTCGTATTTCCTTTGCTGCCGAGTGACCATGTCCTTGGCAGTTATTCAGATCATGCCCAGTGCAGACCAGGCTGCTGGAGTCTGAAGCAGCAGGGAGCAGGGGGCTCCTGAACTATGTGAGAACCTGTCAAAGTGATTCTCAGATCTTCAAGTGCTTTATGAATGCAAAGGACCCCAACTTAAATCCTCCATGGGGTGGTAAGTGATGAAAGCCGGGGGTGTGTAGTTTGTAAATGGTGGGTCATTTCTGGAAACACAGAGAGTCCTTGGCTGTGGTTTTCCTTTCACTTTCCTTACTGCACAGACACTGAGCACGTCACACCTTCAGTTCGAGCTTGGTCAATAAAGTTATCATGTAATTATCATCAACTGGATTTTAATTATTAATTGTCACCTCTGGGGCTGTCTGTGGACCTAGGGCTGTATTTCATCTGAAAGTGGAGCCTGGATTTGACAGATGGAGGGAAGTGTGGAGAAAACCATCAGCGCCACCATGAATAATTGAGCTTTAATAATTTTTGCTGCATTTAGAAATCATTTCCCACACTTGTTACATGAACGAAGTGCCTGAAGCCAAAAAGTTGATCAGACTCATCTCGTACTTGGTGAAACTCTGCGGCCTGAACGAGAGCAGGGTACAGGTTTTCCAGAAGGAAGCTCGTGGAGGAAGATCCAGGTAAGAAGTGTCTGTGTGGCGACCAGGCATCTGTGGTGTCGCAGCCACACAGCACCACGCAGTCAGGATTGAGAGCAGGCTGAAGACAGAGCTTTTCTTGCTTTATTATTGTTACTTATTTTCATTAAAAAGGAAATATTTTAAATATAAAGACAATATTTATTCATTGTAAACAAATTACCAAACACAATTAAAAAGTAGTGTCAAGTAGGGTAAATATGCCCCTTCTCTCCTGTCTGGCCACCCTAGAGAAACAAAATTTGGTTTTGATGTCAAGACTGATTACACCACACAACCAAGAGGGTATGGGAAGGTTTATTCTTTACATGATGAGGCCTTTTGGGGCGAGCGGAGCAGAAGCCCCTGCTGGTTTGAAGACGGCTTGAGAGAGCGAGCAAGGAGCCTGGCTTGGGGTTTGTAGTCTGGTCAAGGGGGGGCTGAAGCTCCCGATGGCGAGCAGGGCTTATGCGGTTCCACCCAGTGGTGCCAAAGGCGGGAGCACCAGGCTTTCTCAGCAGCTTGCCCAGGTGTGGGGCGGAAGGTGGAAAGAGAGGGGAGGCTTAAAGCTGCCGGAGGTCAAACATCAGAAAATGAATTCGTGCGGTTTATTCTATTTATTGAGCTCTCACTCCAGGTAGATGACTGTTCACAGTCCCCTTAGTGTGCAGCCAGGTACTTTCTACGTATAGACAGAAACATTCTTGCATGAGATCTGTATATCTGTCTGTCCGTTTATCATCCCTGCATCAATCCATCCATCATCCCGCTTTTAGTTACACACCTACTGTTGCGAATGTGTTTCTCCACTTAACAACAGGTCTTGAAAGGACATTTGTCTGCTGTCCCACCTCGTTTCCCGATGGCTTCCTGATAGTCCCTGGCCTCTAATGGTGGGCATTTGGGGTGATGCCACTTCCCTACATCACAAGCAATCCGTGTCCCCCGTCCCTGTGCAGGTATGCTGGTGGGATACCTCTCACAGGTGTGGTCGCTACATCGCAGGCCATGCACGTTGTAAGTTTTGATGGATATTGTCAAGTTGTCTTCCAACACTGTGCTCTGGAACACTCTATGGTCAACAGGCTGTCAGAATCTCTATTTTCTATTACCTGTATTGATCGGGGCGGGAGAGGGGCATTAAAACAATCTGTCCATTTGAAGAAATTGTTGCAGAATTAGTTTACATCTTTCAAGTATTTATCAGCCGTTTTCATTTCTTATTACTCTGAACTGTGAGTTTTTCTCAAGTCAATCATTTGTTTTTTATTAATTTGCAAGAGATCCTTTCTATAACATATGTAGCAAATATGCTTTTCGGATTGTCATTTGACCATTTATGAAATGTTTTGCTTTTGGGAACTTTTTCATTATTATAAAATAAAATGTGTCACTTTTTCTGAAAATGCTTGTTTAGTTATATTTAGAAAGTCCTCTAAGGAAAGATTAGTTTTTTTATTACTTATTATCTTGTTCTAATAGTGTTTAATTCTTATACTTAAATTGATGCTCCAACAAGAATTTCTTCTGTTGTAAATAAGGCCTAAAATAGCATTCCTAGCTCTATTTACTTAGCTAGCAAGTTGTCTCAATACCATTTAGAAATTATTAATCTTTTACCTAGTGATTTGAAATGCTACTTTTATCATGTTACTCATCCTGAATTTTGTTTCATTTCTAGATTTTACATGTTTTATATTGATCTACATGCTAATTTCCCTCCTATTTCACAGTTTTATTTATTGTGCTTTCCAACATATTTCAAAGACAAATAAGGGAGCTCTTTTGAATTTCTCTTTACCAAAACTTTTCTGACTATTTAAAAATGTTTATATTTCTGGAAGATCTTTAGGTTCACTATGTCATGTTATAAAACTCTCTTTCCCAGCAAACACTGAAGATTCTACAGTTATTTAAATCAGAAATGCATTGAAAATATGGATTGTTTTAGGTAGAATTGTCATTTTATATGGTTGTCTTTTTAGGTAAGAACAAGATTTGTTGCCATTTATTCAAATATTCTTTTATGTCTTCATGTAATGTTTTATTTTTTATATGTCCTATATTTTCTTAAGTTTTAAAAAGAAATATATTATACTTTTTAATAAATGGGATTATTTTTTCCTTTGTATTTCTGATTGGACATTGGTTTTAAAATAGCAAATTTTGTATTTTAAATTTGTTTTTATATTTTGATATTATTTGTTTTCCAGGCATATAATTACACAATCTACACAGTAACAATTTTCTTTTTTTTCGGATGTTGCTATGTCCTCAGAGGGACTGTCCTGCTGACCTGCTCTCCTAATTATCAGAAGCTGCAGGTCCATGGCCTGGCACTTGAAAGATGACTCAGTATTTGGTGACTGAGCATGAACATGCATACCTATGGCGATAGTTTTCTTCTCTTCTCTCCTCTCTGATTTGATTCTGGTGCCATCTTTAAGGACTGATTTCACTAAAGTTCTAGACCCTTCTTTACAGGTGGGCCTGGTACCTGCTCACACATGTTTGCGCTGAGTCCAGTTTACAGTTAGCTTCCCACACTCCCACTTTCTGCCATAGATCCCACAGGAGGCGATACAAGAATTTCAAACCTTGGTTGTTTGTAAAGCACGTGACATTGCAGAAAAACCTCTTCATCCTGACATCAGCTGAGGGCCTGCTGATCCACCCCAGATCCGAGATTAAGGCCAAGCCAGAGAGCAGACCACTGAGGCTGGAGCATAGGATCAAAGCAGAAATTCATGGAGTCTAAGGAAGAATAAAGAAGAGGCCAGAACAGCAAGGCTTAATGCTGCCTCAGTCTATGGGACAGGCCACTCCATCCTGACTTTTCCCTGAGTCAGCACAGGTAAAGGAGTTTTTTCCTGATTAATAAAATTAATGGGCTTGATGAAGTTCCCACTATATTTTGTAAAGATGAAAAGGAGCACAGATATTTCTTTCAACTTCCAATATACAAATAAAGATGCTGCAACTTACTCTCTGTCTTTATAATTAAATGTGTCCATAAAAGTTATTTTATAATTTTATAATTTATACTCTGTACATAATTGCTGCTCCTTGGTCTATAATTTTTTCACAAAAGAGTACCCAATAATAACATAATGCCACTAAAAATGAAAATGTAAGAGACACTTTATGTAGAAAATGTCTTCAGTGTGGTCCACGTGGAGTGGAGACGGCACCTGTGATGGGGCTGCATTTTCTTGCACTCATGCACGTGTGTGTGTGAGCACACATGTGTGTTTGAGTGTGCACACACGTGCATGTGAATGCACATTCATGTTTGTGCACGTGTGTTTGTAACAAGACTGGATCTGGATCTGGGCCAGTTGTTCTCAGACTTGAGAGCTTGCTCAGGCCAATTCCTGGCCTCCATCCCCAGAGGTTCTTAGTGAGACTGGAAGTAATAACCCCCACCCTGCTCACCTGGGGTGCTGCCACAAGGATCACCCAAGTTAATCACCCTGGCGGCATCTTATGAGCAGAGTGCTCTGTGGAGGCCCCTATGCAGATGTACCTCAATTTATTGTGCTTTGCTTTATCTCACTTCACAGGTGTGTTTAATGCAAACTCAAGGCACCACCTTCCACCATCAGAAAAATTACCGCTCACCCTCTCTACGGTGACATCCACTTTACTGTGGTCTGGAACCTAACCAGCAATATCTCCAGGTCTGTCTGTGCTGGGAACCACCCATTTTGAAGGACTCACAGCAGGTGGCTAACTCACCATATCATTCTTCTCCTGGACCTTCATGGGGAAAATATTTGTTGCCCCCAAACCAGGCGCTGCATCCCCTCCCCCGGCTCCCGGTGGTTTTCACACGGTATACGCTCAGTAAACATCACCTGCATTGACTTCTGATAGAGTCTTTGGATTCTAGCAGGCCATTTGCAGAACGGTGCAGAACCAAGGTGATGAGAATGCCAGCCTTCTTTGGGCAGTTCTTGACGCTGTCAGACACGGGGTAGTGGTACACATTGGCTCTCCGGTTGGGCGAGCCGGGAGACCACCGTCATGAGCTGGCTGAGCAGACTGTCCAGTCTATGGTCCAGGGAGCAAGGTCACTCTCTGGATGACATGGAGACAAAGCAGACCCTAGAACCAAGCTCTGTAGAAAGCCTGTCTTAAATACATGGAGAGGCAGGCGTTTATGGGGAAGCAGCTCATTGTGCAGTAGGCAGGTTGACCCAAAGGCGACCCCACGACCTCTGGCTCCTGCTTTCAGGCCTTTGTGTAGTCCCTGACCCTGGAGTGTGGGCTGGGGCCTGGGACCGGCTTCTAGCCATAGAATGTGGCAAAGGGGATGAGACATCCCCTTGTGACTGTTACTTTACATCTGTGACTGGAAGGGGCACCGTCCTGTCCAGACCTGCTCTGCTGGCCCAGGTGACAGGCACTAGCTCAAGAGGAGAGAACTAGGGAAACACCGTGTGTGAGAAAGTGCTTCATTTATCCTGGGCTGATCTATGACCGTGATGCTCACTAATTCCCACTACACAGTGCATGCTTTGACAGGGCAGGAGGGAGTCAAGCACAAATGCTTTTTTTTTTTTCTTTCCAGATGTATTTTTTTCTTCATCTGGGGCAACCTAAAGTTTAAAATATTTAACGTGCTACAATGTTGGTTTTCACACTAAAGGCGCACGTCCCGAATCACCCACTTTCCAGCTGCAGAGCTGTTTGCCTCCCAGGAATCCCTGATTCTGCGGTTGGGTGTGTGGTAGGGACCTTTATGCAAAGCAGAGTAACTGTCCGGTTGGCCCTCCATCTGCTCTACATAATTACGCCTTCATTAGTTCCTGAATCCAGGGATCCGACCGAGGTCCTTGCTGCCCCTCCTCTCCCCCCTCACAGCCACCTCGCCCCTCCAACGGCAGCGGTGCTCCTCACTGACACGCCGACAGGAAATTATCACACGTCATTACATTGCTTCAAACACAATTTCCCAGCCTTTGCAAATCACTCTGGGTGAGCGTGAGGGGTGACGGGAGCTGTCTGTTCCACTTAGACTCGCCGCTCCCTCTTTCTTCGGGACAATGGACAATTTATATTTCTCTGTGCAGGAAATAAAAAAATTCCTGTTTTAAATATGTACAGAGCAGCTTAGCAGGTGACACAAAATAGGAAGAAAATAATTGCTGTCGTCTTGGCTTTGGCTGGTCACGGATAACTACTAAAAAATAATCTGTGCCCTAGACTCCCTCAGACCCCAGACAGTCCGGAGACCTGTTATTAAGGCTTCTAGAAAGCGCCCCGCTTCTGGAAAGCGCGGGCAGTGGTGCTGAGATGCCAGGGCCCCGCTGGGTTCACCTTCTACGCGCCTCCGGCAGCCGCATCCATTCCCCCCCGGCTGCCACTTGCGCTTGTGTGACTCTATCAAATAACCATTTGTCTTGAGGTCTTGTCTGAAATAATTTGAACTGCCAAATCCTGAAATGAATAGGTTTTGTTAACACAAAAGGCTAAGGGACTGGTTGGAAATTTTAAAGAGCTCCCCGGCCCCGAGTCTTAACGGATCATATTGTTTGGCTCCCAGGCATGCTTTTGTCAGCGTCCTTCTGCCTCGGTGGGTGCGGGATGATGGATGGTCTGGCTGCTGGAGGCGGAGAGAAAGGCGCGCGGGGCCGGGGCTGGGAATTGGCTAAGTACTTCTGGGCGCTTCGACCTCGTCGCGGTGCGCGGCGAGCCGGCCTCCTTGATTTATAAACTGGGGTGGTGATGAATGATCTTTTAAGTGGACATGGAGGGCCAAAGCGGAGCACTCAGGCACGACTGCCACTTGTAGCAGAAGAACACAGCCTTTGCATATAGGGAACTGAGGCCGCTCCTGGGCAGCGCCCATCCATCAAGTTGGAGTCCACCCGTTTTGGACATGGGTTCTCTGGCCGAGGCTCCTGGCCATTGTCCACGTGGGTGGAAAGGAAGGATGCGTGTGGGAGGGAGGTACCTCTCTTGCACAATCAGGGGCGGCTGTGGAGGGGCCCCAGATGGCAGCCAGGCCTGCTCCTTGTCAGGGGTCCCCAGCATGCCGTACTGGAGTCCTTGCTGGGGCCATGGTTCTGGGCAGTTGCCCAGCTTTGTTCTTCCTTTGTGACCCCTTTGGCCCCCTGAGAACCCTGGTGTGTTGCCGAGAAGCAGCCTCTGAGCTCCTTCCACCTGATCCCTTGTCCACACCACATTTCTTCCTGGCTTCCTTCCTTCTGAGCTGGAGGTGAGGCTGCAAATGCGGGGCCACTGAGACCCACGGGACCATGGCAGGGAGGCCTAGACATACCCCCTCTCAGGGCCGAGCAGCCCCACGCAGGCTCTCCCTTGTTGTGGGAACAGGGAAGGTGTAGGGGAAGAGCACTAGTGCTGGGGACGCGCTCCGCTTGGCGCTTTCAGTATTTGTCAAGATAATGATTGTAATTGGAGTTAGCCTTGCTGCCAACTGACTCATAAATTAAACGTTGGTACCGGGGCACTGCAGCTATAGGTGAGCAGCAAGCAGATCAATAGTGGAAAACCAACTTCTGCTAAGAAAAGAGCTTTCACGTCTCCCCAGAGGGAGATTCCAAAATCATTTCAATCTGTTCTGAACTCCAGGGAAAACTTCAGTGTGTCAAAAGGAGGAAGGAGGGGAGAGAAATCTCAGAGGCAGACTCTCTGCACGTCAGTTATAATGAACTGAGCCTTTTGCTCTGAGACGTGTAATATCTTCCTCAAATGCCTTTTGCAAGAAATGGAGGTGCAACCAATGGATTATCCTGTAGCTCAGGATATCTGTGGATAATTAACACCGCCTCCCTTTAAGCATCACTGTGGCCACTGCCTCTTGCAAAACACAAATGCAGAACTCTGAAATCACTGTGCGAAGGGGGAGGTCTGAAGGGCCGGTTAAAAACTTCATCCCAGAATTCTACACGGGGACTCAGGCTAGTGGAGATCTTGGGAAAGGTATTCTGTATGCAAGTACGTTTCTGGTCCTAAGGGTGAAAATAGAAATGGTCAAGCAGGAAGCTTTGTCCCTACATAAGATTGTGTTCCTTCTTTCCAGCAGAGATGAACTTCTGTTCTGCCGCTGGTTTGTGAAGTCAACAGGATAGGCTGTCCCTTGGGAACAGGTTTAATTTGTGGCGTGAACTGCCTATGACTGCCTTATGTAACTTCGTCACAAGGAATTTCAGGCCAGCTGCCCGGGATCACGCAGGAAGGACTGAAGAGGGACGTTACAGTGGCTTCCTCTTTCTTTTCAGTTAGGGCTTTGGATATGTTTCCTCTGTATTTGTTTTCACCCAATTTTTAAATTGAAAACATATTAGTTTTATAATGGCAAACTTTATTAGGTAGTCAATAAGTTTCATCTCATCCCCGCAGAAGGAACCCAAGGGCTGAAGGTGAAAACAACTGGGTGTTCGCTGTGTTTGGCGCTGCTCTTCAGAGACACCCTCTGTTTCTTGTGTGTGTTTTTTAAATCCACACTGGGGATATTTTTTTCCATTGCTTTTCAGAGAGAGTGGAAAGGGGGGAGAGAGAGATAAAGAGAGAGAGAAAGAGAGAAGGATCGATGTGAGAGAGGCACATTGATTGGTTGCCCCACGCTCGTGCACTGGCCAGGGCGGGGGGTTGAACCTGCAGTGAGGTACATGCCCTTGGCCGGAATCGAACCTGGGACCCTTCAGTCTGTGGGCCAACACTCTAGCCACTGAGCCACACCAGCTAGGGTGAGACCCTCTGTTTTTGAGAGAATTCACAGCATCACCTGCCTCACAGGCCATTTTTAAGGCAAGCTTATGCCAAAGCTTTTGTTCATCTCTCTATAGAAATAATGGAAAGGGTATGGAGTTTTGAGTCTGAATGACATGGTCAAGTTCTTTTTTGACACATCCTCAGGGTAATTTGAGCAACTGATCCAGCCTTTCTGGTATAACAACTGCAATAACTAACACCTCTCTGTGTCTTGGCATGCTGAAAGCTCTGTTCTAAGCCCTGTTTCATACAGCACTTCATTAATCCTCATGGCAACCCCAGGAGAGAGGTATTATTCTCACAGAAAAGGAAATTGAAGCACAGAGAGGGCAAGCAACTTGCCCAGGCTTGCAGAGCCATCAAGAGGCAGAACCTGGCATCTTGACCACATACACGAGCTATTAGAGATCTGCCCCAAGGGGGCTGTGGGAATCGATGAAGATAACTATGTGGTGTGCCAAACACAGGCTCCTTTCCTCTTTCCCTTTGCTTGTAGAACATCAGGTGGCCCAAATTGCCTGCGTTGAATTAGGCAACAGCTGATCCAAGTGGCTGGTTGTCGTGATACTTCTCTCACTGAAGCTTAATGATGTGTTATCCTGAATTCACCATTCAGTTCAAACTTCATCCCTCCAGGAAACATGGTCCTGCAAACACCTGACCACTCCATTGCTTCTTAAGCACAAATGATCTAAACGTCATTCTTCTATGACTACGATGGTGTAACACTTTGTGCAGAGCCATAGTCTGACCAGTGTATGCTGCTGGCTCTGCTTGGCTTTTGCAAGGTAAGTCATGTTTAAAATGCTAAATCTAGCCTGGTCAGTATGGCTCAGCAGTTGAGCTTTGACCCAGGAACCAAGAGGTTAACTGGTTCGATTCCCGATCAGGGCACATGCCCAGGTTGCAGCCTGATCCCCAGGAGGGGGTGTGCAGGAGGCAGCCGATCATTGATGTTTCTCTCTCATCAATGTTTTCTGTCTCTCTATCCCTCTCCTTTCCCCTCTCTCTAAAAATCAATAAAAACATTAAAAAAACATGTGACAGGATGTTCAGCATGAACACACATCTTTAACAACCCTTAAAAAAAAAAGCAAAATCTAAACCAAAAACCAAAACCAGAAAAAGAAAGCAAAACAGAAAACCCCCAAACCGCGCTGGATTTATGAATGGCCCACAGGACAAACCTGAATTTCTCTCATCTTCATAAATCATTCACATCTGAAGCTATTTCTTTCAGTCTATTTGCAACTATCAGATTGTAGACTCGTTTCTGTACCTGATGGGAAAAAGAAAGCCAACGGGCCCACAGTTGGAGAACAAAGACTGTCTTTATAACAAAAGTGGTGCGCAACGTAATGGTTCGGGGTAATTGGCTTTTCGGGCGCGATTATTTGGGGACAGAAGGCAACATTTATTTAGACTCCACGTCTGCAGCGAACACATGTGCTTGAGAAACTGCTGAAGCGTCACTGAAAAGTTTATTCTGCCATGGGTTGTTTCGTCTTCGCTCAGTGGTAGTATTGATTTCCCTCGGTGGATTAATTATCAGAGGCAGTTTCAGACTTCCCTGAGATGGACGGAAGGAAAAATGATGTTTTCATTTCAATGAAGCCTGTTGGCAATCGCGCTGCATTCCTGCGGAGCCCTGGAGTCCGCGAATCAGAGGCCTCGGCAGAGAGGGCCTATGCCCAGGCCGTTCATCTTATCTGTGGCCGGGGAGTCTCGGCATGGTCTGGGGACTCTGTAAACCGGCTTCGCATGGCTCTCGGCTGCTATTTGTAGAAGGAGCACTCAGCCCTGAGGGGGTAGACAGAGAAATTATGGAATTGCACAGACGGGGAAGTCTGGGTTATTTATAGAGCAGCCACGTTGTGACAGGAGAGAGATTTAGGCTGCTTACCCAGACGAGGGCTCTTCCCCATGGGGACTTGTCTAAAAGTCCCCTAAGAACAGCAGGACCATGGAAGTTCTTTGAGAGTCACTTCTAGAGACTCTAAAACTCTAGATAATAAGGGTGTACAGATACTTAAACAAATAATCTGTCTTGACACCTTTCCTATGCATTCTATGAGCTGCATAATATCAACAATAATCCTTTATACTTGCATATCGACATGAATTTCTCAGGGTGTCACCTCTGGGTGGTGATAGAGCAGGGGTATGAATTTCTGTGATGTTTCCACCATGAAAATCTGGTTGGAGCATGGATGCGGGAGAAGGTTGTGTTTTCAGGCAAGTCCAGGATTTTTTCAGGTGCTTGGTGGGGTCTGAGAAACATTTTCTAGGACTCCATCACCCACCAGAGGATTTAAATAGAACTTTTAGAAGTCTTTGTCTTTTATTATTGTCTTTGTTTTTTCTCTGTGTAAATGTGATAAGGTAACTATGAAATGTCAGCACGTTGTCAAACAGAAATCAGATGGAAATAATAAATGTATCTTCTTACCACCTAGATGTAATCACTGAATAATTATGTTCTCTATTTTTTTCAGATGTATAGTAAAAAAAATGTAGCACTCTTTACATTGCTTTGTGAACTTCATCCCTTAGGGGGAAAAATACATCGAACGCCCCTCCTATAATTTTCTATACCATCGTTTCTCATGGCTGTGAAGTGCGTGACAGTGTCAGTGTATGTTTTATTTTTCTTCCATCTCTTCCCTAAGTTGATGCAGTTAGTGTCCAGTTTGGAGGCACATGTGATGCGGATGGACGTGTCTTCCAATATTAATGCCCATCTATGTTTTCTTACATTTTTTTTTTTAATGAGCTGACTTTTATTATACACTTGCCTGTGTTTCTGCTGCAAGTCTTCCCATTGTGCTTGAGAGACAGGTGGCAGGGCTGCAGCCCTTCCCTGCCATTGGGGAAGGAAATGCTTTCACAGTTTCGTCTTTATCTTCATGTACTGAGCTTTTTTATTTAGTCAAACCCATGAAATTAATATTTGGACAGTTTCTGCAGTTGTTGATGTGTTTAGAAAGATCTCCCTCAATTCTAAGTTCATATAAACCGTCACAGATATTTTTCCTAGTATTTCGCATCCTTATTGGGTTACATTTGAAGCTTTAAATCATCTGGAAAGAACGCTGATGGATGACATGTGGTGAGGGTGCAAGACTGACAATTTCTTCGCCTGTGTGGGGAGAGGACTTCACTGTCCGGTGCTGCAGACTCGCTGATTGAATTATTGTGACTTTACAGCAGTTGAGTGTCCTGAAGGCCACTGTCATCATGCCTCCCAAATGTCCTACTTCTTCCAGGTCATCTTTTTAGCATCAATGCACCAGATTGTCTAAAAGCACTTTCTATGTACTTATAGTTCTTTATTTATTTAAGAATATTTTTTATGATTATTTTATTGTTATCGTTACTTCATCCATTTGTGATTAACTCATTAATTATAATGTCTTACATTTCTAAATTGATTCAGAAGGCAATGGCATTTGGGTAGATTCTGTTTGCTCCCAGCCTTCACTTGCCCTCATGGGCAGCACCCCGGCACAGGTGGCAAGTTTTCTGAAGTTAGGCAAAGAAATTCAGCAAAGCAGGGCACAGCATGGTCTGTCTGGCATGCTGCCTAGGAATCTGCATTTCATATGCTTCCCAGGTGATTCCAAGGCAGGTATTTGAAGTGCAATCTTTGAGAGAGGACCTCCTGTGAACTCTCTTGCTGGCTTTGCAGACAGCAGCAAGGAGCCTCACCTTACAGGGTGTGGCCCTCTCCCACGCCCTGTGGCTTCGTGCCAGTCCAGGGGGAGTGGTGTGGCGGTGCTGGCCCTGCAGCCTTGTGGCACCTGGGAGGCCACCTGGGGTAGCCATCCTCCTCTCAACCATGCTGGGGCTGGGCTACCTACCTCTGAACCCCACTGGGCCTGGCAGGCAGAGAGGGACTGATGACCAGGGGCATGGCTGCAAGCAGGGCTGGTCAGCTCAGACTTAGGGCAGCGGTTCCCACACCAGAAGGTGCATTGGTATCTCCTGGAGACGGTTACACCCAGGTTGCTCCCAGAATTATAGATTCATCAGGTCAGGGGTGAGGGAAGGTGAGAACTTGTATTTCCAACAGGTTTCCAGGTGTTGCTGCTGCTGGTCTGGGGACTGACCTAGGCACCAGTGATCTAGGGAATTGAGCTTCCCTCTTCCCTTTCTCTGTATGTGTCTCTCTCTGTCTCCTGTCTCTTCTGTCTTTCTCTGTCTCTACTGTTTCTGTCTCTCTGTCTCTGTATCTCTGTCTGTCTCTCTCTGAGTCCCTCTGTTTTTAATCATATTTAAGATAACAGTTAATTTTGCTTGAGGTTTCCTTATACTGTTTAAAAATGGTGAATCAGATATGAGGAATATTCTTTTAATTTTTTTTTTTAGGAAGAACATTTTTGTTAATCAATTTTCTTAATTATTTAAGCTGATAATTACCATTTGTTTGCTTCTTGACTGTTTTCTGTGTCAGATAAATCCCTACCGGTGCTGCTGTGTGTGACCCGAGGCATTTAAACACGTTCCAAGAAACGAGAGGAGGAAAACATGAAATTACACAGGTTATGGGCCCTAAAGAGTGTGGAAATCTCTCCATCTCTCTGCTTTGTTCCTTGGAACAAGTAGATGAACTGGGCAGAGAATTAAAGAAACGTGGAGTTCAGTGCTCTGACTTGTACCCTGGAGAGCTGGCTCTGCCAGGGCACGGCTGCAGAGGGGTCGGACCTTCTGAAGGTGCGTTGACTACTGCAGATGGAATTCTGGATAAAAAGTGAGTCAAACATCAATGCCAATTTATCATTTGATCACTTGCTGGGAAAACGCCTGATTTATTTGTAAGTCAGTGCCTGTCATTTTGCCTGAGCATAATGACTGTGATTTGTAATGCATACATCCTATGATTTATTTAAAAGTAAATTTATTTCAAATAACTGAATTTGAATGTGAATGAAATACAGCCTTTAAGCAAATGATTAAACCGACCTGCTGTACAGAAAGCTTGTATAGATATGTAGCTACATCTAGCCAGCAGCTGACAGAACCGGGACTGGAAAAGACACAGTATCTTTAGGCAGTTTCGTGTAAGGAAGATGAGAACCGGGTTTTCTCCTCTCAACTCTGGAGTGGGATCTCGGTGACATCGGGGCCTGGGAGGAGGGGTGTCCGGGTTCTGGGCCCGAATTCTGGTTCTCTGTGTCTTCTGCCAGGTACCCCCTGCCTCCTTTTGGGTGCAGGATTCTCGTGGTCATGGAGGCTGTCTTTGCTCTGCCAGCCTCCAGCTCCAGCCAGCCCTGGGGACTGCTCTTTGTCCCCTGCCCAATGCTGACCTCGGTGGGCTTCCCACCCTGGCAGAGGTGGTGAATCCCCCAGGAGCACCCACACTGTTCCCGGTCCTCACCCTGTCTCACTCTCGGCCCTGGGGTCAGGCCAGGCTCCGTCATGTGAGGCTCGGGCTGCATTCATAGAGCAGCTGGGCCTCAGCAAACGATTTGATGGTGGCGGGAAGCCACTCCTACGCCTCCTGCCCAGCCCACGGCAGCTCCTGAGATTGGCAGTTATTCCTCCATCTTTAGGGTCCTGGAATATTTCCAGATTCCTAAGTTCTGTACTGAAAGGAGAAGGCACTGGAATGAGGACCTCAATGGCCACCTGGCTACAGAAGGTAGGGCTGTGGGCGCACCGAGGGCGGAAAGGAGTCGGCGCCCAGGCCTGGGGGATGAGCCCACAGGCGAGACGTGACTGTTGCGGGGCTGGCTGCTCACATGTGGGGATCATTACACAGGCATTTCCCCCACATAACCGCATGAGCTCACAGCTGCCTTTCTCCCTTGCCCTGCGCCTTGCATCTTCCTTGCCCACCCCGTCACCCCATGGGCTGTGCGGGGGCTGGCCCTCCCTCGCCACGTGCTCGGCTCCGACGTGGGCTGAAGCAGGTCGGTGTGGGCCACCACGTGGGGAACCGGCTGCTGCGTGTTGCTCTGGCTGTGCCCAGCTGGTCTAGCTCCCCTGCGTGACCTGACTGTGAGGACAGGCTTGTTATCACAGGCCAGAACCTCACATAGAGGGTTTTTACAGGCCAGCCTCGCGACAGGGTGACCCTCCCCCTCTAGTGAGCCTGAGTATTTCCCTCCTTCTCGTATGTTCCCAGACAGGTGGGGTTCAGGCCAAGCCAGGGCAGAGCCAGGGTCACAGGGAGGCTCTGGGCAGGATCTGGGAAGGCAGGGCCCTCCTCAGCACCTGCTAGAGCTGCTGCCACCACTGGGGAGCCTCAGAGCCACCTGGGGGGTTCAGGACAATTCAGTGCACATGGACTTGGGTAAATTGAAGTACCTGCGGCGAACAGAATACCCTGTTGGAGGTGCTCCACGCTATCCACTCACGTCTCTGCTCCGGAAACCTAGATCCTCACTAAGGGGCTGAGATTCAGAACCGCCTGCTCCTTGGGCTGATGGCTTCAGTGGCCTCTTTCTCCTCCTGTCCCTGCGTCAATGCCCCAGGGTCTCCTCTAGCGAACCTGCCTGTGCAGCACAGGTGCGGCCAACCTCTCGTGCAGGCAGAACACAGGCACCTGAAACGTTTAAACAAACTGAAGCGAGCCTGTTATCACAGGTGACAATTCTACAGGCACAGTAAGAACAGCTGGCAGTCAGGGCTTGGAGAATTTTGGAGGGCAGGAGTGATAAACTAAGGATTAAAGAGCTGTGAGGTTTGCAAAACCTGAGCTGGGCAGGAAGATCTTAGCACCCAGCACCCAAAGCTTCTGGATCCCAAGTTCCTGGGAGGCCCAGCAGCCAGAAATGCAGAGGAAATTTGGAGAGTTGACCTTGAGTTTATATTTTATAAACTCAATCCAAACAGATGTGTTCACATTTCCTGCAAGCTTTATAAAGATGAGAGGGGGCAGCATGGACAGCACTGCAGGTAGGCCTGGGCAGGACGCTGGAGGAGGCTGTGGGTCATTGACAGGTGTGGTGACTGCTCCCCCCCAGGTTTATTAATAGCCTTCTTGCACTTTAGTTAAATAACAATGTTTTAATAGTCACTTGTGAATTTGTATTTGTTGCCAATTATGGGATACAAATCATTTGTTTATGGCGCTCATTTAAGACTCAGAGAGGTCTGCCCTGGAATTAGGCTCCGGGTGCACGTTAATTGCTGTCTGTGAGAGCTAATGAGACGGACTGCCAAGGCACAGAGAGACACTGAGACATAATTTACGGCCCTTCTTCCCCGAGCATTTGTGTCTCTTGTAAACCAGCCTGCCTATGACTATGACCACAATAAATTTCCCAGTGCCTTTGAAGCCCAGTCTCCCACGCCCTCCTATGAGGACGGGTCAGCTCTGCAGGCTGCATCCTTGGCAGTGGCCTAGAGGGCACCTAATTAGTGCACGCGCCTCTCTCACCTAGTGGCCTGTGGTTCTGACACAGGTCAGCTTCCAGGCTCTTGGCCACGCTGTATGGGAGAAAAGGGGTGGCCCTTCTTCCTGAGCCTCACAGCCAAGTCTGGCGCATGGCTAAGGCATTTCTCCAGCCGAATAGAGTAAGACCTTGTTCACAGGAAGTCCAGTCCTCAACACTCAGCTCTGCAGTTCTGGACGTGAGAACACTGTGGGCCAGGCCTCCTCTCCCCTTGGCCTTTCTCACCTGCGGCCTGCCACACAGTGGTGTCAGGGAAATACAGGTGCTTTTCCTGCAGAGGAACAGGCCCATCCCACTCCTGTCATGTCCAGCCAGGAGCAGGTCCCAGAGGCTCTGGACTGGAAATGTTAAGGTTACTTCTTTAATTTTTCCCCCCTCTACCTTCAAGATCTCAAATTTCACATAAATTAGGCAGTTGAAGTCATCCTACAGCTCACTGATGCTCTCAACCTTTCTCTCTATGTGTTTAGCCTTGGATAGCTTTTCTTGCTATTTCTTCAAGCTCATTAATCCTTTCATCTATGTTGTCTAATTGTTGTTATTCCACCCATTGTATATTTAGATATCTGGAAGTTTGACCGATGGCATTTTTATATCTTTCATATGTTTTCTTAACATTTTCAACCTCTACTTTTTTAAACATAAGAAATATAGTTATAATAATCGCTTTAATGTCTTGTCTATTAATGATATCCTCTGTGTAATTTTGGGGCATGTTTTCATTGTTTGATTTGCCCCTGTTATGGAGGACTTTCTGTTTCTTTGCATACCTGGTCATTTTTTGTTGGTTGTCAGACTCTGTAAATTTTGCCCTGTTGGATGCTATTTCTATATTCTTATAGATAGTTTCAAGCCTTTTTTTTTTCTAGATTGCAGTGAAACTATGTAGGAGCATTTTAACTCTTCTAGTCCCTGCTCCTAAGCTTTGTTGTGTGGTGCCTGATATTCCAGAGTTCCTGAGAAATACTTAGGAAAATACAACTATAGATTGAGCAAATGGAGGTTTGGGAAAAGATAGTGGTATGTCCTGGTTTACATTGAATGTCTGCAATAACATTAGAAATAAAATCCTACTCCCAGTCCTCTGGCCTCCAGTTCTACAGTAGTCTTCAGCGATGGTCAAGACTAGTTTTCCTTCTCCTGTCTCCAGACAGGGAAACTGCAGTGGATACAGATGAAGAGATACCCTCCAAATGATCCCTTTCTACAGTATTTATGGTGGGTAGTGTAGCTGATAGATGTATCTGACTCACCTTGAGCACTCCTGCTGCTCCTCGTCTCTGCAGGTTGTAAGTGGAAGTGAGCCATGATGAAAATAAAGGAGATGGTGGCTAAGAACATCAGTGGCAACTGACTGAATCAATCCTAACCTCTGTCTGCTAGTCACACTTTTTCTGTTTCATTGCTATGGAGCTTGAATGGATAAAGCAGATTCTGGAGTATCCTGGGGCACTTTTTCTAACCGTTAAAATTTTAATATTTTCTATAATAAAATAAGAATAATGATGATCTGTACCTTATGGGGATTTCAGGAAGATTGAAGAAGAGAATATGTACAAAGCCTTTAATACAGTGCCTGGTGCACAGTCAGTACACAGGTGATAAGAACCCATCAGATATTAGCTACCATGATTACCATCACCACCATCACCACCACCAGCATCAGCATCATTATAATGAGCAATATCACCATTATTATCACCACTACCTCATAATAACTATTATTAACATCACCGCCATCACTGTCATCAACGTAACCATCACCATCACCATGATCTTAGTTACCTTCATTATCACTATCATCAACACCAGCATAAAAATTACCTTCATTATCACCATTGTCATAGTTTCACCAAAATCATCACTACTATCATCACCATCACCACCATCACCATAATCATCACTATGGCCAACATTCCTCATCACTATTGTTATAATAACTACCATCATCTTTATTGCCACCATCAGCATCATCTTCACCATCATCACCATCACTTTTTCACGACCATCATAATCATCACCATCACTATCACCACACCATCACAATCAACATCATTACCAGAGTCATCAAAATCACTATCATCATCACAAGCATCACCATCATCACCACAGTCATCATCATCATTGTCACCATGATCATCACTGTCACCATCACCACTATAATCACCAACATCATCAACATCACAATCATCACCACAACCACAACCATCACCATCACCATCACCATCATTATCACCACCACCATCAGCATCAGCATCATCTTCATTATCACCACCACCAACACCAGCATGTACTTACTCCTGAAAATGTCTTCTTCATACTCTGGATATTTTTGACACCATTATTACCATCTCCAGAAGAACAGTTGAGTGACATGGGCTTCCATCCAAGGGAGAAAATGCAAGATAGGTGTCAAGTTAATCCTTCCATTATGAAGACTGAACAAACCCTGATTTCAAACTCTTAAGGAATGACTTGTTCCTACAGACAGTGCTAGTTACACATAGCCCCCTACTATTTCTAATTCCACCCTTAAATTTATAGCTAAAACAGATTCCACCAGCACCAAAGTGGAATGAATTTCAATTTCAATCATTTTATTGGCATAACAAGGTACACAAGAATTGCCAATGTTAATACATCAAATCCCAGTGTCTCAGAAGTGGTCAAAGAGTATGTGTCTCTAGCTCTCATTACTGTCTTTCCAAGTCAATGTCAGGCTCTAACTACTTTAAGGTTGTTCCTGCCAAATTTTAGGCTTATTACAATATTATAGTTTTTCTTCTTACATCTGCTTTGACAAGATTTCTTCACCATTTTAAAAAATCGGGGAAGGATATTGCCTACGTATCTGCATCTTGTAAGAAGTAAAAACCATTTTCTGTCCAATTTAGTGCTTTCTTATGACAATTACTGAGTTATGTTCCAATTACTTTTTCTGGTTAGTGAGATCAATAGCACAGAAGATAAGTCTAGATGACTATTTACATTATTGTGTCTGTCAGACAAAAATTAGACTGTTCGGGTTTAGTCAGAGATGGTCAATTATTAAATACTGAAGAAATACAATTTATATAGGTTAGTAGTTACACAAGAACCATCCTAGCAATTTTTTACCATTCTATCTTGAGACAAAATGATTGGTGTTGAGTTATGACAGTATAGCCAACAATTCAGTAGTACTTTGAGAATTTTCTGTCATAGCATCAAGGAGCTCTGGAGTATCAAGGAACAAAACTGTCAGTGTGGTTCTTTTTGAATCTCTGTGGTGCACACTGTCATGATTAGGGAGGGATCCAGCCTACATATATATATTATTTTGTATAGTAATAAAGTATTGTCTTCTTAAGTCTTGAGCCTTCTTTCCCTTATTATTTTTTTTTTTTAATCCAGTGTAGGAGGTGTAGCAATTGAAGAAAACTATATTTTTCTAATACTTTCCTAATTCCTCCTCTTAGACTCCATGCCTTCCATAGAGGAAACAAATGTCAGACATCTAGAAATGAGGGTCACACAAATTATGGGTTAGTTTATGTATATCCTGACCCAATTCCAATGTTCTTAGCCCTACAGCATAATATTTTTCAATAAGTTGAGGGTTTCCTGGCATTGCCTAAAAAATTAGTCATTTCTTGTATCTGAAAAATTGTGGCTCAAAATGTTCTGAGTCACATACCCCCTCCTGTGACATCACAAGCCCCTGGCCTGGTGAGATTTTATTTTGGAGAGTACATTTCTGGAACAACCTCCTAACGCTCTGTGTTTAATAGTTGGTGACTGTTCCCCTGGTGGTTGAAAGGGCTTTATTTCAAATAGGTTTGCTTTTCCAAAGCTTGGAGGTGCCCAGCTCATGGAATGCAAAAGACAATGGATAATGAAGCACTTTAATTAATGTGAATATTATGAAATTTTAACTGTGGTTGATGGGCTCCAGTTAAGAATCAATCACTGTCTTTTAATTCTCTGATGAATCTGGGAATCTGTGAAATGAAAAACCACCAAAGGTATCACATAGGAAGAGCCAATCAAATGGGAAGGCTTTGATTTATTGAATGTCAGATAGGATCGGTCTGATACAGCATCCTTGTGCTTTATGAGCCCACGATATTTGTGTAATGAAGGTTATTCCTGCGTTCATAACATTTCATGTTCCGGTCTGCACTCAATCATCACCTTACACTCTGAGGCTTGGATTGATAAACATATTAATTATGAAAAGAGTCCTTCCATGGATGGGTGATGAGTGTGTTTCGGTGGCAGCCACATTATGGGAGAGAGAAGAGAGTGTATGCAAGCAAGACCTTGAGGGAAGGATCATACTCCCTGGTAATTTCCTCTCGGGTGACATTTTCTAAAGATTGGAAACTGGGGGTTCCATGTTCTAAATAAAGTCAAATTTATAGTAACCTTCAGTTGGGAACCATTCTAGTCCTTTTCAAGTGTCCCTGATACTTCTGTGAGGTGCCAGTGGGGATGTCCTGGCCCACGAGCCAGCTCCCTTCATGGTCTTTGTTACCCTGAGCTGCCTGGGTGCAGACTCTCCACCTGGCTTCTGCCCTGTTGAGCTGGCCACACTGGTCAATCCCAGTCACCTGCCTTCCGGATCTGGTTGATGCTGAGAAGACAGTGCCCCATCCATCCATGTGGTCTTGGTTTGGGCGTCCTGCCAAGGCTTCTTGGTCCTAAAGAGACTTGGGGCTGGGAGCACCTGTCCTTTCAGTTCTAAGATTGCCAGCCCAGGGTGGTGAGGTGAGAAGGGTTCTCCTGGACACCTCAACCCTCTGCCTGCCGTGTGCTCAGGTCTGCTCCAGAGGCAGCCCTCTTCCCATCCATCCATGTAGTCTAGTACACATGGTCTGAATGGACAGCAGACATTTCTGATCATATTAGGTATTTTAAAGCTTTTAGTCAAAACGATCGACCCTCTTTTAATGAATTGCTACTAATCTAGGTCACTAACTTCCTGAAGATAGCTTTTTAAATCTCAGCCACTCTTTATTTTTATCCCTGCTAAATGTCACTTGTTTGGTTTTCAGCATTTTTTGAGTGTGTTCTCTAGGCTGGTTTGACCAGTGGTGAGCTTTGAGCAGGACAAGCAGGGGTGCTCTGCTGAAGACGGTTCAGCTGATGCCGGACCTCGCTCCCAGCCAGGCGTACCTCCACCTAACAACACGCTGGCTTACTGCAAGCCAGCGCATTCTTTGACGAGCTCAGGGGATGACCTGACCTTGACATTTCTCTACCTGCAAACCCAGAAATGTCTTGGAGCAGGAAGCAAGACCTTGGTCTGATGGCTTGAAGGGCACCCGTGACCACTGCTACAGGTCCCTCTGCATGACCCAGGGCAGGGAAGTGCTCAATAAGCCCTTGAATCTGGACAGTGCCCAATTGGCCATTTGTAGACAGATCTAGCTGTCAACAAATATGTACATTCCTAAATCCGTGGACCTGAAAAAAAGAGGAAAATTATTGAGTTCTGATCACTCACCAGTGCCTGGTGTTTTAGGGTCATGTGGTAGGTAACTCCGTGGATACCAGCCCCCTATTCCCATAACAAGATTTCAGGGATATGAGGTGCTTAGACCGCATCTTAGAAATTAGACATCACAGTGTCCTAAGGCTCAGCAGCTAGTGCTCAGCCGGCGTCCAGATCCAGGGCTTTGATCCTGGGTTAGCACAGCCAAGCCCAGGTGTGTCCCCATCTTTCCCTTCTGCTGGTGGTGTGTCAGCTCAACCAGGTGTGTGGCTAAAAGCAGCTACTCCCTTCAGACGTCCTCAGAAGCCCCCCGGAGTTGTGGCTACCTCGTGCTGATGGCTGAGAAAGCATTTTAGGTTGAAGCCCGTTGCTTAATTTTCCGTGCTTCCCTTTTGCTATAATGTCGTGTTAGCGGCACACACCTCTCGGGGGGAACGGGCAGAGCTTTCCCACGGTCACAGACAGGCCCTGTCAATTAGGTATCGCTTTCAATTTCCCTGTTTATAATCCTGTGGCTACTAAACATCAATAATTCCTGCCCTCACTCCTTGTCCCCTGGAAGATTGATGGCGCCCGTCATCTCTCATACAAAGACATTTAAATGAAAATCACACTTCTGTCTGCATCCCATTTTCCCGCTGAGTGGGGGAAGCGACCCTATTAAATCAAATTATATGTGACTTTTAAAACTTCCCTTTACAGCATTCAATTGAAAATCTGAATCCTATCATAATACATTGCCTTTTTATGAGTAAATTGACTTTACTGGGTCCCTGGGGGTTTTTCAACCCCCTTTCCACATTAGGGAAGAGAGAGACCCCCCTGCACCTCTGAGGCTCAGGAGGGTGGGGGAGCCTGTGGGAGGACTCCTGGCCCTGCCCTTGCTGGATTTGAGGGGCACCAAGGCCTGGTCCCAGTGACCTGTGGTCAGGGTTCCTCAGACTATATTGCACCAGGGTTTGGCTGTGAGGCACCAGTCAAGCGCAGAGGAAGTCGGTGGGTCTTGGGGGTGCCTGCGGCTCCACATTGCTAACAGGTCAGGGTGGTTAGGTGGGTTGGTGAGCCCAAGGTGCTGATGGCAGGTTTCGGGGGCCTGTCCTCATCTGAGGCCCTGTGGCTGTGAGCAAGTGCAAGTGCAGCACCGGAGGGCTGCCCAATGGCAGGACGGCCCTCACAGAACCCAGGGGGCCACAGAGCCTGTTTGTGCTGGGCAGACTCCAGACGGGCCCTCAGTGTGCCTGTGACTTCGAGGTCCAGAGTGGCCAGTTCAAGGGCCCAGCGCACCTTCACCTTGTTCCCCACCTGAAAGTGTGGCTGTCTCTGGCCAAAGGGAACCAGCCGGTGTTCTTATCTCCTCGGTGCAGGTGCAACCTCTGCAGTCGTTTCATTTTGGTTCATCACATTTAAGTTAGGCTCACGTTTTGTTATTTGTTGTTGGTTTTTTTCCCTGTTTGACTTTTGGTTTTAGGGTGGGCAGTTGTTCCTCGGGGTATTTGTTGTGGAGAACTCTGACCTTTAGAAGGTTTTCTATTCTATATATTTTTGGTCGGTGGTTTTTTCCTCCTCTGATTTCTTTATTAATTCCATCTTGTGCTTCTTTTAATTCTGTTAATTTGTCAACATAATATTATCTTGTTTCCTAGTTCTGTAATGAAATGTACAAATGTACATGATATTATGAACTAAATGTTTGTGTTCCCCCAATTCACTGAAGCCCTAACCCCCAAGGTGATGGTATCTGGAGACAGGGCCTTTGGGAAGTAATTAAGGTCACATGAGGTCATGAGGGTGTGGCCCCCCATGATGGGATTAGTGTCCTTATTACAAGGGACTAGAGCCCTCTCTATATGCCAAGTGAGGACACAGCAAGGAGGCGTCATTTGCAAGTTGGGAGCTGCTCTCACTAGACACTGGATCTGGGAGCACCTTGATTTTGAACTTCCAGGCCATAGAGCTGTGAGAAATAAATGCTTATTGTTGATAAACCCCTCAGCATATGGTACTTTTAATAGGAGCCTAGACTAAGACACACGCAAACTGTTTTGGAGGGTCAAGTTTTTTAATATATGTCTTTGACAAATTATGAAACCTGGTAGAGCTGATGACTTTGGAAATGGGAATAATTGTGGGAATATTATAGAGAGGAGATGCGTATAGCAACCATAGCTGGCAAACATAATATCGATTTAGTGTTTAACTAATCTGCTAATTTGTAAGAAGTTACAGTAAGCAAGAAGTCAGCTATATAAAGAGTGAGGGCTCAATAAGAAGGCACACTGAAATTGTGAGTGTCCTTTTTTTTAATCAGGATTAGAAGAGAGACTTCTGCCAAATATGGTGGATCTTATTTAAAAATATATAAGAAAGCTTCTCATATTCTTGAGGACTGGGGTAGTTAAATGGTTACAAAAGAGATATGAGATTTGGGTAACTGGAAACTGAATGAATTGCTGAATTCAGAGACTATTGGTTTAAATCTTTTTTAATTTTAAAATTTATTTTATTTTATTTTTTTCACTTTTATTGAGATATAATTGACACATAATATTGTGTAAGTTTCAGGGAATATTGAACCAAGTACTGATGGAGTTGGAGGAACCTTCCTAGCGTCACCCTCGGTGGCCTATTGAATGTCAATTATGAGATGTCACCACTGTTAGAAGAAAGGCAAAGCTGCTAGTGGGAAAAGTTAAAACTCAAGTTGGCAAAATCAATATTTAAAAATGAATGAGAAGAAATTAGCAAACTCAACTTTAGTAATAGCCAATGTACATCTTACCATTCAATTTAAAGGAAAAAGGTCAGATTTAAAAGCTGGATTAGAAGAAGCTGGTCCCAGTGAAGGCATTTGCTTGACTGCAAGGTGAACACAAGGCCAGGTTATGATGTAGTAAAAACATCAACATCACCGTAACAGGAATGCAATATTGACATCAGGAAAGGAGAGCAAGCAAAGGTTCTTTGACTACTTGAAATAAACTTGTGATTAAATAAATACATCCATGCAGCTTTTTTCCCCTAAAGAAAAACGAAGGTGGTCATTTTATTCTGTTGCACAGAGAATGGATAATTTGGAAGTCATAATTTGGGGTCACAAGTAAAAATCTGTTCTTTTATGGGAGAAGAGACCTCGGAGCCTTTTGTTGTCCTGGGGGTAAGAACACCCCCATCAATGCTTCTGCTGGGCTCTGCTCACCAGGAACCTTCCGATGCCTGACCCATGCCCCAGACCGTCAGCAGGTTCTTGGTGCTGGGGTCCTCCCGATAGGATCGGGAGTGAGATGCTCACTCCCGCAGAGGCATTGCCCCAACCCTTTATACACCTGGCCTGGTGGTCGTGGTCTTCAAGGACCTCCTGCCACTCTCCTCGAACCCCACGCCTTGGTGCCTGGGAGATGTGTTTCCATCCCTCTTGACCACAACGGCCTCACTGCTCTCACCTGCGCCTTGAGAACTGGAGGAAAATCCAACATTTGGAGCGAGGCAGGTCTGAGCCTCACCCCAGTTCAGCACTGACCCGCAGAGTGGCTACTGGAAATCGCAGCACCTCCCAGCCTGCCCGCCCCATCTGGAAGCGAGAAGAATGGAGCCCACGTCAGGGGACTGAGGGATAGCAGGCCCAGCTGGCACAGTGTCTGGGACCTGGGGTTTGATTTTAAACTTTAATTTCATTTCCTCATCTCTATAACTGAGCCTCCTTCCTTCCAGAAGTTTCTTCCAGTCCTGCTTCAGGCAGACCTAAAATCCACTGGAATATCAAAGCAGGGTGCTAGGGTCTGCTCCTGGGTTATGCGTTCGTGCTGAGAACAAGGCTCTTGGAGAATCCGCCTTCTCTCTCTTCCTGCCCATCCGCTGTGCAGCAGTTCACCCACTCTTTACTGCTCTCACCTCATTCTAAGGAACTCCTTCCATATTCTGCAGCTCCCCCACCTTTCCCCTTGAACATATGCAAATCCATAAGCACTCTGCTGGGTTCATTTTTGTAAATTGAATTTGTGATTTGAAATAATGAATGAGGGTGTTTTGACACTTGTAATGAGCATGAGCTGGTTTAGTGCATTTCTAAGGTGCTTCCAAAAAAAAAAAAATCTATTTGTGTTCATCATTTGCCATCTAATCCACCAGTAATGACCCATCATCATAGGATCAATTACATTTTATCATTAGCATAATCAGCACAATCATATTATGAAATAACTGATGCCATGTCATTCTTCCTAAGAAACTGATCGGTGGGGATCCAACATGCCACTAGGCCATTGGGCTGGGTATGTGACACCACTTCATGGCCAGATACACGGGGGCTCAGTTTTCTGCTGTTAACAGGTTTAGGCCCCTGCGCCCAATTTTACTAATCTGCCTTCAATATATAACTCGCATGCATCCCCACACTGTTCACATTTCTATTAATTGTGTACAGCTTCGCTTCATCGTCTTCACTGGTTCAGTCAGAGCCTCTCCTGACTTTTATGCCAATAGTAGCGTGAGTTCATGTCTGTACTGTGCGACGGTGGAGTGTGAGGGGCTTGGCTGTTGTTAAGTAGACCTGCTTTGCTGAAGAAAACAAAAGGCTGCTTATAATCAACTTGAAGGTCTGTGGGATGTAGGACGTCTGCTCCTGCGAATCAGATAAGCCTCGGATGCCAAGGGCAAGCCCTGGAAGCCAAGAGGACATTAAAGTGTCCTCAGGTCCCTTGTGGGTTTGCATGAAATGTGTCACCTTCTTTGATGAATTAGCAGGACTAAGGTCAAGGACAGATTAACACCTGCTCAGACAGATACTTGTGAGCGTGGGTATTGGGCTCACAGGGACTCCTGGACAAGGCACGGTTTCCCTAATGGTCAAAAAACAGAGGTCCTAGTGTCTTCATTTGGGCTAAGTCCATGGAAGGGGGCATGTGTTGGCTGTGAACTATTACTTGTGTGTCTGTCAGTGGTCCAGCACATTCGGAAGGCGAGAGTCAACCCCCAGAAGAATCAAAGGCCAAAGACAGTATCATCCAAACATAGAAATGAATGAGGGTGCGGGTACAGTGACTCGTCTGCACTTAAGACCCCCAGGTAGTCACAAAGCATCTAGAATCTTTTGTTGACAAACGTATCTCATTTTACTCACTCACTTATGTTGTTATTCTAATTAATTGTTCATTTGGATTGTTTCAGTGCTAAAGCCACTGGTTTCAGTGCAATTATACAATGTCTTCCATGTCCACCTGACAAGGCCCAGCAGCATCACTGCAAACAGATCCTCTTTTGCTCCCAGGCTAGGAGCTCAGAGTCTGGTGAACTCTGCTCCTCACCACCTTCCATCTCTCCATCCAGTGCCAGCTGTCTTCTCCCTTCTGCTTTTGGAGGTTAAATGTTTTACTTAAAAAGGGCAACTTTTGGTACAAAGCCACCCTGACACTGTGGACCCGGAGTTCCTGGCCCTGCCGTTTCCTGGAGGCAGCTCCCCGTCAGCCTCCTGGACGTGCTTCACTACCCCTAACAGCTCCCTCTCACCAGCTAAAGTTTAGTACCCGGGCCAGGAGCTGGATGAGAAACGGAGGAAAGACTGTCAGTTATACCAAGTAGTGGGAACGAAGGTTTTATTTCTCCTGAGCACAACCCTTTGATAGGGAAATGGGGGAGACAAATGTGCGGCTAATTTAATGAAATGGTATGCGACTTCAGGGATTACGGATGCCATTTGGAACGGGAGTAAGCAAGAGCTGGTGATGAAAATGGATAGTCACACACAACGGTGGCGCTCCCACAGTCCCCCACAGTCGAATGGAGCCAAGGGCTCTCCCAAACAGGACGGTTTTCTCGCTCACTCAGGACCACCTTCGCGGCCTCCTTACAGTGCTCAGGTGTTCTCAGGAGCAGGAACCTTTCCCACTGCTGTAATCAAGGCAGATGAGGGGTTGGCTTCCCCTCGGAGCTGTGCTTTTCCTTCCTCCAAGAAGGAAGAGGTGCCGTCGGGGAATCTCAGAGCTCTTTTGAACAACCCTTAGCCCATGTGAAATGTCAGATGTCACCACTCAGTTCCATGGTGGACACATGGATGCATTCTGCAAATGATTATTGAGCCCTGCTGTGTGCTCAGGCACTGTGTGCCAGGAGACCCCGTCACTCTGCTGGTGGAAGAGCCAGGATGAGACTGAGCACCAAAGAAACAGGCCCCTATCCTGAGGCCACCCAGGGAGCATGAGACAGGGTCTTGCACTTAAAACAACCCTCATTTTATAAACTGGCCTGAAGGGGCAAAACGGTTTGGGGCTGTGTCCGGGGGACGCCCCACTCTGTGCAATTTGCTGAGACCAACACTGCCACCTCCTTCATGTCACCACAACTGAGAAAGACTCAGACTTTAGAGTGCCTTGGAAAGGTGACTCAACTTCCAACTCAGTTCATTGACTTCAATATGGGGTTGGCATATGGGTTGTTCATACACAGATGAATGTTTCCCAAATGCATGAGAGCACTTGAAAAATATCTTACAGTCTCTTAAGAGTTTAGGCAGCATTCTGAAAATTCTAATTATATCATTTATTCTTGTACTCCATGTCCTTTGGAGCTTTCAAAAACATATATTTTAGTTCAGAGTGCCATCCACATTTCCAGAAATTCTGAATTGGTGGAGTCTAAGTCGGTGAATTTTGCTCGTCAGGCAATTCTTACACTATTCTTTAATAATGGGGGTGGAGTTTTGTGTTTCTCCCCACCCAACTGTCAGCCATTTCAGCAGGTTAGCCCTTCTGTCTACAGATCTTTTCCTGCAGTTAAAAAGAAAAACAATATAAAACAAACAAACACGTAGAATCGAAACTCTAGAGGTCTTAATGGTCTATAATGGTTTTCCTGGGGAAATGTCTGAAACTATTACATATTTATTAAAAAGTACTTAAAGAACACCTAGGGATTACAGATAAACACTCTACTCCCTTCCTTCAACACCACAAGTAATTAGAAGTTAGGGATATTATCTCCTAAGTGTGGAGAGTAAAATGATAGCCCCAAGAGAACTTGTTATTAGAAGGAGAGCCTTTCAAGCCTGTAGGAAAGAGTCTTAAAGAAGACATCTTCCTGGCAGCAACCAAAGGGATCGTGCAAGCTTGATTCGGAGTAGATTCATGGAGCTGAGCCTTCTGGGGCCCAAGGTTCTCCGAGCACCGTGGCGGCTCAGAGTCCCACATGTGTACTGCTGAGGGAAAGGACAGTGGCTTAGAGGCAGCAATTGTAGTTGTATAATTTTCTTTTATGCTCATGAAGAAATGACAGAAGGCCACTTCTTCAGTTAAATAGAACTCGTGCTCTATGGGTGTCAGCTCGTTGCAAGGGCCCACAAGAATGGCTTTTTCTCTTCCATTCCTTGAGTACAGAGTGCCTCAGCGCCCTGCCAGCCGTGTGTGGCTAAGGGGTCCAAACAGAGCTCCAGGTTTGGATTTGGGCATTCAGGGCAGGCCATTTCTATCTGGCAGCAGGGGAAGGCAAGATGGACTATGGAGGAATCAGACTGGCATGGCTGAGAGATTTTCTAGGCAGTCTGGGCACCATGGGGGGCAGAAGTGCCCTCCTGCTTTCTTGCTGGACTCTGGGGCCCTCCATAGGAGCTCCAGGCAGCAGCGCAGGAGCGCTGGATGGAGGTTGGGGTGTCACAGTCACCCAGCCTCTGGTGGGTTTTAGGCATGGCAATGAATGGCCCCAGAAACTGCTATCTGCCTGTTTCGTCCTGGTCCCCTTGGGCTCCCAGCTGCCTGCTTGCCAGGAAACAACTGTCAGTAAGTGCACAACTAAACAAGGTCGTGATCTGTTAGGGGTCTGCTAAGGGTGTATTTAAAGCTGTTTTTGGCCAAATGGCTCCTGGTTTTTCAGGACCTATGTTTACATTTTCAAGCTACCCTTGAAGTCCTTGCCCTAGCTAGACCAGGCATTTATTTTTCATGGGTGAGATTTCATTCTTATTAATTCTAGGTCTGTTTTCTTCTAATTCTTTTTTGGGTTGGGAACCCTAGGAAGCAAAAAAACCTGAGTACAGATCCTGGCTTCACATGTACCCTGTAAACCCAGGAGGAACCACTCAGCCCCTTGGGCTCTGCTGCCTTCACTGGGCCCCCAGGCAAGGTCTTAAAGGAGGCAGGAGACCCTGCACCCCAACGCCCCCCTGTATCAGGAACTGCCTGCCAGTATTGGAATCACTAGAGAAGAGAAGAATCTCTCTCTATAGCAATGAGAGTTTAGGGTATTTTGTTAAATATAATGTCTAGACTTGAAAGGTATCAGGACTTATCCAGATTTGCTTTATAATTTAAGACTCATTCCTTGACTGTTTGTTTGTTTCTAACAAACTCAGAGCCCTTTTATTTTTCTCACCTATGTTTGCTATTCAAATTATAAACACTCCTGGGAATTTTGTTTCACTTTAAACCAATGATCACTAGCCAGTTTGTTCTGAATTAATCAGTTGCTTCACTTAAACTAGAACAAAGGAGCAAATACAGATGCTTAAGGCTGTGTCAGGTGTATACTGTGCAGGTAACGTTTCTCTTTTCCACCTTCAGGTGTTCAGCATGATGCAGGTGCCCCTCCCAGGCTCCCAATAAGACATCCATGCAAGAAGGGCCTTGGGCTTACAGGGGGGCCTGCTCTCCCACGGGCACAGTCACCTCCCCCTCCACCGCTCCCCTCAGTAGAGCAGGCTGCAGGGAGGGGCCCCCCAGTTTTCTGGGTCCAACATCCTTAGGGTGTAGCTGGGGTGAGAGTAAATGTTCTTGTAGGTGGCAGTCCTTTCCAGGGTATACTTTGGGAATTCAGTCTAATTTTAATATCAGTAAGGGTTACACACTGCAATAAATCAGCCTCCTTCTTTTGGATATATTTTAGGGAAACTCAACCTCCATCAGTAGAATGCTTGATATAGAAATATTTTAATATATTTTCCATGATTTTATTTTCAAATGTCTAGAACTTGAAAGGTTCGTGAGATCTCGATTTAGCGGACAGAGAAAGGTGGTAGGAGTCAGCGGGAAAACTGCTGTAAAGTAATTGTAATATTCTAAAACACACCTCATCAAAGCCACAATATTTTTTTTAAATGGTAGTATTTTTATTTTTTAATTTTTTAACTTATTTATTGATTTTAGAGAGAGGAAGAGAGAGAGAGAAATATCAATTTGTTGTTCCACTTACTTATGCATTCATTGGTTGATTCTTGTATGTGCCCTGGTCACAGTATTTTTATAGCTAGAAAAAGTATAAACTTATGTATAATGCTCTTCAAAATTATTATAAATCAAAGTCTTAATGTGGCTTTACATTAAAATTCAATTCAAGACCAAATATTAAATATTTGAGCTCGTCTAGAGATTGGGATGATTAAAATATTCCCTTCTTTCACTGTCGTGGAAAATTGAGGATTGGCTAGACTGTCCCTCAGAGAAAAGGAAAGGGGACCAAAAGGGAAGGTGAGTGTGGTGTTGGAAATGGTCAGACCAGAGCGTAGGATGGGCTGAAAGGCCCTGAGCACTGAAGAAAGTGAGTCATAAGTGGATAAGACAGAGAATCTATTATAAGTACCCTATAAAATATAAAGGGAGAAGTATAGGTTCTTAAAAAAATACAGCGTGTTAATGCTGGAGGGTGAGAATAAATAGGAACCTTTTTTATTAAACTAATATACTATTTGATTAAAAAGCGAGCTATGTAAGCTTTAATAAGATGAGAGTGATGAAGCCGGTAAAAATATTCCTGAATTAGCTGAGTTCGTATTCTTTTTTTTTCAAAATTGTTCAACAGAAAAAAATGAAAGGAGAATGTCTGGGCAATTATAAAGCCACAGAAATGTCATAGATGTGGCCTTGGGACCAGGCAGAGACACCTTGAAACAGGTGCCCTCAGGTGAGCAATTCCACGGTGCACACGCCACCAGGTCCAGAACTGGACCCCACACATTCCCAGCCCTTTCTCGGGAGTCCAGTGTTAAAAATCACAAAGCTCAATGATGCAAGCGTATTACCATATGCCCCCTGTGAGAAAAAGACGCCGGCCACTAAACATGCAAGCAACGAGGAAGGGAAAGATGCGTCCCGAGCTGAGCATAAACGTACAGGCTCTCGGTGCTAAGTGTGTCAGCAGATTGTGCTGTGCGAGGCCATTAAAGAAAAGGACAGCAGGGATGTCAGATTTTTAAAAAATGCCTTTAAGATTGTGTTTTCTTGACTTGGAGAAGAGATTTCATTCATTATTAAATCAAATGAGTCTGTGACTTTTTTCTTTTGCACACTCACAGATACTGTGTTTGTACCTTGACTGGATCCTAATCGGGTTTTGATGCAACTGTCTACAGGCACCGTGAATGATAAGGCCACCCAAAATAAGGTGACTAGAAAGTGGGTCAGGGCTGGACACAGCATGGATCTGAGCTAACTCTCCACCAACCCAAAGAAAGGACAAGAGGAAGTGTGATCAGAGGAGGTGGGACAACACAGGTGGGTGAGAAGCAGTGGCAGGGCAGGAGCTCTGGGTGCTGGAAAGCACCTCAGGGAGCAAGGAGCGGGATCAGTGGCCTTCTCTGGACTGTGCGGCAGGTGCAGGGAAACGAGGCTGTGAAGGGCTGAGGAACTGAGGGCCACTGGCCCGAGCGGGTGAGGGAGGGAGACTCTGGAAGATGCAGGGGCCATGGGTCTGGGGGCACTGGAGGGACGCAGGCTCTGACACCGAGTGAACCCCGGCCCCTGGGAGGTCTGGAGCGGGGAGGGCATACTCTGACAAAAGCAGGGGTAGAGGGCGGGCTACAGGGGGCAAGGGCAGAGCAGGAAGGCCCAGAGGTGTCCTGCGCCTGAACCCAAATGTGAGAGCATGGTGCCTTGGTCAGGGCTGGTGGCAGTGGGGACTGTGAGAAATGGCTGAATTCTGACCGCTGTTGGACATTTGGACTGCGAGTGGAGGGTTGTCATGAGTTTTAAGTCATCACCCATGGATCATTACTCAAGGAAGCCTGATTGGAGGCTGGGCTGTGGGTCCCGGAGCAGGTGAGGCACATGTAGCTGCAGTCACAAGGGACCCGGCTGTCCTTCATTCAGTGGGACCAGGAGTGTGTTGGAAGGGACTTCCCCAGTGTTGAACATAATGTGCCTCTGATAGAAAAACACCCGACAGATGAAAATGAAAGGGTAACGTAACTCATGTTAAATACCAGCCCGCGCTCCAATATTTTGCCTGATTTTTCCCAAGTGGAAAAGTGAAGCCAAGAGCAGGGACCCCTGGGTCGGGTCTCTCCCATCACCCTCGGAGCTGAGCCCCAGGGTGGGCCACACAAAGTGTTCCTGGAGGAATCCATGTGTGACCTCAGAAGTTGAGAAATGTGGTCACTACCACCACACCTCATCCGGTGTGTGCACCGTGGTGTCACTAATTCGTGTGGCAGCACGGGAACAACCACGAGCCCGAGGCACCTCGGCGCGGGTGCCTTCGTGCAGATAAAATGGGAATTTAACAATGTCTTGGGGTGAATGCGTGTTGGCCTTTTTTTTTTAAGTGTGTCACGTGATCTCGCTGTGTGACATCGCCAATCTCCTTCCCTGCTTTGTTGGCCTCTATGCATGAATAATTTTCCCAGTGCTTGTTTTTGGCGAAGCCAGAGAAAGAGCACGTCGTGGGCGCGCAGGCCTTGCTGTCGCCTATCAGCATTCTGCTGGCCTGAGCCGCTTACCACAGTGTAAAGACCCCGGTGGCATGTGTTATAATATATGAGGCATTGTCCCCTGAAGAACACACGAAAGAAAGAACATTGTTCTACGAGGGAGCAATTCATCGGGTTTTTCCCAGAGACTCTTGGGTCAAGTTTTTATAGGCCTATTTGATTTTCAAATTCTTTTCTCCCCTCTTTCCTCTCAGCGAGCGCAGTGTGCAAACTTGTCTACATTCACTTCCCATGTTTTGCGCATGGTAGATGTCCTTTAAAAAGAGTGTCTCAAATAAGTCTTTATTCTTGTTTTGTTGGCTCTTACTCTGTGTTTTCATGAACTCTGGCCCCAGCCATGGCAACTGCAAGAAAAATGTTAACAGTGATTGACAGGATTAGAAAAGCGGGTCCCGAGCCGCATTTCAAACACTTGCGGAACAATGGTGTTTGGTGTGATTGAATTAATGAGATACCTCGGGCTGTCAAAAGAGCACACATACTTTACATAAACCTGATTATCTTTGCATGGCAGAAATGGAAAGAAAATAGAGGGGAGAGCAGAGTTTGGCTTTGGCTCCTACCTCCAGAGGAGTCGGCCGGCCAGCCCTGCTCGCAAGGGGCCGGGCCTGGCCTCCTCCCGTGCCCGCTCAGCATACATCAGCCATGGTCCTTAACAAGTCTATTCAGGAAACCAGGCTCCCAAACAGCTCTCTTTTTAGGATGCAGCACCTCTGCGGGGTTTTGTATTTTCCCTGGGAGCCATTGTTTCACGTGCGCTAAGCACACATTTCAACAATTAGACCTGAGCTGGCGGCCCCTGCCCCAGCCCAACCCTGAGAAGTGACATCAGTCAGGACTGCAGCTCTGATGTGAAGACCCAGTGCAAGAGGGGCTGACTTTAAATCTCAGGCAAGGACAGAGGGGGCCTGTCCTCTCTGTGGCTGGAAGCCAGACTTGGTTCCTGAGAGCCAGGGCTGAAGCATCACTGCTAGTGGGAGAACGCGAGTGTGCAGGTAAAACGTTTCAGTATTGGCCTCTCTGCTGGGAGGGCCACAGCGAGAATGATGTGCTTATGCCAAGGCCCAGGGAGCCAGGGCTGGGAAGCCCAGAGTGAGGCTCAGCTCTCCTTCAGAGGACAGGGGCCATCCCCCCTCATCACTCAGGGATCCCATGCCTGCATCCAAAATAACCAGCTGCTCCATCAGTGACTGTTCATGGTGTCGGAAATGTCCCTGCACTTCCTCAGATGCACTTACAGTTTATGAGAAAAGAGCAGCATTTAAGTGACAAATAAATGACATAAAGCAAACAAACAATCCACACCCTCCATTGGTCCCCAGCCCCTGAGTTTCTAAGCCCTTGCTATTTAGAATCGGTGATAAAATCAACAAGGAGCCCCAAAGATTGCAGGGCAACCTGCTTGCTCAGCAGATCATGTAAGATGCAAGGTAGACCAGAAAAGACCTGGGAGCAGAGCTGCTTCTCCAAAGCAAGTGTAAATTTCAGCCCTACCCATCTGTGGGCCTGTAGGTGGCATTTCCGCCACCAGATCCAGCCCTTAGGCCAACCCCAGCATCACAATGCCGTTTCAAAGCTGCTGTGGTGCCCAGTGTCTATATTTTATCCATGAATTGAAGTCCACGTATTAAACACACACAGAGGAATATAGCAATGGTAGATATAATCTGGTCATTTGGCTGGCCTCACTCTTCGTGGCGAATTCTATGGTCCCCAAGGACAGCCATAGGCCGTCAACACAAGGATGGGCTTAGTCCCAGAGCTCAGCTTTGGAGAAACACATTCTTCAGATTTTACATCAGCCGTGAGTGTGAAATTGTGTCCACTCCTATTCTAAGTCTACAAACAGATTACAAATGCTTAATCCATTCTGGGCCACCAAACGGGGAGCAGGACAGGCCCTGGCTGCATCTCTGCCAGCAGGTGTCTCTGTTTCACACCATTGGGCCCCAGCACCATCTTCTCCCCATTGGCCACATTCCTGGTCAGGACCTGGTGGGTGGGACAGGGCAGGAGGAGCTTCCTGCTCTTTCTTGCCCAGAAGTGAAGATGGGCAGCACTGGGGACTATTTCTAAAGAAACCCCATTGCCTCACACAAAATACTACAAAGTCCCCAGACCTGACCCAAAGTTAACCTGCCAGTGCTTCCCCTCCCCCTGGGGCCAGAGACTCTGAAATTCCCTCACTGAGTCCCCTATCAGGAAAGCTACAGTGACAATAGCAATGCTGGAGGTGGCAAGGGAAATACATGCTGGCCGGATCTTAAAGTCACATTTTCATCTCCTTGAAAACTACATCCAACACATGCCTAAAAGGGACTGTGTGTCATCTGTCCCTGGCTTACTGTATCTGGTAGCCTTAATTTTCCATTTAGTTTTGTGGTCGTTTTATAAAAGAGGGTGTCTTTCTTATTGTAAATAAAGCTTGATAGGGGAACATTTTTAAAATTTTTACTTAAGTTCTACTTTAAAATTTTACACTTTTGCAGGACAAAATAAACATTTGAATTTGCTTTTACATCTTTCCTTTGTTTTAATGAAAACTCTCAGAAAAAGCATTTTATTTTTTAAGGCGGGAGGTATTACTGTTAGTTAGAGTTACAGATTTGTAAATTACTGTTAGTTACCATTACAAATTTGTAAATTGGGAGTTTGGCAAACAGGTTTGATTAGCTCATGTTGTGATATCTGTATGTTAAAGTTGTTTTAGACACTTTCAGGCATTTGAGCACCTAGAAACATGTCTGGCTCAGAGCAGAGTCTCCAAACACTATTCATGTTGTTGAAACAATGGAGTCTCTACAATTGGAACAAAACATGTCCTGAAATGAGAGCTTTGCTTCAGTTTTATCAAATGAATCTCTGATAGGGTTTTTATAATTTTAGCTACTATTTGGGGAGTGACTTAAAGTAATCACATTCCAATAAAATAATAATTGTTACTAATAAACCTTTTGTTTTAGAAAAGGGTTTGAGGTAGCTTATTTCTGTGGAATTTATGGCTTCATTTTAGATGATGCATTGAGGCACTGATAATTTCCAGTGGGTATACAGGAGATTTTAGGGGGAAGGGACTCTGTATTTAGATCTAGATCTCCTGAGACCCCCATTTGTGTTGGTTGGTTCTCCCCATTGGTTTCCTGGTGCTGTTTACATATGACAGTTCTTTTCTCCTCACACCAGCTCCCTTGAATGTCTTACATATTAGTTAAAAATGTTTTTGATGACCATAAAACCTTTTACATAGGTATTTCAAGGATTTTATAAGCAAGTTTGAGCTGCCTTGTAAGTGAGAGCAAAGGAACTAAATATGCAATGCTTCATTCCTCCAGCCAGAGGAGCAAAGCCTTCCACCTGCCCGTCCAGAGCCTGTCACACTGCTCTCACCTGCCAGGGGCCTGAAGAAGTAAGACTGCCAGCATCATGCCTGTTGTTACAATGAAGATATCCCGCCCCTTTGCGTACCCCCATTATTCAGAGTGACAGGACCCTGGCCAAGGAATCTGGTGGCAGACAAGGTGCTGCCAGGGCCTGGCCTCCTCCGAGCAGGAGCGGAGCACAGGCAGCTCAGGTTCCTCACTTGGTCTTTCAAGGCTGAGGCTTTGTGCCTGGTGGGATGAAAGCGTTGACCTGTGACCTCATGGTCTCTGGGCATTTTAAATAAAACCCACGCTCAATCTCAGAGTCTTCCTTCTAATATCTAGAAGGAGCCCATCTTCTCAGTCTCAGTCCATCTAATAAAACCGAAGTGGCTGATGCTTCGGCGGACAGTGGGAAATGGGAAACCGAGCAGGGAAGGGAAGGGGTTAAGCAGCTGCTGCAATTTCTCAATCAGCCTCGGGAAGCCTCGGGTCAACTTTGCTCATAAAACTCAGCACAAATATTTCTTTTTCTATCAGAGGAATTCTAATTCTGCACACAGACCAGGGCCACTCGGATTATTACACATTATTAAAAATTAATTTTAAAAACGGTCTGGCTCTTGAAGTGTGCTGTAGAGACGTGTGTCCGAGTTTGAAACTGCGGCAGAAAAAAAGAAAGGAAAGAAAAGCTGTACATAGTACAGGCAAAATCACCCCTGCAGAATCGTTCCTGTCTTTCTGACGATTGGTGCTCACTGCTTTTGGTTATTCGCTCCTCACTGTAAGGACTGACTTATTACAACTGGCCTTAAAATACAACAGTGGCAAAACTTTGCCCCCTTGCCCGTCCCTCTGCAGGTTTCCGAGTGTGCTCCATTTGCGCCCTGGGCAACGACGCCTGGGACAGGCAGGGCGATGCCCGCACTCTGCACCGGGTGACAATGTACCGAGGTCTCCGTGGACGCGTCATGGCGCACGGCCTCTGTGCTCTCACGGGCGCTGAGTCTACGTACTCCTCGGAGGACAGCCGTGGGCCCCGTGGATGCAGAGCAGGGACGCCAAGCCCCGAGGCTCAGCATTGGAGGAAACAGTTATCGGGCATTACTTGTTCTTTGATCTCCTCTGCAATAGTTAAGTACAATGGGTTCTAATAAATGTGTGCGCCATGTGCCCTGTGCATGCATTGGGCGTTCTCATTACTGACATTTAAGGGAAGAAATGATCCAGTCCTCGTTAAACTCAGTAAGAAATAGGTCCCATGGGTGCTGTACCTAAATCACCCCTGGATACAAGGCGTAGTATCTGAAATAATAATGCTTCCCCATTGGACTGGGCAGCCTCCTCTGTCCCACATGCACTGTCACATTAAGTCCTCTGGTCCACTCTATCTACGGTCAAGGGGACGGTTATGCATCGCCCAACGTTAAGAACTAGCGGGAGACAGGTTCACAGTGTGATGCCTGAGCCCAGCTCCAGCCTGCACAGTCCCCACTTTTCTCCCCTGATTTCTCTAAAGGGGAGCAGAGAAGCCCTCCCTGCAAGGCTCCTCCTTCAGGATGGCAACCCTGGCCAGCAGGGATGCAGAACAGACCTCTCCCTGTGCGCCCAGTCCTGTTGGGACCCGGGGCAGACACCTCCCCAGGAGTTTTCCTTAGAAAGTGGTTCTCTGGCGTTTCTGTGAGCAGCCGAGGGAGATCAGTTACATTGAGTTCACAAACCCCAAAGCCTTCTTGTTAATAGGCTTATAAAGCACAAGTCATCATCTCCAGATTTCAGTTAGAAAAATGGGGACACAGTGACCTTCATCCTCATCACGGTCATCTACTCTGTCAACTTTCAGTAGGACCAGCCTTCCCCGGCCCGCACAGTGGCAACCAGCCCTTCATCTGGCACCCTGCGCAGGGGACCAACATGCTTTCTTCTTGCCCCACATTAGCTCCGGGTAGAATTTTTTTATTTTGTGGTTTCCAGTTTCTTCCTGGTCTGGAGAGTTCAGTCTGAATAGACACACGTTTTATCATTAAGGAGGAGGGGTTATGGGACACAGAAGGGTGAGTGGGTTCAGCTGTCCTGAAGAGGGTGACCACACAACTTCTGAAGAAAGTGAAGTGTCCAACGATGCATTTCCAGAAGGGGGAATGGGGCAATAATTCCTGGAACATTTGTTTCTTCAGGGGAACAGCCACAATCATGCTTTTGTCCACAACCTCTGCAGCACCGAGCCCTAGTACTTTTCCCAGTAACACGTCCTCCCACCTAAAAGCAAATAAACAACTTGGAAGGTGAGAGCTGGCTTTCTAGTCTATGCAAACCAAGTCCTGAGATCTGGCACCTTCTTGGCAGATGCACCTGGGCAAGGCCCTCCTAGCAGAGCCATGGCTGTTTTGACGTTGCCGGCTACATCTCCTACCCTGAGCCCTTTGAGTAAGGTCGGTCTTTTTGCTGATACCCTGGGTATTAGTTTGTGAGGGCTGCCATAACAACCACAGACCAGGGGCTTAAACAACAGATGTATTTTCTCAAGATTCTGCTGGCTGGAAGTACAAGATCAAGGTGTTGGCAGGTTTGTTTTCTCCTGAGTCCTCTCTCCTTGGCCTATAGATGGTCATCTTCTCCCTGTGTATGTCTGTGTCCCAATCTCCTCTTCTTATAAGGACAGTAGTCATGCTGAATTAGGGCCCATCCTGACGACTTCATTTAACTTAATTACCTTATTAAAACCCTGTCTCCAAATACAGTCCCATTCTGAAGAGCTGGGGTTAGGATTTAACACACCAATTTCGGAGGGACAGAATTTAGGCCATACACATTAGATCACCCCCTTTACAGGTCGGCTCTTTCTTACAGAGATGTTCATACACATAAGCCCGGCCTTGGGCCCTGATTCTCTCAAAGAATCAGGGCACCAGGGCACTTTCTTCTAGGTCCTCCTGAAGTTGCCTTCATCTTCTGGGTCTTCTTCCAGAGGTGGAGCCATTGCATATTGTCACCTTGAGGTGTTGGGAGACCTCCCTCATTCCCTAAACAGGCCCCACCAACTCCCTTTAGGCGTCTCCCTACACAAGCAGTGAAGACGGCTGCTTTCTCACATAGAAGAGCTGGGATCTAGGGATGGGATATATTTCTAGGTGTTGGGGTTTTGAACGTACCAACTAAAAGAGTTTATCAAAATTTACATCTATTCCCATCGACAAGTTGGAACGTTATCTTTGGCCTCGTCTGGTATCCAGGGGTGCCAGCACCTAGAAGATTTGGCGCTGGCTATGGTCACCCATCCAACTAACCGCCTTCCCAGTGGATTGGGGCTATTAGTGTCTGCTCGGGTCAGTTCGTATATGGTGAGCAGGGCCACTGCCAGCAGCAGGCCAGCTCCTCAGCCTGGTCCCCTTCAGAAGGCACCTTCTCTGTGGGGCCTGCACTGTGCAGACCTGCATTAGCTCCCACATCCTCCTGACCCCGCTCTCCTGGCACATCCTGAGAACCCCGTTCCTGCTGCTTGAGCCCTACAGACAGCTTCGGCTTAATTCTCGGCAGTCACTGGACAAAAGCAAACAACCCAATTGGGATGCTGGTTTGTAAAATGAATTTTCAATGTGTAGCCCACAGACGCTCATTGATTGTGGTCCATAAATAAAAACAGTCCTGACGTTTATTGTTGTAGGGAGTATTATAATCCGTGGACTGGACTCTGTGCTGTGAATGCCTCGTTTGTGGCTGGCAGGGGCAGGCCCATTACCGTCTGCACGCTCCTTTCACCGGAGTGCGATTACTCACCGAGGGCTGATCAATATTTCATCTGCACAGCATCTTGACTGAGGATGTCTGGGTCCATTGTGGGCCCGCTGATAATGATGCCTTTATTCAAGCCAGCTTGTAGGAACAAGAAGATAAAGAAAAGGGGAGAGAATTATAGCACATGCTCATGAAAGTATTGTAAAGGTTATAAGCAGAAAACAAGAGGGAAGCTGCAGGACGGGGCGAAGGGCATCGTAGGAGAAAATGCAGAGCCTTCTAAAGTCAGACGGAAAGGCAGAGATGGGACGTCTTCACAGATCTTTTTGAACGTGCTGAAAACCTCAGAAAGCTTTAATAAATCTTTTGAAATTCATTCTCTTGTGAAAGCTTGATTTTCTGAACCTGTGAGGTTTAACAGAAAAGTAATTTTCTTATATTCTGCATAATTCAAGTATTTTCCCTATAAATAAGGGCTCATCACTTTCTCCCCAAACCCTCTCCTATTTATTTTCCATTTCACAAACCCCAGGATTTGACTTCTTGACTGTTCCATTTCCTATTTCAAAGCCACTCTTTTCCAGTGATTTCCATTCGCCCTCTGTGAGGTCCCACCTCCAGCAGTGGCTGCAGAATTTGGATGAAGGGTGAGTTTAGCACAGTGCAGGGTGTTGACATTAACCATCTACGTTTATATTGTTGCAGCATGCTTAGGACTATCTTACTCTTTCCACAGTTACCTAGCTCTTTTCAAATAGTTATGTATCTCAATATTCATAACTGACACATGTCAGGCGCTGTTCTAACAACCAGAAGAGGGGCATTATCAGGACCCGGATTTTACAAACAGAAAACAAATGACCGAGGCTGGGTAGACTTGCCCTGGCTCAGGAAACTGGCAGCAGTGGGTGTAGGACTTGAGGTCTGATAGTTCGATTCTGGAATCCAGGGTCTCATATCAACCATAATCTCTCGGATTGAACCGAGTAATTCCTAAGTCGCTCCGGTTCATGCATGTGATTGTTTTATGGTGCTGGGCCATCCCCGCATCCTGGCTGGCGAGGCTTCTGAGGCCTTAGCCTCCAGGACCGAGTGGTAAAGACTCAGGTGTCTCCTATCGCTACTAAGAGCCTCGTGGTTTGGTTTTGCTTGACTTTGCTTTAGCATGTAGTGCAGGGTTCGGGAGGTGGCACAGTGCAGAAAAGCACCAGGAAGGTGCTGGAGCCCCTTGTCCCCTCCAGATGCTTCAGCTGGGGCACAGTCCAAAGGCACTGTAGATCGGTGCTTCTGACAGGCACACTGTGGCTCTCCATGGCGAATCTGAAAGATAATGCAGTCACCTCTTCTCCATATCACACACCCTGCATTTCTGAGCCTTCCCTTCAGGTGGCTTCTGGCAGACACCCCTTCTCTGCCTGAAGGGGGTGCCCAGAACACTGTGGGGTGTTCTCACAGTGCCTCTCGGGACCAGAGGTAAGGACAGGATGTAGGGACAGGAAGGAGAAAAGAGAATGCAGCTTCAGTGAAATGTAAGCAAATAAAAAGAAACCCAGAGGACTATAGCGTGATATTAACCAATCTCTGAGTGAACCTGAACATTCTGTGGGGAAAAGCAACAGAATACACCTAGATTTGACTATGTTAAATTAAAACAACCTATATTTGTAAAATAAGTTAATATTGTCAATATTAACCCATATAGAAATATATTTTTTAGCAAATGATATGTGACAGACAAAAGGTTAATACATTTACTATAAGTAGTTCTTTATGTACATTTAAAAATTAACAAAAAACATAGAAAATATGAGCAAAAAATTAATACATCAAGTGACAACAACGACAACAAAAAAAAAAAAAAAAAAAGAAAAGAAAGAAAAAAACCAAACCCTTTAATATTATTAGCAACTACCAGGAAATGATGAGAGTTACACAACATAGGGACATTCACACACATGTGGGCGGGAGTGGAAATCATGCACATCTGTTGGGAGAGAAGCATAGAAATGTGAACCAAGGACCTGAAAAACACTAAAATAGTTCGAGCCGTTCTTCATGATTCCAGGATTGTATACAGATAGATAGAAATAGGCAGAGACTTTAGTGTAATAGATATGGGTATGAATGTCTTTAATATAGTTTTAATAGCTCCCATTTTAAAATTACTTAATGTCTGACAGTGCAGTGACATTCTTGGATTTCCTTAATTGTGGTCCTTTTGATTTTCATAGTCTTAAACACTTTTCAACAACATGGGACAATAATAATAATTTACAATCAAATTAAACTCATGTAGCATAATCGCTAATAAGCTTTAAATGTATAAATTTGATGCCTAGAAAATTCCCAGGAAAGCTGCAGAGGGACCTGGCCTAGGGGAAGCTGGTTCTCAGTCTTGAGGACATGGTTTCCTGACTGAGACTCTTGGGGAAGTTAATCTTGAAGTCTCACTTTCCGCCTGTGAAATGGGGATTGGAACGGTAAGTGCCTCCCAGGTTTGTGGGAAGGATTAACTGGCTGAGTGCATAGCCCCAAGTCTGCAAACTTCTGTAAAGCACAGATTGTAAGTATCTTTTCAGGCCACACAGTCTCCGTCAGAACGAGTTAACTCTGCCATTGCAGCTGCAAGCAGCCACAGGCAGTCCATAAACAAATGCGGGACTGTGCCAACAAAACTTATAAGGACACTGAATTTGAATTTCCATTAATTTTGGAATGCCATGAAATATTCTTATTTTGGCTTTTCTCAACCACTTAAAAATGTAAAGAACATTCTTAGCTTGGGGCTGTACAAAGCAAACACCAGACAAATTTGGCTCCGGCCCTATTGAGACAGGCCAGTAAGCCAGGACAAGTAGAACAGGGAAACTGAGGCAGATAGCTGAACAAACCAGCAGAGCAATTTACAGCAGATACAAAAGGCCACCTCCCCAGAAATAACATCTAGGCCTCAGTTACATTCCAGCTCCAGACCCAGAAAAGCAGCCAAACCAGGTGTGTGACACCAGGACCAGCTGAGATGACTGATTGACCAATCAGTGAAGGCCACTGCTCAGGAGGAACACACCTAGAAAACTGATAAATATTCTGTTGAACCCTCCCTGAGATTCCTGCCTCAAAAGAGAAATAAAAGCCTCAAAACCAAGGACCCAGGGCCTACTCTCCCTCTGGAGAACACTCTCCCCACCCATCCCCTTTCCCCTCTTCTTCCCTCACTCCTTCTTCCATGGGCATGCATCCTAAACCCTAAGGGACCCCACAAGACTTGCAACCTGGGGAGCAATGGGCAATGGCAACTCGTCACAGGCTAGTCCCCTGAACCTGACCCCAAAGCCCCCTTTTCTCTGACTTTCCAGAGAGCCAGGGCAGCACAGCCTAGGCTCTCTTGTTGCTGCTTCTATGCTAAGTCTTTTCTTGTTTTACTGTCCCCAGCTTTAATAAATGTTCCCTCATAGTCACCTGGACTAGTGCTGTGAAGTTTTTCCTGCACGAGGTCGAGAACCCACATACTACTGGCTGGCCCTAGGCAGCTCCTGCCAAGGGCCAGGTCCCCTTTCTGGTAATACTATGGTTTGTTGACCCTGACTTACGATATTGTCTGGAATTCATATTAGTGGTTAAAATTATTATTTCATTGTTATCTAAAAATAAAGTGAGACAACATATAACACAAATCTTGACATCCTATAATTGAGTTGATTTTAATTTTCTTCTTTATTTGTTTTTAGATTTTCTAATTTTTGTAAATTAAATATGTCACAAGTAATCATTTTATAATTTAAAAAAGTAAACTTTCCAAGTAATGTCAGCCAAGAATATCAAAATCTCTGGAAGAAAAGCAGAAAAAGAGAACTACCAATTTCCATGAGACCCACTTTGTTTCCGTTTTGATGATGCTAGGAGACGTCTAATGTATAGAAAACTGCTCAGAGACTAAAAGCAAATACTGCAGAAGATGTGGCAAGGCAGCCGTGTCTCCTTCAGGGGTTGAAGGAAAAATATTTATTCTGCTAGTGGACCTTGGCCCATGAGAGCAGGTGGGGCGAGGAGCCCTTGAACCACATCTGTGATCTCAGTAAAGTGCTAAAATTTGTATTCACCAAGAAGTATCCTGGCTGGAGGATATGTGTTAGTATAAAAAAATAAAAAAGAAATAAAAAGCAGATTTTAGATGGAACATCTTTTCTGTTTGCTTGTTTCTGAATTAAGAGTCTGAATTTCCTAGTATGAGATTTCTTCTAAATGGGACTTACAAGTAACAGAGTCTGTTATTCCAATGAATGGGTACATTCAGAGTATTTGAGCAGAATCCAGCAGCCCTTCTGTTACATTATGGCAAATATCATTTTTGCAAGGGTGGTTCAGAGATTAATTAAATTATCTCTCCCTTTTTAAAATTTACTGAAAGTAAGGGCAAGACAGGCCTGGGAAGATGGTGGCAGTGGTGGTGGAATAGCTTTTGAATTTCTCAATCTACACATAAAAACAGGCAGAGCAGCTAGATAGCAAAATAAAAACCGATGAACACTTTTGCAAGAAAACTAACGGACAAGGCACCTCATGAACTCAAAGTACATGTGATGAGGGTGAACCAGTTGCTGGATCCTGCTGGGTGTGAGCTTCTGTGTGAAGGAGGCCAGAGAAGGCAACAGGGCTGCTGCTGAGCCTAGATGGAGGGAACCTACAAGATCTGACAGGTGCCCCTGGAAACCCCTGTCCCCCCAGAACAGCAGAGAAACACTCGGAGGGGCCTGCCCCCTCATGAGTGGGTGAGACTGGGATGTGCTGAAATCTGGCCAAGTCCAACCCCATGGGCTCCGTCCTTGGACGGGGCTCCTTCTGCGGAGAAACTGCTTTAATTAGACCCAACGTTGAGCAGGACAGAGAGGAAGGAGGTGGAGGAAGGGAGGCCCAGAGAAAGGGCAGCCGAGCTGGGATCTCAGGGAGCGACAGCCTGTTCTGTGACTGGAGGCGCCACCAGAAGGAATTCCATGAGGTGAGGACAGCTACCCTGAACGTCACCACTCCCCCCGTTCACGAAAACTAAATTCACCTACAAATGAGCAACAAAAAGTACCAGTGCCGAATCCCAAGCAAAGCTTTAATCAGAAAAGGAGGACGCGAATGACATCCCTGCAGGGACAGAAGTGCAGGCAGGCCAAACGCCTACCACGCTCATGCAAAGTCAGGGGAAGGACACGCGGGCGCGGGACAGGGAAACGGGCCGTGAGAAAGGAGCTCTGAAGCCTCTCATGGAGGAAAACTGGAGGAATGGAAAGAAACAACTCAGACATCGCCAGTGAGCTGCCCCTCCAGAGAAACCACTCTTACCACCTGGCTCTTCCCATCACGCTGTGCGTGGCTCCCCGTACCCGGCTCAAACGGTGGCGCAATTGCTTCGAGCAGTCGGGGATCCGACCAGTGGGCCCCGGCCCCGCGGCCTGTCTTATGGATGCGCCCGAGGGGATCGGAGGCCACGGCAGTGTCGGATGAACACCCAATGCTCGCTCTTTGTCAGTTGAATTAAAGTAAATAAACCAGAGGCTGCTTTACGTAGGGGTTGTTGACCCTGTCCAAGGTCTCCAGAGTTTAAAACAAGAATGGGAACATGAACAGACCGATGCCCACAGAATTTTAGATGTCCCTTCTGTACACCCACCGGGCCATATGGGTGAAGAGGGCAGGGCTTGGAGGGCGGATGAGCAGCGAGTCTGTCCAGAGTTGGGAGCATAAAAACCCAGGCGAGTGGCCAATTTGCAAGTCCAGGTTTCCCAGTCAGTCCTGCAACACCAAGGCCATGGACAGGGCCTCATGCTGGGCTGGGGGTCCGCTGGCTATGGCAGGTGGGCCCTGTAATCTTAGTATTTTACCCAGGAAGGCAAGGGGCTCATGTGTGCTTCGTTCCTTGTTCCAGAAACCCAGTAGAAATTAAAGATGTAGCTGCGGATCATCATGAAGTTTCCCTGTGTTAGTTCAGGATTTAAGGAGCACCTAGTTAATAGCAGTGTTTATGAAATGCACAGGGGGCCCCAGAAGTGAAGTACAAATTAAAAGCAAGGCAAAGACATGGACTCGAAAGAATTCAAGGAGCGGTTAGCTGACGTGTTTCTTTTCTCCCTCGTTTTGGCTTAGTATTTTCATGTTGTTGCTTTCTTAATCATTGATTAGTAGAACAGAGCGTAATTAGACCTTTAATGAACATATGGCGCATGGGCGCCAGAGCAGTGAAGGGAGGCGAGTTCAGCAAAATACAGAGATGGCAGGGAACGGGGCCTGGTGTTCTGGGAGGGAGAGTGACTGCCCTGGGGCCGGGTACTTTCATTACCCTTAAGTAGAATTCTCCAGTTTAACCTTTATTCTCCATCACCATGCAGATGAGAAGTTGGTCCCTGGTTCTGTCTACAGCAGGTGAACAAAATGTCTTTGGTGGAATTATTTAAAATCAATAATAATTAAAAATGACTAAAATCATCTCTGGTATCTAAGTGTCTGCCAAGTGGCAGCCACACACAGACTTCAAATTTTTCTACAGATTCTCGGTTTTCAATCCATCGTTCTTTTTCTTGTCTTCAGCACTCATGGTGGTCTGACGAATTGGCAAGTCTTGGCCAGGAGGCCGAAGTTGGACTCCTCCTGGGTGGATAAGGAATCCTCAGGTTCCAGTATGTGTGTCTTCCTGAAAGGCGTGGACACATGTGTCTCCTTGGCGTGCTGCTCAGATAGGAGCCTGGTGGATGTCTACTCTCCATACAGGTCTTTGCTGGGTGATGAGGTCTCCACTAACTGCGTTTCCTAGCTATGTCCAGCGACGACAATCATGTTTTCTTCATAAGGAGCACTGATGTTTCATTCATTTCCCTGGAAGATAGCAAGAGTCAGACTTGCAATTTCCATCCCAACAGACAAGGATCTTGGAAGTCCTCTCTCCCATCCTTACAATAATAAAAAAGCTAAACAAATTGAAGGTTAACAGTTCTTCTTATATCTGTCAGAGAAATGAGGTCTCAGGTTAAACTCCTGCCTCAGAATTGCAGAGACAGGCAGGTGGATACAGTCAACTTGCTGAAGCTGACATGCAGGAAGGGAGACCTCCATGGGGACCATCGGGCAGGGAACCTGAGCTATAACTGGGGAAGTGCTGGAGGCTCAGCATGGTTGGTCTGGGAGGTGAAAGCTCTGGGGACCCAGTCATGAGGGCACCTACATGTCCGTGAGCTTGCCCTCCAGGAGCTCCAACAGGTCCTCACAGAGGAGGTTAGAGAAACATTTCCTTCAGCAGCTGGAAGCAGGAATGGAAACAGATCATTTTGAAATACACCAGAGCATTTGTTCTCCTGAATGAGGCCTGCCCTCAGGAGAAACTAGTTAACCAAAGCCTGGCTTACTGGGGGAAGGGAAACACCCAACCCCAGCCGCCTAGCCATCCTGTCCCACCAAAGGGTAAACAAAGCAAACCAACAAAACTGAGAAGAACATTGTGGATGCTGCAGCCCAGGCTCAGGGCCCCTGGAAGAAGACAGGAGAACGCTCACCCCACATTGGTGGGGCTCCTGTGTACAATGGAACACCATGCACAGGTGTCAGACCTCACTTAAGATAACAAATTCTTGTCCGGCCAGGTGTGGCTCAGCTGTTGAGCATTAACCTAGGATCCAGGAGATCCAGGTTCGACTCCCGGTCAGGGCACATGGCTGGGTTGAGGGCTCAATCCCCAATGACTCTCTTATCATGGGATCATGGGTGTTTTTATCTCTCCCTCTCCTTTCCTCTCTCTGAAATCAATAAAGATATATATTAAAAAAATTTTTTTTAAAAAGATAAATTCTTCACTTCTCATTGATGCAAAGTTCAAATCATCCACCTCTGAGCTCTGTTTGTGCATTTGTTTCATAGTGAATAGCATTATTGAGCAATTTAATCAGACAACTATCTCAAGTGGTTAAATGTTCTTAATCTTACATATCTTTCTCACATCATTCCCTAGATTATGTACAATAACTTACTTCCAATTTTTCTGGGGAAAATTATGAGCTGGAACTATGAAAAATATTACTTACACTTTACTCATATACCAGGAAAGGCTGTGCCCATTTCCCATAAGTGGCTAAAATAGGAAGGATTGTTTACCTCTCTGCCGGAAGGGAAAACATAATAAAATATATCTGGTTATTGACAGAAGATGACTTTAGCATGGCTTAAATTGTAAGTGACTTAATGAATTGTCTTTGGAATCAATTTATGGAATGGAGTGAGCACTGACCTGAAACAGCCCCCACTTTGCCCCTGGCCTCCCTGGAGGGAACCTGCCAACTGTGTTTCACTCATGGCTTCAGTGTCCTTTGTTTTGTGAGAGGCATGTATGGCTGAGAAGCAGCCTAGAATCCACCTTACAAAAGCTTACAGTGAGATGAATTAAGAGAGACTCTAATCTCTGGGCTCCTACCATGTGTTCACTTATTGAAGTAAAGAAATAGACTGGGTAGGTGCACACTGTGGGGCTGTGCCTCTGGTGATGTGCCTTTGGCCTGGCTTGTGGCCACCCTGCCATGTTCCTGTGGTCCTGGGTGCTCTTAGGGAACAGTAGAGTCCTTGGGGTCTTTCTGGTGCCTGAGGACCCAGCTTCCAATGGGGACACAGTGTTTTCCCTAATTCTAATGAACCCTGTAATCTTTCAATCTGACATTTTCAGCTCCTGTACTTGGATTTCCACTTGGAGTATTTATTAACTTTGCAATTGTTGAGGCTCCACTCCCAGGTATATGAAATTGGGAAGATTTTCTAGGGTTAGGGGCAAGTATATTCAGTGATTCTTATATTCATTAAAGTTTGAGAGCAAGAGCTCCAAGAAAAGCTCATATCTCCCCAATGTTTCCTGACAGCTATTGAGGACAGCTTGATTTCAGGCATGCCCACCTACCAGAGGCAACTGCTCACAGGCTCTCAGCCTTAGAGAAAGGAGGGTCTCACATCACAGGTGGGGAGCTCCCTTGCTTCCACTCTTACCAGACCCTCCTTCAGCTGCAGGACCTCAGAGCCTCTCTTTCTCTCAGGTAAACTTTTTAAAGTTTACTAAATGTGAAATTTCAATGCTATCCTTACTTATTTTCTGCTTTCTTGATCTACCACCTATTGATGGGAGTTGTCAACGTCTCCAACTATAAAAGTGGATTGGTCTTTTTCTCCTTTCAGTTCTTTCAGCCTTTGTCTCCATATTTTGCACTCTATTGTTAAGGTGATTATCGATCTAATTGGTTGTTCAAACATGACCAACCACATTTGTCACTGTTTTCTATTCAATGCCAAAGGATTCTATTTCTGCCTCTGGGCTTTAATTGAGAATTTTGTATGAGTCTGCTTTATCTTCTCTCTTAGTGTGTCAATTAAACTTATTTAAAAGAATTAGGTGGTTTTCCTAAAATTCACAATATATGTTTTAAACTAATCTAAGCCCACCTACAAGTAACACAAGTGTACTGCATTTGTACAACACAATTGTAGTGCAGCACAGGTAACTTATGACAGAGAATCCCCATCCCCCCATCCCGGTGACACTGCTGCCATTTAGTTTGCTTCTCCATACACTGTGATCACCCAATACATTTCACTGTTATTTGTTCCTTCTCTAATTCTCTCCTTTATGTAGATTCAAGTCTCTGACCTACATCACTTTTTTTTTTTCTCTTGGAAAAACTTCTTTTACTGTTTTTAAATTTTCTTTCATCATTTATTGATAAGTTCTCTCATGTTTTATTTGTCCAAGAAAGTCTTTATTTTTCTTTCACTTTTGAAGGTTGATTTCACTGGTTATAGAATTATAGGTTGGTAGGTTTTTCTCTTTAAACCATTTAAATATTTCATCCACTTAATATCTTATTCTTGCTTCAGTGATTCTTCCAATCTCAATCACTCTACTTATGCTACCCACTGTGTGTAGAACTTGCACTGGGAGCAGTAGGGAATATAAAGCTAACATCCAAACCCAAGGGCTTGTGTTGAGTTAGCCAACATAGGAATAAGTGGGTGTAGCTGACCCAGGAACTCAAGTGCACACTCTCCACAGGATTTTCCCAGTTCCCCATCTGGGTTGCCAGTGGATCAAATGTCTCCTCCACATGTCTGTAGTCTGTTGTCTGCATTTCCTTTCCCAACCACCCTCCTCTCCTCCAGGCAGCCTGGTATCCTCTAAGCCTCAGATTTTTTACCTTTCTGAGGATGGCAATTTGTTAATTGAGTTTCTGGGGCTGCCATGCAGGGAGTGGAGGAAATCTTCAATGATGGGCAAGAATGGATGTGTCCTCACACCTGAGGAGGGCTCCGCACTGTGTCTGGGACTGAAGGAAGAAGGGACCCATACCTGGTAAAAGTGACAGCAAGTTTTCCTCTGTCTGGAGAAAATGAATTTAACTGTCTGCCTTGATTTTTTCTAAACTTGAAATTACTGCTGATGAGCTCACAGTGACTAAACCTCAGCAACATGTGCAATAATTAGTAAAAATAAATGTGTATTTAAGTATTAATGAAGTAAATATTTAGCAGATTATTTGGGATCTTTGTTATATCCTCAAATGTTTAAAAAATAATGAGAGGTTTATTAAAACTTTAAACTACAACTAAGTAAAAGGGTTTTCACAATGTAACTTTCTTCCTAAAATCAGAAAATAAGGGATTTATTTTCTAAAGAAGGGTGGGACAATCAAGAGAATGGAAGCTGCAGAGGGATGTTGGGGACAGAGGCTGGGGCACAATGACAAGATCCATAAGAATCCACTAGAAGCAAGGATTTGCTCCATGGTAGGGGAAAGCACCTGGCTATTGAGAGGAAAAGATTTAGAACAGGGAATTAGGGCCTCAGAATTTGGCTGAAGACCTGACTGTGAGCCTGACTTCAGAAACAAACTCAACCCCAGCGCAACACCATGGAACCTGCCTAGGGGAGCTGCTGCTGCAGAACAGGCTACTCAAGGAGACCCCTAGAGCAACCCTGCAGAAAGGGTCCTGGGGGAGCCAGAGCCACTACCAGCATGTGGAAAATGGAAAATCCACTCCCTGTGTGCTGGTGGCACCAATGATGGGGACTTGAGGGTCTGCAATGAGAAGCACCCCCCTTCCTCCCCAGGCTCCCTCCACCTCAGAGTCAGTCCAGGTCCTGCTCAGATGCAGATTCTTGCAGAGTCTGGGAGAATTGTTGAAAGCCTGCAGACTCCATAGGCTGGCCGCCTCCCAGAGGCACTGGAGCAGCATCTGCAGCCTGGCAGGATGGAGGCTGGCGAGCCCTGCTGAACTGAGAACCAGCCTTTGACATTTCCAGTGCTACATTTAGTTTATGTTTTGGACTATGATTAGTCTAGAGTGACTTTTCATTCCAGGAGGGACCTGTGAGCTCCATCTCTGTGCCCTGCCTTAGTCTGAGACAGGTGCTAGGTGGCCACAGGTGAGCCCTGCACCTGCCTGGGACCCTCCATCAGTCAATGAGCTGCAACAACACCTGTCTCCCACTGTCCCGGACAGTGGGAAGAAGTGAGGTGCTGGAATGTGGGAGTCCCTCAAGCTCTGTGAGGCAGAGGGACCAAGGTGGTGTCCTCTTGCCCTCAGCAGAGCATGCGGGTTTTCTCTTCCTTGGGACCCTCCGCAGGACTCTCTGAGCACCTCAGAGGCCCAGGCACATGAACACACGATTTCTTGTATATTAGCAACCGCTTCTTGCACTCATTGTAAACAAGCCCCCAGATGCAACCATATCGGACAGGAACATGCACCCGCGTGCGCTCACACACATCCCTCCTGGAGTCAGAAGCTAATTAGTCTCTGCTGAGGTGTGTGCAGTGTTCTTTTCGTTTCTTTCTTTTTCTTTTTTCTTTTTTTCCATGAAGGGTTCCTATCAATTTAAAAACCAATAAAGTGGGAGGAAAAGTCAGAAAGGGCACATTGGGCCTTTCTAAGCACAATAGTTGCATTTGAGGAAAGCCTACTGTGGCACAGTTTAAAATGGTATTAATCTCAAAAAATGGGCTCTAAGGGCTATAAAATTATTATTATTTTTATTTGGGGGGAAATTGTAGAGGCCACATTGTCAGTAACCTTGGTGTGAAACCGTCAGACGAGCCTTGCGATAAGATTTCTAGAAACATAAGGAGACTTCTGTTTTAGTGTCTAAAAAAATTAAGAAAGCACAAAACTGAGCTAGGATGAAAAGTGGCATTCACATCCATAACCTTCAGTGTCCCCACTCACCTGGAGAGCTCCCCTACCCATAATGCACTAAGTGGATGATTAAAAAGAAATGGGGGCTTAACTGAGGGTAAGCGTGGGGTCCCCAGAGCTTTGCGGAGCATTGAACCATGCGTCTACAGCTGTCTCCACACAAGCCCGACATTCTTTATTTATTTGTTATGAAATATTTATGGGTGTTATGAAAGGTTTAAAATAATGTGTCTGTGGCTCTCCCCTCTCCCTCCCTCTTGCCCAGCGCTGTTTTCCAATGCATAAATAATTCTGGGCTCGGACAGGAGGGAGGCGCATTAGGGGGGTGTATCTGCTGTATCACATTTTTTCTGCCTGAGAGAAAATATCATTCCTAGTAATTTTCTACACTTATACAATCGGCGTTGACAGTAAATAATTGATGTATGAATTTAGGACTAAACTCCAACACAATATGACTTTATGTCAAGGGTTACTCCCAGCAGATTTTGAGCTAAATCATCTCGCAAAATGGGTTCTTTCAGTGGGAGAAAAAAAGCTTTTTGAAATTATTTTAATGGAAAACTGGGACCTCTGCGCGGCTCTTCTTTTGATGAGGTCTTGCTTTGCATGGCTGGTAATAAAACCAAGCAATCTACCCATTATGAGATTGGAAATGTTTCATTTGTGATCACAAATGGATTTCTTTTAAAGACTGACACAAGCTGTTTTTATTCTGTTCTTCCTTTTTTCTGCTCTTTTCCTCTCTCTCTTTTTTTTTGGGTGCGAGTGTGTCTGTGTGATTGCATTTGTATGTGGTAGGCTGCCCTCTGCTTTTCATCCTAGTATCTCTCGCAGAAAGCACAATTATTGTTTAAATTACAAGCTGGATATATTTGCAACTTAAAGATATATGACTAGCAGAAAGGCTTCAGATAAAGGAGTAACATCCCCTCCCTTCACTGCAATTAAAATCCTTTTCATCATGAAAAGAAAGTGGTTCCTGCGGACAGGAGGGGGAAGAACAGATACAGGAGAGAAACCTTTCATGAGATCGGCAGAAGAGAGACGCTTTATATCTTTATAGCTTCAACTGAAGGCCAGACAAGATCACAGAAAACAAATTAGGTGAAAGACGCAGAGTGAAATTCTCTATTTGTTTTACTGTACTCTGGGGGAGCGGTGATTTGGAACTATCAAAAATCTTGCTCTATGCCATTTGATTTTTGCTGAAACCAAGATACAAAGACTAGAATTTAAAGCAAGCCCCTCTCATCTTTGAATAAATCTTATCTTTATAATTATTTTCTTAGTATTGACAATTGCTTTAAAATTTGTTTCTTTTTAGACTACTGTTCTCTTTAAAAAATATTCAGGTCTTTCATATAGTAAAGTTAATTAAATTTATAATATAAACTAAGAGATATGATAACATCCAAAGCCTCCTGAAAAGAATCCTATGACACAGGCAAGGCCTGCCTCAACGCTTAAAAGTTAGAAGTCCTTCCGAATGCTCCCTACTCCTTCCCGCTCTCACTTTCTCTCCTGTCACTCTCACTCTGAGGCAATCCGTGGCTCTGATTTCATTCTATAGGTGGCACTCATGTCTCTATGCACGAAGTTCTGAGGAAATTCCAGCTGAAAATTGGCTTTTAAAAAGTCATGCTCTCAAAGAAGTCTATTGATTTCTGAAAAGCAGAACACAGATTTTCTTTAAAAATTTTAGGTAAGCTTTTTAAAGTCAGTTTATCCAATTTATCCCTTTTTAGGTGGTGGTGGGTAATTTCAAGAGTGCTAATAAGTGGGTTATATGTAACAGACACACTGGGACAAACTCTTAAGTTTGCATGTGCACACACATGTGTGTGCATGTGTGTGTACTATGTACATGTATATTTGTGGTTATTTTAGTGCCAGAGCAGAGACAGTAGGTGCTCAAGAAGAAGCTGTTTTTAGAGTAACTTGGCTAGAGCTGGCTGGGTAGGAGGGCTCTTGGTTGCAGGGCAGGCCACGGGCACAGTGTGGGGCAGGCACTTGCTTCGCATGCACATATGTCTGTGTCTGAGAGTGTGTACATGTGTGGGAGTTTGTGTGAAAGAGTGTACATGTGTGTCTGTGTGTATGCATGCGTGCACAAGCAGCGTATGTTTGTGTGTGCCTCTATGTACACATGCATTTCTGCCTGTAGGGTGAGGACTGTTAGGGTTGGAGGTGACTGGGAAGTTGACCATCATAAAAGTGCCATCTGTCATGATTTCTATAGTGGTTTCCTTGTCAAGCTGGAAAATGAATCTGAATGCTGGAACTCAAAACCCTTAGAGATGATCTTGTCCAACACATACATGAAGAATCCAAGCCATTTGCCTGTGATCACTGGTCAGTACATGGCAGAGCACATGTGACAGTTCATATCTCAGATCCCAGGACATTACATCCAGAGCTCAGGAGTCTTCCCTAAGAGTCCCAAGAAACCCTTGGATCAGGCAGAATTGTGGGGCCTCAGCACTGCCCATCTTCCTGCAGGACTTGTGTCCAGGCTGGAGCACCCTCTTAGAGGCCCAGTGCCCCACCCTGGCTCTCATCAGGGGCAAGAAGGGAGGAGGCCCACATCCAAGGTCGCTGCAGATCTCCCCAAGACACAGAGATTTGGGGCTGAGATGGGGAGGGGAGAAAAAGTGGGAGGACTGGGCAGGAGGAGAGGGGCCAACTCGCACTCTTGCTTGACCCCCACTGGCTCAGCCAGGGTGACAGGCAGAAAGTGCTGTCCTGTGGGCCATTACAACACAAGCATCCTCAGAAAGTTATATCTCACGGGGGCTGGATGAATGACATCACCATGATCTGGCTAGAGGGGTTAGGAAGGGTGGGGATTAGAATAGGAAATGGATTCCCAGGGGAGGAGGGGTCAAAGGCAGGCTGAGGAGTGGTGTCACATGGAGAGGTGTCAATTCAGGTTGGGGTCCTCTCTGCCTGTAGGAGGCGTTCTCTCTTACTTGACTTTTCCCAACATTGAAATGTGTTGGAAACAAGAGGCCTCTCCCTCAAGCAGTCCACAGAGCACAGGGACTCCTTCCAAGAGCCCAAGGCACTGTCACTCCCCACAGCCAACACCCACCTCTTAGCAGGGCAGCGGAAGCAGGGGACACCCTATGGACCTGTGCACATGATGTTTTCCATTATATACATCTGGGGGTCTGGGCTCTACTAGTGACATCTGAACATTGCAATGAGGACCCAGAGGTGGCCCAACAACTGTGGGCTCAGCTGGGGAGCTACCTGGCTGGTAGGGTTGGGCTGTCTCTCTGACCTCTCTAAGAATGCCCCATGGGAACTCAGATGCATGTTCTGAGATCTTCTCAAGCTGGTGACTTGAAAGTGACTCCTGTGGTCCTCAATTCCTCAGACACAGAGGATGAAGAGGGTCTCATTCTTGAATTTTAGACTCACAGTGGTTTTGCAGAAAGACCTTCCACAAGGTCACTGTGGGGCAACTTGAGAAAGGACTTGTTCCTTACGCACAGTCTTACCTGGGTGTGGGCCTGCCTGCGCCTTTGCCCTCTGAGGCTCGGGCTCTGTGGAATTTGTACTCTGGGATGGCAGCGTGGTGCTCATTCCCCATCGCTTCACCACACCCCTCTGCTTCCCCTCAGATGCACGTGGAGATGAGTTCAGTGGGTGACCTGAAGCCAAGCCAACCACCCCCTTCTTACACAGGGAGAGGGCATGCTGCAGGGAAGTGGGAGGGGGACATTTGATGTTTGTAGTAGACTTGGAGCATCATGTGTGAATGTCACAGGATACAGCAGATGCTGAACAGCTGTCCTACAGAATCTCAACAGTTTCCCATAGTAGCGAGAGCCTCAGAAGTCACTGAACGACTTCCAACCAGTTTTCTTAAAAGTTGATTTTGCTGCTGTGCAGATGGAAGACTTCTAAATATAACATTAAAGGATTGTGTCTGAGGGAAAAATAATTAGCAACGTATCCCGTCAACTCTTAAAACAATAAATATACTCTCTTGCTTCAACAAGCTAATATGCTGGTGACATTCAGCAAAAGTAAGTCAACCGCATCAGCTCACCCTGCCCAGCTGGAGGCCGGGCAGTCCTGTGGCCCACTCCAGTTGTGGTTCTCGGGCACCCACTCAGCCTAATTAACAAGCGCAGTGCCTGCTGCACACACGAACACCAGGCGTGCTTGGAATGAGGCCACTGGGGAGCTCCGAAAGCTGTACCCCAGTCATGCTGCTATTTTTAATTCTTTGGAGAACCAATTCAAACAGAAAATGTAATTAAAAATTTGTAAATAGAACACCCGAAAGCACTCCCTCTGGCACTTGTATGCATATTTTTGATATTTGCTTAACAAATTATCAAGTAGCCATTTCATAGGTAAAATATCTGAACTCCTCCACAGTCTCTGCTTTGCAGCCTGTGAAGCTGTCGATCATTCACCTCCCTGAACAGGACCCTTTGCCCAGGTCTTCATCTTGATTTATAGGATGAGCACCAGTCTCCTGGAAGAGCACCCTTGCTCAGGGGCCTGTGGTCTTGGCTGAGAGGCTTGGAGCCCCCCTGCAAGGACATCAGACTTAGCGCCTCGCTCTCAGGTTCATTTCTCAGAGCAGAAGGGGTCCCATGTGGATGGTGATCATGGATAACCAACAGAAGAGGCATGTTCAGATTAGGGCTCTGGTGGCCATGGGTACAAAGGTGAGGACCCCTGGCCATGTGGTGGACTGATCTGATCTTGAGTGTGTGGAGCTCTGTGCGCTGTGGTGATCTTTGGCTAGAAGCTGGGAGAAGTAAGAACATGGGGCCCACAATGGCCATTCTGAGGTCCTCCTGCAAAGAGTTTGTCATCACTTCAGGGCCACACCAGCAGGTTTCCACTCTTTGGTTCCTTGTGCACAGTGAGCAAGGAAAGTTTTGTGGAGGAGAAGGGGGAAAGGCCTGAATGAGCGCGCGTGTGTGTGTGTGTGTGTGTGTGTGTACAAGTGTGTGTATGTGAGTATGTATGTACAAATGTGTGTACATGAGTGTGTGTACATGAGCATGTGGCTGCGTTGGCAGTGATGAATAACTAATAAAGTGCAATCTTGATCCTGGCAGCTTTTCTAGGGAAATGATCTGTTGCCCCACTCCGAGCCCCTGACAAGGTGTAGGGGCTCATCTTCCCGAGCACTTGGCCAGGAAGTCCCTTCGGTTCCTGCTCAAACCCCGGCATTTCCCACAGCCAATCTTGAGAATGACCACAGACTGAGACTGGACACCCCAGGTGGACATTAGTCAGCTGTCACTATTAAGTTAAGTGGTTGTGACTTAAAAAACGCACACACACGCCAAGAACAAGATCTTCTCAGGCCCTGCCAGGCACATAGTAAGAGTTCAGCAAATTCCGCCCTGCTCCTCCCCCCTGGGCTGGGGTCTCTCCTCGTTTTTCTGTGCACAGAGCAACCCTGAAGCCAAAGGGAAACCTCTGGAACCTGGGAAGCTGGCATGGTTCCCACAAAGGTGATGGATGGACAGATGGGTGGAGCTGTCCTGAAGAAGGGTATGTCTGGACAGTGGGGAGTCAAAAGGAGGTCCCTCCATAGCATCCTCCTGACCCACATAAGAGGGACAAGAGAACAAGGGCCACTGCAGGCAGGTTGTGCAGGGGGTGCCGCTGGGGCCACATCAGTTATCAGGGGACAGGCATCCCTTCTGCCTCTGCAGTCCACACATTCAGACCAGACCTCTGACAACCACGTTTACAGAGGAACATACAGTTAGAACAGAAAACCCTTCAACTCACTCTCAGCTGGATTTTTTTTCTAATACTTATTTCTAAATGAACACAACCTACTCCAGAACTCTTTAATGTAATAAAAATATAGCTCAGGGTCAGGTTTGAAATTAATGATACAAATTCAAAGTATTAATGCTCAGTGGGATGAAACAACTTCAATGAAGAAATAATCAAACTCGGGAACCAGACCCAAATGGAAAAAGATAGAAGCATGGGAACAATTCCAACAGCAATCTGTTATGAAGAAAATTATGAAAACATGTATAAAATATTTATTTTTAATAAGATGAATGTGCTATTTCTTAAAACTAAAATAAGATTAGACTCTACTCATTATCAAAGCATAGTGATAATTGCAAATGTCACCTCTTCATGTGGATGGAAATGTTAATTTTATTATCTTAATTTCTACAGCTATGTTTCTTACTTAGTTTGTTCTTTTTAAAGTAAAATAAATAGCAATGAGAAAGCTTTGGGGTTTCATTTATATAAAGTGAAATCTAGGGTATCCAACTAGAAAATCTTACAGATCCAATAATTATGGGACCAGAACAATGTCCCACATCCCAAAACTCTTGAAAGGACACCTCCAAGACCTATAAAGGCTTAAAAACTGGAAATGTTTAAGGAAATCTTTCACAATGTGAAACGCATGAATCTATGTCACTTTGCAGGTGACAGAGTCCAAGAAAATGAAACTGACCATTGCATTATCCTGGAGGTGACTCATTTGAAGGCGAATAAAAGTCACCATCATCATTTGTCAAGTCCTGTCCTCAGGTATGGTGTTGGATACATAAAAGACATTTGGGACACAGCCCAGGCAGGTGAGTTACAGAGGCCATTGGCATGCCATTGCTATTCATGGCTATGCAGGGACCTTAGGCCTCTCAGTCTCCTGGACCAGGTAGAAGAAATGGGCCGGCTTAGGCCCAGCCACCCTGTGATAACCCAGGCAGGAGCTACGTGAGGCAGTGGTCCCAGGTGTGCCAAAGGATACATGTGTAAAGTCACTTCCTGCAGAACAGTCAGCAATAGTGAAATCTCTAAAGGAAGCCAAGTGTTGACCTAGAAGAGAGTTAAATAAAATACTTTTACAAAGTAGGACCGTATGAAGCTATTAAAGGTGTATTTTGAGATATTTAAGTAGATGGCAAAAGTGGTAACTATAGGCTGTTAAGCAAAAAAGACAATATAAAAACAATATATCTAACATATGTCTATTTACTATAGAAATATATTTCTATGTGTACACAGAATACATATGAGTACATGTATTTTACATGTGCATGAATATAAATGTGAAAACACATACATTCAAATGGCTGCAGGAAAAGTCAGCATAAGCAGGTCACCTGTGACTTGCTTTTATATTTTTCTTTGTACCTTTAGCCCAATGAAAATTTCTACAATGGTTTAGATTCATTCTATAACTTGAAAACACCTGATGTGAAATGTTAAAACGAGTATGCATAATGACAGGAACATGAAGGAATCCAACTCAGCACACTCTGGGCTCCACTGGAGTTCTCATTTTTTAAAAATTTACAAATTTTACAGATAAGAAATATTATTTCCTGATAGTTTACTTGTATTAGCTTAATTACTATAGATCTATGACTGCTATTTTCTTACACAGACCCTTTTCTGAGCTACCTATCAGCACTTTCACTCTCCTGTTGAGGTCTGAGTATTTTTCTCACTGATTTATAAGAAACGTTTTATCATATCCGTTGCAATATTTTTTCATTGTGTCTATTGCTTAGTTTTATTTTTGAAATGTGCAAATGTGTTAATTGTTTATATGGTAAAAGGTATTGTTTCCTGCAAAGATTACTGACCCTATTTTTTTTTTTAGTGTCTCATATGTTTGCATTTTTTTTTTTTAATGTGTAGCTTTTCAAACTCACTTGTTATCACAATGACTGATGCCCACTAGTCTGCAATATCTAATCATCATGTGCTAATACTCACATCTCGAGGAGGGGCATCTGTTTGCTTCATTTATGTATTTTGGCATCAAAGTCAAAGTGTAATAACTATAACCTTAAAACATATTTCACACTCCTCTAGATTAAATAATCTGTCTTGCCAAGCCAGAGTGGCTCAGTTGGTTGAGAGTCGTCCCGTATACCAAAAGGTTGCTCTTTCAATTCCTGGTCAGGGCACATACCTGGGTTGTAGGTTTAATCCCCAGTCAGGGAGCATATGGAAGGCAACTGATCAATGTTTCTCTCTCCAATTGATGTTTGTTTTTTTTTCTCTTTCTCTAAGCATGTCCTTCTCCAGTGAGAATTAAAAAAAAAAAAATTGGTCTTACACAAAAACAGAGTAGAGGAGAGGGTAAGAGGTGGACAGAGAAAGAGGGGCAGAGAGGTAGAAAAGAAGCTATTTGCCATAATTTTGTTATTTAAAATAAATTTTTAGAAGCATTGTGCCACATTTACCTCTGAAATGGTTCTCATGCTAATTTGTTAAAAATTTAAAAACCTATGTGTTTTCAACTACTCCTTTGACCCAAACTCTCCTACATTCTTCCCTTTATAATAATACTTTTCCACATGGGCTGCCTTGTCATATATTCCCAGTGATCACTGCAGTTTGGCTTGAAAGCACTGACCTGGTAGCATTATGTACACATCTCTACCCAATGTTCTGCCACTTCATTTACTCTGTTATCTTCAGTTGACTCTTGGACATAGTCAAACAACAAAAATCACAAGATCAGCAAGCTCCGATCACTTACTCCCCGATTTCCCTGTAGTTTCTGATTCACGTTGGTCATAATGTGTCTACTGAGCTCTTAACATTTGTGACTCCACATGGAGCAATTCACTGTGTTATCTAATTTAATCCTCAGATTCTTGCAAAACAAACAAACAAACCTCACCCCAATTGCAGGGTTGGCTGGTGGCCAAGCAGAAGTCAACTCTGACCTGGGGAGTCAGCCCCTGCAGGTCACCTGGGGGAGCCACTGGGAGCACAGGGACATCTGTTCTTCCTTGGATTTCAGTGGAGAAACCCTGGAGTTTTGCTGTTAATGATGCTGAGTGTTGGGTTGAGGCAAATATCATCAGGTTAAATACATACTCTTTAACAGAGATTTTAAATTAATGAGATAGACTAGTTGAATATCACAACTTAATAATATTAATATATATGATGATTATATATAAGTAATATATAAAGATGTTAATGGGTTTGCCTTTTGAACATCTACTTGTGTGACTATATGGCCTCCTGATACTTAACTGATTTATGTGATATGGCATATTAACACACATATTGTTAAATTAAGCCACCTTACTCTTTTTTAATAAATCAATTTTGATTTGGTAGATTTGTTGAATTGGTATGTTACACAGTGGTGTGTTGGAAAATTCTTAGCTCTCTGAAAAATTATATGCAAACATATACATACCTTAGTTCTTAAATAAATTTTACTGATTTAAAGGATGTACAACACATAACTAATAAAAAATACAATATGCAATACTTTTTATTGTAAATGCCATATGCACAAGCAGTTCTCAAATGTTTTATTGGATTTTCTGAGCCCTTGACTCTGCAGCCAACCTATGGTTGGGATAGGCTGTCAGTCTCAACATGAATGAGTTGAATGTGGGTGGGTATTGTGTGGAAACTTCACTGAGTTGTCAATGTGAGGGACTTCTTTGGGGCATCGGACAATAGTTTTCACATACTGGAAGAACCTTTCATCAATTTGTAGTGCTGTATTCACAATAAAACTGCTAACGATATTCATTTAATTTTAATAGGTATTTCTCCATCACTTTTCTACATCTGGACAGTCAACTAAACAAAAAATAAACCAAGGCCCAATTTGTAGTGTCTGCCACTGTCTGTGGTGTAAATATCTCACTATGGCAGCTGATCTCCTTGCTCAGGGACTGTGGAGCAGGGAAGAGAAGCTCTGTGGCCTTTGTTATGCAGTATCCCACCTTAGAGGTGTCAGACATATAGAGCAATCATGATAGTAAAGTAGTTAGGAAGTGTTTTTAGTATTTCCATGTTAATACAATTTATTTAATATTAAGTTTACATAATTTGATCTTTGTAATGGTCATTTTTAACAAGTGGCATGCAAAATTCCTATTTAACAGTTCTTATGGATGGCGTATAAATTCAAACATAAAGCTGAGCTGTGTTTCTCTCTCACTCTGTCAGGTTTTCACACCCAGATTTGTGTTATTTTCATGAATTGAACTGAGTAGCTTTTCTGTGTGTGTTTATTTTACAGTTTTCTTGTAAATTATAAGGTATTGGAATATAATATTGCTTAAAGTTTTGATAGATTTAACCAATAAATCCACCTTGCCCTAGAAACTGTAATGGAAAAGACTCTTTGATTATTTAGTTCCATGAATAATTACTGATCACCTCAAAGTTCCTTCACTTTGAATTAATTGTGGTTATTTTTATTTACCAGAATATTATGAATTGTACTGATGTATTCAAATTATTAATTAAGAAAAACTCTATCCTTATAATCCTCATAATCTTTCACATCGTGGAAGCTTTCTAGCTGGCAACCCCACCCCCTGCACCCCAACTGGAGCTGTCCCTGGCCCCCTGGTCTCCTGAAGCAGGAAGGTGCCCAGTTCCCCGCCAGCAGCTGCCTTCTCTCTAATCCCCTGGCCCACCCAGATGGTGGTGGCATGGAGCTTCGTTTTGTTTTAAACTCATCATGCTATGAGTTCTTCAGAAGAGTTTCTCTGGAGTCAATTGGACTCCACTGAATTAGCTGTTGAGGTTTTTTAAGTAAAAAATCACCACACCAGCTCAGTTCCTGGAATCCACATCCAGATGGCCTTTGGAGTGCTGTGCTGATTCAACATGGGTACTGACCTCCTACTACGTGCTGGAGCCACATTGTGTGGCCTCCTGTGGGGAAGGAGAAAGGGGAGGGACCTATAGGAAGGACACTCTTCAACAGGTGGGGACCAAGGGAGGTTTTCCTAAGGAAGGGGGAGAAGTCTCCGCAGCAGGAAGGTGAGTGCAGCGCCTGACAGAGGGCCAGGAAGGGGCAGGAGGCCCCTCTCAGACGCTGGACCTAGCTGGACTGCATGATTGTTCATTTATTTTAAGAATCTTTGTGCCTTTAGTGGTGCATTCAAAACCTGAGTCTGCACTCCAGTGAATTGTTTTACAGAGTTGGACTTGGCCTACTAGATGGAGTGGTTAGTATCAGTCATTTCAGTAAACAGATTCTTCCTTGAAACACTTCACTGCAGGAAGGTGCTGTTTGTAAGGGACTTTGTCCCATTTCAGGTTATAACCACATCAACCTGCAAGTGGCTTTGAGAGCTCACATTGGTGGAAGCCTCTGTAGTTTCCCACAGAAATCCCTGGAGGTATGTCCCTCTTGCCCCTCTTCAGAGCAGGTGAGGGCTTTCTGTCCCCACCTGGTGTGCCCCCCTGCAGGCTGCACTCATCACCTCTGTTCCAGCTGCTCACCTGCCTGCGCTGCCTGCGTGGCCAGCCCCAGGGAGTGCCTGGACCCTGTCTATTTGCAGGACTCAGCACACAGGCCTGCTCAGGACACATGTGCAATACTGAGAATGATGAAACCGATGTCTAGTTAATCAAACTAAAGGGGGAAAATAGATGACTTATAAAACGTTTGCGAATGTGCTGGGCAATGGAAATTAAATTATTCATACCCTTCACAGTCTTTTCCAAATCCACCAATAGGTCTGTGACAGCCTGGAGAGGCATGGGTGGACTGTTAATACATAATTTGTAATCTAGTAACATTTAGATTCCACTAGTTGACTTAATGCTGAGAGAAGGGGGTGAAAGTGTGGTTAAATTATATTTGGTCAGGGTGCAGCAAAGAAAAAGTCATATGAAACTGTTAGTAACTTAGGTTTTCCTTCTGTAAAACAGAATATTTTATTGTAATTTAGAGAAACAAACATCACTTAAGAAAAACATGATGTTGATGAGAAAACTGTGAGAAAACTGTGAATGCCTGAGCCTTGTGGGACATGGTTATAAGGAGCGGGCTGGTTTTCCATCCCAAATGCAGACTCCCTCTGGAAGCCATCTCTGAAAATTTCACCCACATATTTCCAAAAGGGAGATCAGCCTGAACCCCCCCTTGCAGTGTTGTGGCTGGGGTTGTCCGTGGTGGGCCAGTATTCAACACTAGTAGGGAGGGGACATGGGCAGAGGGTATAACTAGCTTGTGGCTGTCATCACTGACCCATGTGGACAATGTGTGTCCACAGAGGAGAGGTCAGGGTAAGGGAATTCATGGAAGAAGCTGGAGATGACGTCCACCTGCCCTGCATAGAGAAAAGTGCAATCTGAAATAATTATGTAATTCAAGCTCACTGGATTTTACTTGAATAGAATAAAGTTATTCTGCACAACTTGTTTACATAACTATTTGCAATAAGCATTTATAGTTATTTATTATACAAATACATTAATGTGTTTTAATTACATTGTACAGTAAGTTTTATTTAGGCAATAAAGACAGTGAGTAGACATTACAATATTGCATTTCCCAGCACTGCTGCACAGACATCTTGGAGGGACCCCAGAGACTGTTAGGGGGGCAGAGAGCTGGGATAGCCGCCCTTCATCAGCCAACAGGTGTGTGATTTCACCTGGCCAGACACGGCTTCCTCAGCTCCAAGGTGTTTCAGTAAGGACAGGCCATCCTGAAGTGGATGGGGGGTGGCCAGAGTCATCCCTCACTCCCCCTGGACTCTGAGCCACCCCCAAGCCCTTGGCCAGAAAATGGGCTGGGACCACTGTAGGAGACAAAACCTGAGAGATCTGCATTTTACAAGGCCCACCCTCTCTGGCCAGGCTCTGGAAGTGTGTACAGGGTGCCAGCTGGGCAGCTCTGAACCTTAACCATCCGGAGTCCCACAAAGCATTTTTGCCCCCCAAAGGCACTGAGCAGTCCTGCAGAATGGCTATCCACCTATTTGAACTGATTTACCCAGAGTCTCTAAATTTATTGAACCAAGTGACCTCTTTCTTCCCTAAACTACCTGTGAAAACGCAGGAGATTCAAACGTTCATGCGCCTCTCTGTGTGTGAACATAACTGCCTTCATTGTCTCCAACGACTGGCCTTGCTGGTCAGATCCAAGGGGAAGTCGCTGACCTTTGGCTTTGCTTGATTAGAAAGCCCTTGTCCTTAGGAAATAGGGCCCATTTCAGTGGAATTAGATCACCAGCAACTCACATGCTGTACGGTTTAAACATTGCGCTCTGTCGTGCTGTTAGATGTGTTCACCCCCAAGACTCCTCCACCAGCTGCTGGATGGCATGGCCTTGGGAACAAACACTGGCTAAAGGAGGGAAGAAGCTGCCTTCCAGGGGGTTTTGTGGGGCAGACTGGAGAGGTGAGGGGCTGTGAAGAACCTTTGGATCCAACAAGGGAGCAGGGACCCACATGACTGTGTTGCTCAGCTAGGGGACACCAATGACTGAGGTGTCCTGGAGGCCAGCTGGAATTCCCACCGGGCCCCTTGGTCTCCAGCAGGCTGGGCTCTGCGGCCCTTTCTCCAGCCCCACATCTGTGGCACCTCCCTCGTCAGCTCTCTCTTCGTCTGCTCTTCTTTTTCTCTTTTAAAAAAAATAATGTTTTGAACACCTTTTCTTTTAACCAAGGAAGCCGGAGGTAGCTGTTTTCGCCTGACCCTTGGGCGCCGCCTCTGCCGGGGCCTCTGTCGCTCAGATAAGGGCCAGACGCGTCGCCAGCCGGGCCTGGCCGCCAATCCATAATGTTCCCGGCCATGATTAATCTGATAAATAATAAATATATCAATCTAGTCTTTTAGACAAGGACAAATTCTTAGCAGCAGGGAGGCACGAGGCCTCCTTTACAGCTGCCTGTAGTGCTGGGATTAATTATTTAATGCTTAATTCTTCGGGAAATGAGAAAGTTTTGATTAATGCTGTCCAGTGTCGTTTCTGGCTTGTTTGATATGTGTCAGATAATTTTTCCTCGCAGTCACTGTGAAGAAGCCAGAGGCTACTGTCACCGGGATCAGACACCGAATTTCTAGAGATTAATTGAAGTGAAAATTTAGAGAGAAGCACCATAAGCGCTTGCCTGAGATAACCTTTCTCAGGCTAAATTTAGCTGCATCCAGGGGTGTCGGCTGCCCTGCGTCCTTATGTAAAACACTTATTTCCAATGCTGGGAAAAACTGTATTTGGTTTCCAGTTGATTTTTTAAAGCTTGCTCTTGGGTTGAGGGGATTAAGTACTTGGTTGCAGGTGTTTCATAGGTAATCTGTCCCTGGGCCTGGGTGGATGCCCAAGGTCCCATCTCTTCATGATTGGAGCTCAGCGCTTCCAGGGACTTGGGCCCGCAGCCCTGTGAAGAGTGCTCAGACCAGGCCCAAAATGTGTCCTTGGTCTCACATTACTGCCTGGAATAACTTCCCAGTTTCTTCATCTGCTCTGCACATTCTGACAAAATAAGGTAAAACTCATTTCCTAACACTCCGATTGACCTCCATTCTAAACACGCCCGTTTCTACCTGGTCTGAAAGGCCCTCTCTACTATTTCTCTTCTCTTCCTGTCTAGTGACTAGAAAGTAGGAGGGAGCTTGCAGGGTGGAAGGGAGAAGGCCAGTGAGGCTTGAAGACTGAGTCCAGGACTCAGGCTGAGTGTTTCCTTCAGGACCTGACATCATGGGCTGCATGCCAGCCTGGGTCCGTTCACAAGGCAAGTTTTCCTCACCTTTTAAATAAGAGGTTTCTTAAGACTCCCAGCTCTGATTGGTGAGGGTGAGACAGTCTAGTGCTCGAGAGCCCTGGGGCCTTCCTTGGGTGCCTCAGTCTCACGCAGCAGGCCCGTTTTCTCCTGGGTCGCTGGCCCTGGCTTTACCAGGGACTTGTAGCTAAGAACCCACTGAGGCACAGGCCTGCATGCGTGTGTGCTACAGCCACATGGCTGAGCCTGTGACCAAAATGCAATAGTGTGGATGCAGAGTGTCCGTGCCAGCCCTGAGCTCTTCCGGATGTTACAATGTGCACTGTTTTCTGTGAAAGGTGGGGAGTTGATGACATGGTTGTTTACCTGGGAAAATTGTACACCCCATTTTGATCAAATTCACTAGTCAGTGTGGTTGTCTCTTAGCCAATTCTGAAAAGGGAGGGTGCCTACTGTTTAATCAGCCCGTGCCAAACCCTGATATGAAGTTTGGCTCAAACCTCCAAAACTGACATTCTGAGTCAGGGAGAAGAGGTAGGGTGGGCGGTGGTGGGTAGGAGGCATTCGAGTCCCATGCTGGAACTGAGAAACCTCACTCCACGGTGCGCTGAAAGAGAATCACATATGAAGTATGTAAAAAAACACACAAATAGAACTCTCACATGTTTGGCATGGTAGCTCATTTTTAACATGAGGAAGAGTTTATGGGTTGTGTTGGGTGACAGAAAATACTGTTGGTCCTATGAGCACACACACGTTACCATTAGCACACACATGTGACCGTTAGGGGAAGGTTTCTGGGCCGGGAAAGGGACCTGAGTGTCTGTCACTCCTGTTTTTTCCACAGGAAAATGCCCATGTCATGACCTTGTGCACACACCCAGTGTACAAGAATTTCTACTCACATTGTCTTCTTTTTGCTCAATGCTAGGTGACACCCATTTCACAGGAACTTTGTCCCTGGAAGATGAGGTGAATTTTCTAATTTAGGGTGTGGGGTGTGAGCCTGGGCCTTTGGCTCCGAATCCCACATGGTTTCCAGTCCCTAGAAGAGCGAGATCAGCTGGACCTGCAGAAATGCTCTTCTGGGCCCTGAGTATTGGCTACTGACAGTTATTTTTTACTTCACAAACATTTGGAAGAAATGTACACATCTGCAACTTGCTTTTACCATTTGCACGAAGGTGTGTAGAAAATGGAGCCTCTGGAACAGGTGCATGAGGAGACAGAGTGGACAATTTGCAGCTGGGGTGCCCCTGTGCCTGGCCCTGCTCATGTGCCCAGGGGCAGAGGAAGTGGGGGTGGCCAGTCTTCTGCGATTGTATTGGACTGTTCCTGTCCCATTCTTCCAGGGCCCCTTCCACTCTCGCCTTTTCTCCAGGTTTTCTCAGATTACTGAGCACAAGGAGGGGTAGCAACACAGGTCTGCGACCATCCGCACCCACATCCTGGCTGCGCCACTTGGGCTGAGGTGTGTTATTCAGCCCTTGAGGCTTGAGCCCGACCCTCCTTTCCTCCGCCCTCTGTGCAAGGCCACCTGGTCCATGCGGAGGCCCACCTTGCTGAGTTTCTGAGGCCATGTAATAGATGGACGGACAGTGCCTAGCCTGCAATGACTGCCCCCTGGGTCTCTCATGAGACCTGCATGCCCATCACCTACACTGAGATAAGTCAGACCTGCACACATGGGATTAGTGTGAGGATGAGGTGTGCAGAGAGATGTCTTTACCACAATGACTCAGGTGCCAACATGCTCCACATTTCACAGCGCAGTCATCGCACTACACCTTCACACGTGTGTGTCCCACGCACGGTCCTGTCTGTGGAGTCAGAGGTGCCTTAGCCCCTTCAGTCTAAGGACAGGGCCCCGGGACAAAGCCTGGTGGGGGGACAGAGCCCAAACCTATGGGAGGTGCCCTGCCCAGCCCTGAAGCCCCTTTGAAGGGGAATTTGTTTAGGGAATTTGTATTTTCTGCTGCTTTCTTCTTGAACCTATTTGCATTTTAAATAATTAAAACATTAAAACTGAAAAATTTATAAATGAGGGTTGCTAAGAGAATCCTGCCTGGCAGACAATAGAAAAAAAATTATTACCCTGCTAGGTTCACTTTAATGTCCTATCTGTCACTCTCCGAGGTGTAGCAGTGCCATGGCCCGGAACCATACAGCCCATGGTGCACACACAACAGCACACACAACAGCACACAGAGACACACACAACAGCACACAGACACATGCACAATAGAACACAAATATACATGCAGACACAGCAGCACACAGACACAAAGCAACACAATAGCATATACAACACAACACAACAGCAGACAGACACACAGACAACATGACAGGGCACAGACTCACGCACACACACACATAACCAAGGCCATACACAATCACAATAACAAACACACACACGGAACCACAGAGCCTTTCCCTGTTTTCTTCCTTCACATGCACGTCCCCTGTGACCTCTCCACTCGCCACTTAAGGACTCTATTTGGGGAGGACTTGATCTCATTATGTAACCGACTCAAACAGAATCTCATCAGGTTTCAATAACTGGTGTGCCCCCCTCCACTCCATTTACTTTTCCATTGAAAGTTCACTCGGAGGAGGTGGGGGTGGCAGGGAGGTGGGAGTGACAGGCGCTTGGTCCAGTGCGGCTTTGCCTGGTTGTAACAAGCATCGGGACATCAGGAGCCACAAAAGCCGGCTTGGCCACATCATCAATCACTGTGCTGACAGTCGCCTTCAGTTTGTTTGTTCCACTCTGCATAATAAGTGATTGGATCAGGTTTAATTAGATATTGGGTAATCAATCATTGCCAACGAGGCACCTCAGCTTGGGATCTAGATCCTGCAAGGGGAAGGGGAAAAAAACACAACCAAGCAAATCTCATCTCGGGTGCATAAGTACCGCGGCACAGGGGCCACGCTGCCGGGGTGTGTGACAGAAAGGGGATGGGATGGGGCCGTCTGCAGGACGGGTGGCCGAGAGCGCTGCACGAATGGGCCGCCGCTCCCAGACAGCGTCTGGATGACATTCTACTTTCCCTGCATAATTACTTTTCAACATAATATAATATGCAGACCTGAGGGAGGAAGGAAAAGCAATTAAATTATGCACTGGCCCTTCCTCCTGCTGCTGTCCCCAGAAGTGACCAGAAGCTGTCTTTCAACGCAGAACCACTTAGAGTTGAGGCCTGACACCAAGTAGGTGATGGTGCCTTTGGGGCCATCATTCAGTGTGGGATCCTCAGGCGATTCAGGTTTGGCTGAATATCAGTAGCCAGAGCTTCCCCACAGCTCAGTAAATCCATGGAGGCCATTGACCTGAATTGTGGGTGACTTATTTCTTTATTTTGAAAACTACATTGAGCCTCATGAGTAGAAGTGACAGGGAGCATCATAGCATTCATTATTTGGATGTCAAAGGTTATGTCAATTCTCATATGAATCCAATTAGGCACAAAGGCAATCGGGTCTATTATGAACCCGGGGACTCCGGGTGTTCATTGAGGGTCAGTAGACAGACCCCCATGGAGCCTCGCTGAGCACCATACTTGTTGCACTTCCAGTAACTTCTTTGTGTTATAAAATGGAATCGTCCATCCTGATTGTGATTCCTGCTACTCAAGAGGAATGGACTCCTCCAGCTCGAGGAGAGCAGAGCCTTTACATTCCTTAAGGGCGAAGTCGAGAAGGAACTATCTCTTCCTCCTGTCCTCTCCACACTGTAGGAAGGGTTCTCCACACTGTGAGTCACCCATCCGCTGACCTAGAAAGAAGACAGGTGTGGGCATGTCAGGTGAACCAATAATTCTGTGATTTGGTGGAAGTTCCTGAGTGGCTGAGTAGATGGATGGATAATGGAGAGATTGATGGATGGAGAGATGGATGTGTGGTTACCCCAGTGGATGAATAGGTGGATAGGTAGGTGAGTGGATGGATGGGTAGGCGGATGGATAGGTAGTTTGTGGGTGAGTGAGTAGCTGGGTGAGATTTGAGTAGATGGGTAGGTGGGTGGGTGTATGGATAGATGGATGGGGGGGTAGATGGATGAGTGGATGAATGGATGTGCTAGTACGGTTTTGCTCCAGTGTCTTTACAGAAGGCATATTTAGCCATAAAGTGATGCTTCAGATAAGAGAGGGCCAAAGACAAATGGGGTATCAGTGAGGATGGTATGTCATTAGATACCTTGGTGCATGAATTTCTTTCCCACTTATAGGAAAAGGAGAAACAGGCCCCTTGAATTAAGTAACCAATTGCAATATAATTTTAAAATATTATCTTTTTCATATTTCAGATTCTAACCATTGTATGGAAAAATGAAGATTGGATGTGGTTTTGGGGCACATCCAGTATAAATAACACCAGCAGATACAAGGCAGAACTTAAGAATATGGGAACCAGGAGCTCTCAGGGGCACTTAAGCCTATCGCCAGGTTTGGGGTTCACCAATTGGCCCCATTTCTCCTGAGGGGCCCTGGGCTCTGTCTCCAAGCAGCCATGCCTTCCTCCCAATGGAGAAAAGATGACTTGTAGGTTACGGTGTTTGGGAATGTGTTTTGTGTGGCATGGGGAGGGTAGCCTCATTCCATCCTGTGCAGAGCAGGAGTGTACATGGAAAGTGGGTAAGGTGCACAACGGAACATGGGGAGCATGGGTGTGAGTGATGTGTGTGGGGTACCTGGGGAATGTGGGGTATGTTTTGAGACTAAGAGTGCACATGGCTTGGTTGGTCTCCCTCCAGGGGTGCTGGGCTGAGTGGGTCAGGTGCCAGCAGGACCTAGTGGGACTCATCCTCTAACCTAGAAATGTGGGTTCAGGCTGACTGGGCTGTAGAAGCAGTGAGGGGCGAGGACAGAAGGAAGCGGGCAGCTGCTTGCCCTCTCTGGGTGATGTGGGGAGCATGCGGGGCCTGGTAGACAGTGCAGGTGGCCTCTCGAATGACTATTGCCACCGTGATGGCACAGTCTGTTCCATAAGAGTGGAGGGTGCACCCTCTCCTACACCCTGTCCTTAGCCCAGAGCCCTCCTTCTACCAGGAGTGTCTCCTCTGGACACATTTGAGGGTTAAGATGAAATAAGTAGCCCTAACTGACAGTCTAGTCTCTGTCCACTGGTCTCCAGCCTCCATTTACTTGTCTTTTGTGTTCCTCCTTGGCCATGTGGGTGCAGGATTTTCCTGTCCTTTAGCTCCCTTTTCCTTTAATCCCGATTAGCCTTGCAGCCGTTCTCTGTTTCAAGGGCTGAATGTCTTTTTATCTCTTGTGTAGTAACAACAAAGGGCAGAGAACTGAGGAAGCCTCCCAGTTTTTCCAGGGAATTACACAATCCCAGTGCTTGTGCTGGTGTTGCAGTCGACACATCTAGCCTTTTCTTCCTTTTGTTTTATTTTTTGTATTTAGCAAGAAGAGACAGAGTGGAAATCAAGTGAGGGGGAAGGAACAAGAAGCCATGGCTCCTTGAATTTGTGGGGAGGCAGGACTTCAAGGTCCCTGGGAAGCAAACCCCCTTGTGCTGATCTCATTGACTGGAACCCTCTGTTCCCAGCACGTGACCCTGCATGGGACATAATGTTCCATTTGTTAAGGGAAAGAGACCGAAATTGGGGTTGGCACAGAGATTAAATGAAGATGGAAGAGGTCGGCAGTTTAAGACAAAAGGAACTTGGCGAGGCCAGGACAGAGATTAACGCAGTGCGTGTACCTGTGTGGCCTCTGCTGGGTGGCGTAAAGGGCCAGACTAGAAGTCAAGGGGTTTCAGCACTCACACTTCATTCACATCCACACAGGGTGCAGTCTCGGAAGACAACTTCCCAGGGACTTAGTTTTCTAGAGATTTGCCTGGTCTCCAGGGGAAGGGGTGGGAAGATGACAGACCCTCCCCTTGGTAGAGCTGAGGCTGGAGGCCGAATGGACAGGGAAGATCCTGCTCCAAGACATAGCCGCTGAGCCTTTGTTTCCGTCCAAGACAGGCTCAGAGAATGTGAGATGGGCCCAGGTGGGGAGAAAGAGTTGAGGGGTGTCCAGGTAGCACAGTTCACATACCACCATCAGGAAGCCCACCCCATTTACCCTTGAGCAGCAGCCCCTTAGACCAGGCAGGAGCCCAGGAGACAGGTCTCCCATGGAGTGAGGGGACAGCAAAGACAGGCCCAACCTATGTGGGAACAGAAACAGGAATCCCAGGCTCAGAACACAGGCAGCTCGCCCAGAGGCAGGGCAAGGGCTAGTCTGAGGCTCAGGGAACCAGTGGGTCCCAGGTACCCAAAGAGCAGGTGTGACAGCCTGCAGGTGTCAGTGCCTGGTGAGGCACCCCATGGCTCTGGTCCAGGGAGAGATGGAATTCCATGTCACTATAAATCCTGAAAGACACAGAGTGAAGCTTCTGGTCCCTTGGGCTTCTTTAGCAGGTGTCTCAGTGAAGAGGGCAGAGTGCTCCTCCCTGCTTTGTACCTGGTTGCACCTGGTATTGGCACGTCATGGGTCCCAGCACTCCCAGTAGGGGGCAGATCCACCAGGACCCAGCAGAAGACAGTGGTTCCTGGAGGTGAGGACCAGGTGCCTGGAGACAGAGCCCATGGGGGTGTGGTTTTCCAAGCAGAGGGATGCACCCACAGAGATGGAAGAGGAAGGCCCCTGTGCCCAGTGGAGGCAGGGATGGCTGCAGAATCCAAGGTTATCTTCAGAGAGGCCTCAACTACGAGAAGGGAGAAGTGGAGGCCCCAGACCAGCTGCCTGGACCTGGAGTGAGCTGCTGTGGAAGACCCTCAGCATTCCCACAGCCCAGTGAGTCTGGAGCCCTGCGCTGTTAGGTGGGTTCAGGGCTCAGATAACCATGATTTCATCTGCACAAATAACACAAAGGCATAATGATGCCCTGCTAGGAACTCACTAAGAACAAAAGCAGTGGTGATAACCAGCTCTGCAAAGCTTGGCAGGGGAATTTTTTGCAAAGATGGTTGTGTCATTGTGTTAGGAGACAGAGGCACAGGAAAGTCTCACTGGCACTTGCTGCTGTTTCCATAGCCTCTGCTTTTTACCATCTGCTCTCACCTGCGTGATCACGGAGGAAACAGTGAGAAGTGTGGAGTTCAGCTCAGTCCTTCATAGGTCGTTGGGAAGAACCAAATGGTCCTGGGCACCCTATCCGAGAGTTAACTGCACACGGACACAGGAGCTTCGAGCTCTGCACCCACCAGGGCCAGGCAGGGCTTGATGGGGTGTTTGCCAACCCTCACTTTTGCCTTAAGTTGAGTATTTTCAAGATGCCCCAGCTCATGGGCCACTCACAGTGGTTAGGATGGGGAACTGGCGTTCTTCCAGCCCTTGGCTCAAGGAAGCCCCTTCCCCTGCACAGGCGTAATCCTAGTGGGGCCTGGCACTTGGGTGGGGATTTGTCATTTTGGTGTCTTTGGACACAGCACTCTTTTGACTGGCAAACTTCTGGCTGTTGGGTGGCAGAACAGGTATTTTGTTGCAGCATGGATCAGGGAGCAAATAAGAGTCCAAAGCATCAAATTTGTCCACCGAGCCCGTTTTATTTTATTACATCAAAAATGTTTTGACCTAGGCACAAAAAATAATTTTTAAAAGTTTAAACTGGAAATGAGCTTAATCTTAATAATGTTTTTCCATGTCAGACATGATGGGACACCACTGAGTGGTTTTGTCTGGGGAAGGTGGGCAGGGCTCCAGCGTCTGGGATCTCTGATCTGGGGCCGGTTGGGTACAGTAAACTTCATCACCCGAAATGGTGCTGTCATTCACATATGACCCTTCATCCTCAGACAGATGCAGGTCAGATGGGTTAATGTACCTGAAACAGCTGTAAGGGAGGCCCAGCCCCTGCTCTTTATCTGAAAACCTCTGAAGCCTACCCTCCCCCAACCCCCCCTCCTCCCACCAGCCCCTCGCTAGGTGCCTGTTGTGCATTCATACACGTGTGGGAATGTGAACCACCTCGACTGAGAAATCACTCACAGAGGCAGAGGGGCATCCTCCCCACCTCTGCTGGGAGGAGCATGGCCATGAGGTGTAGAATTGTACGCCCTGAACCCCCTGAGGTGTCCTAACTTAATGCCTCTGGGAAGAGGTCCCTCCTGGCTCATTGTTGGTTTAGTGAGAGATAGCCACATGTCTGGGATGGCTGTGGGTTGGTGTCACAGAGGAAAGGGACTTCAGATGCTCTTTACAGTCCCCATTAGAGCACCTGTCATAGTCCCATGCATTGGGGATCCAACTGGTGGATTGACAAATGGGTCTACAAACACAGGTCCAATAGTGGACCCACAACATGAACCTGCAAACAACGGGTTTCTTCTAAAACACAGGCTTTGTGGAGGAGCGGGGCCTGGAGGGCAGGTGGGGAGAGCCTGCCTTCTTTCCCCTGGACCTCGGACAGCGGGAGGGGGCAGGACGTTCAGAGTGGCTGCCAGCCAGTGTTTGATCAGGGATGAAATACGCCGAGGTGACAACATCTTGCTCTCCCTGCTTTTCAGGGACAGTCATTAAAAATGAAGCAGAGCACCAAGAGGCCCAGAAGGCGCCGTGTTCCCTCCAGATACAAGAGAGAGACACGTTCACAACATGTCACGAGCAATATCCATTTGTGTTTACTCTTCAGACCCGCTGAGTCGCCTCCTGGCTAAAGCCAAGGACGCTTTGCCAGAGACAATCAAATGGCCTTTGAGACTATCTGGGGTGGGGGTGGGGCTTGGGGGAGGGTTCAGGGAAGACGTCTCCCTCTGCTTGTCCAAGGGAAAGGTCTTCATGTTAAGGGACCAGAAGTGTCTGCTCTGGGCACCCTTGGAGAAGATGCTCTATCTAGCCTTGTGTCTTGTCAGTGACTTTGGGCGAATGTTAGGGATTTTTTCCCTTTAATAATATATGGATGTGAACAGCTTGGGCATGCCAAACAAACTCTCCACACAAAACGTCAGCTGTCGGAACGAGGCGCACCGTCTGGCAAAGTGCACTCAGGTAGAATGAGTCTCCGGAGCCTCCCTGCCAGCCAGGCTGCGCCCAGAGAAGGGCCGGCTCCACTAGATGGTTCATGAATGTTGATTAGGGACCATTCCTGCCAGCTTACGGAAACAGCAGCTGTGGGGCTCAATGTTGGAGTTAGCTTTCCAAGGAGACTGAGAGGGGATTTGTGGGATGACCAAACTGTGGGAATGTCTGCTCCAGGGTTGGCCTTGCAAGCCCAGCCCTGCCAGGACCAAACAGTACCACCTGCCTGCTTCCAGACGGGCCCCCTCTCCTTATAGCTTCTTTTATCCCAGTCCCAGAAATGGAGAAATCACTGCCTTGTATTCAGTGTGTACCTTGGTCAGTTTTTCCAAATAGCAAGATGGGTTTGCCAAACCTTCCAAGTGCAGCCTCAGAAAATTGCCTGCTGCAGCCGGAGGCTTAGTTCTAGAAGCTCGACTTGGGATGGTGGGATGTCCACCCTTCCCTGGACACCTGCCCAGGGAGCCAAACCAAGCTGGAGTGCTGACAATGTGTAGTAAGGCTAGTCCACATTTTTTCTTGTCTTTATTTACTTAAAAGGAAAACATAGGAAAACTTTGGAATCTGGAATTACTTATACCTGGATTCTAATGAAATTCGTGGCATTAAGACATGTTCGTATGCCTCACATGGGCATTGCTGAAAGGGGAAGAGAAAGCATTGGGGTCTGCCTTAAATGTGGGGTAAGAAAGATATAGAGTGTTAAGACGGAAGATGCTGCTGCTGCATGAGGCTGGAGCGGTTTTAAGTGACTGTCTTGACAAAGGGCTAGTCCTAGAATCAGCACAGGGAGCCCTCTGGTCTGATGGCTCTCAAGCATGTTTGGGCCTCAGAAGCATTTGTTATTAGATAAACCCGTAGAGTCCCCAACCTTGCTCTGCACAGCTGGAGAGCAGTTTTCATTCCTTACTGAAAGATAAGAACAATAAATTAAACTCTCAACTAAGCTGTTTCTAATTGTGGGTGGGCTGTTGTTGACCTTCTTACCTATGGCCAGTGTTCTGCCATAGGTTATGTCACCCCAAACACCTTATGTAGGTAGGGTCCCTAGTGTGCAAAGAGGGAACCCTGGGACCAGACACATCTTCATTTCTCCTTCAGATGCATAAAGCACGAGGCTGCGGTCATCCACGTTGACCAGTTTGATTCTTTCTTTCTGGAAGGCTGCATAGCAGATTCAAGTTGCAACATAGTAAAGCTAGAATTAGCAGCCCCTCATACTTCCCCCAATTTCTAGTCCCAGACATGCCTGAGAAGCAGGGAGGAGCTTCGCTGAAGCCACTCTGGACTTGGCAACAAAGAGTGATTCAGCCCCTTTGCTGCTCGTTTTTAATTTAAGAAGTGTAGGTGAAGCCCCACATCTCCACCTTCATTCCCTTCCCAAACCGGACTGCCATAATTATATGTTAAATATGATTCAGATCTGCAGGGAGCCGTGACTCAAGAAGCATGAGAAAATTAATGAAAAGCTTAATTATTATAATAATACCATTAAAATCTAATAAGGAAAGAAAAAAGTTGACTTCATTTCATTTTAGCTTGGGCATCTAATATCTTTTCTCCCCTTTAGCAGAACTATAATTAATTTAGACTTGGATTTTCCAAAAGCTAAATTATATGCTGGAGTACTTAAAAATATTCAGAGAAAAGGAAATAAGCATATAAAATAAAGTATACGAAATGATACAGGAGGATGGCAGGGCTATCCTACAGAACTCATTTCAAGGGCTGCTATTTTCAGGCGGGCCAATCTTCTCACCACTTTTAATTATTTATGATCTTTGGGCTGCTCTGATTCCCATGTTGTCTCCAGAGCCACACAGCACATAAGTGTTTTAAGATTCAAGGTGTTAATTCAATTGACCACAATGTGGAAACACTGGGTGCTCGGTGTCGTAGAGTCTCCTCTGCCCACTTTTGACCACACACCTAACGCAAGGCAGCTCCAACCCCAAAAGCCAAAGCCAATAGTCCCGACTTAATTTTCAAACAAAAGGAATACATTTCTTTGTTCAGCAAACATTTTGGGGAAGACTAAGCAGGAACCTCTTGGCATGGCTTTGGTGCCAGACACGGTCAGCCTGGATTGTGGAGCATGGTAACTGGAAAGAAGAAATGCCAGTCTTTGCCCCTCAGGAGTATTTTAGTTGGAGACTACTTTTTTTTCCCCATAATAATTTTCTTCTAATATTAATTCATTTTGAAGAGTATGTCTGCTCACCTCCCACACCCTCTTCTCTTTAAACACCTAATGATGCCTTTGGGCTTTATTTATTCAACAAATACTTATTGAACACATACTATATGGAGACCCCATGTTGGTCACTGGGAAGTCAAATTTAAACAAGCATTGGAAGGGTTCAAAGGTAATAAATTTAATTAATTTAGCAGTGTAGATGCCATGCATATGGCGGCCAACCAAAAACACTTGCTATTTGTTCCCACTTACTACTAGGGTTCTCTCAGGTTTGTTTTATATTTTTGCTTTTGGTTGGAACAGTAACCATCACTAAGTCCTGTCAGTTCTATGTCTTGATTCTTGTTGGTGACACACACACAAGCACCCACAGTACATTTTACACATACATGCAAATGGGTATTTTTACTTAACATCGTAGCATGTGTTTTTGCTGAACACTTTCCTTGTTGTTACCTACACTCCTTAACTATTTCAAGGGTGACCTTTTATTACATATGATTGAACCCCACCTTACTTCAACATTTTCTAGCGGACATTTAGGGCCATCAGTCTGCTCCAGTCCCTTCCCCTGTCCACAAAACCAGATTGTGTGGTGTCTTATGCTTGACTTCAGCAACCACAACTCAGTATTGAAATGTAAAATAGGAATTTGTGATGTGAATGATTCTTAACCATGCGGCAAGCACACTGGGACCAAATGCATCCACTTCTCCTGCCCCCTCATTCTCCCTCTTTCCATTTTCTTACTCGGACCACAGAAAACTTGGAAATGATTCCCAGATCTTCAGAGCGAGCAAGCAGGCTATCACATCACATCTTCCATCCATGTGTAAGGAGCAAAACCAGCAGCTTATAGGGACATTTGGGAAGCTTTCAGACTGTCTTACACTGGAATAGGAGCCGTATTTACATAAAAGAATGGACGTAAGCTCTGCCCACCTCTGCTCCGCAGCAAACCCCTCACACCTTCTTCTGTTCACTCCCTGAGCAATTGACAGCTGACCTTTGGGAAATGGGAAATGCTGTGTAAGCTGTAGATTGGCCAGCTCAGGCAGCTATAACAAAACACCACACTGGGGTAGCTTGAATAAAACACATTTACTTTCTCATGGTTCTGGGAGCCGGAAGCCCCAGGTCAAGATTTCAGTGATCTGGTTCCTGGTGAGGCTCTTTCTGGGCTGCAGACAGCCACATTCTCACTGTGTCCTCGGGACCTTTCTCAGTGTGTGCCCTGGGAGAGAGGGAGATCTCTGACATTTTTTCTTATACAGACACTAAATCTATGGAGTTAGGGTCTCACCCTTATGACCTCTACTTCCTTAGAGGCCCCATCACCCATACAGCCACACTAGGGTTTAGGATTTTAACATATGTATTTGGTGGAGGATCTATTTGCCTACCCATATGTCCTGAAGATTTTCTATTCCCCCCAAAGTTGTAAAATTTTATATTTTATATGCAACTCTCTGATATATTGTGAGCTAATTTTTGTATGTACAAGGTGGGGCAAATGTGGGTTGACAGTTGCGAGTACACAGAACACAGAGTTTATTCTTGTATTATTATTTATTAATTCTTGTATTATTTTTTATATGAACGACTATAAATCTACTTTTGCTCCATATTGTACTATGAATTTAGATCAGGGTGTGTGTTCGTTTGTTTGTTTGTTTGTTTTTTGCCTATGGATGTCCAATTGCCCTAACATTATTTGCTGAAAATCTTACTTTTCACATGGAGCTGCTTTGGACTTTCATCAGAAATAAGCTGGGCACATTTGTGTGGGTCTATTTCTGGGTTTTCTATCCCATTATTTTTTTAAATTCATGTGATTCACCAATACCACACAGTCTGAGTTACTAGAGCTATATAAAAAGTCTGAAAATCAGTTAGACTGCTTCTCCAACTTTATTATTCTTTTTTAATTTTTTAAGAAAAGCTCTTCCAGTTCCTTTCTGTTTCCACACAATTTTTGAGTAATATGGTCTTTCTACAAAATAATTACTAGAATTTTGATAGGTATTGCATTGAACCATCATTTTAATTTCAACCTGACTATATTGTTATGTTTGAAATGAATTTCTTATAGTCAGCATATAGTTGAGTCACGTTTTTTAAAAAATCCACTCCACCAATCTCTGCCTTTTAATTGCTATATTTAGGTCATTCACATTTAATGCATTTGTTGTTGTGTTAGGGATTGAATTTGCCATTTAAATTTTTTTAATTTGTTCTCTTTTTATTTATTTATTTGTCCTGCTTTACTATAGTGTAATTGAATATTATTGTTAGAATTCAGTTTTGCTATATCTATAGTGTTTTTTAATGTATCCCTTCATATAGCTATTATTGTGGGTGCTCTAGGTGTTATATGTACATAATTTATCACAGCCTACTTGTGACATTTCACCAGTTTTAGTGAAGTATAGAACTTTATCTCTATTTTTGTCATTTATACCCCCTTTTTTGTAATGTAATTGTCTTAAATATTCTCTATACATATATTTAGAATAAAATAAAGAAGTATTAAAAGTTTCATTTCAATCATCAAATACTATTTAGATTTGATGGAGAAGGAAAATATAATGTATATGTCTCTAATTTTGTTATTTCTGCCCTTCTCTCTTCATTTCTGATATTCTAAGTTTCTTTTATAATTATCTTTTTGCTTAAAGAAATATCTTTAGGCATTCTTTTAGGGTGTATCAAGTGGCAGGAAATTTTCTAAGTTTTCCTTCATCTGAGAATGCCTTGATATACTCTTCATTCATCAAGGATGTTCTCACTTGGTTCAGATTCTGTGTTGATAGCTCTTTTCTTTCAGAACTGAAAGATGGTATATCACTTGCTCTGGCCTCCAGACTTTCTATTCAGATATTTGCTGCAAGTTGAATTATTTCTTTTCCTTATAGGTAAGATGTTTCTTCCTCACCTTTTTCAAAATTTTTCATTACCTTTAGTTTTCAGAAGTTTGCCTATGATATGTTTTGGTATAAATTTGGGGGATTTTATTATGTCAGAAATTTTATGAAGTATTGCTCAGCTTCTTGAATCTGTAGGTTTATGTCTTTTACCATATTTGGGAAATTTTCAGCCATTATTTCTTAGAGTAATTTTTTGGTTGCTCTCTCTTTTTCCTCTCTTTCTGTGACTCCAATGACATGAATGTTAGGCATTTTGTTATTGTGCCACAGGTTCCTGAGGCTCTGATAGCTCTTTTTCTGTTTTTATCTCAGTTGTTGAAATTGGGTAATTTCTACTATTATATATTCAAGTCTACTGATACCATTTCCTCCATGTTGGTGTCAGTGAAGCTGTTCATATTTTAAATTAAAGTTGTAATTTTAATTCTAAGATTTCCATTTGGTCCTTTTTTATATCTTCTTTTTTGCTTTAAAATGTTTTTTCTTCTTTTATTTTAATTGTGTCTATATTGCTCATTGAAGCACTTTTATCATGGCTGCTTTAAAATCCTGTCAGATAACTCCAACATCTCCTTCATCTTGCATTGACCTCTATGATTGCCATTTCCCCCCATTTAGTTTGAGATCTTCCTGTTATGTGGTATGATGAGTGATTTTTAACTGAAACCTCCATGTTTTCATATTATATTATGAGATTCTGGATCTTATTTACACCTCTGACTTAGCTGGATTTCTCTGGCACCAGTGTAGCAGTTTATGGTGGTGGGTTAGAAGTCCATGTTTTGCACTGACCTCCCTGGAAACCTAAGGAGGATCCTCACTGCTGCTGGGTGGGGTAAGCATTCTGGTTTCCTTGGATCGGGTGGCTAACACTGACCCCACAAGTTGAATGGCCTTATTATTTCTAGTGGATGAGCAGGAAGTCCTGTCCATCCACTAGATCTACTCTGATATCATCCAGCAGAGAGGGGAAGCACAACTCACATCTATTGTTTGGGACATAAGTTCAGGCTCCTTATATGGTCTCCAATGGCCTTGGCCTGGGGTCTTGGTTACTGCTGAATGGCCATGAGAGTCCAGTCTCTGTATTTGGCCTTTTTGGACATCAGCTGGCAAGGGTGTTGGGTGTCTCCTTACAACCACATAAGGGTAGAGTTCAGGTCCCCTACTGGGACTTCAGTGGTGTAGATTTTGTGGGACCAGAATTTTTAAATGGCATTTGGCTGGAGTAGAGAGGCTATTGTCTAAAGCTGATTGTCCTGCTAAGCTGCTAATTTCCTGGTCCTTTTGCAAGAGAAAACAGACTTCTGTTGGCTTTCTGGGTGCTGGCTTCTTCAGCTCCAAGTCTGGGATATATAAGGCTAATTCACCACTATGTACCTTTACTCTATCTTCCCAGAAGCAGAAGTTCTGTAATCATTCATTTTTCTCCGAAGGAATTTCTTTTATGATTCTTGGGGATATCAACAATCTAAGACTCACTGTTGTCCTTCCTTATTGAGAGTATTTGATTGACTATGTCACTTTTGTGACACAGCATCCCAGTCTAGTATATACATGTTTTTTATATTTAATATCCCAAATCTCTTAAAGGCACATAGTGTTAGATGGTGATTTTTCATCATTTGTCAAAAATTCCTCTAGTACCAAAAATGCCATTTAATATAAAAATTAAATATATACTTCTTCTCTTTTTTTGTATTTTAAATAATCTACCCTTTCCTTCTCCTCCTTTTTCTCCCCCTTCCTGCCTCTTCCCTCTCTCTCTTTTTTATATCCCATCCAACTAGTGGATAGTAACTAATGTTATCTGACAGAGAATGAGACAACTCTCCATGAATCATATTTCAGAATCTGGTGCAGGTTCTGTTACTAGACTTGGTCCTTTGTCATTGCAATAGAGTTGCTAGGGGAGAAGGTGATGTGTGAAGGCATTTTCATGCTCACCATGTCTCATTTAGAGAACACTGTATCTAACTAAGGCAGTATCCCTGAACACAGTTTAGATTATGACCTCCTCAAACCTCCTTTGAATTCCAGAAACCAGGGCAGATAGCCAACTTGGCATGGAGTAATTGGAAATATGATCATCAGGAGAAGACAAATATTCATGCCTACAATTGTCAGGAGGCCTCTAAGTGCCTTAATCAGGACTTGAAATGATATTCTGTATCTCTTTGTTTATTACCTGTCTCCATCTGTATAAGTTCTGTGAGAGCTGGAGTTTCTTTTGTCACATTTATAGCTTTATCCACAGCACCTGGAACTAGGTAAGTGTTCCTTAAGTATTCATGGGAAAAATGAATAAATAAATTTTTCATCCTCAAGGCCAAGACATTCTGAAACAATCTGTTTTCTTTTAGAGAGATATTCTTGAATTTGAACAACTCTTAAGGGCCTCAGAATTTATTTATTTTGATGAAAACACCTAATTTTGACACTTTTAATCTCAGAGCAGGTTCCAGCAAATTTGCACAGACAGGTCAGTGTAGGGCATCAGCCCAAACTTGAACTACCAAGTTCAAAAGTTTTTTAAAGATGAATTCCAATTACATCCAAAACTATACTGTCATGAGTAAATAGTAATCCAGAGTCACATGCAAATTGCAAATTTATTTCCCTAGGTAAGACCCATATATTTCTTAGAACCACAATATGCTTGCCATGTTGAAGATGCAGGCATGTGTTGGGATTCCTCCCTCCCCAGCACAAAAACATTGTCAGAACCAAGACTAATGACTTGGGAATCCAATATTCACCTCAAGCAAGTTGAGAAGCTGGAGTAAGAGCTGTGAACCAGACTTGAAGATCAAAATAGATCCAGATAATTTAAAAATAATTTAACATTAAAGGAATTTACCAGTCCAAGGGTTACTTAATTTTGAACAAAGGTTACCATCAGAAAGTATAAAATTTTCAAATTAAATAAGTGAATGGCTCTAATTCCAGAAATTATTTTATGTATTGGTGGTCAGCTGGATATTTTTTTTAAAAAAAAGGTTTTCGTTCTCAAATCATGCAGTGTGTCACGATTCTCAAAGCCTGATTGAGGGACATTTGCAGGGACCAGAGAACTTGCTGGGCTGTGTTCTTTCTTCCTCTCCTCTTGGGCTGCAGTGAATGCTGGGTAATTTGCAAAATAAGCAGCACAGGGTTTCTGAGCACTCAATTCTGTACTGACAGATACACAGACATGGAGAGCATTAGGGAGGCATCCAGCATTTTCAATAATGCATGCTCCCCATCTCTTAATTATTTTGAAAACATCTGTTGAAGAAAAAGATGCTCCAGAGAGGAATTAAGAAGTCAAACAGCTCAGTCACTGTATTTGCCACATTTCACTATGGAAGGGGAGGCAGGAACCTCACAGGGAGCAAGGCCCAGGGCCCCAAGGAGACAGAGGTAGGACAAGATCTCCGCACCGCCAGGGGAAACGGACCTGGCATTGACTGTCTCCTGTGAGCAGGTGACCTCCCCTTACAGCTGTGAAAGCTTGCGCCGAAAGGCACTGGTGCCATGTGTGTTAATGTGGGGCCACGGCTTGCTTAAATTAATTAAATGAAAATGCTTAAAATATAGTTTTACAAAGAATATTGTTTTCCATTTTCTTTGTCCTTAAACTTTCAGGCTGGGGAAGAATAGCTGGAAACCACTGCGGTGGGATTCTGGCATGGCCCCTGCACTGAGTCTTATTTGCATCTGGGGTGGGAGGTCTCGCTGAGAGCCCCTGGGCATCATCCCCCTGGCTGTCCCGTCTACCCTCCAGGCTCCCAGTGGACAGTCCATGGGAAAGACGCGCGGTCCTGTTTACCAGGACAGCACCATGTGCCACAACTTCAGCACATGGAGCACCTTTCCTCCTCCCCGTTCAAATCGATGTTACCTATGAAGTTGTCTTTCTAGAGATACCTCTAAGTCGACAGAATTATTTGGGGGAAAAAGAGGGAGGGACGTATCAGTTAAGCCAATAGAGATTTAACAATTTGAGGTGATAAGCCTCTCAAACATCAGGATTGATTTCTTACATTCTAACCAGAAGGCAAGCTGAGTGTGTATATATATGTGTGTGTGTGTTGTATTTATATATAAATAAAATAGAATTACATTAAAGTGCTTATAAGATGCATAAGGCATAACATGGGGTACCACATCTCACTTCTGAATTAATATTTGGTCTGGCAAGTGTAAGCATAATATTCCACAAATGTATAATAATGTGCATAAAGCACACATTTAAGGACTAAGCTATATTTCATATATTTAAAAATTTATTTGCAATTTTTTTATAAATCAAATCTAGTAAAAATGTTAAATAACTTCCTAGTTTTTAATAACATCGAAGAAGAACACATTATTTCATTTAAAAATCTGCTTTCCAGCCCGGCCGGGCGTGGCTCAGCATTTGAGCGTAGGCCTAGGATCCAGGCGATGGGGGTTCGATTCCCTGTCAGGGCACATGCCCGGGTTGCGGGTTCGATCCCCAGTTGGGGGTGTGCAGGAGGTAGCCTATCAGTGACTCTCTCATCACTGATGTTTCTATCTCTCCCTCTCCCTCTTTCTTCCTCTCTCTGAAATCAATAAAGATATATTTTTTAAAAAAATCTACATTCCAAATTTCAGGGGGATCTGAGTCCTACGAAGGATGAAGCCAGGGACTCTGCTCGTCCAGGGGCCCTGTGAGCCTCAGAACCAGGCCGGCGTTGCGCATGGAGCTGGGCTGTCTACTGGGGGAGCCAGAGACTAGGGAAGGAGCGCTGCAGACTCCAACTGCAACGCTGGTGGCTTCAGGGGCGACGGAGAGCAGGGCGCTGCGGAGCCAGCAGTCAGCACAGCGGGACCTGCAAACAGAGATGGAGCAGGACCCGCCTGAGAAAAGGAGTGAGAGAGACAAATTTATAAGAAAAATCAGAGAAAGAACATGAAAAGCTTCATTTAAGAAATTAAGACATAAAGATCTTCTGGAAAGTGGCCTAAAAGCGGACCGACATGGGGTGAGTATTAGAAGGAGCTGTGAGTCCTCTCGGCCTCGCTCCCTGGACGTACATGAGACAAGGGCTCAGGCCTGGAGGTTCCGTTAGAGATGTGGGGTGTGTGTGAGTGTGTGTGTGAGTGTGTGTGTGAGTGTGTGTGAGTGTGTGTGAGTGTGTGTGAGTGTGTTCTGGGTATGACATCAGAGAGGAAGGATTGATGTGGAGATCAGAAAGGAACCAGAGAAGAGAAAACACCCACAGTGGAATGACAGACTTCCTGTGTGTACGTGGAATGTCCATGTGTAGACAGAACTTATTTTGTCAGAACACAATGGAAAAGTGACACAACTTGTTTTAAATGTACGCTTCTTTTGTTTTCTTAGTGTAACTCAGTATGTTTCCAGTTTATTGCATTTCTTTGAACAGACACTGATGCCTCCTCTCTCTTGGAGCTCTCATGAAACTGAAGATTAAAATAGGCATGGACTTACCAGCCAGAGTGAGCGAGAAAGAGGAGGAAGCCTCCTCAGGGAAGCCGAGATGGCTGGTAATTTGGAGGAAGAAAGGCAAGTGGGGTCCACCTAGCAGAATGGAGGGAATGACATCAGAGCCTCTGAAAGGGGGAAGCCAACAGGTACTGCCAACCCAGGAGGAAGTCATAGTCACCGGGAAGATCTGGATTTGGGGATGGTGGGTTAGGGCCGGGAAGGGGAGTGGTCTGCACTTTATAAAGAGCTGAACATATGCAGATCCCCTCCAGCTCCCACACAGAGAAGCAACTGTCCCCTGCCCCAAAACACACAGGCAAACAGGAGCAAGAGGCCCACTACCTGGAGGGGACTCAGAAAGCAGCAGTGGTCCCCAGGCGCTTGCAGGGCTGTGGATTCAGGCAGGTGTGTTTCCAAAGACAAAAGTCACATGGGATGTATCCAGCTGTTCCTCTCTGTGCTTCAAGAACTCTGATAGAAGTTGCAGCCTTCTTCTCTGGAGAAAATCTAGCTCAAGCCAAGGAGCTCAGTTCTTTTGTGGTTTTCTCATTGAAATTCTTCCAGTTGGAACAATAACTTACATGCACACACTTATTCAGTTACTTCCAGGAACCCAGGTTTCAGATGTAAATGTTAAATCCAAAATTGTTTTTAAACATTCAAAGTGTGAATAAAAGACTTCCTTCCACCCCAAAACTACTGGGTGTTGTGCTTCCACCAAGAGGATGAGATGGGAACCCAGAAGACAGCGTCTAACATAAGAAAATAGGAGAGTGCCCAGTGTGTGTGTGTGTGGGGGGGGGGGGGCATGGAGCCAGCCGTGGGGACAACTTTTCCTAATAGGAATGCAGCAGGACAGCATTCCCTTCTCATCAAACTGGACTTGTCTAACTCCAACAGAAAGTTTGGATATAAATGAGTTATGAGTAAATAAAAATGAAATCCAGAAAACACAAACAAAGCAAAGGGCATTATGAAGAAAGGAAACCACATCTGCTTTGTGTGGTGGTGTGTGTGTGTGCATGTTGGATGGGAGAGGGTAAGCCCACTAAGTCCTTGTTTTCTAGAGCAGAAAGTCAATATACGGATTTTAAACCTAAAGAACCAGAAAGCGGCAGTATAAATATGTTGCTTAAAAAATCAAGTTAAATGCTAAGAGGAATGTTTAGAAGAATCAAGAGCTGATTCTTTTCTTGTGGAGCAAGAGTTGGTGGTCTGGTGGAGGTGTGCTGGGCAAGGGGTGTTTATAAAGTTCTCCCTGAAGCATGAACTGACATTTGAAACACGTTAAACAAGTGTTAATCTGACTTCAAGTCAGCAGTAGATGGGCCTTGATAGGGTGGCTGGTGCAGGGCAGTGGTCCTCTGGTCCTCTAGGTACTGAATTCATGCCCACACACCCCAAGCAGGAGTGGGGTCTTGATCATGGCAAGCAGCCCTGGCATCTTATTTCTAATTGTGTTGCCAAAGCTGCTACTATATTGAATTCATGACTGATGTCTTCCAACTCCTCAGACTCCTGGGTGGACTGGAAGCATTGTCCATCTTTTATCCAGTATGTCCCCGGTGCTTTATCAGCAGATACAGTGGAAGAGTGAATTAAGTTTCTTGTCAATAAGATTAGAAGATAAGATTAGAAATGAGGGACTGAAGCTCTGTTTGGTTTCTTGTAGCTTTAATTTTAGGGAAAAAAAGGAAAATTTTATATGCCTCTCTCTAGACAGGCACAACATTTATATTTGAATAATTTTCCTTGAGATATCTGTATGGTTGTTGTACAAGAAACATTTTGGGCTTGGCTGGGCGTGGCTCAGCACTTGAGCTCTCAACAATCTCCAAGGCCAGGAGACAAAAAATGAATTCTGGAATCAGCTTTCACTTCATGTATTGCTTTACATATCTGTTGTTAGGTGCATATATATTTATAATTGTTAAATTCACCTGGTGTATAAATCTTTTTATCATGCTAAAGTGAGCCTCTTTTTCTCTAGAAATGCTCTTGTACAGAGCTCCCTTTTCTCTATATTAGCAGAGCCAAACTAGCTTTCTTACGCTTAAAGTTGGCATGATATTTTCCCCCAATCTTTTACTTTCAGTCTTTTTATGTTCTTGGTATTTTAAGAGCATTTCTGATAGACAGAATAAGTTGGTTCTTGCTTTATCATTCATTCTGACAATCTTCATCTTTATTGAAGTATTTAGTCCATTTATATTTAATATAATTATTGATATAATTGCATTGAGGTCTACCACCATTTTGCTATTGGTTTTGTATTTGCCTCATCTATTTTTGTGCTGCTGTCCCTCTTTTCCAATCTTCTTTAATATTTATCAAATATTTTTTTAGTCTTAGAGATGGCCATGAAAATATATCTTTCAGGTCTTTTGATTCAGAGATTTAACTGACTGACAGCTCTAGCTGCTGCAACATGAGTTTATCACTGTGTTTGCCCCTGACCCACACTTCTGGTAGCCAGTTCCCAATCAATGACTGAGTGTGGCTGGTCCATCACAGTCTAAGATTTCTCCTACTCAGTCCTTCTTCCTTTCCTTTCTCTTCTGTGGGAGGTTGGTCTGCATCATGATCTGACAATTCTCTGGTCCCATATTCTGTTACAGGCATTTTCTCCTATAATTCACTTAGGTAGCTAATCCCATTTTGGTGTTTGCTTCTTGGAGGACTCAAACTAACATAACATTTTATTTTAATTGCTTTATTGGCTTCCTAGCATTAGTTTTTGTCATTGCACTAGAGATTACTATGGGCATCTTAAATTTAAACCAATTTGCTTAAAGTTAATATTCAATTACTTCAGGTCAAATGTGGAAAGCTTGTAATAATATGAGGAAATGAAACTTAAGGTCATACATGAATGATAGATAAAGCTTAGCAAAGGGAAAAGAATGAGAAGAAGAACATTCCGGGAAAATATTATAATATATGCAATTTCGTGAGATAGAAAATAACTTGGAGCAGTGTGGACAAGGAGGAGAGTGGTCTGAGGAGAGACTGGAGATGAAGCAAAATATAAAACTCGCTTGTAGAAAGGACTTAAAATGTGCCCCATGCCATGCATAATTTCAGTTAATCTCGATAGAATTTGTAAGAAGAGGGGGCTTTATTGTTTCCATTTTACAGGTAAATAAGTAGATAATCACCCACATTCTCAAGATCACAGGGTGAAGGTGAGAGCTGGGATTGAAGCCTAGCGATGGGGGGAGGGTGCTGACCATAGCGTTTGGCTGCCTCTAGGAAGCAGGCCAAATCAGGAACAATGAAGCAGGACATCATTTTAAGGCCACTGTACTTTGCAATAACTGTCACCAAACGTCCTCCACTATCACCGCACAGCTCCTGCATATGACTGATATTTGGTTCCCTGATTCCTGCTGCTTCCTGCTGCACTGGCTCTACTACACAGCTACTTAAAACATGTGTCCTCCATGGGCTTCTGCACTCGGCCTTCCCCATCAAATTCCTCCTCAGCCCTCTGCCCTTAGCCCAGATAAATTCAGTTCACTCTACAGCCCAACCCTAGGTCCCTGTGTTTGGTCCAAAAGGGACTAGAACATTTAAAACCCACTCTCTGCCTCACTAAGAAGCCAACCAGGAAAAGAGAGACCTTAGTCTTGGGACGCGGTTGTGCCAGTGATGGGAACCTGGAAATGGAGCTTCCTGCAGTTCCAAGCAGGGCAGAGAGGGGGGCAGGCAAGTGGCATGCACATCCTTCTCAGCCCATTGCCTTGACTCATTCCAAAGCAGACTAAGGACAGATGGCTTTTCATCTCTTCCTCCGAGTTCTTGGGCAGGATGTCTGTTTCCTTGGGGCCATGCTGTGTGTGTGTCTCCTTGCAGAAATGCTTCACCTCTTCCATCTCTCTTTACCTAGGTCCAGCACAGGTTTTGGCACATGGTAGAAGCTGAATATACACTTACTGAATGAATGAATGAATGAATGAATGAATCGTGCCATTAGAAATTTTCATCCAGTTGGGAGATGGAGTATCTACTTACAGAATTGCTTTACCAAATAGAAAATGCTAAGTGCTAAGGAAGGTATACAGGGAAAATGCTGCAGGGAGTATTATATTCAGCTGAGAGAATGAAGGGTTGCTGTTTGGAGAAGACGGCCATGGAGCTAAACAGTGCGAAGTGGGTGGCATTGAGATATGTGAGACACTGGAAAGGGCTTTCCATGGAATAGCAAGTGCCAAGACAGCAGGACATGGGGCAAGCTCCAGGCAAAGCAAGTTAAAAAGTGTGTCTGCGTGTGTGCGCACACACATACGTGTTTGTGTACATGTGTGATGCATATGCACATGTGGGGCTCTGTGTTGCTGTTGGTTTGGGAAGGGAGACAAAGTGACAGTGATAGGAAGAAGGACCATGTCTCACGCTGCTGACAGGACCCCAAAATAATCTTCACACGTGCATTTATGTTCTGAAAATTGAGCACAAGGGTGCTAGAAGAGCTCGCACTCTCAGAAATAGCACCTGGGATGCTGTGTTTAGCACCTTTTCCTTCCATTACTCTCCAAATGTCCAAAACCAATGGGGCCGTGCCCAGCACCAGCATGAGCAGGAGGACAGCTGTGCAGACCAGAAGAGGTGAGAGTCACAGGAGGAGGAAAGTGACGGCATGCATGTGGAGGGCCCCTGTCTGGGTGCACCTGCCCGCATTTGGGAAGTGGGGATTCCTCACTTTGGTGCACAGCATCGCCCATCCTGTCCTCCATCAGCTGTGGTCACCACCTCACTCCGCAAGCCAGGGACACCTCACTCCCTTTATTAGAAAAATAATTATGCGCATTTGGCTGAAATCCAAGCGGCTGCCCACAGACAGCTCTGCAATTAGAGTGTGATCTCTAATTCACAGGAGGAAGAGCCGCTTATATGTTCCTGAGATGCGATCGCCCAGCCTCATGGGAAAAAGAAACACCCGAGATGTTCTCTTATTGCCAAATTCGGAAAGAGTCTAATCCCAACTTTCTACAGAAATGAAAACACACCTTCAGGTATTAATGAACTTCATCAATCTGTGTGCCTCCTTTAGGCTTTAAATGTTTAAATACTCAAATATTCAGGTCCCTAAGTCATGGGTCTACTCAATGCCTCCCCTCCTCACCACTGCACCCAGCATTCAGTCCACTCGAACCTCAGACACTCGCACACATGTTTATGCATGCTCACATGCCCACAGGCCCACATGCACACAACTATTTTTTATGTGCCCATTCTGCTTCTCTTTATGGTTTTCCTGAACAGAGCTCAACCCACTTCCATTTCTGCAGACAGAGGATGTCTTCCTGTGTCTGTCCCTCCCTGACAGATGGACGCTCAGCCATGGCAAGAGTTAGGTTTCATCCACGCTTGTGTCTCCAACAGCAGAAGTGTCACCTCACCCAAGAAGCTGCTCAGAACTTGTTTATTGAATGGATGGAACTTTGACCTGACTTAAATCAGTCCTATGCTTTGGCCTAATGGAAGGTGTCAACACCCTAACTCCGTCCTAGCTGGAGGGCATCTCCATGTGGAAGGCACTGGGGACCCTGGGCCACAGCGTTGACTGTACAAATAGAAACGGCTACATTCCTTGTTCCACTCAAGGGCTTTGGAACATTTTGCAGTTTCAGAACTGACTGGGATGGGAGTTTAGCACCTAAGTTCTCCATTTTTAAATGTACTGTCTTTTACCTTCTTAAAAAGAAGTCAATGCAAACAGAACCTTAGCAAAGTGATGTCACTTCTGTAAAGCCACCCCATGTCCCCCCCCCTCGCACGCCTGTCTTATTTCTGGAAGCCACGCTGTTCAATAATTCAGGAGGAGCAAGAATCAGCATATCTTACAGCATATTTGATGTGCCAACAAACAGACTGCAGACTGTTTCATTTCAATTAGCCCCTTTGTTGCTAACAAAAGCCGGACAAACACCCTGAGAGAAGGCCAGGCCCACCGCGCTCAGCCCAACACAGGGTTTCTTTATTTCCTGCTCCTTATGGGGTGCGCCGTGCCCGCCACCCTCGCCACCCCCTCCTTCCTCCGCTTTATCTACCATTGTTCTCGCCGTATCATCTTACCTGGGATCAAGTGATTTTCTCCAGCCCCGAAGTAAGGGCTCAGCTCCATTTCCAGGCCTCTTCTGATCTCCTGGCTAATTGGCTCAGGTGTAAACCAAGCCAGCAGGGCTACGACTTTGAAGTGACTGCGCTGCGCAGAACGCCTGGGACATCCCTGTCTGTGTGTCAAATACCAGCCGGCCAGGCCTGCTGCTCAGGCCCACTAATAAAAACAGCTCCAGTAATCACGTTGTATTACAAGGTCCAAGTCCATGCTGGTACTTTATTGCAGGCTTGTCATTAATTTTGCAGGCTGGACCTGGAACGCAGTCCAACCCGTTTTTAATAAGGGGTGGGCGTCTGTGGCGGAGTGTGTGAGTGGCATGGGGGGACACCAGCTGTCCCTTCTCTACATAGTCACCCAGCTTTGATAAATAATGCTGTTTCACTTTAAATGGGGCTCATTTTGTAAAGGGCCCTACCCCTTGCCTGGGGTCTGCTTGTCCAGCATCCACAATTATGGAAAGGTCAGCCCACAGCACAGGGGACATTTGCTGCTTTGCCCGATGCCACTTTCTCTTGAACTATTGAAAGGGCGTGCCCACATCAGGGTCCACAATCAGTCGGCAAATTTGCTACTAATGACAGTATTAGAAAGGAACAAAAGCAAGAAAATGCAGCCCACTCTTTGATTTTTGCCCAGACCTGCTTCACTTTTTGTATCAAACCTACTGCATGGAAACACTGTAAAGAATTACGCTCTTTCTAAAAGCATGGAAAGAGTCTGCAGAATCTCGTGTGTATTTGGAGCAGCGTGGGCCACCGATCCTGTCTGCCCCTGTGTGCACGGGATGTGTGCAGAGCTCCCCACACTCGCATCCAGGTAAACGCCGGGCTTGTCCCCACTCTGCTTGTGACCAAACATTCCGAGAAACTAAACATATGTTAATGCAACCATATGATATGCTACAGAATGCCATGTAAGCCTCAAGAGTATTTGAACAATAAAAAGTGGACTTCCAGGAACTTTTGCACTAGAGGCTGCAAACACCCACGTCCCTGAGATATAAACCTCCTCAGGACATTTGACGACTGTGTTAGTCAGCTCGGGTGCATAATGAAGCCCCACAGATTGGGGGCCTACCCAACAGACACTTAATTGCCTCACAGTCCTGGAAGCCAGAAGTCCAAGATCAAGGTATCACCAGTTTGGCTCCTTCTGAGGCTCTTCTCCTGGACTTGCCGTCGGCAGTCTTCTCCCTGTGTCCTCACACGGTCTTCCCTCTGTGCCCATGTGTGTCCTAATGGACACAGTCCTATTGGATCGGGCTCTACCCTAATGGCTTCATTTTAACTTAGTCATCTGCTTTCTGCAGTGCAGGGTCTCAAATTTCTGCTACATCAGGATCACCCACAGTGCATGCGAAACACAGTGGTGGGTGAACTTCTGTCTGTAGCACCCACAAGCTGCAGGGAGGGCCCAGGATTTGCATCCCTCACACGTTCCAGGTGAGGCTGGAGCTGGAGGTGCAGGATGTCCACTTAGAGGGGCTGCATGGTGGATGCGCCCTGCTGCTCAATTTACAGGCACGTTCAACACATTTCAACACTGCTTAGTTCATCTGCTATTTATTTCCTCGTGTAAAATCCAAATGTTTACCGTAAATTATACGTATGGTATTATGACGTAGGCTTCACACTAGAGCCAAATAGTTAAGTTTTAAAAGTTTAGAGACATCTATGACAAGTGTCAATTTTCATAACCCCACATAAGATACAATTTATTCTGCAGAAAGTATACTTACTCTGTGATTGTTTCTGAGAGCAAGATGTTACACTCATGTTGGGAAAATATTTTTAAAAAAATCCAAACTACACGATGACACTGTTGAAGTGGTCCTAGATCTAGCTTAATTTTATAATTTTCATCTGTGACCCTTATTAAAAGCTATACAGATGATGGTACAGACAAAATAAATTATTATTCACTTGGATATTATGAGCACTTGTTTCTTGCCCTTTCTCAAGTGATACATTTGAAGTATAGTTAAGGTTTTTATGACAACTGTGACCCATGCATTTTCCCCCAACTTACATAAGTCCCTCTTACTTGGTCATTTGAATACAGAACTCATTTAAATTCTCAAAACCACATTCTGAGCCTGCAAACTTTCTAGAGGTGGTTTGAAGAATCGTATCTTATGCTCTCTTGACATTTCCAGGGAAACGATGGACCATGGTCTCTGCAACACGGGTTAACTATCTGGCCCTTGGTTTTTAATTATTACTGAGGGAGGAAGTCTGGGGGGAGGAACACCCAACCTTCCCCCCCCCCGCCCCCCCGGAGAAGGGCTAATTAGTGAGCCACGGCTAGATGGCTACTGCGCGGCACCGTGGGGACGGGGAGGGAACGCGTGCAGACCAAAGGAGAAGGAAAAAGCAGCGGTTCCAGTGCTTGGTCGTCCTGCCTGGACCTACCAGGGGGCGCAGAATTGAAACAAAGATGCGCGTTTATTCCAGTTTACTCAAATTAAAGGAAATGTGCTTCACATTGATAATCACATCTGGAAAGGTGATGGCACCTACGAGGTTTTTTAGGTGTCTGCTAAAGTTGAGCAGTAGCCTGCTATCCTGGGCTCTCTGCATAGTTTATGTCCATCATCTCCTAAGACCCGAGCAGCGTGTCAGGAGTGCCGAGAACGGCAGCAGGGTCCCCAGAGCAGGCAGATTGGCCTTGTCGTGATTTGCATGCCTGTTCCACAAATCCATCAGAATGCGCGTGAAGCGTGGGTTTCTCCGAGTTCAGCGAGGTGAGGGAAGGTGCTGCTCGTGTCAGGATACGGCGGGCTCCTCGGTGTGGAAGACGGGGCCGAGGGTCCACCCCTGAAAGGCCCAGCTTCCTTCCCTCTTGCTCCCACTGCTGTCCACGAGAAAACGAGGGGAAACGGAAATGCAGGGTGAACAATAACAGTGGCGACAAGCACATAATGTGGCGCTTACTGTGAGCTCTGAGTCTGCACAGCCACCCTGTCTGCCTCTCAGGTGGGGACACAGGCAGAGACCTTAAGGTGCATGTTCATGTTCAGATGGCTGAATCAGGAGTATTTTAGAAAGCCCTTCAGTCACCTTCCTGCCTCCAGTGGAAACCATTGAGTACATGGCTCTATGGGGACACCCAGTCCCAGGAAAGGTGCCTTTATTTCTCTGGACCAACAACGGAGTCAAGCACTGACTGGCCAGTTTTAGTCACTGGCTTCCTTGTTTATGTTTACAAGCATCACCTTGCTATGTGATAAGCAAGTTGCAGATGAGGACTGTTATTCATCCCCTGCAAAAAGGAGGTGTTTACCCAGAGTCCTGAAGCACACAAAGAAGGGGGATTAGAGATACCGATGTGCAAAGCCCACAGCACAGGCGCTGGGCAGAGAGAGCTCTGCGCCCACTCAGGGCGCCTGACCACTTTCCTGGGCTGCTGGGCAACAGTTGGGCTGCTGGCACTGAGTCCACAGGGGCCTGTGTCTGTACGTGCCACTTGGAAGTCATTATAGTGCCACATGCTCCTCACCTGGCCGGGCCACTTCTGAGGACGCCACTATAATGAGTCTCCCTGTGTGATGAGGGGAGGATTCGCTTTTAATAACCTTAGAGTTCATTACAGACATTATGCTGCAAAGTCTCTGAGCATCCACATGGTCCTCTTTTGCAAGTGCCAGCCCCCGAGAAGAGCTTTCTGAGCAGAGCGGCCATCCTCTGCGGGCTGGAGCGCAGGCTGAGTCCCAGTTAGTCCAGTCCACGTGACCACCTGCAGCACGCCTTCCTTCAGGGGGACTCTCAGGCCCAGCCTCTTGCCTTTTGTGTGGGTTCTACCACTGCCTGTGACTTCTCTATCCCTGGGCCCCGATTATGCCACACTCTCAATTCAAACATTCCCTTAGACATAACCTCATGTAGGCTGGTGGAATTTTACCCATCTGAGCTCAGTTTTCTTATTGGCAGGAAAGAAGAATAATTCCCAGTCATAGTTGTATGAGAATGAGGCCCGATTACATGTGAGATGCTCAACAACAGTGCATTTCCCTTCCCTTTTTTCTTGTCTGGACTCTCATAGTATCTGAATTTATCTGGCTTTTGCTGCTCTCACCATCATTATGCATTTTATGTGAGCTGCTAGGAATCTCCCAGAGCACAACTCTCAAGATGAAAATGTCTTCCCATAAAAACCCTCACTGTCCCCCATTTCCAACCAGGAGGGAGAGAAAGCTCCGCACCCAGACTGCTGACACCCATGGTGGAGCTTCTAGCTTCTTTTCCCTTTGTTCCAGCCTCCAGCAGAGTTGAGCTCCTTGGAGTTGCCCAACCATTGCCCGTGTCTGCACCTTGGTCTGGAATTTCCCAAATCCGGATTGTGTAGGAGCTTCCTCTACCCTGATTGTCAACACAGTGCCCATCTCTCAAGGCTGAGCTCAATGGTCCCTACATAGGGAGAGGCTGCCACACTGTGTATTTAACTGGTTGCAGCTTTCAAGCTACATCTTATGCAATTCTGTCGTATGCTTTACCTTTCCACCTGGCTAGAAATGCCCAAGGTTAATGTCCCCAGTTTACTCATCTTTATAATCCCATAGTGTCTACCCTGTAACAGATTCTCAATAAATATCTGCTAAACATGACTCAAATCTGGCTGCTCAACAAAGGCAAACATCTTTCTCTGAGACAAAGGCAACTAAATGATCATTAGCTCAATTTATTAGTCACAGACATAAGTCACTGGTAAATGGATCAAAGTATGAGACTTGCAGTGGGATACTGGGATAAGAGAGATGATCCACACAAACAGATTCCTGGCCCCGTCAGGTTCAGACACAATCTCATTTAAGATGGGGGCTAAGAAAATGGACATGTTATTTTCAGAGCACTTTGGAAGTAGAGAGTTGCAGAAATTGGTTCAAAAGCTTAACTCACGTGCTGAAGATCCTCGCTACATTATATTCCTTCCATGATCCCCCATCCACACTCCGTAATTGTATATTCAAAGCAAATGCATTATTTAAACAATAATATACTCTCTATTAATTCCTTGCTTTGGGTTGTTGGTTGGCTAAAACAATTACAGGGCCCCAGGGAGGGACTTGCAGAAGAGGGACCAAGAGGCACCTCTGGTCATATGTGTCTCCTTTGTATTGCAATATTAAAGATTTTTATACAGTATACCAAGGAATTTGCAAAATGTTAAGGACACTGTAATGACCAACACTTTTCTCTTATGCTAATGCAGGAAAGACAAGATGGGGCAATGCTGACCTACACAGTAACCCTAACACAGCTCACATTTTCTATAACATTTTTTACAGGTACTTGCAAATAGTGTTGTGATCATTGAAAAGTCATGATATTAAAAACACGTAAGAATTAGTTCCTAAGTAGGTGCAACATATTAGAAGTACTTGAGTAGCATAAAATTCACTCCTGTGGACATGTGGAAGATTATGACAAAGCTATGCAAAATGCCAGTCAGTATGTACAATTAAAGCTGGATTTAATAACAAGGAAATAGGATGGTTTTAAATAATAAAATTGACTCAGGCTGTGAAAGCAGCATTAGTGTGTTGCATTTCTAGCGAGTATCTTGCGGAGCGATTCTCCTAGTCTCTGAGCACGGTCCCTCTCCTCCATCCCCAGGCCCCTGACCTTGAGCCCTGCATCCTCTCACCTGCACTTCCTCCTCATTCCCATCTGTCCTTCTAGTAGGTGGATCTGTGAACACACCTGCCTGTCTCCTCCATGGCCTTCATCACCCAGCCAGACCATCCCAAGTCCTGAAATTTCATCCACGGTCTTTCCAGGCTGACCCCAACTCAGTAGTTCCAACACTCACTCAAGGCCACATACTACTCATCAACTAGTGGGAGAGACCCATTGTTTGGGCACAGAGGCCAGAACAGTTATTGAAAAACCCGTTGAAAACAGATCAAATGGTTTAGCGATGCCACACCTACATATACATTCATATATCTTCTCTTCTGTACACTTCAAGTGACTCCACTTTCTTGTTCTCTTTGAGGTACCTCAAAGCCATTGTGTCCACCCGCCTCCCTCTCTTCCTCAGCTTCTCTGATCCCCCAAGAGGAAGGGGCTGTTTTCAGTTTCAAGCTGGAAACTTCTTTTCTGTGGCTTTCTCTCTAGACCCATAGCCATTCTCATGGGAATGTTTTGACCTCCAACCCAGGTAGTTGGCTTCTCATTTGTGCTTCATTTTCAACAAGTGACTACAGTAATAACAATATTAATATGCTAATTAAATCTTAATTAGTAATGGCACTAATGATGCCCACCATTCATCAGTGCCTTCTATGTTCTAAATTATTTGCTAAGGATTTTACATATATTATCTCATTTCATCTCCTCAAATATTTAATTTAAAATGTTTAATTATTCTCATTTACACTCAAAAGACTGTTGTTTATCCAAGGTGTATGAAACTAAAAAGTGGACCTGGGACTTGAACTTGAGCCTGGCTGTCAGGTATGTGCTAGAGCCATGGTGCTACATTATCTGACTTTCTTGCAGCTTCTAGACTTCTGGGAGCCATACTGATGGATGAGTGTTACTAGAGTAGTCACTGTCCTCATGTGTTCAGTAAGCTCTGGTTTGCACTCATCTTGGAATCATTATTAAAATTGTTCTCTTTCACTCTCAAGAGCATCCTGGTTTTTATGATACATTATAAGGTCTCCTGAAGCATTCTTGGTGTGCCTGTGTTTCAGTTTACCATCTAGTTTTGGTCTCCTTGTGCTCACCAAATGTGTCAGTGACAGAGCCAGTGAGAGAGCTCAGGTCTGCTACCAGATGACAGTCTTTCCAGTGCATCCCTTGAGTCTCAAATAGAGAAGTTGATATTTAGTGGCACTTAAATTCATCCTAGTTCCCTAAGTTAGTGAGATTCTAGTATCAACATTGTTTCCATAATAAACTGTGGCAGACACACCCTAGGGTGACCCCCCATGAGTCTTGACCTTGTATGATCTCCTCACATTTGGGTGAAACCCTACACTTGCTTTTAACCAATTCAATGTGACAAATACGATGGGGTGTTGCTCCCAAGATGGGGTTACATTACATAAGACTGCCTCTTAGCAGACTGGAGTTAGAGAGACTCCCCGTGGCTCTGAGGATGTAAGCTGCCATGCTATGAGGGGACCATACTACAAGAGACTTCTGTGGACTCTTGGAGATGAGAGTGGCTCTCAGCTGACATCTAGCAAGAAAAAAGAAACTTCAGTCCCACGATTTCAAGGAGATGATCTGCTACTCACCTGATGTAGGTTGGAAGGACACCTTTCTCAGTTGAGACTCTGATGTACCCGGTCAACATCTAAATTGCAGCTTGGTGAGGTCCTGAATCAGAGAAGTCAGCTAATCTGTGCTCACATTTGTGACCTACAATAATTGTGAGATCGTAAATAGGTGCTCTTTTAAGCCACTGAGTTTGTGTAATTGTTACAAAGCATAGAAATCTAACATAAATGCCATCACTGAAAAACCTTGGTGCTGTACTTAAGGAACAAGGTCAAGAGTCCAACTTCTAGGTTCAAATCTTGGCTGCACCGCTTCCTAGCTGTGTGAACTTGGGCAAATTAGTTACATGCTTAGTGCTTCAAGGACCCCGCCTGCCCCCTCGGATAGGTGGTAACGCTACCTGCGGCTCTTACGCTGTGAGGAATAAATGCATGTAACTAGACACACACATGCAGTAAGCACTAAGGAAGTGTTAGCTTCTCATACCTACAGGGACAGGAGAGACACCCTAATACACATGTTGAGCTGCCGGTTTGGGGAGATGTGCAGGCTTGAACGCTCACAGACGACGTGATCTGACTTACTCTTCTTAACAAGATTTAGTGCTAAGTGCTGGGCAAACATCATTAAAAACATACTTCTCCACCTTCTAGTTTACAACTTGAAAGAAGGAACATTGAAGCAAATACACAGATAGAAACATAAGACAAATGCGTAAAATGTGTGCAAACAGTACATAACTAAGGACAATGTCTTTCATGCAGGTACTGGTAGACTTTTTTGACACAGAAGGTGAAGAGTGGGTTTTACTGTTTGCTTAGGGATGACTTCATGTTTGCAACGCTTACAGGCTGAGGGGGAAGGTGGGTGCAAAGGTAGGAGAGACATCCCATGAGACGGCATTGGAGAGCTCGGCGTTCCTTGGGAGATGGAAGTTTGCTCTTCAGCTCACAGGCCCAGCACATGGTTCAGAGAATGACTGTCTCCTAGGAGAGGACCGTGATGGAGGTCCGTGAGTGTCACTTAAACTGGAAGCAACCAGTCAACACTGATGCTGTTGACTGTAAAACATACACAGGAGGTAGCTTTAAAAAAGAAAGTCACCTCAGGTAGAAACTGTGTCATTTTTTAAAAGAAAGAAACAATCACATTGAGAGATAAATTGTACACCTGATGCAGTAATATTTAAGATTTTCTATGTTTTTAAATGGAGAAACCAAATAACATAGTGATAGCTTATTTTATGCTGTAATTAAGTGGTGTTATTTACAAAGACATTATACAAACTGCTTTTGCAAAATTAATACAAGAAAGTATAAAAAATGCTTCAAAAGCAGTGCAAGTAAAATACACTAGTTTATTTCCCTAATTTTTTTTGAATTCTAGCCCAATGATATGTTTATTGATTTTAGAGAGAGAATAGAGGAGAGAGAGAGGGAGAGAAACATCCATGTGAGAGAGAAACATTGATCAGTTGCTCCCGGCATGCTCCTCAACTGGGGATCAAACCTGCAACCTAGGTATGTGCCCTGATCAGGAATCGAACCCGAAACCTTTTGGTGAATGGGGCAACACTCCAACTGACTGAGTTATTTTCCTAAAATTTTAATATCAAATAATATGCTCCAGGTCATTGAAAATTGTTTTACATATGTTATTCAAAACAAAATAGCAATTTAGCTTTATGAAGTAAGCAGTGTTTTCACCAAGATCAAGATGTTAGTATATATCTAGCACCACCCAATGATTGAATAAAGAAATACCAAGAGTATTCATGATATTTGTGCCAACTTTCTACATGTCAGGCATGGAAACAAGTGTTACATGTTCCACTAGTCAAATCACAGGTTTATATTATACAGTCTATTAGACAAAACTAGAAGAGCTCTGGCTGCTGGCTTCAGGCCAGCTCTGTTAACCTTTGCACCTCAAAATACAGTCCAGGCCCAGCAGCATCAGCATCACCTCAGGCTTGTTAGAAACACCCCAACTCAGACTCCACCCCCACTGCACCCACTGAATCTGAATCCCCCCAATAACAAGCCCACCAGTGATCCATCTACACATCAAGATTTCTGTGTACATGTTTGCTTTAAACCACTTCAGGACTTGTTTTCAATTTTATAATCAAAACCATGTAATTCAATACATAAAGTGCTTTTATAATTAAAAACTAAAAACTCCTTGCATTTGTTAAGTGCTTTGGAGTTGAACCAATGCTTCCAAGCATACCATTTTCTTTATAGTCATATATTTCAGAGACATTTATGGAGACGGAGGCTGATTCTTGTGCCAGTGTCAGTGGCACCCTGAGGACGACCAAGGGTGCAGGACCTTTCTCAGCAGCACACCCTACTTGTGAATATCTTTGTTCCCAAAGGTGTACAAACAGAAGCGAGTGAGTCAAGGCTAAGAAGGCGCCAGATGATTAGAAGTCCTACGAGACAATCAAGGTGGGTAGTCACCTTGTTGACTGTCACCGTGATAATGCATTCAAACCCTTCACTGTTCAGGGCTGCCAGCCAAGCATGTACATTGTCAACAAAGCCACTCGATGTGCCAACATTGAAGGAGAGCTTCTCCTTTTCAAATGGCTAATTGTTATTCCATAATTTAAGGTCTATTGTTTAGTGAAACCATTAATCTGTGCACATTTTTTTTAGGAACTTCGAATACCAGGCTATTCCAAAAATACACCTCTCTGGAGACACTATCTGTTTCTGATTGTCTCTCTCCTGACCGGTCATCCACCACACTTCAACTACGGCGTTACCCTCCTGATTGTCTTGGGGAAGCCATTGCCTGTAGACTGCACACTTTCACCGCCTTCACCTGCCATGCAATTTATTGGCCACCACAGGTTCATGGCAGTTGTCGATGACTTCTGCTGCTCAAGCAAGATTTCTTTTGTTATTTAGAAAATTTTTTCCCCCTTTCTATTTCCTCTATGCGCACCTCAGGTAATTCTTAATTGTGTCCCTCCAATGTCTGAGGGACTTCTGCTCTGCCCCCGGCCTTTGAGCTGTCCTTGCAGTGGCCCAAGGAATCTGTCCAATCTTCCAGGAGAATTAACTCCATTCCCATCAAGACGAGATGGACTGAGGGACTCCTGAGGAACAAGGGAGAGTGCCTGCTTCCCAGCACAATGCACAAACACAGGGACCAGGGGCTGGTGAATTCCCCCCAAAGTGGTATTAAAAGTAGGCGCTTAATGATAATGAATGAATACAATAGGGAACACTAGGGATGGCTTCTAGTCCGGACTCTGAGAAAGAAAACAGGTTCATTGCCAAGTAGAGACAGCCGCTTTGTCTTAGCTGACTTCATAAAGAGGCTCACGGAACACCCTTGACCCTGTGGCGACCACGGTGGCCGCTCCAACCAGTGAGAGTTACAAGAGCTTGATGGGATCATCAGAACTGTGGCCTCCTGTTAGGAGTAAGGGTGTGTGTGCAGGCACAGGCGTGCACACACAGGCGTCCACACACTGGTGTACGTACATAGTTGTGCACATGTGCACAAAGGCCATTTCTCCATCCCCAGTGCTCTGGCCAAGCCTGGCAGCATCCATAACAGATCGCCTATCTCCCCTGCAATGCTGCACGTTTTCACCACCCTCAAGTTCAACGTGTCGTTTCTTTCCTGCCAAGCAGGGCTGCCAGACGATGGCGTGGTTAATGAGCTGGCAGCCCAGAATGTTATCAGGGGCCCAGGGGACGGAGGCTGGGACTGCTCAGGTGCGCAGAACAGCACGGCTCCCCTGAGCTGCGAGCGGGCCACCGGTGGCTTCTCTTTCACCGATTCCCCCCAAAGTGGTATTAAAAGTAGGCGCTTAATGATAATGAATTGAATTGTTTCTTCTAAAGTGGACTGACTGGCAGAATTCTGGAAACGAAGAGATCCCCTGTGCTGGCTAGGAAAACAGAAGTAATTGGATTACACAAAGAAAATAGGATAAAGATTCATTAGAATTACAGTAACAGGCTGTGATTAACGAGCCAGCGTGAGCGCAGAGCCTCGGGCCCGAGAGGCCTGCAAGGCCCGCGTACAGGGCTCAGGCTCCTTGAGCTCCCCTGGCCTCTCAGTCCAGTTTCCCTGAAGGTTTTCTGTCTTTTTTTAATTATCAGTTTTCAAAAATACTTTAATCCAGTTAAGACCTTCCAGATAGGAACCTTCTTTCTGTGATTATTATTTGGAATCTGTATTTCTGGACATTCTAATGGAGAGCTGATGAGTCTCCAGGCAAAGGCAGACTCAGTGCGCCATCCTCTATTCACTCGAGGTCCAGGTGTATTTACAGGGACTCAGTTTCCATTACAACCTCCACACACTAAGAGCACCCAATTCTCATTTAAGGTGGCATGTTGGAAAGGTCCCTGAATGGCAGGGAGGCCCTGGTGGGTCCTGAGCGTGCCCAGCTCTATGAAGGACTCTGCTGGCTGGCATCACCTCTTGGTGCCTGCCTGCCTTTCTTTACCTTCACGACACAAGCACACGGGTCCTTAAATTAAATAGCCCATGGTACCTCCCCAAGGCTGGTGGTTAGCACTGTTAGATAAAACCCGGGTATGTGCTATTGGCTTTACTCAGCTCCAAACAGAGGCTATGACCTCCGCAAACCAACCATCCTGGGGGGTCAGTCATGTCAACCACAGACTTGTTGAGTTCTGCCACCTCCTCAACCTTCACAAATCCTTTGAAGTCATGAATGAACCTCCTGAGTGCCTTTCTTCTAGATGCCCTTCTATACCTTCCTCGGTGATATCACCACAAGCCCAGCAAGGCTCTTAATGTAGACATAGGTGTGATCATTCTGGAATGGCATCAGTGTCCTTATTTGCAGCAATAGTCTGGGCAAAAGTCCTCCTCAGGTAATAGGCTTCAAAAAGCTGCTGTAGCTTCTTGATCCATTGGTTGGATCAGAGGTGGTATTTAGAGGGAGACATATTACGTTGGTATTGAGATGAAGATCACCAATAAAAAAGATATCTGGGAACATCACTAGCACTAGGTCTTAAACACTTGCTGAATGAGTGAGTGGGCCGACCCATGGATGAATGAATGAATGAATGAATGAGCAAGGGGTGAAACTCGAGAAGGAGGTCCTGAGGTCAAGTGGCAGCTGCCCCTGGAGGGAGTCCTGGTTACGAAGGGAGGTTCCCTCCCTGCAGTAAGGGGTCAAGTGATTCTGGGAACAGTGACTCCATTGTGCATCCCCCACCTGCTCACTGGTGGTGTCCAAACTGCTCTTTCTAGCACAGGAGAGGAGTTCAGCCCATGTCCCTTGGTTAACAGCTCAAAGCAAAGAGGAAACTTCTTTCTGGGCTAGACTTTCCATAGTTTCATCTTGCAGGTCCCCTTCCGTGACATCCTGCCCACAGAAGCACAGTCTTACTATCTCCCTATGGGCTGCCTTCCTACCTGGACACTGAGATGGTGGCTGCCACTGTCTCATTGTTTCCTGGAAACAAGGGACTGCTCACACCACACCTGCCCCTTAGCCCTGCAAATAACAGGTGCCCTGGGGACACTGACCCACAGTGTGCCCGACTCCCACAAAGACTATGGGAGCCAAGAGTCCTGCAGGGACCAGCTGAGTCCCTGGAACAGCTGGGGCCCAGACAATGCTGACAGAAATGCCTGCTACCACTATGTCACCGTTCAGAGTTTTCGTGGTTTTCAATTCCAAAACACACCAGATGTTCTGCTTTCTCTTGGAAGTAATGTCCACTTCATGCCTCTTCAGCCTCAGGGGTTTGGAGAAAGTCTGGAGCTGAGTGATGTAAAGTTCTACACTCAACGATTCATTGTATTTTTTTCTGAGCACACAAATGACGCATTGTCGGGGATTTCCGCAACTGCTGACTCACCAAGGCCAGCATCCTGCAGGTGTTGCCCGCCTGCTGCCCCGTGGAAGCAGAGAGGGGCCAGGCTTCCTTCTGGTCTTCAGGACCTCAGTATGGCATCTGCTGGAACGTGTTTTCTAGATCAATCCCTCCGCTAAGCTCTGCAGAGCTGTTGAGCACTGGGCACAGACCAGCCGTTCCCCCAGCTGGGTCTGTCTTGTGCACTTACATGTCACGGAGCAAAAGCAAAGGCAACACACACTGGAGCGCTACAGACACAGCCACACATCCTGCAAGGTGCTGCTTGCTCATGTCACCAAAATTAAAATTCCATACTCCCCACCCGTCTTTTGTTAATATGTAGGCAGTGCATGGTGCGAAAACAGATTAAATGAGCCTCACAAGCCCTCTGACTGAGGACTCTTTTGGGAGGGGGATCTGGACACCAAGATAATGGATGGACATCAACTGTCCCAGGGAGTGATAATGATGACCCCTCATGGCAGGGACAGGCAGGATAACGAACGGTTTTATTATTTGTGTGTGGTTGTCTGAGCAGGGATGTTGTCGATGTTGTAACTTTCGTCTATTGGTTTTGTCAGTGGCCCAGACACTGCTTCTGTGAGGCTGGGTTGCCCAGTTGTCCCGAGGGCAGCATGCCCACCCCATGACGGTGTCTGAGGGAAGAATATTTCAGAATGCACAAATAAATACATCGCGGCAATTTGGGCTGTTTTATGGTGTTCTAAAGGAGACCACACTGCCTAGTGCACATGCGTTATTTTTGCAATAAATTACATAGGAAACTGGAGCTCAAAACTTTAATGATCATATATCTAAACCACAACTTGTTCATGCATAATTTGCTTCCATTATGTTCAGTCTTATGTGAGCTTCATGAATCAGCCACGGAGCTTCATTCCTCGCCGCCTGCCTGCCCTCCCAAGGTCGGCAGTGCCGGGCGCTCACTGCAGGAGGGACGGGCCCTGCCTTCCCAGTGAACCTGGGCAGTGCTGGTGGTCAGGGGGAAGGCATCCTATGCATCTGGAGGGGCTGCAAAAAAATCTTCTGGGTGGATGCACCTAGCAAACAATTTTTCTACGTAACAACGGCAGATCCTAAGGGGGAAATCCAGGCAGATGTCAGCAGGTTAGAAATTGCACCGGGACTCAGGAAACCAGGTTATGTCTTTGAGGGCCCTGGGGATGCCCTGAACTAAAGGTCACTGGTATAAAAGGTCTTCCATCTCCACGGACTTATTTATTTGTCACTTACTGTGTCCCATGTTCTCTGCTGGGTTCATCACACAAAATGCTGTTAAATCTCTGAAGGACACTTCAAAATCGTAATTTATTCTCACTGCTCACAAACAAGGAATTGTCACCTACGGGAAATGCATTGAGTGTCACTTTAAATTCACCATTCTGCATCAATAAAATAGGATGAAGTTGCATTTTTTAAAGAATTTATCTCTTAAAAGAAAACCATTCTATAACTCCTGGACCAAACAGTGTGCTTGAGGACTGATTTGTCCTGGGTGCTGGGTTTGCATTGGTATGGGTGTCCTTTCTCTGTGGCCCCAACTCTAAAGCACCTCCCACAGGGCCTCACCCATGTGCTCCTGCCGGTCATCTAAGTTTGGCTCTGAAATGATAGGTTTGAAATAAACAGGGACTTGTTGAATTGACTCAAAGTACCTGGTCAGCCCTAAGAGCTGTGTGTCTTTCCCTCTCTAAGTCCTCACTGCCCCTCTCCCGTTTGGAGATGAGACACAGCTCAGAGGTTTGGGCCATTTTTTCAGTTGATGGGGGAAATGCTGACACCTCTAGGTCCCAGAACCTTCAGGAGGTGGCGTTGAGGAGGCCTTGGGACCACGACCTCAGCACAGATTAGACGCACGGGTCTGGTCCTTCATAGTGAGAAGGGCCCAGGATGCCCTGGGCTTACAAAGCTCTCGAAGATGGGGGTGGCCTCAAGAATCAAACTTGGACTTGAAGAATGTGTTACCTAAGTCAGGTAATTTTTGATCTTGTTCCTAATATTTTGGTCAAGTGTTTGTAGAATTTGAACTTGTAAAAGAGAAGCTGAGGAGACTTTTCTTATTCTGCTTTGAACTTTGCTCAGTTGCTGACCTTACTGCCTCTGGAGAGGAGCCATGGGTGTGTGCGTGCTTTTGTTAGTCAGTCAGTTAGTTAGCTAGTTTATTTTCAGTGGTGGGAGGAGGATGGGCAGGTGCTAGAGGGGGGGTAGTGGACTCCAGGACCCAGGAGAAGTGACTTCTCTTCAGAGTGACAGTCCTGTTGCCCATCTCACCCACCCATGGGGCTGGATTCCCAGGATAGAAGGACAGGGTCCTCTGCTCAGTGAGACTACCAGCTGATCAAAAGTTCACCACAAAATGAGCCACCAAGATTTCATGAACTAAAAGGCCAGGAGCCCATATCACTATTGTAAAGCCCCTCTCTCTGCTCATCTGGGGGGCACTCTCCTCTCCACATGCCCTCGCAACCCCCAAATCAGAACCAGTTCCCCACTGATGCAGCCAGCCCAACAGGAGCTGAGGGGACAGTGCCTGAGCCAGAGGGAAGCAGGAGTGCTTTCCTGTTTCTGATTCTCAGAAACCCTCAGGGCGAGGACAGGTGGAAGAGAAAGTACCTGCGGAAACAGTCCATAGACTTCAGGTGTGCTAGAGAGCAGCCATGATTGAGCTGATGATGTGAGCCCCCTTAGATACTGAGGAGCTCAGAGACTGGCTTTCTGTCCCTTTGGGGAAGATGAAATTATGGGGGAATCATGTCTTGGGGGCATGTCTTTATTCCTAGGTTTTGTTGGAGAAGCTACAAGATTCTGGGACAGGTAGAGCTGAAGGGGGTAGGAAGGTGTGACTCAAAAGGCCCTAGATGGCCTCCTTGGAACCTTGCAGACCCTAAAGTGACATGAAAGTGGCAATAAACCAATACCAGCCACAGGAGTTTCTGTGGCCCAGGACTACATTGTACAGCCAGCTGCTGGGCCCCCATGTTTGTAGTCCAAGTGTACATCACGCATTGTTACATAAATTTCAGTGGAGGCCATTGCACCCCCAACCCATCCAGAAGGAGAGGCAGAGTCACTCAGAAACTAATGTGATAACTTACACCTAGAATGACAATGCATTCTTTTCAAGGCTAAAAGGAGCCCAACATTCATTTTAACAATATATTAACATATTACTATGTGACTTTCCAAACCGATGTCAGAATTAAATGTTGTGTTGCTCCGAGGTCAAGACATATGAAGATAGACCCTTCTCATAATTTATCATAGAAACAATGAAACCTAGTGGAAGCAGGGGGACTGGTGGCAGACCCAGGCTGACCTTGCAGCCTGCGTACTGTGTGGTACTGGGCAAATCCATTGACTTCTCTTAGCCTCAGTGCTCTCCACTGATACACTGGGGAGAGGACACCCCCTCCCAGGTCTCCATGAAGATTGTCACTGGTACCTGACACACCCACTACTGTTGTTAACCCATAGTCGATACTCAATGATAAGCTGTGGTTGGAATCCTGATAGTCACAGAGCCCCAGTGGGAAAGGTGGCAAAGGATTTCTTGCTTACCAACCTTCCCTCGCACTAGGAGTTTCCTTCAGTGCGCTGACAGATGGTTCTGTAGGAGCCCTCTCAGCAGCAAGCTGGGGAGATTGGCGTCTCTTCCATAAGCAGGTGTGGTGGACAGAGGAGCTCCATGGGTGCGGCAGTGGATGGATACCTACGGCTCAGCGGCCAGGTGTCTCAGCCCACATTTGAAGGTCACCTGCTCTCCGCCCTGCCGCTCTTCCAGGTGTTGCTGGGGCTGTAACATCTGGCCGCAAAGTACCCGTGGATCTGATCATCCATTGTGCTGCAGGCTGCCGTCGGAGCTGGTAATGAGAGGACATTTGCTGGACTGGGAGCTCTGGAACAAAGGGGGCAGCCCTGAGTAGTCACTGATGGCCCAGAGTGACAGTGTGCTCAGACATCAAGGTGAGAGGACGTGAGGCCAGCCCACAATGGTGCTCGTGCATTGCATTCCACGGACAGGGCCCTGCCTTTCTTATTTCCTTTTCTCCTTGAACCTTCCTCTTTGGGCACCATGCTGTTTCCTGCACCCCCCACACCCCGGCCAAGGCTGCAGCCTCCAGCTCCTGCGGCAGGTGCCCAGAGAGTGCGGCCAGGGCGGTGGAGTGGGAGCCAGCAGCATCTGCCAGCTCACAGTGGGTTGTGCGGGTGCCTCCATTATTTTCCCCTCCCCTGTCTGCTCACCACAGAGTCCTTGTCACGTGTGTGCCAAACCCGGCTGCAGCCGCGCTGCTTGAGGCCACGGCTGCTCGGCTCACAAAGAAGGGAGGAACCCTCACCAAGCCTGCGGGCTCCTCACGCCTGCCATCAGCCTATGGCTGGCTGGCTGGCTGTCTGCTGCCCACAGCTAAGTGCGTCATGTGCTGTGATGTCCTAAATCCACTGCGACATCTGTTTCTCCTGTTCATTCATCTCAAAGTCCCTTTGGGTGATAAAGTTACTATTCTAATTTCTTTACAGACACCCCAATACTTACATTTAAAAATCTGTCCTTGCATGTGGGTGTTTTCTTTGGAGAGATTTTCTGAAAACTAGATGCTTAGTCCACTCTGTTGGATGTGACATGGATCAGAACTTAATTGCTTATCATGTCCTCGGCTCTTGGCATCTTGCATTTCTGGGTCTCTCTGCTCTTAAGTCTGAGGGTCAATCTGATTTCAGTTAGAACCCGGGCCAGGCGTGGGAAGACCACTCAGATTCAGGCTCTTGGGAGCACAAGGTGAGGGGGACCCAGTTCTGTCTTTCTCACAGTTGTGACCTTGACACCTGGAGGCCCCGTGACAAGGGTTAACGGCTGTTGGGACTGGAGAGGGGCTTCTCACATGGACAGATGCCCTGGTGGTTCCTTCGTTGGGTCCGAGACTTGCAAACTTAATGCTTTGCTGGACAAGTACAGCCAATTGGCAACTAATCAAACATTTTACTTCTTGACCTCAGAGAGTGAAACGATGTTTTTAAAAGAGACAAAAACGAGCCCTCTTTCGGAAAGGGAAGTTTTCCAAGAACATATAGAAAGAAAGTAAACACCCCACAGAGCCCACTTCTAACTCTTCCCAGCAGCTGTGCCCCAGGGTAATGCCGACAGCCCCCAATGTGGGCCCCTGGGCTCCCCAGCATTGTCTGAAAGCATGAAGGAAGCAGGAGGAGAGGGCCACCTGGGAACTCGCTGCTGGCACCTGAGAGAACACCCAGGGCCACGGCCAGCAGCACTGCACCGCACAGCACCTCTCCCTCCCCCCCCCACCTGGGTTAATGAATCTTGTTTGCACAACAAACAGTGAATGTCATTCTCTGCACCTCCCCCCAGAGCCACCACAGCTCACAGACAGCTCCTTCAGGCCTCAGGAGCTCCTTGCAGGATCATCCGAGGCTCATCCTCCGGCCTCATTACATCCTCTGCGGACCCATCACAGACCCGAGTCGCCCCCTCCTCGTGGAGGGCGCCTTTGTAGTGCTGGTCCAGCATGGCACCCACGTTGCTGACTCACGGGCATTCATCCTGAACTGTGGCTTCAGTGTGCAGTCCCAAAGACAAATCTAAATGCCGCACTTCCCGGGAGCACCTGAGCATCGCCTTTGGGCCTTCAGTGAGGCCCACCTTCCCTGAAAGAGAGGGAGCTCACACGCTGCGGCAGCTGGCAGCAACTAGGGCACCACAGCCTTGAGTTGTTAACTGTTCCCATACAGGAACATTTGTAAAAATGCCCCGTCGTCTGAGAACACCCTAACTGACCAGGCATCTCGCCTCTGCTAATGGAAGACAGGCAGGAGCTCGGCGAGCGCTGGACCGGAAAAGCCCTCTTAGCACAGTGAGGCAGCCTCCTGTCCTCTATGGGACACCCGGTCAGCAAAGCTGGAATTCTCAGAACCCTGAGAAATTGGTCAAGAGTTATTATAAATATCTTCGCTCTGGCACTGTTTTATAAAGCAGATTTCAAAAGTGGAATTAACCGTTGATGAATCGATTTACCTCTCATTTACGTAAACCACACCCTGACCTTCTAGATAATGCTGTTTCTCAAGAGGCTCCTGAGTACCTCTTGAGAGACAACCCCAAGCACAGGCAACTTTCTGGAAGTGGAAGCATTTTGCATCTGGGTTTTCTTATGTTACACAACAGTTAAATGGTGTTTCACTTACACTACTAAAGTATTGTTACATTTCTTTTTAAAAAATATACCTTTATTGATTTCAGAGAGAAGGAGGGGGAGAAAGAGATAGAAACATCAATGATGAGAGAGTCATTGATCGGCTGCCTCCTGCACCCCGCTGCTGGGGATGGAGCCGGCAACCCGGGCATGTGCCCTGACCAGGGATCGAACTGCGATCTCCTGGTTCACAGGTCCATGCTCAGCCACTGAGCCATGCACATTCTTATATCAGTATTTTATGGGAGGTAAGAATTCTCCAGTTGGTGAATCAATAAAACCATCTACCCTCCGGCTCACTCTAGTTTCGGTGGCATGGTGCTACTAGGGAGTAACACCTGGGCATAACTTGAATTTTAGGGCCAGGGATATTCATCAGCTACTCTCCACCACTCACTAGTGACCGGAGTTGTAGCCAGTCTTGAAGTCTTTCTGACTTCGTTTCTTTATCTACTTAAAGCAAATGATTCTTACTCCTTAGATGATGTATTCCCAAACCAGGCACTATGATTGACCTGCTCGGGAACCCTCTCGATCGCACCCCAACCACAGAACCCCTCCTTGGACTGTTCATGACTCTTGGATTCCTGTCTGCTCTGCCACTGCTGGAAGCAGATAAACAGGGATCTATAAACTACAACAGGCATTCAACTCTGACAACTACATGATTGCCCTTGTTACCCACGAGCCCTAGAGAAATGCATCTGAGAGGCACTGTGACCCATTTTCTGTCACTCTGATGTTTCTAATTTGGAGGAGGGACCCAGAGATTGCTCTTGGGAGGCCCTGGGGCTGCTCTGTGAGCCTGCTCCTTCCCTAAAAAGTTCCTTAGTCACTTTGCCCTGCTGGGCTCTGCAGTCAGGCTGACCAGATGAGGGACATTGAGAGCCACGGCCACATGGTTTGTCACTTAAATTTGTTCTTTTAAATTGAAAAAAAAGGAAAGAAAATGCAATCCTGTATTGACTCAACTACCACAGAGCAAGGTTGAAAGAAATAGTAATTCCGTGCTTCATACCACTCAGCCTGCCCCATCTCTCCAGCACCCTGTGACCTCCTGGCACAACTGCCTTTTCTCAGATGCTCCTGGGAAGCCTCTGGCCTTGGGACATGCTTTCCTAGAGGAGCTCTCCCAAAGGACGGTAGCAGCAACAGCAAACAACTACAATAAGGGCCAGCAGTGGTGGGTGGTAGCAGTGCTGCCCAGGGCCACAGGAGTGATTCATCCTGCAGTAAGACTAGAGGTGTGCAGAATGACACGTGTCACTCTAGGGTTCATGCCTTGCTCTTGCAGCTGTGGCCACAGCAGAAACACACCCACCTGCAGTAACCTTCATCTGCAGATAGTAAGACCAGCCCTGCTGCAAGGCCATGTCACCCTAGACTAGTCATTTCCTCTCTAGGCTTTGCTTTGTTTCTACCTACAAGAAGAGGAGTGAGACTCCAATGACAATCTCTGTGGAAACACGGCCGAACTTGGCACTGGCTTTGCAAATGCAGGGCTTTAAATGGCCATTAGCAGTAAGCTTCATGACCGAGTGTAAGCTGTGCATAGTGTCTACTGAGCTGCAATCACTAACTTAATGAAGAAGACGTTTGAAAACAAATGAAACCTTCAAGTGGTAAAGGCAGAAATTGGGCTTTCAAAACTCTGCCTGAGACACTTTTTATTCATTGTTAAAACACCAGGCAGAATTTCAAAACTTGGCTCCTAGAAACTTTCACTCTTCTGAACAGACCTAGCTGAGAAACCCAGAAATTTCCTGTTTTCACTCCAGACCATGTCTCACCACCAGTGGGTTATGTTTCTCTACAAAGCAGTTACCCTGAGTGGATCTGATCCACAGCCCTTCTCCCCATGCAGCACAGCCAATTACTCGTGTTTGGGTTCAGTCCACGAGCGCGTAATTGCGCACCTGCTACCTGCCAGTGCCCAGGCCAAGAAAACAGAAGAAAGTCGCCGTGCAAGGAGGCCTTGGGGAGGGCGAGCCCGGCTTTCCTAAGGTGGCCGCTTGTGAAATGGACCTCAGTGGCATCCAGCTCTCCTCTCAAGGTGATTCTGGTGCCCTCACCAACTAGGACCAGAATAAAACTGCTCACGAATCACCATCATGCCACATGTCCCCTTTCCATGTGACCCGCAGTTAGACACACAGACACATATCAGAAACCCATGCTCTACAGATGGCATGGATTTCACCCTCCCTGCGGCTGCGTATTTTCGTGGAGCCCTTCCAGACCAGTGGTGCTCTGTCCTGTGCTTTTGGATACGTATTCCTGCCTCACACACAGAGGCTCATTTAAAGCCACCCTCAGGATGTCCCAGACCCCCCTCTGAGGTGCGCCGGAGGACTGAAGCCAGCAGCAGGCATCCCGCTGTTTCAGTTCCCTCATCTGAGAGGGTGAGTGCTCCCCTCCTTCCAGCTGTCCCTCGAGGCACTGTGTCTACTGACATTCCTGCCCCGGGGCAAAGGCAGGTGGCACTTTCTCCTTGGTATACCCTGCACTCTGTTCAAAGAGCAGCTGCGCGTGTCACTCTCCCCTTTCATTCCTACTTGCGTTTCTGTTTTGCACTTATTTACCTAGATTGCGAGTTTCCATTTATACTCCAGTGAATATACCTCTTCATGTTCATGTTACTCTTAAAACTTTATTTTCCCTCGATGAGCTGAAGGCCCTAAAGCAAGGTGGCCCACACCTTATGAAAGGCGTGCGTGTGTATCCGGGTGCATGCCATACGTCACACACATGGTATGTTATAGCGCTGATCAGAAACTCATACTCCACAAACTTGGAGTGTCTAAGCCATTCTTGTTGGAGCACACCAAAGCATTATTTAAATTATTAAGGTTTCTAAGTCACTGCTTTCAAATAATAACATAACCAGCTTTAGCAGAATCATGAAGTTGTTTCCAGAACCTCTTTCTTAAAGCTTTCCCCCAACTCAGGGCCCAGGGACCTCAGGGGCCTCCTTCTCTGGAGCATGTCTGCAGCAGGGCAGTGACGCAGTATCAACGTGGTTCCAAGGATCTTGCCAACAGTCAATAGATATTTATGGCAAAGCTCCCAGATGCCAGCTCTGTGCCCAGCTCTAAGAGACACCATTAAGTAAGTCCTACCCTGATGGCGTTTGCCACTTGAAGAGCCCATGGGTTTGCGTAACAGTCTAGTCTTCTGCCATGGAGATTGTCCCTCGACACATGGGTAGTTTCAGACTTAAATTGTCTAAGTCTGCACAGAATTTGCTTTCCCAATATTTGTGATTGACTTCCTATGAGCACTATATTGTAAGCACATGTATACCAACAAAAATTCTGTTTACATAGCTCTCAATTCAACATCAGGGTATCTATGGATAACTAAAAATGTATATTCAAAATTTGGTTAAAATACAAATCTGCTATTCTGATCAAACCACTTTTACTGGGATAAGTGTTTATATCAACAGGTACTGACACTTTCTCTGGAAGGAATTGGGAGAACTCTAAAGGGCCTATGTCCTAACTGCTCATATTAGGACATGAGTTATGCATTGGACTGATGGCTAGTTACAAAATCCGCCAGATTTATTTGTTTAAACAGTGGTTAGATTTTTGTCTTGTATTATCTTAAAATGTTCACTAGATTGTGCTCTATCTGGGTTCCCTTTGTTATCAGGTAACAAACAGCTCATCCAATCTGTCTTACAGTGGCACTGTAGTGACTTTTACGGCACCGAATGTTAATTCAATGTTTGCAGTGTTACCTCCCTGACATGTTGTATTAATGGACGTGACTTTCTAGTCTACCAAGTTCCTTCAGATCATGTATCACATCTGACTTGATTGTGCCTCTCCAGAAATACTAAGCACAGTTCCTGGCATGCGGGTGAGAAAAAAAATGTGTGGAATGATGTGAAAAATCACTTATATATTAAGACTGATGAGGTGATGAATCATTGACTTTTAAAATGATTATTTTACAAACACAGATAGAGGAGTGTTCCTTATAATTAACTATTAGAGTTAATAAGGAATTAGATAAAGTATGATATAATAATACCTTGAATGTCAACAATATATCTATAAATATCAACATATATAAACACATATGTACAAAGTTATACATGCTCATATATTAATAGGGAGCTAATCTAGAATATTTGCTCAAATTCTACTTGTAAAAGACTTATTTTCATGTACTTTCTATACTTCCTGCATCTTAGTCCTGAAAGTAGCTAGAATGTGGGAGCGTCAGTCACGTTCACACAACATGCCCATTGCACAGGGTGCCAACTGCAAGTACCTTTTTAGGCAGGGTCTGGCTGGCATGAGCAGGGGAGCTGTGTGGCCTGTTTTTGCTGGCTTTTTGGATTTATAGGCTGCAGAATCAGAGCATGCAGACGGGTTTTGAGAAACTTAAAGGCTGCTTGAGTTTTTGCCCAGAGTCCTCCTCAGCTGTACCACACTTACAGTTCAAATAAGCTCATCGGTGTCCCTTTTCACAGTCTGCTCCTCTTGGGCACGAGTGTGTTTGGGCTGCATCCTGAATTGTACGTGGCCCCAACAATGTGTCGGGAGAGCTGATCACTGCAGCAAGATTTCTGCCCACAGAATTGTGAGGTCTCCAGGCCCTTGGTTCCCATCTCTGGGGCTCACTTTTCAGACACAAAATGATGGTCACCATCAGCAGCCCCCTGTTGACTTGAGAAGGCCAACTTGGGTGGAGCTCTCTGCCCCTCCCCAGTCTCAGGTGACAGCTTGCTTTGTTTTTCCCCCTCTTGATTTTACTTCCTGTCATTGCAGATACGGGCAGACTGGTGACATGTTGGCGAAAGTGAAAAACCTGCCTTTGATTAAATGTTTCTGTTGCCCTAAGCAGGACACAGGCATGCTTTCTTCACTCAGCCCGTCCTGGGTGACCCGCTGGTCAGCATGATGGTCCCGGCCACCTCCGCTGTCCCTGGTAGAGCAGAGACCACACATGGCTCCAGAGCTGAACCACGCGGCCAGGCTGCACGGCACACGGTTTATTGGGTCACACCGAAAAACTCTGTTACTAGTATAACATGTCAAAATTAGTCACTTACGAATGTAAACAGCCCCAGAAACAGCGCTGAGCAGGCAGCCAGCCATCTGTTCTGAGCCTGGTCTGTGTTCTCACTGTGGGCACCGATTTCCGCTCCCCTCCCCAGATGAGGACCAGAGCCGCCCTGGCTCTGATCACCTGACTGTCCCTGAGTAGCACAAATCTGGATGTCAACAGCTTGCTCTGCCTGCCATGGGGCCCAGGGCCCCAGGCTCGGCGGGAGGGGTGGCAGCAGCAGCTGGCAGGGCCCAGGACCCCCTTCCATCCCCACCTCTCCCTCTCTCTCTGCTGCAGATGTGAGAAGCAAACTATTTTGCTATTATTGGGAAAGGCCTCCTGGTGTGCAGCAGTGTGTGTGTGTGTGTGTCTCCCTCCCTGGCCCCCTCACCCACTGCATTTCCCCATAAAGCCCCAAGCTTGACTCTGGAGCCGTCTTTTATAAACCAGGTGTGGGAGGCTTTCTGAGGGACAGTGAAATAACCCTGTTTTCACTTAATCTGTGCTGCTGTTCAAGAAAATTGTCCTTTTAGTTTCTCTGACCCACGAGCAGGTCGTGAGCTGCTCATTTTACTCATACACTGTGGGATTTCCCCCAAATCTGGAACAGGAAGCCCGAATCCTACCACCCACAACTGCCAATGGATTCCGGAGAAAATCTCCAAAGAGTCAAACCCATTTCAGTGACTAGTTAATGTTATTGAGTCAGTGAATTAGGAAACTGGGCCACTGGCTCCATGGAGAGGATGCCTCTGTGTGTGATAATTGGGTGTTCAGCTTCCAGCCATTTTCATAAACTGGTTTGGATTCTAGAGATCAACACCCCAGTGGCTTATAAGAGTTAGGGGGATTATATACCCAGGAAGGCAGGTGGCCCATTGGATTTCTCCAGAGTTCAACCCTTAGCATGTCTATGACCTCAAGGATAGTGTTATCATGGGTGTGAACATCCTTTCTGGATACAAGATAGCGAAGTCTGCACATTCAATGCAGCTCCCAGGGGACCCTCTCTCTCCAACCTGTTCCCTGTTCATTTTACTCTGAGCTGTGGTCACTCCTTCAGTGGTTCTAGCCAAACCACAGAGCCACCCTTGCATCCTCTTTATCTGGTATCCATCATGAATCCTGCCACATCCCCCTGAAAACACACTGGGGCTAGACCCTTCTCCCCATCTGTCCTGCTGTGGCCCTGGCATGGGCTCCCTTCCTCTTACTACACTTCCCCCACTACAGCCTCTTGGGTGTTCTCCTGCTTCCTCTCTGAGGTCCTTCTTACTCTGGCAGAAAAACTTCTGCTCTTAAAGTATAAGGCAAACAAACAAACAACAGCCTCCATTGACCCCACTCTCTCTCTCTGCTTGAAACTTTCCCATGGTCTCCAACCAACTAGGAATAGAAGCCTGGGTCCTCACACCCACACCCTCAAACCCTGCCTGAGAGTCCTGTCTCCCTCAGCTCTTTCCTGTGTTCTCCCTGCCTGAGCCACAGCCTCAACACTGCTCCTCAACACACCAGGCCCACCACACCTCAGGGCCTTTGCACTGGCTATTTCTTTCACCAGAAAGCTCTGTCTCAGGTTATCTTCATCTGTTTCTTCACTTGCTGCAGATCTGTCCTCCAGTGTCACCCTGTGTTGTCCTTTCCTGACATCTCAGTCTCTGTCTCTATCTCCCCCTCCCACCTCCACCTGCCTTATTCTCTTGCTCTATTATCTGTCTCCAACATTTAACTGCTTCTCTGTCTTTCTCTCCCACCAGATGTGAGTTAGATAAGGACAGGAGTGAGTCACCTACTCACATTGTGGAGCTGAGCCCTACTGAAATGTGAGCCTTGCCAGCTGATGTCAACCATTCTCCATCAAAAAGATGTCTTTAGCCAGAGACCAGGGAACCAGCAAGTGGCCTTGGGGACTGCATTTCACAGAAGTTTCCTTGTGAGGTGGAGGTCAGGGCCTCGCTCTTACCTCTCAGGTCCTCCTAGGTTGAGTTGATTAGTTGACCTTATTGATTGAGAGGTTCAAGTGCAAACAGGAGGAGAAACAGGTAGCAAATTGTGCATAGCCTTTCTGTAGCACACACCTCGTGGAAGCTGTTTTATCACCTGCTTTATTAGATGCTGCTATAGTAGGTGAGGGTTTAATTACAGCTTGTGTAACTTAATTGCATAATGTAGAGATCTGAACATTCACATCGAGACATTCACATGGTTTCCACTTGTGGAATTTCTCTACTTATTTATTGTTTATTTATAATTATTCTTGCATTTGTACTATGCATTGTATTTTTAAATTATTTTTAAAATTTTACAAATACTATTAGATTTAATATTCCCAGACACTCCATTGAGTTTTAAAACAAAGACTTTGAGATTCAGATAAACTGCATAGAGAGGGCACAGGCCTCAGCGTTGGGCAGCATAGTGAGGTTAGGCTGCGAGAAAAGACCCAAGGCCAGGTGGAGGTGCTGGAACTGGATGGGGCTGGGGTCCTTAGAGCACACTGTCCCTATAGGTGGGATAAGGTGTGGCTCTGGACTCACACAGGGATGACCAGCTCACTCTGAGTCTGTCATTTTAACAAACGCTGTGTAGAAGAAGGCTGAACCACTGGGGACAAAATCCCAGGAGACCCCAGGTACACTGAAATGTAGGGCTCTGGCTTCTCTGGGGTCTCCTGGGCAGTCATAGGTGCAAATTGTTTCCCTATAGGGCAGCCCCTGGAAAGTGATAGGATCTTTCTTTTGCTCTGCTGTACTCTCTTACACTAGTTATCTTGTTTATTTTACACCTTCACAATCTTTGCTGACCTCTTGGAGTTTCAGGATGTTCTGGAGATAAACACATGCCTTTACTTACCCAACTCTGGTTTACCAGAATCTCCAAGTGCTTATTAAATTAAAGCAATTGAAAAGAAAAAAGAAAATGCATATGTGTATTGGCAAAGAGAGTTATGCATAATGGTGTGTTAAATAAATAAATCAGCTTATAGTTTGCAAATGACCAGTGTCACATAGTCTTAGTGAAGGTTTCCAAGCAAGATATGGGAGTGTAATTACTCGTGGGGTTAGACAGAAATAATCTGAGGGGCAGTATCCAGGGGCGACTATAGCCAAGCAGTAACAGTGGAGGATCAGTGAGTGACCAATGTCAATGGTCTGTGTGACAACAATGATGCGTATCCCGATAACCAGTGCCATTGGTAAAGGACAAGCAATGTGGGAAGGTAAACGCCACACTGGGCATGGTGGGTCCTGAACAAAGCAGGGCAGATGGCTCCTGTCGACGTGGATGATGCTCCCTTAAGAGGAGGCTGCGCTCTCCAAGGTGCTGGAGATGTCCCCGTGCCCACAGCGCCCACGCGCACAGGCTCACTTAAGGTTTCGCCTGGCAGTCTGGCTGCAAAAGCAGCTTCGAGACGTCTGTCACCACTCACGAGGAGCTGAAGGTTGCCGGGCTCTGTGGGCTGGATTACATTGGAGGAATGAAACGCACAGAAGGCGTCTGTCCGAAACTGCCATGCGCCTGGGATGGTATGACAGAGGAAAAGCAGAATTAAGAGGGTTCCAGGAGTAATGTGAATTTTGACATTGTTTAAATAAAACCCTCAGCATATTAAGCTAGGATTCCAGAGAAACAACGGCCTACCTCCCAAGACCCAAATGAGATGGATTAGGACACTTTTCCATTTTGAAAGTTTTGTTTCTATTTTGTCTTTATTAATACAAAGCTCTTAGTCCGATAATCAAGTTAAATATTAAGTCTTTGCAGTACAATCCCTGGGTGAGCAGTTCACCGTCTTCCTCTGCAGGGAAATTGGTCATGTCTGGACCAGATGGGATCCGGTCAGAGAGTGTCTTTCAGTAGTCTCGATAAATCAGCATGTGTCTGTCTTGCCTCCTTTCATGTTGTGGTTAGTTGCCACTGCACATTTAACTTTTATAAAATGTATGAGATACTCAAAAAACCACATGTACTTTATTGAGTTTGCCCTTTGAAAAGACAAATTTATGTCAATGAAGAGGGACTTGAACCACTCAGGGCAGGCGATGTGCCAGGAGGAGACCTGTGTCTCTTCGGGATTTGTCTGTACCTAAGGCACACTGCTGAGCCCAGAGAAGTGAAGGTGGGGGGCAGGGCGGGGCTTTGGTCAGGGACTTTCTGTACCCTGTCAGGCCTCCACTAAGGACCCTGCCAAAGACCAACCACCACAGGCTCACAAATCTCATTCAGCTTGAATGGAATTTTCTCAATGTTTTAAGTGAAACCATCTAATTATTTGAGACTCTTAATATAATGGCTCTGACTTATGTCAGCCTTCACAAATTCTTTACAAAATTAAAAAAATAATTCCAAGTTTCTAAAGTTTTTTCTCTCAAAATGCCCAATAGCTTATATCCACAGGGACTCTCGGGTCTGATGCACTTAACAAATATGAATGATGCCTGTTCTTTATTTTCATCTTCCAGGCGCCTTGCACATGGGGAGCTTGGGCCTGTACTGCTCTTGGTGCACAGATGAGGGGCATCTTATACCTGGGGCAGAGGTTCACACCTGAGGACAGTTTGAGGGATGGGTGCTTCTGCACGAGGCAAGCATGGGCCCAGCATTCCTGGGTGTGGCTTTGTCCCGGGGGGCGGGGGGGGGCAGCTCTAAGCCGATGCTGCTGCCTTGGAGAAGAGCCTCGTAGTGAGAGAGGAAGAGGAGAGAGGGGAAGGAGGGGGAGAAGAAAGAAGAGCTTATTTCCTGGACTTCATGGGGGCCTGGCAGGCTGCATGCCCAGGCAGCCATCGTCAACTCCAGTCCTGTTGCCACATGTGTCACTGGGCTGGGAGAGGGGTTGGGGAGCAACTCTTGCTTGTCTGCTTAGGCCAATTTTAGTGCTGTGGGACCTTAATCTAGATTATCTAAGTTTCATTATGTTTTTAATCTGCAAGATGTAATTATTTCTATTTGCCAAGCTTAGCTAGCACACAGGGTTAGGGTGAGGAGTGATACAACATACGAGCTCTTGAATATTATGCAGATAGAAGGGTGACCGGGCACGCGATTATCCATTCACAGTTTCATAGCCCTACAGAACAACCTGCAGCCCAACGGAATCGTGCAGATAACAAAACACAGACCCTCCCGCAGCTCAGAAACAGAACCGTGGAAGTGTCTGGGCTCCTACTTCTGTGTATAGACAGAAGAGGACAGATGCGGTAGCAAAAGATTAGCTGTTGGAATAATTATGTTAAATAAGACACAAATGGGCTCCGACTCCATCTTCAGTTTTGGATTCTCACATGAATTCTCAGAGGGGGTCCTGCTTACACATAATTGTGCCTTAGAGCTACGCACAGGAAGGCTCTATTTGATCAACTTGCTGCAGGATTTGAAAGGTAACCCTGCTCACTCCAGCTGCTTTTCTAAATATAACATCCTCAGGGGCAACCATCCTTCCAGGGGCAAAATATTAAAGGGAAAGAAGAAATAGGCAGAGAATAAACAAAACCGTGTCCCCCCACATGTTCCCACATTTCCTTCTTTTCAGTGTTATTGGAAAATCAACCCTTTTCTCTCCCTCTACGCACACACACATACACACAGATCTTTTTCACTCTTCGTATATATGCATCTACTGTATCTATAAATCAGATATGTTGGTCCCCAAATATTTGAGGTTTTACCAAGAAATTAAGTGGCTTTCAACATTTTTACGGGAGATATATCCCGCTCAAAGACACATTGGAGCCAGGGGCCCGTCACCTGAAGTAGGGTGCAGGTTGACCACCATGCTCGCCTAGCCCTCAGCTTCCTTCATAGGATCTGCCTGGGGGCCTTGGCCATGCTTGTCAATCAGCTTTGAACATTGGCCAACCCAAGAGCAAGCAGCTTCGGCTCTTTAACAAAGGGGGCCAGTTTGGCTTGGCTCTCAGAAGATGGTGTTTGCCTGGAGAGGAAACTTGTGTTTGAGAATGAATGTTTTAGTGAGAATGAGTCTCTGATGCCACTGGCTCCCATCCAAGCCCAGATCAGGGTTTTACCCATCTTTCTTCTCCGTCCACTCTGGGGAGAGCAGAGCTCACAGTCTCCAGGCTGCAAACACCACCTGTGTACCTGCTCACCCCCTCCCTCCCCCTTCACCATCTCCACTGAGGTATCTGAATTGAACTTGCCGAGTCTTGATTTCCCCTGTCCAGTCTCCCATCCCAGACAAGCCCTGAACATCAGTCTCCTGGATTCCCCTTTTGCCCTGGCTCCCCTTAGGCACCTTGGAACCCTACGCCCCCTTTACCAATTTCCTTCATCTCCACCCCCCATTGCAGGCCCCGTCATCATCAGCTGTGCTGTCCTAATGTTGGGGTCACCTGAGCTACCCCTCTGTTGTGCCATGTCCCTTACACTGCATTCTGGGCACTGCAGTGGAACGATTGAGAACCAGGCCCAGCCTCACTTGGGACAAAAATGCTCACTCCAGCTTCCATCACTCTACTGACCCCTCCTCTCCCTGTTCAGCTCCCACTGCATGGGTCTGCTCCCCATCCCGATGTTGCTGCCCCCTTGCCCTCCTGACCCCTGCACCCTTGGAGCAGCTATCCTGAACGTGCTCCACTGAGATCTAGCTTGGCTGGCTCCTTCTTGTCATGCTAGTTCAGTTCAAATAGCGTGTCCTCTGGAGGTCTCCCTTCACAGCCCAACTTAATGTAGCCCGGATGTGATCTAACTCAGCCCTCACTGCTGGCAGGATCTCATCCAAGTCAGAGTCCCCCTCTCTGGGACAACGCTGACCCACAGAAGGGCCTTAAACACAAGTTTTGAATGCATGAATGGATGAACAAATGAATGAATTCAAACCCTTTCCTATCAAACTAGATGTGACATAAAACTTTTGCTAAGCCCACATCAGGACCAAGGTAGTAACTGTCAATAATTAACTTGGAATTCATTTCTCCATGAGATGTTTTCACCCACAGGCTCTTGTTAGCAACATCACTTTCATGTGTACAAAAAGATATTTAAATTTACAAAATGAGTGACTCCCTCTGAAACTAATCATCATTTCTTTGTATCAAAAAATCTTCATGTAAAATTTATTTCATGTAATTGAGGAAGTCTTCCTAAAAATTGGGCTGATTTCCTGGTAGTATTCCATCAATAAATGTAATTTGATATGTGCCTACTGCATGAACATCACTGTACTAAACACTGCAGTTCTTAGCAGGCTCACACCCCTCAGCATCCCAGCCTTTATAACCCCCCAGTAGCATGTGCATGGAATGTCTATTTTGGATAACTGTGGCTTTCAGGCTTGTTCTCCAAGGAGCATGGGTCAGCTAGAGTCAGCTGCTGTGATAATCAGACTTTCTGTAGGTGTGGTGGGCTGAATTATACCCCCAAAGATGCCCATGTACTAATCCCTAGGATCTGGGACTATGTCACTTTTATGGCGAAAGAAACTGTAGAAGATATTTGAGTTAAATATCTTGAAATGTGGAGATCATCTTTAATTTTGGGGAGTGCCCAGTGCAATCACGGGGTCTTTGTAAGAGAGGCCAGTGGAGTTGGAGTTAGCCAGAGAGGATACGAGGCTGGAAGTGGAGTCGTAGACAAAAGTGCCACACCATTGGCTTTGAAGAGGGAGGGGAAGCCAAGAGTCAAGAAGTGCAGACAGCCTCAAAAACTAAAAAAGGCAGGGCAGGTTCTCCCTGAAGCTGCTAGAAGAAAGCAGCCTCACGACACCTTGTTAGACTTCTGGCATCCAAAATTGTAAGAGAATGAATTTGTCTTGTTTATGCCACAAAATCTGTGAATTTGTGACAACAACAATGGAGATCGCCTACATCAAGAATGACACCTTGCTCTGGTCACATGCGGGGGTGAGGCAATGAGTGGGTTAGAAGAGCTGCTCGCAGACTATCCCTGGCAGTTATTAGCTGTTGGGGCCAGGTGTTCATTCAGGCCCCTCTGACTCAACCAACACACACATTGAATCTGTCCATTGGAAAACCTTGTCTTTCCCACCATTGTTGTGGTTTTGAGGAATACCTCTATTTCACGTAGAAAGGACATCCATCAAATTAATTGGGTACATGAAGGTCTGTAATCATTCTGCACAGGAAGTTATTATTTGTTGTTTCCATAGCTCATCTCTACAGTCTTGAATCTGTGAGAACATCAGGTGCATGTCCCTACAAGCCAGGTCATGGGTCTAGCCTTTAACTCATTTTGACCTTGACCAAGAAGCATCTGTGAACCCAGGAAATCCATGCAGGGTGTGGTGGGTTTCTCAAGAGCATCACTGCAGACTGGTGGAAAGAGCTGGTCCCAAAGCTGCCGCTGTCACAGGAGAGGGGACAAGGCTGTGGGATGTGTGGGCCATGGACCATCAGTCAGCTGTGTTCTACTTTAGCTGGAACAGCCTGAGATCTAGTGGGGTATTTAAAAAATTAGATCTCAGGTCCAACCATGTGCTTGGTGACCACCCTGTCATATATAATATATGCTATAGACATAAGCTATTAAGACATAATATATTGCATTTTACATAATATGCAATACATTATATACTACATAATATGTATTACATGATATATATAATATATATCATAAATATGTTATATAACAGGCATTAGCTAATAGATTACATCAAATATAATGCCACATATATGTATATAATTTCAGCAATTTTTAATCCAATTCCTGTTGCCTCATTTTAATCCAGGGATCTTCCTTTATTTTGGTTGTGAATCATGAATTACACTGACTAGGGCTATTTTTTTTCAAAATCTGGTTATATAAAATCACTATAGAATTTTAAAGTACATATAATTGCATGTGCAAATTTCATAGGATGTGTATATGTTTGTTAGAGAACATGACATTTGGCCACTTTCTTCAAATTGGTACGCATTTCCCGCTGCAACGGTGCGGGGCGAGCTGCCTGCACAGATATCACACGGCTCCTGTAATTTTGTCCCAGCTCGCTCTCTCATCAGATATGCTGGGCAATGACAGCAAATTTGAACACATGTTTCTCCTGTAGATTTTGACGGAGTGCTGTTATTTCCTGTGTGGGAACAGTCCAATTTCCTGCTCCCCATGTCAGTGTCTCGCGCAGGGACCCCAGGATAAAATCTCCTGGCCGCCCTGAGTGCGGTTTGAGCCCAGAAGACGGCTGATGAAGGAAGTGATTGAATCCATTCTTCCCACCCCAAATTCAATGTCCAAATGATTACTCATTTCTCCGTCATAAAGCTTATATTGCAAGCTGGGGTTGGAAATACAGAAATCTAATTAAAACCTCCCACTGGTTTTAACACTCGATTGCCAAGCAAGATTGGTTTTACAGAACACGAATGCTCCAGCCCCTCTTTGTCCGTTAACTAATGGATCGTGTTGATGGTGGTTGTTGTTCTGGAAAGAGCCTGGGCACATGAGCGTCATCTCACAACGTGGAAAAGAAAACCCTTAAGAGTCTCAGTCTGTGTGCACTCTGCTGCCCGGGCCTCCAGGCTTGTAGGCTGCACTTTCTGTGTCCAGACAGTGACTGGGACCAGCAGCTTCTGCACTGCGGACAATCAGGACTTCATACACTGTGGTGTCTTCCCGAGGAATGGCAGTTTTCTGTAAAATGTCAGGGGAAGCTCTAAAACATTCCTTGAGCCCTGGAAATATCTTGTCAGTGAGGCAAGGTGAAGCCTGCCCAGTGCTGCACGAACTGGGTACTTTCTGTACCTGTGCGCCAGGCCTCGCACTCTCGGGAGGTACATGCGCCCTTCTAGGATGACCCCTGAGGAAAGACCAAGGACCATAGATTTTCAGTTTTGACATGTGGATTTCTGCTCATATTAGTGCAAAGCAAATTCTAAGAAAATAATAACCATAAACACTTGTTAGCATCTTAGAGTTCACAACCAGCTTCCAGTCATCTAGTAGGTGTCTAATTTTGGGGGGTTGTTAAATCAGTATAAATTTTACTATAACCCTGCAAAATAGGATTCCTGTTTTCTAGGTAACAGTATAGGGAACCCACAAACCAAAAGCATGATTCAAGAGGAAAGTAGTTAACACAGATGTGGTAAAAATTGGTGTTTTTGTGTCATGTTGGAAGGTACTGTTTTAGACACTCACTGTGGGGACTAAACCCCTAGGAACATTTCCACTTACAAAGCCCCTTTACACGGTCACAATGACCGAACAAAGACAAGGAATGCATGTGGGACACTGTGGAGCATGAGGACGAAGACTTACACGGAGGTGAGGAAAGAGAGAATGGGTTCAGCCCATTTAGAAAATAAGGAAATGGGGCCCTGGTCGGTTCTCCCGGTGGTTAGAGCGTCAGCCTGCGGACTGAAGGGTCTCGAGTTCAATTCCAGTGAAGGGCGTGTGCTTTGGCTGCAGGCTTGATCCACAGCCCTGTGTGGGAGGCAACCAACAGAGGTGTCTCCCCATTGATGTTTCTCTCTCTCTCTGTTCCCCTTCCACTCTCTCTGAAAAGCAATGGAAAAATATCTTCGTGAGGATAATAAAAAAATGAAAGGAAATAAGAAAATGGAGGCCCGATGGAATTAGCCACCAGCCCAAGGACACCAGGGTGGATGCGGCAGCATGGACTCCAGGGCCTTTTCTCCTGGGCCCCGTGCTGTTCCTGCCCTCAGAGCCCCTCCGTGCTTCATGCGCCCGGGGTCGTAAGGGGCAGCTTTGCTCCACGGGTGAGTGAGGGCTTTCCTTCCTGCCCTTCAGGAGGGGGACTTGGACACAGTCACACAATGTTGTTTTGTGGGAGGAACCCGGGGTGCAATGCCCCCCACGGCATCTTATTTCCTTAGCTTTGTTAAATCTTTTAATTAAAGCATGTTAACAAAGCCAAAGAAAAACAAATGGCATTGCTTGCAAGGAAATTAAATCGAGGAACTAAGCCCATTTATAATTATTGTATTTCAATTAGGCTGTAGCGGGGCTGGGCGAGTGGAACGATAAAGGGAAGCAACATTGACGAGAAGATTTCATAAATATTTGCGAAGTCCTGTTGGAAAGAGAGCAACATAAGCAAAGCTTTAAAATAGCCCATGTCCCTGGGCAGTGCCCCTTATGCCAATTACTACATGAAATAATTCATTGGCACTGTTCTCACCAAAATCCGTCCTAGGCTGCTAACAAAGCCCTTTTTTCCTCTTTAATGACTGCATGGGATTTCCTTGAAGAAAGATGTATATTAATGCGTGATAACATTTTAATTTATTATTTGAAAATTAAAATACGATTAAACTTTTGAAAGAGCTAGAATTAAATTTAAATCCTCTCTCTATGTTTCAATGCTCAAATATCTAATTTTCATTGGAACAAGGGAAAATATAAATCATCAATTTGCATTTAATCCATATTTACCTCATTGCTTTAAAAAATAGTTGTGTATATGTTTAATATTTCTATTCTGAGAAAAACAAAAAGGAAAGCACTAAAAAGAGCTTACTTTTTTTTTTTAAGCCTGCTAAGCCTGGCCTGTGTGCCTCAGTGCTGAGCTGCTGTCCACCTGTGGGGCCTGGCACCTAGGACGGGGCCTCGCCATGCTTCCTGTCCTCCAGGAGGGATGCTGACCGGGACCCGGGGCACACTCCTGGACGAGCGGCTTGGCTCTGCCACTCCCTGTGGTCCCCCTTGGAGAGGAGCCGCGTCTGTCATATTGTGGTGATTGTGAAAAGCTGTGTCAGATTCCTGGAGATTAAGCAGCAGCCCCTCTCGGGCAGAACTAACAGAGGTCAGTCTTGGTGAGCCGGAGGCTGGACGATGGTCATTCTCTACCACGACCTTGGGCTTTGTTCTTTTCTGTCCTAGACCAATAGACAGGAGGCCAAGCTTCTTTCTGCGCATCACAGCAACAATGGGGAGCAAACTATTCAAAAAGTGTTCCCGGCTCATGAGGAGGTGAGTAGAGACATGAAGAGCAAGGACGTGGAAAGTTTTTCTTAGCTGGACAGAGTGATTTTCTGTGCGTTGAATCTAATACCAAGATAACGGTGGTCACGGGATTTTGATTTATAATTTCCTTTTACTGGGAGTTAATTTTTATTTTATTTCATAGAACTGTCTGTACACATCAGTTAGAAGTTAAACACACACACACACACACACACACACACACACACACTCAGCAGCACCCTGGCCCCTCTTCACAGTCTGAGAAGCATGAATGTGGACACTTTGCTCTGATGTTTTGGATCCAGGAGTCAGGCCACAGCCAACAGAGGAGGCTGCAGGGCATGGCGACCTTGGCAGACTTGTTCTTGGGTGTCTCAGATGTGTGGGAGCGGTGAGAGTCCTGGGGGTTCATAGAAGCCAAACAGGATTATGCCTCGGCATCTAAACCTTTCACTCTGAGCCCAGCCATCTTCCTCGGGCCCGACCGTCTCCATCAGAATTCTCCTGTGCCTCCTCCGAGCCGCTGGCGCTTGGACGAGGGGCCTCAGCACAGGTATCACAGAAGGCAGACAGTCTGGGCTGGAAGCAAGATCTCTAAACACACTCCCAGGGTACAGAGTGGCCTGGGCTCCCGAGGAGCCTGGCCCTGGTGGAGGCGCCTGCTCGCACCCATGTCCTCTTTCCATTGCCTGGGTAAGCAGGGAGCATGTCCTGCTATTTACAGTCTGTCATCTTGACAGCAAGTGACCTGCCACTGCCTGGCTTTAAATTATGAATAAGTAAATAATTGGATCCCTACACCTAAAATTAGACGGTAATAAGATCCCTCTATCACCTAGGGAACTGGACCAAAAAATAGGGGCTGGGAGAAAAAAGAGAAAGCTGAAGTGAAAATGAAATCTATGTCCACATGGGGGCCGTCCAGGTGTCCCGACCCCGCACCTGCTCGCCCTGCCCAGCAGAGTGAGAACCTGTGTTCCTGGCGGCTTCCGCCTCCAGCTTCAGCCCTGACCACCGGCACCGGGCGAGGGAGCTGCGTGGTCTCCCCTCACGGAGCCTTAGAATTCTGGGCTTCGCGGCCACAGGCAACCGGGGATTGGAAACCAGTGGCTTTATTCACTAAGGGTGACCGCCTGGCTCTTACCAGCTCCGGTCCTGCAGTGAGAGGGGTGAGGGGTGCTGCAGAAGCACCAGCCTCAAGGGCATGTGACTGAGCAGCTGAATCCTACCTCTGCCCCAAAGAGAGCAGCTGTTTCCATCTCATTCTCCCTGCCTTTTGTCACTAGCTGGCCGGCAGGGCTCAAAGACATTTTCTAATGCGATTCAGCTTATGTCTTATTGTTTTTTGGAATATAAAATAAGCATTTTCATATAAATTATCAAGGCTCTAGCTTGCAAAACAAGTTTTGTATGTCTGTAAGATGTACTCAGCTTGCTGTATTTAATCTCTACAAAAAAGTATCTGTGTGCGTGCATGTGGGTGTGAGTGTGCATGTGTATGTGTGCTTGGGTGGGGGGGGTGGAGTATGTTCTGGGTGTGTGCCTGTGTGTGTGAGGGGGGGTGTTATTGGCATGTTGTAGTTTTTAAAGGCTCTCCCCCCTGTCCCAGCAGGTGTGTGACATTCAGTAGAGCCTCACCTCGCCTCGCCTCACCTTGCCAGAGAGGTGACTGCAGACAGGCGCAGGTGGGGACAGGTTCAGGTGAAGAGAAAGCACAGGGCTGGCCACGCCGGGAGTGAGGGTGGAGAGGCAGGTGCTCCTGCGTGGTGGAGCCTTGGCCCCCACCCTGCCTCCCTCCATTTGCAGCAGCCTCACACTCGCTCCCCAATTGCTTTAGCCCGGAGCAGTTGACATTTACCCCAGCCAGATAATCGAGGAGTAACATTTGCGCTACAGTTTAACACGACCTCTGCCTCCGCAGCTCTTTTTAGATTAGCTTCTAAAAAAAAAAAAAAAAAAAGAAAGAAAAAAAAGAAAGAAAGAGAGAGAGAAAAATGGGGGCTGACACTGCAGTAAAGGGGGAGGGGGGGACCGCGAGCGGGAGCTTATTATTGCAGGGCCCTGGGAGTCGCCAGTCACTGCTCTGCCCTTTCGTGGCGGCGAGCCACTATTAAGGGGACGGTATTAAAGCTGGGACGACGAGCGCCAGGCTGGCAGGTCGGCGGGCAGCAAAGGTTAATGGATTGACTATTACCTGTGTGTGAGGCGAGTGCTGGAGGACTGGGGCACCCTGTTCTTTCTTTACTGGAAACTAAATGAGGGGGTCATTGCGTCCACCCTGGAGGGCCTGTTGAAAAGGTGCAGGGGAATTGTATCCACCTTTAAGCCCCACATTACGGAGCCGGAGAAGGACTGTGTTAGGGGAAGAAACCAGGCCCCATTCCTTCCCAGATGCCCACTTTTTCCTATCATCTGCTTTCCATGGGACAGAGCACAAAGTGCTCACTGACTTCTTGGTATAATCTCTAGTAGTGAGGGGTTGGGGTGTAAAAATGAAAACATGAATCTGTAGACTGAAAAATATTTTGAATGGCAAGCAGGAAGAAGTGGATTTTAAAAGGAGAAGTCAAACAGTTCTAAGAGTGCCAGAAGCAAGCCCTTACTTTCCTCCACAAAAGCTATTTCCCTTAAAAATCCCGCTTGGTGAATAGCCGTGAACCATATCCTTCCATCGCAATATCAGAGCACGTCGCCCGTGTGCCTGATCCGGCTGTCGGACAGCGCATCCTGGACCGAGGCAGTTCCAGAAAATCCAGGACAGGGGCTGGCCTGATGGGGAGGAAACTGACTGGATATACCTGGATAGGCAAGTGATTTCCTGGAAACACTCACGTCGGAAAAAGCTACCTGTGTTCTCCTGTGGTTGTGAGGTTGACGTGCCTAAACCAAGAGGGTTAATAACAGCATTCTTTACATCTTTCTATGGAATGGGAATACAGGCAAGCAGTATATGCAATACTAAATATTTTGGCCATTTCAAGCAAAATGCTTATTTTCATTTTGATGACATTGACTTGTAGTGCCAACCCTGGAATTTCTTTCCTGTTGTGGGTTTAAATTTGTCGGCCTAAAATTTCCAGGGTAATCAAATGACCGCAGATCAGATTGGCTGACCCTTTATCCAGAATAAAGCTATAGTCTTCAGTACATAGAAACTGGTGAAAGCGGAAATGCCACTCAAGTCAGTGAGCCGGCGTGATTATGGCCATGTCGATGTCAGCCAGAGGAAAGTTATTTTATGACACCAAGTGCTCTGAAGGGTGTGATGCCCTCCCTCAGTTATTTTCACTTTTGTTTATTTCATCTGCATAATCTTTCTCTCCATTTCTACATATAAAAGGCACATGAGTTCATTAGGGTAAGATAAACAACAATACCAACACTCCCAGAGCACTGGCCCTGTGCTGCACATTGCTCTGCGTGCTTAAGGCATATTAATTCATTTAAAATGCATATCAATATTGCAAATGAATTAAAATCTAAGGACTCAATCTAATCCCAAGATACACGATTTTCCTTCAGAAACAGGCTGACCTAGGAAAAGAAGAAGCAAACCCACGGGAGGGAGAGGGACTGGGGTTGGTGCCTCTTAAGAGGGAAATTGATTTTCAGCCAGCCCTTCTTTAAGATATGTCAATTCATTGCAGAGTCACACTTTGGTGAGGCTTGAAAATTGTATCATAGCCGAAGCGCTACAAATTGCAAAGAACATCCCGCTCCTAAGCCTTTCTGATGTTGCAAACTCTTTGGTTATGGTCGCTGTGTGCCCGACAAAGGTCAATCTGGCCAATGGCCCTGCCAATGTGGTTATGTGTAACTAAAGGGGATCCCGCCAGCGCTGCCTCCTCTCCCGAAGCACAAAGGAAATTACTGAGGAGGGATCGGCACTCAGCAGCTTTCTGAACCTGCCCAATATCTTTGAAAGGATGACCTGCTGACACCAGGGAGGTTTTACTCCTTATTTAATTAAGAGAGAAAGGATTTCGGCGGAGACTGGGCTTTGAGCTTCCTTTGTAATTTTCGCTGACCAATCTAATGATGTGGGTAATTGTAAGTGTATTTCGAAAAGCACGGGCATTGACTCGCAAAATAAATCAAGATCCAGCAAAGTGGGCTTCTGTTCTGAAAAATATATCAGGAGGGAATTAAATGCAGCAACCGTGGAGTTTCAATGTTGAAAATGTAGTAAAAGGTGTTGCCCGTTGTTAAGGACCTTGCTTTGTTTGCATTTGCGTAAGGCACATGCAGATTGCAAGCGGCTGCGTCCAGTCCGTCTGGGGTGCTGGTGGGCACCTCTCTTTAAACTGGTTCGACATGTATTTGAATCCATATTGCTGTTCGGCGTTGATGACAATAACAAGAATTCTCCTCCCCGCAAAGGTGAATGTGAAAATAGTTTGTTTCGTTTTTAGTTCAACAACGCACAAGGCCTGTATCTTTCTGGATACATTTATTTCAAGGTACTTAAAAACTGACTTTTATGAGATTATTTAGGCAGTGATTATTTTTGTTGAGAAATGTGTTCTTTATCCCTCTCATTCATCCTCCGCTAAGATATTTCTGTTTGTCAGAATGCCACCGTTTCTGATAAATGACTGAGGACTGACTGCTACACTTTATTAAAAAGTAATAACAATTTTTGTACGCACCCTTCACATTGTAGGGGGGGGACCATGAATCAAAGGACACTGCCTGTCTGGGCCTGATAAATGCGCCGTTTACCAGCTGAGGAGTTATTTAGGACTGGCTATTAATTTAAATCACATTTATCTTCCCGGATGGGGGAGGTGGCTGTGATCGGACGGGAATGACCAATGGTGCGGCTAAGTGCCCATTATTCATGACCGCCGCCTCTACAGGGCTGCGCAATATGTTAAAAAAAAAAAGGTGCCAATTACTGCGGTTAATCTCGTCAGGGCAGTAACAAATTCCTTCCCAGCGCAAGGCAATCTTTATGCTTGCACTTCTCAGACACAGGCTTGCTTATAATTCCTCGTCATTAAACTCAATTTTTTCTTTCTTTTCTGAGTGCTCATGGGAAATTTTCACTTCTCTCTGCCTCACCTTTGTTTGGAGAATGGAGCATTTTTATGCATCGTTGGAAGGAAAGCGTGTTCTTTGAGCACTTAATGAATATTTGTTGATAACACGGTGAGGTGATATGTATTGCAAATCAGATTGGCCGTATTTTACTATTAAATGTTTCCTCATTAATAATAATGCCTCTTGCATAGCTTTTCAATTCACCGAGTTCTTAATATGCAAAATAACAATTGGGAATAACCGATCATTAGCATTTTTTTGGCCAATTAACTTCACACTGATTGATCTACCATGGAAGATTAAAACATTTCTAATAAAATGCACCGCCGGCATGAATTAAATCCAAACATGAGCAATTTGACTTGCTATTAGAAGCCCAAGGCACAGTGCATGCCACTGCCTGGGGTGGATGTCCCCAAGACGGGGTGTTAGTGGGGTGCTCTGCAGGCCCTCATTCCAGCTGTGTGGCATTAGTGTTCCAGCCGCCTTCCACAGACCACAGGTCACCCCGCCCGGCTGTGCAGCACTATGCCACTTTATTACTTAGACATACTCTCCCAAATGGCTAAAATAAATTCATGTTATTTAGAATCAAAATTCAGATCTGAGTAATCAAAACATATATGTGTAAGGTACCCTACACGTGTGTGTTCATACTGGTTCTTGTGTTAATAGAACGATACTTATCAAATAACCAACCCAGCTAATTTTCTGGCTCTTTCCACCTAAATAACTACACCTGAGCGGTTTCCAGGGGAAAAGGCATATACAGGGACAACTATAACATGAGCCTGAAGGAGTATGACCTCACAATCCAATGTGCTGGGACAAGCCCAGTGTGTTTGCTTTTCTGATTGTTGGTTTGACATGTGTGGGGGGGGCTGGTTGGGGGCTGGTTCCTGGGAGCCCCTCAGTCAAAGCACCTTGGAAAACTCTAAGCTGGCCCAGCCCTCGCGGTCAGGGAGCGAGTCCCACTGCAGTCTTCTGGGAGAGCTAGCGAGTCCCCATCGCTGGGGGCCGTCACTTACAATGCTCTGAATACACAGCTTCGCAGGCTCAGAAAAACCCCTTCTTGGCCGCAGGGCCTGAGCTCCCTGGACTCACTTCAGCGGCAACAATATCAAGGCCTTTTGTAGCAGTGGAGTTACACAGGAAAAAAAAAGATGTGCGCATGGGTAAATGTGTTTATACATATATATGTACATACACACACACACATATTCATAGGTATATATACATAAATATAGTTAGATAGGACAAATAAATAAAAGTTTTAAAGTTACCCACTTTTTTTATTTCATTTTAAATAAGAGGATTTAGTCCAGTGCTTGGCCAAGTAAAGAGTTTATGACCCACCGTGTCCCGTTGTCCAGGAAGCATGTCTGCAGTGACAGGCTCCCTGCCAACCTTCTCTCATCATTTCGCCTGATGCACATGGAGGTATTTTTCAGGTTTCAGACCACTCCTTATGACCCGGCCCTTAGATGTTCTCCCTCCTTTTGACATAATATGAGTTGGGACAAGAAAAATTTCCTCCATTTCAAACTATTAATAACCCACAATATTTATACTTCCCATTTGCAGCTCTGAGTCTCCCCTTGAACTCAGCAGCCTTTAGCCCTCAGAGAGAATGCAGAGGAAGAAAGGCAGGTGAGCATGACACTGTGACACAGAAGAGAGAAGTTGGGGGATGGGGCTCACGGCAGGAGGAAAGTAACCCATGCTAAACCAGCACCTGGGAAGAATAGACCTCAGACCAGAAGAATTACATGTAAAGGGGGAAATTCTGTTATGTAATAGGCCAAACAGAGTTGGAGGTTACAAAACCTGTGCATCTCAGATCAGTTCGCGCCTCCTGAACTTGGTAAAGAAAAGGGAAAAGCTCAGAGTTAGGTCTCCCGAGCAGCCAATATCAAACACTGGAAAGAGCAAAAGTTTCAGAGGCAGCAAGGAAGATCTGTCAACCAGTTTTGTCACTTCTGAGCTGGTTACTTTTTTTTTGCTGACCTGTGACCTCCTGCAGGAGGAGAGAATTATACTTTTCTACTTTGAAAGTGATAAGTGCAAAGCACTCCTGCAGTGTTCAGCATGTAGTAAGAATTCAATGAATTGAAGTTATTTGCTTCACCATCTCACTGTCATCACCATCGTCATCATCATCACCATCTTTGTCACAATCATCATCATCAGTCTCACCATCATCGTCACTATCATCACCATCATCACCATCATCACCCTCATTGTCTATTAAGTGCCTCAGGTATAGACAAATTAGAGCTCTGAGAATTAAAATTCAGCCCCTAGGAGTTGATTTACATGGCCCAGAAGGAGGCCAGGCTCCAAGGATGCTCCAAATATGCCCCTTTGCATCACTGCCCAACTGTCCAGGTGTCCTCTGTGAGTGGCAAGGTCTCTAACAGGTGCTTTGATAGGAAGGTCAGCATATTCCAGAATGCTCCATTCAGACCACTTACCTTCTCAGCCCCTTTAATATTCGTCTATTCATTCCTCACCTTTCTGGCGCCAGGTCACTTACCTTCTCAGCCCCTTTAATATTCGTCTATTCATTCCTCACCTTTCTGGCACCAGGTCCTGTGTTTTCAACTCTGAGGGCCCACAGAAAGGAAGAGCAGGAAGATCTGGCCTGGGTTCCTGTCCCTCTGCATCCCCACTTCTTCCCCACAGCCTCCGGGACTTCAGAGATTGGGCTAGAAGGTTATGAGGCAATGAATGCAACAGGTGCTTTGGACCTGAGCACCCAGGAAACCAAAAATCAGAGACAAATAGAATATCTGGTCAACATGAACGCTTACCATCCTTATGTATTATCATAATTTGTTTTACATTTTTTGTATCCTTTGATTAAATAGTTTTTCAAGTTTTGTAAAGTTAACCAGTTTCATATGGCTCTGACTCTGGGCTGGAAATTACTACAATTACAAGTCCATAAAAATGATAGTGATTATATGCACATGAGATTTCCCTGGCCTATGCTCTAACACAGAGCTAGGCCACCAGTTCCGTTGCCTTTGAAACAGCCATTATAGTGAACCTGTTATTAATTTTTAAAAATTTCTTTCAAATACCTTTTAATTTTGTGAACTCTAAAGCAGCCGAGATTGTCTTTTAGTTTCAAAGGAGTATACTTTCTATGGGCTTTTTGGTTTGATATTAAAATATTTTCCACTTTTTTCTTTAATAGTTCTTAATTTATCTGTGTGTGCTGCAGAATAAATGAAGACACTGAAAGTCAGACTCATGCTTGCAAAATACTGATTTGTGCCAAAACACAGGGGCTCCAGGAGGATGGATATTGCATGTCTCCACTTCCATGAAGTACCTGGAACAGGCAAATTCACTGACACAGAAGTAGAGCAGAGATTTCTAGGGCAGGGGAGAAAAGGGATAGTTGGTATTTAATAGGTACAAAGCTTTGTTTGAGATGGTGAAAAAGTTGTGAAAATAGTGATGATGATTACCCATTTTCAATATATTTAATGCCACGTAAAAATGGTTAAATTGGTCCATTGTATGTTATGTGCATTTTATTACAATAAAAATATTAAAATCAACCCCAGGCAAATCAGGTAAATGCAATAGGAAAAAAAATCTGTCCACGAGCAGGCCTTTGAGGCTCCACTTCCCACTCAGACCTGTGGGCCCGGCGGGTGCAGGACCCCTGCCCGGCCTCTCCGGGTGGCCTCTCCCTCCTCAGAAGGCGCTCCATTATTCATGAGGGAAGCAATCTGGCCAGCACAGAGCTATCAATACTGAAAGGTCACTGCCACAAACATCGGAGCAAAGGGTGCTGAAGCAAATACAGACTCACCTTTTTAATTTCTAATGAATTGATTAGATAACAATTGGAGGGGGTCACAGATCAGGAGACTCGAGCCAGAAAGTCAGTGGGGAGAAAGCACTGGGGCTGTAGTCTCAGGGTTGTGGGCCAAGCCTGGGGTGCCCTGCCCCTCTGTGCCCTCACTCTTGTCTTCACAAGTGAGGAAATGCCCATGCCTGGCCCAGTGGCTTTGGAGTGCGCTGTGCACATGGATCAGGCTGCCCCATCAGTGCCGGCTAGAGACGATGCTCTGTTTGAAGTCAAGTACACAGAGGCTCTCCAATACTATAAAGGCGGGAACAGCCCGTGTGCCCAACAGTTCCGCTTGAGAGCTGGAACTGCCAACACCCTGCCAGAGGACCTGCTCGTCAGCTCCAGGCCCTGGGGCACCACTGTGGCTCTTTCAGCTGCTCCCCAGCCGATGCTCTCCAGCTCCACAGATGAAGTGCTAGACTCAGTAGGCAAACCATCAACGCTTCAACAAGAAATTCAGAAAAAAAAAAAGAAAGCAAATTCACAAACAGACAAATATATGATTATTTAAATATGAAAATGTACTCAGCCTCACAAAGAATCAAATATATACATATGCAAGGAATGGAATAACATTTCTGCCAATTAAAATTAGCAATAATTAAAAAAAAAAATCTGACTGTCAAGGAGTTCCCTGTCCTCGGGTCAATGGTGCAAGTCTCCAAGCAGCTTTGCAAAGCGTCACTGGACAGTCGGGGACACAGCACGTGGGCCCCATCCATGCTCCCACAGTCCAGTCTGGGGGCATTGAATGAATGCATCCAGCACCAAACTGCCCACTGCCATCTCAGGACCAGGGCTTTTCCAAGAGCAAAGGCTGGATGCTGTGGAGTCCCCAACATGGATGGATCCACAGTAACATGCAGGGGAATGAAAGACCCGGGGCCAGAGGGTGCAGATGATGCAGAGGGGAGATCACAGCACAGCAACTTGGAAAGTAGCCCCTGCTCTGGGGGGGGACAATTAGCAGCATGTTACACTCCCACCTCTCTCATTCAAGTGAAAGTTCTAGAACGCAAGCCAGGGAGCACAACATTGTTACCTTCCCAAACTTCCGTCGGCTTTAACTTACAGACGAAGGTAGTTCTTACCAGTGCATAGGAAAGTGTTTAGAAAAGATGACATCATACTTTCTAACAGGCCACTTGGGCCACTTTACCACAATTGGGGGGCTGGTGTCCCTGATCTGGGCCAACTGGTCTCCCTTCCCTCCTTTTCCTGGGTGCCTCACAATGGAGCCTGAGAATGTGGGCAGTGGAACCTCATTAGTGCCAGAAAGAACACAGGGTCAGTTTTGGAAAACCCAGATAACCGAGCTCAGGGAACTAAATTTAGAGCTAGATGTCCTGCCTGAATTTGAAGAGCAGTTTAAAAATAAGCCTCACAGTTTGTGACTTGAATCCAACTCTTGAATGCATGTGGATACGTACCAGGAGAAGACACCTTTCACCTGTGCTCTTTTCGGAAGGAAGAAAGGACTGTCAGCTATGGGTAGGAGGTTAGATGGTAAGCCCTGGTGTCCATCAGAGGTCATGAATCTGGTGTCAGTTCTTGACAGGCCTCTTTACCAGGCTGATGAGAACAACACAGTCGTACCGGCTACCATGGAAACAGACCAGCATCACACCCCTGCTGGTCTCGTCTCGGCACCCTCACTCTGTTTCTCTTTTGCACCCAGTCGGCCATCATCTACGCTTTCTCAAAGGGAGTTCCAAGAGGAATTCCAGCAGGCTGCTTCTTTGAACTTGACCCTTCCCAGTCCTTCTCTCTGTGTTGAGATGCAGAACAATTCATCCATTAGTCATAACAAAACCTGGGGTTGCCAATACAAATGCATTCAGGAATGCAGATTTAAAAAATAACTGCCCAGTAATGTTCTCTCTGTATCCTTGTAGAAATTTATAAATATGTTTATGTAAGAATCTTAAAGATTTAAATTGTGTGCTGGACCCTGTCTTGGGCATCAAAAGGATCTCTGTGTGTGGAGTGCTCTGGGAAAGGGGCCCCATGTCAGCGATGAGCCAGCTGTAACCAAGATTAATGACCCCATCTCTCCCCATCAGGGCTCGGCCAGCTATCGGTCCTTACTGAACACCTAGACAGCACTGGGAGATAGAGTGGGGAGCGACGGCATCAAAGCGGAGGGAGCACTGCTGTTTCCTTTTGTGGCATTGTCAGTGTGTGTTGTTGTGAATCGACAGTTATTTATCAGGTTCTGTGTCTGGGGCCTTTCATTTCACTCTCTTGTGTCTCCATCTTCTCATCTGCAAATAGAGTCAGGCATGTTGTATAGCTGGGCTTGACACTGAATCTACACACAAGAAATTGAAGGTCAAATCAGTAAATGTTATGCTTTTCTGTGTTATTTATAGGATGTATTCACTCATTATAGTTATAAAAATAACACTGTTCCTTCTGTAAAATTTGAAAAAATTACACATACAATTTTTATATAGTTGATATAATTATACTTTTATATAATGATATATTATTATAATTATATTATATATAAAATATATTATGGATAACATACACATAAAATATATATATATTATATAAAATGTAAAAAGTATTTATATGTGTCTTGCTTGCTCTGAAGTACTCTTCTGAAGGTCAGTTATAGAATTATGGATAATTTCTATTTTATTATACATACTTTTCTATAATTTTAAAAGTTTTACAGAATACATATTATATATTTTATATTGATTATATATTAATTATTTACTATATATGTATAAATTGGTATCATCTTGCATATAAAGATGAGAATTCTCTGAGAGGCAAAGTTAAGTCACAGAAACTCAAGTAAAGGTTCGTGAAGAATTGGTTTATGAGACCATCACGTTGAGAAGCTCATTCATGAAAGGAAAGAGAAGACTGGGAAGTATCGTGAAAAGCATTTGGGCAATGGGGGACTTTTTAAGATGGAGAAGGGGTGGCATGAGGGAATCAAGTGCTAGAAGGAGCCTTAGCATCCAGCATCCCCTGAAGGGCCCTGCAGGATGCCTTCAACAGGCAAGGGAGGTGCTGCTCTCACTGAGAGGAAGAGCAAGTGAGAGGCAGGGAGGGGGCATGAGAGGCCAGGAAGGTTTGTGAGAACTGCTTGAGTAAAATGGCAGAAAGACCCTAATGCATGGAGGATAGCAAGTGACCTCGATTTTCTTAATAAAATTGAAGGATGCACATTGACGGGCAAGGGCAGAGGGTAACTTGAATGAAGTAGTGAAGCTTTGGGCAGGTCTTGTGGGGACTGTGCTGGAGGGTGGAGAAGACCTAACAGAAAACACTGCCTCCTAGGCGGGCACAGCTGCATCAGGGAACACTAGTAAAACGCAGAAGGGGAACAACAGAAATCTTCCAAGATCTCCAGAGACACCCTTGCTCCTGGAGGAGAAAACAGAAAATCTAAACATCAGGGTAATGCAGACCTGGGTATCAGCATGTGACAGGGAAGCACAGAGGACACCAGGGTTCAAGGTCAAGGCTCTGTTGAAGTGGCCAACCCCAAAGCTCGATCCACACTTTGTCATAGAATCAGATGCGGTCACAAGGAGTTGATGGATTGGATGTATGCTGGCACAGGGGTGGATGGGCAGGTTAACAGAACAGAAGAGAGAGCCAGAAGCTGACCTTGGCATGCATACATACACACACACACACACACACACATACACACACACACACATGATATAGAATATATACATACAATTTTTAAGAAACTATTTGGTGAAAGAATTTAGTAAATGGTGTGATGGCAATTGGTTATTTCAAATGAGGAGGGAAAATCCAGTAGAATTTCAAAGGAATGGGATTAAAGAAAACTTATGTTAGTCTAGTATTTACTTCTAAGTTAGCATTTAATAGATGTAATCAAATTTGATCTTAACAACCTCTCAGTGAAGAAAGTAACATCAACTCCATATCATATGGTGAGAAAATAAAACTCCAAAGGGGCTGAGACATTCCTACCTTGTCGAGAACAGAGGGAGGCGTGGGTCTGAAGTCCAGGCTGGATGTCTGTCAAAGCCTGTGCTGTTCCTGCGATGCTTGATTTGAGTTTTGGGTACCCAGAGAGGGCATCACACATTCAGGAGAATATTCCCATTTCCCCAGGGTGGGCTGGGTAACAGAAGGAGATCTAAGATGAAGGGGGCACAGGGCGAAGCTTGCCAGTCATATGAAACACAGAACATAGCACTGGAGCTGGATGGTCTGAATCCAATTGAGTCATGTGGACCCTCAAGGAAGGAAGATATGAACTCCACCTAACTTCTCTAATAATCAAAATTGCTTCCCAACAATAACTTGCCCAATAAAACTCAATAAAACTAAATTGAACCCCTAATAAAATAGTCTACAAGATATAGTGAACATGGGCTTTGTGTAACTCAAGCTTCACTGAAAGCCATTAATCTTAACGGTTTTAAAGGGTAAAGTGCTTTAGGATTTTATGTGAACTCTGAGGTGTCACAAAGATGTCTCTTCAGGGGGGGAAAGCCCATTTCCCCAGCTGTTGGGAATGAGGCCAGCAGACAGCCCTCAGTGGTCAGTGGTCTAAAGAGTCTGCCTCGGCTGCAGAACACTGTCACGCCCAAGTCACTCTCCTTTCCAGAGACAATTGCCCCCTCATCCAAGCTGAGGAAACTTTCAGAAACATCTCTCTTGAGAGTTGGCCAAGGACTCAGCCAAAACCTTAGTGGACAGTCCAGCCTCTTCTTTGCCCAACCCTGCTTCTCCCCCACCTTCCACAGGTGTGAACCCAAGATCACCCCTAACAAAGAATCTAAACTCTAACCTCTGTCTCAACCTGTGACAATTAGGGGAACCCAAGCTGCAGCAAGTAGGAACCAAGATGTCCAAATCTCTTGTTCTAAATTTCTCATGCTACCTGTTTACATACTCACTTCCCATTGTTAAAATAGTCTCAGAAACAAAACATATATTATTTTGTGGATGAAAGGATATATAACTTCTTACCAACATGTGCATGCTTTGGATATAGATGACCAGCAAATAGGAGAAAGATCTAAACGGATTTATTCAACTCCAAAGCACCCATTGCCGCTTCCAAATGGAGCACCCAGGTACTTTAGGACCTGAGTGATTTCATCCAGTTTGTGCCTTCTTCTATTTTGTTACTTATGTCTGTACATTCCTTGTGTTTTTTTCAGACCTTTTAACAATACCTTAGTAAAATAAGCAAAAACAATAAAGCCTAGGTGGGGATGTTGGGGCTGTTTCCTTTCCAAGACACCCTCTCTTGTATTGAGTGGACACACATCCATCTCAGACCCTGCACCCAACACATGTCAGTCTCAGACTCTACCCAACAGCACGTGCTCATCTCAGACCCTGTAACTTGCTCATATTATCCACGTTTTTTAAAAGAATAGAAAAATTACTGAGGCTGTTCTAGCGCACTGGGTGCCCTCTTCCTGTCCCATTGCCCATTCTTCCTGAGGCAACCACCAGTGGGGTGCAGCGTTAATCACTGTGGGTGACTTTAACTTTACTCCCTTCCAGTCATCCGTAAACCGTAGAGTGTTATTTTACATACTGATATATTATGCAAATGGCACTGCACTGCCGCTGTCCTTCTGCAACTTGCTTTGAGTTATTACTTGTTCCATTTTAAAATTTCAATGCTTTAGACCATTTCTGTAAAGGGCCAGATAATCACTGGTTTAGCCTTTGTGGGCAAACTACTCAGCTGTGTCCTGTACGTGAAAGTGGCCATTGACAACGCGTAAACTAATGGGCTTGGCTGTGTCCCAATCAAACTTAATTTACAAAAACAGGCAGCCGGCCAGATTTGGTTCGCAGGCTCCAATTTGCCGATCCCTGTCTCAGACAAAGTCTGTTGTAAAGTATCCGTTACATGAATATTGCATACTTTATTTATCTACTCTCCCTTTGCTAGGGGTTGCCATTGTTTCTAATTTTTTTTCTCTGTCTCAAACAAGATAGAAATAAACATTCCTCGGATACATAGCTAGAATTGGACCCTCCATGGGACATCCTCGGCGTCGCTATATTTACTTTCAAAGTTATTTTAGCAACTGACACTCCTGCCAAGAGCATCTGAGGCGCCCAGACGCTCTGCTTTCTCAACAATACTTCCTAGATCAGATTGTAAGCGTTTTTGTCTAATCGACAAGTATGATCTATCTTAATTACCATTTCTCTGACTCTTTTCAGTGTCCTCCTCTATAAATTGTATATTTATCTCTTTGCTTTCTCTTCTATCTTTTGTTTTCCTTTGTATATTCTTGTGAGACTATCTATATTGAAAGGCTTCTCTATAATTCATGAAACCAATCTTTTATCACTTATGTAATTGCAATATAAGTCTTTGGCCTCTCTCATCACTTCATTATAGTGCTTTTTGTTGGCCAAAGTCTTTCAGTTTAATAGAATGAAGTTTCTTTTTTCTTTACTACTTTACCTTCTTCTCCCTGCTTTTGTGTCTTTAAAAAAAAAAAAAATCATTCCTTACCTTCCAAATCATAAGGGTAACTACCTATGTAGTCTTTGGCATGCTTTAAAACATTGCTTTTCACATGGAGATTTTGTAGTATGGTTTCCATGGACAGTATAAGGTAGGAGTGGAATTTCATTACACGGGAATTACCAACTTTTTAAACACAATGTAGTCACCCACCTGTCTCTGCTCTATATTTGCTCTTCCACTCCTGGTGTCTATGGAATGTCCAGTCTCCCAAAAAGAGACAATGCGGAGCTCTGGACTGTAACTGCATTCAGTCCATACAGTGACAGAGACAGTCATCTTTGTGAGAATTCCTCGTTGGGAAGCATATTTGCGCATGTTCAGGCTTCCTTCATGTGACATGTGGTAGAGTAGAGATGGTCACAGCATTTTTACCACTTGCCCTATTGAGCAGTGGACTCCAATTCTGTTCCTCTTGACTCTGAGCTGCTTTAGTGACTTCCTGGACCAACAGGATATGTCGCAAGTGGAGTGGTCTGCTTGTCCCGATTGCCAGGAGCTCTCAAAGTTCTAACACTAAAACCAGGATCCCAGGAATCCCTTCGGCCCTGAGCATGTTGCGATCAATCAGCCCAGGGCTTCCAAGGCCAGCTCATAAGATTGCTGGTGATAAGAGGACTCTGGCAATAATTTCTTGCTGTCTATCTAGGATGCAGACACTGATAGCGCACATGGTGATGAGGTATTTACACTTCCCGAGCTCCCCATGGTGGTAAAGACCTGGATACTGTCGCCCCGCATCAGACAATACACAAGCATGACACAGACACAGCCTGTTGTGGAATTTAGAGGCTGATTTATATAAATTGAATCATAATTTAATCCCAACTATGGCATTGCTATTTACAGAAATTTTACATTTTATGTGCTGATAAGACAAAAAAATCTTTCCAATAATTAAAAACAAACATCTCAGATGAGCATAAGATTGTGCTGAGCTGCTGTTTAAAAAAAGAAAGAAATCTTACTCCTCAACAGTCTTTAATTTTAACTTACATTAGATTTCCTTAAAGTGCTCTACTTCTTAGAATATTAGATACACTAAGAAGCAAGATAAATTTCTGTAATCATGGCAAATAGATAGGTTGGCTACATAAAACATCAACCAGGCAGTAACACCAAATTAGTGTGATTAAATCTTATCTTTTTATAATTTAAAATATAATAACCATAGGAACACAATAAAGAACTAGTAATAAAGACGTTAAGGAGACACATTATTCTAAATGGGAAATAAATTGCGCTGGAAGACAAGGGTTATGAGGCCTGGGGCTGGACTGTCATCTTCACAGCGGCACCCCAGGACCCAGGCATGCTTGGCACACGATCGGTGCTCAATGAGTCCTTATTGAATATTTTTAATAACTGGTGCTCATTCTTAATAAATGTGTTATCACTTGACTAATGCAATTTTCTAAGAAACAAATATACTCAAATAACGTTTGAGCACTCTCTTCAGGGATCCACGCCAAGGAGCACTGCCTAGTCCCATCTACTCACCAATGAGAGCATTTTGTCAACTGACTATTTAATTTTCATGGGATCCAGTCCAATGTAAACTGACTACTGTGGAATTTCCTTTCTAACTAAACGTGCTGCAGCAAGTTTCCATAATTCTCTAGGTATGCTCAATGGCATTTGCAAGGTGAAGGAAACCAGGGTGAGGGGTCACCCTAGAAGTGGACGTTTCCTGTGGACACGTGGATGGCCAGGGGCATCCCACTGGTGAGACCCCCTGAGTGAATTCTCCAGGGAACTTTTCATTCACACGAGGAGAACAGGAGGCTAATTTCTCATATCAGTATCGGATTGATGAGAAATTCAGGTTAAAAACAGCAACAAAACTCTCTCTTTTTTGTGAAGGCCACCAACAGGTTGCTTACTCTTATTAAATATTCCAATTAGATCCTTTGTAATAACTGTTTTAAAAATTCTGTCAAAAGTGGTAAATACCTCGAGGGCTGTAATAAAGGCCAGACACAGAGTGCAACTAACCTGTGACCTGAAGAGATTAAGCCTGGCTGCTCTTGAGTGTCAACTTTAATTTTCAACTGGACCCAGATACAAAAAACACCCCCACAAAGCAGCCCTTGCTTTCTTAAAGATCCAAAAGGTGTGCAAAGGAGACTCAAATTGCGATGAAGCCCTATTTCTGGTTTTTGTGTCTTTGTGGTAAACAGGTAGCCAATGTCAATAGGCAAATATCACAATGGCTCTCAAAGGCCTGCTCTGAGAATATGTTAGCAGAAGATCATGCTCTTTAAGCAGAGGAACTGGGCTCTCTCTGTGCTCCCCTCCAGGTTAGCCCCACACTGCCAGGCTGATTAGAAGCTCAGACCTTGCCCCACCTGGTGTCCCCACATCATCAGGAGGCAACAAGCCAAGTGTCCTGAGCTTGCTTTGCCCCATTAGGAGGGAAGCCCAACAGGGAACCTTGCTGTGTTCCAGTAGAATCAGAGTTGTTACATTTCAGCCCCGTCACTGAAACACTGGGTGTCACCCTGGAGCAGGAGCTGCTGCTACGTTAGGCAGCTCTGCTCTGACAGCTCTTTCACCGGCCTCATTGCTGAGACCTGGCTGAATGGAAGGAGACAGACACCCTGTGTCAGTGAGGGACCTGGACCCGGACCCAGAGGGCTGGGCCAGAGGGTACCTTGTTTCCCTTGGCAGGTTTAAAGCCCACAGCGTTTCTGGAGTGGATGCTGTGCACCTAGACTTTCGCTTGGTGCAGTAGGGCAGCAACAGGACATAAGCAAAGTCCCTGGCTGTTACTAGTTCACACAAGAGGCAAGAAGCCAGTAATGTCCAGGTGCAGTGGGGAGCATCACAAATTCACTAACCTGGAGACAATGAAGAGCTGACATGATCTTGTGCAAATGCATGTGCCCCTGAGTGTAGACAGTGGAACAAAAGCCTGCTTTGCCCCAGTCAGAAGGTGGAGGTGGCCGTGATGTGCAGGACATCAGACATCAGAAGACCCTAAAGAAATGAGCTGGTGCCAGGGAGCAATGGGGAACATGCTTAGGTAAATAATGGGCAGGGGGCTCTAAACGCAAGAGTAATTGTGCCTTCTAATAATCAGGGGCTCCTAAACCACCTTGAGGACATGGTGACAACTTGGTCAGAGCTCTGCTGGACAGTTCCATTGGGAAGAGGTGAATCAGGAGTGGCCCATGGAGAGCGCTGTGGGGGTCCACAGCTCATGACACCCTCTCAGCGAGGATGCCTCCCTGGTTACTGGACAGGTGACCATTCCTGGATCATCTTACTTAACCTTATATTGGTGTGACTTTTGTCCCAAGGTTCATACTCCTAAGAATCTAAAGTGAAATATAGCACCTTTGGGTGGTGAATGAAATCTATCTACCCCCAGGTCCAATGAGAGAGTAAAGATCCCAACCTGATCTTACTAAAAAAAAAAAAAAAAATTAAAATACAACATGAACTACATTTTTGCTTTGATGGACCTGAATTAATGAACATTTTCATTAGAAGTGAATTTTCTATCAAATTTCAGCTTTTAAAGTTTCCTGTTAGGATACAGTGTTCTCTCTAAAACACAGACTCTCAGCCTCACATGCTTGTCCATGTGGGAAAGCAGAACTGCCACCCTGAGTGAGTGTGTGTTCTGGGGACACCAACATGTTGGGGAGCCTCAGGGTCTGTGGGTAACAGGATACTCTTGATCTCAGGTTCTGAAATTGGATTTTGAGTCCTCAGCACATTTTAGTCCATGTACAGCTTATTGTCGAGAGTTTCCCTCGACAGGCAGGGCTGTCTCTTCCCAGAATTTGGAGTTAGAGAATAGTACCAGAGAGAAGACTGTCTGGCAGAAACCGTGTTTAAGGGTTAATTGAAAATGTGTTCAATGGCACCCTTGATTCGGGGACATTCCTTCTTCCTTGAAGTCTCCCGAGCAGAATCTCTTTGAAATGTGTAGGTATAACGTTCAGGGTTTGGATCTCACAGCCGATTTAGATCCATTAGAACTCTCCTCTCCCTCAAATGCACCTGGAAATGATAAAAACAACAACCACCAGCTGCCTATTTTGACTAATGTTGGCCAAGTTTTCCAAGATGTTTACAGTTTAGCGGCAGCGCAGCCTCGCAGAGGGTGTGTTGTCAGCGCCGAGAGCGTGGAATTAGGCGTGGGATTCCGTTCCCGGGGCCAGCGCGCCGCCTGAGTGTCCCAGGACCACAATGAAAGCGCACACGTTTGCCAGCAGTTGCTCCTACTGCTACTTTGAAGCACATCAACCAAACATTCTTGAAACAAAGGGGACTCACACAGCCTCCCAGAAATCCTTCTGTGCACTCAGGAAATGCACATCAAAGAGGACGTGTGGGATCTTCCTGCATCTTGAGTGGGTGGAAATCTCTTCATTTGAGGACTTCAGATACTTTTATAAATGTAGAGTCCTGTGTTTGTCTTATAAAACCCGCAGCAGCGCCTCTTTGGAGAAATAAATGTCTGGGCAGCGATAGACTAGATTCACTGCCTGGAGGGGCACAGAGATGAGCCTGGGAATGGGCACTGGCAGGAACTATGGAACCGCAGGCTTTGTGTAGTTAACATGTGTGTGCATGTGTGTGTGTGTGGTTTGTGTGCTTGTGTGTGCATGTATGACGTGTGTGCCCATGTGAGTTGCTTTTGTGTGCCTGGGTGTAAATGTATGGATATGTGTATGGGTGTGTGTTTGTGTGTATACATGGGTGCACACATACAGTGTGTGTGCATATATGATGTATATGTGTGGGCTCATGTGAGTGTATTTGTGTGTGTCCATGGGTGTACATATCTGCCTGTGAGTGGGTGCCCTATGTTGGGGCAAGAGGGCTGACACAGGACTACCCTCAGGGTGACGGCTGGCACATTATAAAGGGGTTCTTTTGCAGGCAGTGAGTCTGACACAGGTTAGGAGAAGGTGACACCTTCATCCCAGTGGACAAATGTACACTTCTGTCTTCCTGACCTGCTTGGCCCGGCTGTGAGAAGCAGACATCACATGTCCAGCCCTGACCCCGCGGATGGGCTTTAGGTGCCCACAGAGAGGCTTGGCTGATTCTCCAGCACTAGGGGCAAGGGAAAGAGAGAGGTGGTGACAAGAGGAGTCTAAACCTGCTATGCCGACCTCACCCAGGATGCGGCAATCCCGTCTCTGGGGCACAGACTAACCAAAGCCCAGCCACCCTCATGAAGCAGACTGAATTTCTGATTAAACTATGTTTATAATGTGGCCAATCCCAAGGCACAGGAAGCCTGTGGCCTGGCCAGGCCTCTGTTGGGGACTCTGGGATAACTATGCAGCTTGTGTTTCCACTGACGGCAGAATTCAGGGTTGTTACGATCGGGCATAGGTTCAGCACCCTCTGTGCGGGGCAAGTGGATCAATTTGCCTCAGCTAAACAAACACGTGGCTAAAACAGGCAGAGAAGGAACACACCCCTCCTCGCCGGGAGCTCGGGGGAGCCCCCTCTGAGCCTCTCCATCTCCTCTGACGACTGAAACACACGAAGGACCGGCAAGGTCAGGAAAGGCCCCTCTGCAGCTTGTTACTGGTGAGCCTGAGACCTAACCTGGCTTGATCACCTCCAATGTCAGAAGGAATTTTAGCCTCTGGAGGGCAGCAGCTAATGTTTACAGCGCGGCCATGACAGTGTTCACGATGGACAGCACAGGCGGGGACACCTGCAAGGGGACCTTCTGTGAGCGGCTGAGCAGCGCACTAGGGCAGTCAGCTCTGCTGGGGCCTGCGCGGGCTGGGGGCTCGGACACACGTTCTCCCCGCCGCTCCTCGATCACTGACTTAACCCAGGTCCTCGAAGAGAAGGATTCCCCGTGCGGGACATCGTGATGACAGCCGTGTTTCAGCAGAGGCGTCTCTCAGCCGTTGCGTGAGGCTCTGCCCTACGCAGAGAGGGCGTGAGCGTGCGGTGTAAGGAGAAGTTAAACCATTGTCAGCGGAAAGCGGGAGGCTTTATTGAGTACCTGCATTACTAATGCATGCGGAGGTGAAGATACAATCATTCTTTTAGTCACTGTACATGTTTTATTACCAGGATCCCCATTAAACAAAAGAGAAGGGAGACTTTCTCCACAGCAGGAGCTCACATGGTTCTGGGGAAATCGGTGACCCGGGGTCATCGGGATGCTATTGATCCTGGCTGCAGGGTCATCTCGGTGGGACGAGATGGCTAGTGTTACTACCTGGAGGACAGAGGGCAGGTGAGGACTTGAGCCCTGGCAGGGCTGGGGTCAGGGGCAGGCCATGGTGGCAGGTAGCTCCATCACGTGGCTGCCAGTCAGCACCCAGCACCAGGCCCCTCTCCCGCCCAGGTCCTGGGCAGGTTGCAGAAGACAGGGCCTGGGGAGATTTGGGAGTGAGGTCTTCCCATGACAGGAGGTTGAATTGTGTCCCCTACTCAAATTCATGTGTTGAATCTTAATACCCAAGACCTTAAAATATGACTGTGTTCAGAGAGAGGGTGATAGTAGATATAATTAGTTAAGATGACATCATACTGGAGAAGGGGGGTCCCTGACTCAATATGACTGGGTCCTTATAAAAAAGAAAGTTTGGGCACAGACACAGGCAGAGAGAAATCAAGTGGATGTGAAGGCAGAAGTGGGATGATGCTTCTATAAGCCAAGGAGCTTCAGCAGTGTCAGCAAACTTCTGGAAGCTGAGAGGCCTGGACTAGATTCTCTCACAACCTCAGAAGGAACCAACCTGCCAAGACCTTGATTTGGGCCTTCTAGTCCAGACCTGGGAAGAAGTAATTATCTGTTGTTTCAAGTTGTCCAGTCTGGGATCCTTTGTCACGGGTGGCCTCAGGACATTTACAAAGTGTGTGCCTCTCTCTCCTCACCCCAGTCCTGGCCCTGACCCTTTGACAGCTTTCCTATTGGGGAAACTCCTCTCCTTTCCTATAGGGGAGAGGTTACTTAGGGGACCCTGAGAACTCTGACTGTGGTCTTCAGGGTGAAGGACAAGGGTGCCGCGGCAGGAAGGAGGCTGTGAGCCACTGTCCTCACTGAGCCCTGGGAGCAGGCACTGCGGGGGCTCCAGTCCCAGAGAGCAAAGAGTGAGCCAGGGGCTCAGGGCCTGCTGCCCACCCAGCTCTTAGGGTCCTCTCTCCCCCTCCTCTTCTGCTCGGAGACCATTCCCACCACACTCTGCCTGGCTCTCTGGGCCACAAGGAGGAAAAATAAAGAAACAAAGAGGTTTTCAACCTCAGCCCTAAGCAGCTGTGCTAGCACCGTGCCTCTTCCTCTCTGGGCCTCAGCTGAGGGCCTGAGCCTCCATCTCTTTACTGGGAATTTACTCCCACCTGCCCACCTTGTGGGTATCGAGGTCCAGATGTGGTTGAACCTTTTCCAGAGGTGGCTCCTAGCCATGAGCAGACTGAGCACATTCTTCTAGGTCCCTCCTAAACTGGGCCTTGGTCCTGCTGTACAATGGACCCCGTGGTTCTGGCCCCTGACTTCCTTCCAGGGCCCCCACACTCTCCCTGGCTCAAGAGAGGCCCTGCCTTCAATAAATCCTGGTGCCCTGCGGACCCCTGCCCTGACCCTGCTTATGTCCTTCTTGCCTCTAGAAAGTGCTTAGGCCTATAAATGCTGCTTCCTGAAGCTTCCCTGGGACTCATCTCTCCCAAAAGGTGGTCCCCAGCAGCCTCCAAATTATATATAAAGTTTGTATTTCTATTTTGGAATCTCCAGCTTTCAACTGCCCGATTGGTTGGTTGTTAAGGATACTATCTGTCTTTTTCTATCCCATTACTGTTTCTTTTTCGTCAAGGTGTTTAGAATGGGGGTGCAAAGCTTTGTTCAGAATGTCATGATTGTAGTAGGGTGAGAAATACTGTGCCCACTGGTGGGGTCCAGGCAGGGCCACCCACCGCTGGAAGCACCCAGCTTAGGACAAATATGTGCTTTGATTTCATGTTTGTTTGGAATGACAAGTGTTGTCCCTTACAAATGCTTAAATTCTGTTTTATGGCACTGATGGGCTTATAATACCCTTTCTACTTATGAAGCAGACTGGGTTTCATACATTTTATGCCAGACTGTTAATGTGGTCCTTTCCTCTTTTTCACTGGCCCCCATCTTCTCTTGTCTTAGCTCCTTCTTTCTGGGGCTATTTTCTCTGAATAAGGGCCTCTTGCCTTGATATATGGTGGTCAGAACATCATTTGAGACCTGAACCTTGCAGTTTTCCTATGAACCTGATCTGTGTTATAGGAGCTGGGGGCTGTCATCAGGACGGAGCGAGGAGTGAAGTAACCGCCGACTGCTTCCCTGAAGGAGGCTGTGACAGTCGGGATGCAATTCCATGCCACTCGCATCCTTTGATTTTTTTTTCAAGAACAAGATCAAATGTTTTATACCAGCATCAAGTTTTCATAACCATATAGAATAAATATTTTAAAGTCCGTAATTCAAACAGGTGGCAGGGTGGTGCGTTGGCAGGCCTGGGTCAGGAGGTGAGTGCGTGAGCAGCTACTACGAGGGCTGGCAGGTGTGGTTGCTGCCATCCTAAAAGGGTGGGTGATTTAACCAGGTCACTCACAGTGACAGTAGCTGGGCGGTGTCTCTGTATTTAGATGAACCTCAAACACGGGACAGTCTGCCAGTCCCTCCCATGTTAGTAGTCAGTGGTATTTTCGGGACACGTGGCAACTTGTCTTACACTTCTCCCCTCCACCTTCCCACCCACTTGGCCCTGCAGCTCTGATGAGTGTTGCACACCAACCTTCATTCTTGTTCCCTGCAAGGGCGAGGACAGGGACGCATAGTCCATGCTCGGTAAATACATTGTTGATTGTCTGTGCCTAATACTATTGAGAAATAAAGAGTGGAGGGTAAGAAGGAGCACCGAGGTTACTTAACTGCTTTGACACAGACGCAGCAGAGTTATCCTCGAATTCTAGAGATTCAGCTGAACTTTGTAAGGCTCCCTCGAACCTACCTTGAAAATCCATGACTGCCCATCCTTCTTGGTCTTTACGGGAGGTGAGGGAAGACAGGTGATTACTCTCTTCAGTTGAACCCTTTAGGTGTTTTAAAACTTTTCTCAACATTCTTACTTTGTTTTCAGTCCATTAATCTCGATTTTGGAAAATGTGTCCAGTGTTTTCCATATCCTCCTGGGGTATGAAAGTCCTACACATAAGTTAAGTTTTGTGTTCCTGTCTTCCACGTGCATTTCCTAGGACTGGTCCACATTTTCTCAGGACAGGACAGGTCACTCGCCTCTTGAGTGTTTCCACCTCCCATTTAGATTGTGGCAACTGAGTGCCTCACCTGCTGGTTCCACTTGTGCCTGGCTATGGGCTTCCTTGCAAATCATGTCAGTTGCTCTAACACAACTGTCTGGATTCAAGAACTCGGTCCAATCTCTGTCCTGAGCAGCTAATGGAGAACTGTCCCCATCCATATCTCCTGTGGCCTCCTGCACTCCTGCAGTAGGGAGGGTCACAGTGCAAGACAACCTCTTGTGAAGCTGAATTCCTAAACGCGTGGGTGACTTAACCAGATCCATTTACAATAACAGCCTGTCAAGAAATGCACTTTAAATACATTCAAAGTTATCTTTGAGTAAGATGTGCTCGTCTAAATACTGTAATCCCATAACACCCGAACAAAAGCTCCATTCACAGCCTAACAATATCGTAATGTTTGCACCGACCCAGAAAGTCAGCATCGCTGCCAAAGCCTGCTTAAGAGCCCGGAGCATATCCGTCATCCCGTCAGGACCGGGACACTCATGCTTCTCTGCAAAAGCAGAGCATGCTATACCTGCCTCTCCAAGCCAAGCATCGCGCCCGGGCTCAGGGAACTGCCCTGGCTCAGCCAGGGTGTGCGCATCGCACCCTGCAGTAACCCTGAAAAGAATGGGCTCACACAGCCATGACACTGACACCATCCTGACCTGGTTCATGAGCTCACGGGTACCAAGGTGACTGCATAGAAATAAGTGTCCTGCGTTTGAAAATTCTGAGGAAAACTATGAGGATGGAGAGTGGATGTCCTATTCCTAGGTCCCAGATGGGGTATAACCTGCACTCATCCCACGTGGATCCGTCCATCTGTCTGGCAGGGCTCAGAGCTTTGCACACATACTCCTGAGAATGGACCATGTTTTGGGTGGTTTTTAGCCACTTGAGCGTCAGTTCCTCCTCCTACATGTGGAAACTTTCTGGCAGGAGTCTGCCTGCCCCAGACATTTCTTCCCTTGGGGGTAACTGCTGTGTTGCTGGGTCCCTCCCACACTCCCTTCATTTGTTATTCCAAGAGCAGAGGGACTGATTAACCACCGTGCCTTCTTGAGCTCTCAGTTTCAAACTCCACAGGTCAGACAGCTCTTTCCACGGCTGAGATATGGGAAGCGGGAGTCCCAGGTGAAGCACCCCAGGGCCCGCACAGAAGCCCCAGGCTCACACTGGATCTCTGGCTGTGGTTTGCACACCTTTGATCTCTCCAACCCTGTCAGGCTCATTACATGTTTGCAGGACGTGTGCTCTCGCTCTCCCACCCTTTGTAAATGCCAGCATCTCTCGTGAGAAGTGAAATTTCTCAAGGGCAAGCCTGTGTGTCCTGTCTGTGGGCTGGCGTCCAAATCCAGCCATCACATTGGAATTTAACAAAGTGTATGCAATGGGACTAGATTTCAGATAGGTTGTGAACTTGAAACTTCTGGGTTATTTTTCCTTTTATGAGAAACTTAATAGATGTGAATACCTGTAAATTTATTAATTCTTATTAAGAAGGAATCCATCTTTTGTGCATCAGGGAAGACCCCCAGGATCCCCACGTGAAGACATAGGCCTGTCCAGCTTCTTGACCACTGGCCTATGCACCATGGCCCGGGTGCCCCGCTTCTTCCCCCTCCTATGGGCCCTAACCATGGGGCTTCTGCCCAGGGATAGTCCCATTGACTCTTGGTGTAGAAATATAGTTCAGACTCTGATTGATATTATGAAGACCCTCCCAGCCTTCCAGGCGGAGCCCAGCCCATCCCAGAAGCCGCATCACCTGCAGAAAGACAATAATGATGCGGCAGCTAGAGCAATGTGACCTTCCAGACAAGCAAGGCACTCGGGAAGGGTCCTGGCGGGAGTGTGAGCACCAGCAGGAGGCACGTCTGGGCAGGAGGTCGGGACCTCAGAATCCACTCTGTGCGGGGAGCCTGGACGGCAGGCCCGACCCACGCTCAGGTGTTTGGGATCCTCAGGAAACCTGCAGCAAGGCGGCAGCACAGCAGGACAGGGGGAGGCGATCAGCCTCCTCACCAACCTCGGTCGGCAGAGCGACGTCAGGGTGCAGCAGTGCCAGCTGGCTGTCAGAATAAGGCCACGGGGCTTCAAAGAGGGGCCCTGGGGGTCTAGGTTAAAGAGGTCTGGGCGCCCCTTTAAATTTCCTTCTGCATCGTTCAGAATGTACCTTTTTCTCTTCTTCCACAGGAGGGCATGCTGTCCCGGGGTCAGCACGTTTGCTGCTTCTGAGTCTGCCCCCTCCGCTAAAGCAGTGTTGAGATACCCAGGATGAATCGAGGGAAGTGTCTGCGAAAAAGACACAGGTTTCCCTTCCCGTGTGGGTGGGAGTTAGGGGCTCGCTTCTCCTGAAAGGGTTTCCCGTCCCTGCTTTCAGGGCAGGATTGTCACGGAGCCTTAAAAATGACTTTAGAGTAACACCTGAAGCAAAACTGAGGGCAAGCCCTCCTTTAATCTTCGAAAAACCCTCCCTATTAGGCACGACTTTGTTCTTTCTCTGCTGTCATTAATTTCCCCCTTGAACGTGCTTTCTCTCTCTGACAAAATAATGATTTTATTTGAGCCCCTGATGATTATCTGGTGTATCAGACTTGAAAACTGTAATTTGAAAAAGGTGAGTCCTCTGCTTTCTCGAAGGCCAAGGCTGCCTTTTTCTTTTTAAAAGACAGATCTTAGAGGGCTTCTTTTAAATTTAAGCTGACATTCTTTGTCCAGGGATTTGAAATCCTGTAGAATGTGAAAGGCCCATTTTTATCTTTAAAATATACTTTTAAAATCTGTTCTCTGTGGGCCTGTTTTAGTCTCTGGATAATTAAGTGACATTAAACAGCAAGTGAATTAGACCCAGCATGAATCACTAAATGGAAATGTATGTTTTAAAAATAATTGACTTAGGTAGGTATGGTGGGCTGGGCCACTGATGGGAGAGCAGGCCGAGTGTGCCCCAGGCTCACCCACCTGGCCCTACAAGACCCCAGGTAGGTCACTTAACCCCACCCGCCCTGGTTCCTGCAGGAGGAAAGCAATTCCAGGTGAGAAGTGTGGGAATTAACCAGACACCACCCCTTAGGCCTCTGACTTCTCTATAATTGGTAAATGGTAGAGAGGAGGCAGCAGGGACCAGGAACCAGCAAATGAAAACTTGAAACAAAGATGGTGTGTGGAAGTAAAATAGGAAAAAATATTTTTTAAAATGAAGTAGGAATAATAAGACAGTTTTATTATTTTGTTCATTACTATTATCAAGAGCACTGACAATTGTTCAAGAAGGGCCGTCCTGCCCCTGTGTGGTCTCTCTGCCCTCCCCGTCTCCCTGGCCACCATGTTCTGCCCTCTACCCCGTCCTGGCTCTGGGGTCTTTGGCTGTTTTTCCCTTTTCACTTCTGCCCCAGATGACAGGTGTGTCGCTAATATCTCTGACCTTCAAACATGTGAACTCTTTCCGCCTGTGCTTTGGCCCCACCTCGGACATTCCTGGCAATCATGGTGTGAAAATACTCCCCTGGGATGAAGGGATGCTGTAGGGATCCGAGGGGAAGACCATGGTTTCCTTGCCTTTTCCATGGAAATTTCATGAGGGGCCACAAGGCCAGGTCCCCATAAGGCTGCCCAAGGGGCCTGGGACAGGAGGCTTGGACACAGCTGCTCTCGCTGCCCAGAGGGAGGCACCCTCATGCGTGCCCCTGCTGCCGCCTGGACAATACCCGCTGCAGCCTCCTCTCTGGTCTCGCAGTGGGGTCCTGGATCTTTCTCATTTCTGCTGAAATCTTTGGTCCACCTTTTCCTGGCTTTGCTTCCCCAGGGAGCTCGTGACCTGGCATCACCTGGGGCCTGAGCACAGCCTGGCTGAGCGGATGCTGATGCAGGCCAGCTCCAGCCCCTCCAGCTGCTACAGGCAGGGGTCCTGGACAGCCACGGCGTGAAGGACGTCATAGCACCGAAGGACAGGGGCAGGCAAAGGGGCCATGGCTGGGCTCCAGCCATGTGCCATCGGCTCTGTAACCAGTCAGGGGCCTGGGACCCAGGACTAGAAAGCAGACAAAAGTTTGTGCATCAGCGAGGATGAAAGGTACCAGATCCACCCAGGGGACATTGGGCACTGTCAAGAGATATTTGTGGTTGTCACGGCTGGTGAGTGGTGCTGGCTTCTGGTGGGTAGAGGCCACGGATGCTACAAAAGGTCCTGCCATGCCCAGGACAGACCCGCCACCAAGGATAGCCTGGCACAGTAAGTCAGCAGTGCTAAGGTGGAGCAGTGTGGCCCAGCTGGTATAGTGGCCGCTCTGGACCACACCAGGATCTGGTGACTTTTCCTAAGTTCATGGGACCCTGGAAAATCACCCTCCTCCAGAGCCTCCATTTCCTCACCTCTGAAACGGAGACAGTGGTCACAGCACCCACTTGGTAAAGCTGTTGCTATAAAAAAATGTAATAATGTATGTAAAATAACAGCCCACACTGGGAGTACAATAACATTAGATGTCATCATCGTCAATTGTATATTGTTTTCACAAACACACACAAGAAATAGTCCACACCTGGTGAACTTCTTGTCTAGCAACTGCAAAAAAAAGGACTTTCAAAAGATCTCTTCAGTCTTGTCTGGAATGTGGTCTGTACCTAACTACAATAAGCAAATAAAAGTACACTTTCGCAAGGGCCTTCTCTTGCCAGCAGTGGGTTCCTCTCAACGAAAACAAGCAAAGAAAACTGTTGGTAGGTAGGTGGTTAGGATGATTCCATATGAACTTTTTTTTCCTTTGAAAAATGTGGCTTTGAGATAAACCCTACTAGGTGTGCACTCAGTACTTCGAGGAGAAGCAGCAGGCACTTCACCGAGTGGAACCCACGTCATTCTGAGTTATGCGTTGTCTGCTTGGGACTCTGAGATCAAAGAAACCTGGAGAACAAGGCACCAAATGGGACTGTGCTTACATTTGCAATTACTTCAGGCAAAGTCATACCCAATAAACTCACACACATTTTCAGAGAATGCCAGCCTGATAGGATTTTCATTTTCCTTCTAGGAAACAAAGCAATATGCTGTTTTAATTTTAAGTTAAATGCTTCTTTCTTTTTTGATGGTGGTTTCATCTTCGGCGTTTGCTACTTTGCCAAAGGGAACACCACCCACAGCAACATATTTTTGTAACATTACTTTTACTTTGGTGGTAACTCAATTAATTAGAAAGATTGGAATCGCCCGGAATTGCATACTTCACTAGCATAGACTTGTCAGAGTTGTCTGCTGTGGAATAATATCCACAGAATCTTTAAGTAAAACCACAGGTGAGAATAGGCATCGGATGCATTTATAAGTGGGAACAGTTTTGTTACAGTAGCGAATACTTAACACATATGGTATTAACAAATGTGAAAGCCCTAAATATTTCCTAACCTTCCAGACCATGCTGTATTTTTTCTGGACCGTGAGTCCTAGATTCTCACTGCAGTGCAGAGGTCTTAGAGAGTTCAACTGATGTAATAACTAACATACTTTCAGACAATCTGTCTTTTAAATTTTCTCATATATATTTAACATTTTTAACGTAAAGCCCCCGGTAAAATGCCGCTCCCATAAGAACACATTAATGGAGATCTTTTATAAACAGCTTCAGAATGTGAAAGGAATGACTTTGAACATTTTCAAAGAGAAAGAATGTGCAGTTGCCCAATAAAGAGAAACAGACATTTATCAAACCTTTCATGGTATAGATTTTTATCTGTGCATCACAGCTCCGTGGGGCTCCTGCAACTATGTTAAGTCCCTGGAAGAAGCTTCTGGGAGAAGCCACCTCACCAGGAATTTTGCTAGAAGAACATGCCTTCCTTGCCCACTGCCCTGCAATGTCCAAATCTTCTTTGTCGAACCCAACAGCCAATGGCTAGCTCCATGTCATTATGTTAAGAGGAAAAGAATAGTTAAAAATTCTTAAGAACCATTGAACAAACATATAGAAATCTAATTTAACTCAATAACCCATGGTGTCCTCTCACCAAAAGCAGAGGAAAAGAAGCATGAAGCTGTGCCTGTTTAGGACAATGGTCCTCATTATCACTGTCACAAAGGACAAAGCCTTGAAGCCAAAATACCCAGAAGGGCGGTTGAGATGCATAATTCACAATGGGACATCTTCAGGACTGTGCCCGCAGGCCTGGCTCTTTCTCAGAAAAGGCACAAACAAGCCTCAGCGCACTTCCTTTGGCTCCACCTTGGTTCTCTCTCCTCCTGGCGTACACCGGCCACCGCTCTTCATTTACAAAGTTCGCAAAGTCCTCAAACAAGGTGTTTTTAGTGATGTTGTACTTCCTGTTGATTGGTTTGGCATTCACTCTTGCCCAAGAAAGAGAAAATGTTTAACTGGATCAACTTCTTCAGACTCAATGGTAGTTTACTTTGCTTTGAAAACTTCCAAGTGCCTGGAAGAAGAGGAGACGGGGGCACTTACCCTTCACGCATGGAAAGCTCAGTGTGAGCGGGGTCCTCCTTATGGTGCACCCCAGGGCACGAGTCTAAGATATTGTTATACCAAGTTGTTTGGTTAAATTTAGGGATCACCTCCAATGAAATACAGCCTGTGAGAGGAAGAAAAATGCCACATGGACTTATGCACAGATGTGCATTACAATGTAATTCAGAACAGTGAAAAGGCAAAGTAGCTACAAGTCCACTGGTAAGGAAGATGTGTCCATAGAGTAAAATCCTAGGTAATCACATGAAAAATTAACTTTATTATGAACATTTAAAGAGTAGAATTAAAAAATCTCTTAATGATCCCAAACTTATGAGAGAAAAACTTAAACATTTATGTATACATAGAAAAAGTCTGGGAGGGAAAACTACCCTAATATGTTTATTTTTTTTTTTAAACATATCTTTATTGATTTCAGAGAGAGGAAAGGAGAGGGAGAGAGAGAGACAGAAACATCAATGATGAGAGAGGCATTGATCGAGCCTGCAACCCTGACCGGGAATCGAACCCCTATCGCCTGGATCCTAGGTCCACACTCAACTGCTGAGCCACGCTCGGCCGGGCCCTAATATGTTTAAAATAGATCTATGAAGTAAGGTTATGGTTCTTTTTTTAAAAAAAAAATAATTTTTTTTTCACTATTTTCTAAACTGCTGTTTTCATTATCAGAATATTTAAAAGTATATATTTAATTAAAATTATTTGCCAAGAAAAATGCTCCTGATAAATTGTGAACTGAACAAGAGTTCATGTCCCCTGCACCTTTTCTCATGATGACAAGGAGAACTGGAAACCTTCTAGAAGTCTAATAATGGTGAGCTGGTTACGAGGCATCTCTGTACAGTGGACACTGCACACACATTTAGAGAGGTTCTGAAGAGGTCCCAGGACAGGGCAAAGCCCCTGCAACACATTTGTGTGAAAAAAAAAGAAGCTACCAAATGCCAGTCTGTCACCATGCAGTGCCTGACGTCTATTCTGTAAATAAATGACTGTGAGTTTCTAAACTTGTTTTCATACCTGGTTTGGGGACCATAAAAACTCCAAGCGAAGCGTCAGGTGTGAACAGAAATTCGGAAGAGTGGCCTGATGATGCACGGTAATGGAGAGAAAGTCAGGAAAGGCAGTCCAAACCCTGCTGATGACTGTCACCCTGTGAGCAAAAGGCTGAACCTGAGCCATTTCTAACTTCCTGTGGAGAAAATCAGACCCCTATGACCTAAAAGTTAGGAATGAATTAAAACTGGCCCAGTGCTTGGAGAAGCTATTACCAGGGAACAAGGTGCCTTAAAGGTGTGAACAGCCCAGGAGGGGTCCCCACTGGAGGTGAACTTGCCCAAATGACCTAATGAGGCTCCTCTAAGGTGACCGTGTGGCCTCCATTAGCATCCAAGGGGCTGTGCAGAGGAAACCTTGTGTTTCTCACTGCAATTAAAAGATTGTGTTTTCTAAAGAGAACATGGTGACCGTGGACAGGACGGTGGTTTCCTGGTGGAGCTCTCTCGTTAACGTGCTGCAGATAAAACAGTGCCTGCATTAAAGGAATTACTCTATTTGTCATAAATTCCTCCCAGAGTGATTTTGCTTTCAACTCTGGGCGGGAGGGTGTCTTTGATAGGAGACGGAGACATGAAGGATTACTCGAAGGTGCAAGGATGGGGGCCCGCACCTGACAGGTGTGCTCCTGGTCCCAGGCCAGGTAACTTACTAAGACTAACCTGGGGCACATTTACATTTGAAAACCAAGCCTGACATCCAGAGAAATCAAAGTGCCTGACACAGCTGAAGGCTTTATATTTGGAAATGGAGTTAAAATGCAGGAGCTGGGTTCCAAGGACAAACTTTAGTGACTTCAGTTGGGCCGAGCCCAGCTCAGCTATGGAGGAGAGGCCCCAGAACTGCCTTCTCTAAAGCGAGCGAGGCCTGAGCAAGCTCAGGGCGAGGGTCCTCACCTCCCGCGTCCCCGCAGCGCCAGAGGCCGCCTGGAAGAAAACTGCTGTGTTAGCTCCCGGGCAGGCTCTGCTCCCAAATGTCCAAAGGGGTACTCCGGAAACAGGGAAAATAAGAATTGTTTTCTTATTTGTTTCTTAAAAGCAGGGGGAATAAGAGAGGGGGAGGGAGACAGAGAAAAGAGAGATGAGAGAGGGAGGAGATAACCTTATTTATTAGGCAGCATCTATAAAATGGAAATGAAATTGTAGAAAATAATAACTGAAGAGGGTGTGGAAAGTATTGTAAAACCAATTGTCCAGTTTTTGGTGAAACGGAAGTTTTCCTGTGATCGGAAACCCGAAAAGGTCTCTAGCCCTTCACACTATGGTGAGATTACTCTGTTTCATCTTTTTATAAATATTGTTATCTGACTATAAAGGCAGGTGTGCTGACCCTGTGCAGTCCACACACACACAGCTTCACCTTTGGTGAGTGGGGACACCTTTCCTTCAGGGACAGACAAACTCTCTCCTCTGTGTCCTCACGACTCAGCCACTTACCTGAATTCCCTCCCAGAATAACAACAGCCACAGTTGTTTTTGTTTTTAATTCTGTAGAAATGATTCTTTTTTTTCCTATGAAAACCCCGGGCTAAATGAAGGTTAGAAATCTGTTTTAGAACTAGTCATTTCATTTGTAAAGAAATTCATTTTTCTGGTTGCTATAGACTGAATGTTTGTGCCCCCCCCCCCCCCAAATTCATATGTTGAGATCCTACCCCCTATGGATGGTGTTAGGAGGTGGGCCCTCTGGGATGAAATTAGATCAGGAGGTGAAGCTGTCAAAATGGGATGGGGATCCCTGTAAAAAGGCTCCATAGAGCTCCCTGCCCCTCTCACCTTGTGGGGACACAGCCAGAGGATGTGTCTGTGCACCAGGAACAGGGTCTCAAGAGGCACAGCATGTGCAGCATCTTGATCTTAGGCGTCCAGCCTCCAGTCTGTGAGATGTAACATTGGTTGTTTAAGCCAGGGTCTGTGGTCTTCTGTTATAGGAGCCCAGGCAAACTAAGACCCTTGTCATCACTCCCATAGTTCTGTGAAGAGTCATAGTTTTTCAAGATTGCAGTTCGGTGTCCCACAGGCTGGCTCCTGATGGAGGGTCCAAGGACTCCCTGCAGGTGAAGAGGGGATGTATCCAGTACCTCCTCATGGGTTACCTGTTGGATTAGGGTACCAGCCCCTGCTGACCTGGTGGAACCAGGCTGGGAAGCAAACATCTGGTATTAAAGTCACTCAGGTTGAATATACAGAGAGGTATTTAATGGCAAACACAGTTGCTCTGCTTTAGAAATGGGACAGATTTGGCAATTGGAGGCTGGCAATGGAAAAGAAAAAAATAAATAAAGTCACTCAAAAAATGGATTAAATGAACAAACCTGCCCCTCCCAGCTCTCACCACAGTACAGGTGAGAAACTCTCAGGGGGGGGATAAAAATAACAGGACCTGGACCTGGGCTGTCATCTCTAAGCCACCTCCGTCTGCCTCAGTGAGACAGGATGACCCTCTCCTAACCAGCACTGCGCAGATGAGCCAGATGCAGGTGGGCAGGTGGAGCTGCATTCTCCCAGGACAAACTGCTCCTGCACGAGCTGGGAGGGAGCGTGTTTTCACCTTCATGCTTTCAAGGCACCAGTCACTCACACAGAAGCCATTACTATGGACAGAGAAGGCTCCTCTCTACAGCTGAGAGGGAGTCTGCCTCCTTCTGGAGGACCATGCTCAGCCCCCTTTGCGATGGAGAGGTTTGCATTTCAGGGAGTTCCTGCTGCTTGATATTTCCATGGTTTAGAAGATCCATCCACACCATCCACATGTGTCTCTCCCTTGTCAACGAGAATTTGTAAACATCAAGTTTGAAAGGTGGCGCTTTCTGAATAAGCCAGTGCTGAGTGGAGGTGATGCCTCCATGGAGACTGGGGCCTCTGTGCCGCGGAGCACAGAAACCACAAACCCTCCTGTCATGTGTGCAAGGGCCTGGGGACACGCCATCCTGTGCGAGGGGATGTAGTTCCTAACAGGGTGAACATATCTCGTTCTCACTATCAAAACAAAGCTAAACGTGGTGGTTTGTCTGGTTAAACATCTCCTTTAAGTCTCATTACATGGAGAAGCAACAAACCTTTTATTTCTAAGATGTGATTAAACTCACATGCATTCTTGATTGAAATTTGGAATCTTTTATTTCAGGAAAAAAAATAGACTTCAGAACGGAGAAGTCTAGTGCTGTGACGCTCAGCAGGATCATTAAATTGAATCCCCCTTTCACACACTCCAGGGGTGATTTCAATTAAGTTTGTTCAAAATTTATCAGTTTCCCGCATGTTGGCATAAATGATTCAGGGCCACTTCCACGTTCACTGAGTGGGACGTGTTGAAGGGTACATGTTATTGTTATAACTTTTCACAGTTTCTTCATAAATTCACCTAATAGGAGCTTCTATTATTGAATACCCTCATCTCCACATTAGATGGTGTGTTGTTCTTGCAGTGATGGAACCCGATCACCTGAGCATGTTTTGGGAGCTCTTCTGAGTTGCACAGATGCTCTTGTCCTGGACACTCCTGCCACACTGTCTTGCAGGACATGAAGGATGGCATTTCTTCCTCCCAGAATGCGCCACTGGAGCACTGGGGAGAAGAGAGGCACCGTCGTAAGTACCGTGATAGGCTGACTTTGTGTAACACCGAAAAATGTATTTGGGCTGAGAAGAAGGAAAATTCAGAGGACAGGATCCCCTTGAGATGACATGAGATACCTGTGTGGGCACTTGGGCTGCAATAAGACCACACTTTTCAGTCTAAATCATTTCATTGTGCACTTTTAGGCCCCAGAGAGTTTATCTACAGAAATGCACTGGGCAAAGATGTACTAGCATAAAATCTGGTTGTCTGTTGGCTACATAGGAGGGGTTTTCACTTTTTCCCTTGAAGGATTATATTAGTGAGGAAACCAGCATCTTCTATGTCCTCTACTTACATAACTAAAGGACAACATTGACATAAAAATGAGTGTCCTGCTCCCACAATAGACATATTCCTCGTTAGTGAGGGCCTAGATTTCATAAGGAGGAAGTGAACTGACCTAAAGCTAATAATTAGAAATGGTAATACACGTGAAATGGTTTTAACTAGCTTTCCCTTTAGAACATTACTTCTGCAGAATTAGTCAAATTAAAGAATATATATATGAAGAGTATGTTCTCTGAAACTAAATAAAATTAGAAATAAATCTCAGAGGTTATTTGGGAAATTCACAAATATGTAAGAATTAATATACTTCTAAATATGTGGGAATTGAACACCTCACTGCTGAAACATAAATGGGTCAAGAATAAATCACAAGAGAAATTCAATAATATTTTGAGATAAAGCAAAATAATAATATACAGAATTTTGTGAAATACAGGTAAAACCATGCTTAGAGGGAAATTTATAGCTGTAGCCTAGAGTAAAAAAGATAGCTCTCAGCCCGGCTGGGTGTGGCTCAGCAGTTGAGCACCCACCTAAGATCCAGGAGATCGCGGTTCGATTCTAGGTCAGGACACATGCCTGGGTTGCGGGTTCGATCCCCAGTAGGAGGCAATCAATGACTTTCTCATCATTGATGTTTCTCTCCCTCTCTCCCTCTCCTTCCTCTCTCTGAAATCAATAAAGATATATTTTTTTTAAAAAAAGAAAGAACTCAAACTAGCTATCTAACCTCCCACCTGAATAAACTAGAAAATAGGAGAGTGTACTGGACCCAAAGCAATCAGAAGGAAGTAAATAATTAAGATTTGAGCATAAATAAATGAAATAGATAAAAGGAAAACAATAGAGAAAAGTAATGAATCCAAAAGTTAGATCCTTGAAAAGATCAACAAAAGAGACAGACCAAGAAAAAAGAGAGATGACTCAAATTACTAGAATAGTAATAGTATGAAAGATATCACTATTGGTCTTACACAAATAACAACCATATTAGAGTATTATGAAAAATTGTATGCCAAAAAAATTAGATACCTGATGAAACAGAAAAATTTCAGAAAGACAAAACTCCTGAAACTGTCTCTAAAATAATTTTTAAAATATGAATAAACCTATAAGAAAAAAGATGTTAAATAAGTAATTGATAATTTTCCACAGAGAAATGCTTGTGTAAAGATTACTGTAATTGGTGAAGTCTACTAAACATTTAAGGAAGAATTGATACCAATCCTTTACAAATACTTCCCCCAAATAGAATATCAGGTAATACTATTCAACTCATCAGTATTACCCTGATACCAAAATCAGACAAAAACATCACAAGGAAAGGAAAATACAAACCAATGAATATAGACATAACATTTTTCAACAAAATACTAACAAACTCAATATAGCGTTACATATAAGGAGTATTCTACCATGATCATGTGGGATTATCCTACAAATGCAAAAGTTGTTCAATATATGAAAACCAATTGATGCAATACACCAAATTTATAGAATAAAAGGCAAAATATGATAATATAAATAGATGCATAATAATCATTTGGCTAAATCCAACACTTTTTCTTGATAAAGACACTCAACAAACTAGAAATAGGAAAGGACTTCTCAACTTTGTAAAGGAAATTTTTAAAAATCCCACAGCTCATTTAATACTTGATGGAAGGCTAAGAGCTTTCCCTCCAAGATCAGGAGCTAGACAAAAGCATGTGCTCTTATCATTTATATGAAATACTGTCCTGGAGGCTCTGGCCAGGACCACAGACAAGAAAAAGAAACAGGAACATCCAGAAAAGAAAAATAAAAGTATTTCTATTTGCAGGTGACATGTTCTTATAAAAGAATATTCTAAGAAATTCACATCCACAGCCATACACACACATACACACACACATGCAAATACACAAGTAAAACAATTATCTATTAGAGGCAATGAATGAGTTTAGCAAAGTTTCAGGATACAAAATCAATAATGCAAATATCAAGTGCCTATCTTTACTCTAAGAATAAATTTGAAAATAAAATTTAAAAAGCAATTCATTTACAAAGCCATCAAAAATATTTAAGAATCAGTTATAAGATTTATACCCTAAAAGTTACAAAATATCATTGAAAGAAGTTGGATAAAATCTGAGTAAATGGAAATGTGTCTGTGTCTGAACTGAAAGACTTAACGTTGTCAGAATGGCAAAACATCCCAAACTGATCTTTAGGTTTAACACAATACAAATCAAATTTCCAGCTCTGTGTGTGTGTGTGTATGTGTGTGTGCATGCTCTCAGAAATTGAAATCCAGTCCTAAACTTATATATGAAAACGCATAAGATCTAAAAAAAAAAGTTGAAGGACTCACACTTTCCTTTTTCAAGCTTTTACAAATCTACAGTAAACAATACTGTGTGGAACTGGCACAAGGACAGAGATAGTTAAATGGAATAGAACTGAGAGTCCAGAATAAAGTCATACATTTATGGTCAGGTGATTTTTGAGAAAGAAGGCAAGACAATTCAGAGGTTAAAAAACAGTATTTTCAACTAATGATGCTTGACCTCTACCTCACACTAAATTCACCCTAAGTGTGTCAAAGACCTAAATTAAGCACTAGATTCATAAAATTCTTAGAAGAAAACATAGGTGTAAAACTTTCTGACCTTAGGTTAGGCAACGATTTCTTAGATATAACACTAAAAATATAAGCAATAGATGAAAAAAAAAATGCATTGGACTTCGTCTAATTAAAAAAAAGTGGCCCCAGCTGGGCATGGTTTAGCAGTTAAGCACTGACCTGGGATCCAGGAGATTGCAGTTCATTTCCTGGTTGGGGCACATGCCGGGTTGTGGGCTCTATTCCCAGTCAGGGGCATGCAGAAGGCAGCTGATCAATGACTCTCATCATTGATGTTTCTATCTCTCTCTCTCTCCCTCTCCCTTCCCCTCTCTGAAATCAATCAAGATATATTTTTTTAAAAAGTGTTTCAAAAGACAATACCAAAAAAATTAAGACAATCTACAGAATAGGAAAAAATATTTTCAAATTATATATCTGCTAAGGGATTTGCATCTAGAATATATAAAGGCCAATCATTAGCAATACAGAAGATTTGAACAACATGAATAACAAGCATTTCCCAATTAGCATACTCAGAATATTGGAGCTAATTCGTACAAATTATGAATTTTTTTTGAGGTCCCATAGGACATTTACAAAATTGGACCATATGCTGGGCCATAAAACAAGATTTCACAAATTTCAAAGGCCTGAAATCACTCACAGCAACTACAATGAAGCAAGTCAGAAATAAAAAAAAAAAAAAGAAACCAGAAAATTCCCACATACTTTGAAATTAAGCAATGAACTTCTAAATAATTAATATGTCAGGAAAGAAACCACAATGCCAATTAGAAAATATTTTGAACAGAGGAAAAATTAAAATAATTATATAAAACTCAAGCGATGCATCTAAAGTTTTATCTAAAGAAAAATAATAACATTAAATCTGTTTCCCATAATTTATGCATCTAGAAATTAGGGAACAAGTAGGACATACAAACTTGAGCTAAAAGTAATAAAATGGAAAATAAATTTATAGTAGAGATAATTGTAAAATTAAAAGTTGGTTTGAATAAACTAATAAAATGAATAAAAAGTTGGCAAATTAATAAAGATCTCTGAGATGAATGGAGAGAAGGCACACCACCAGTATCAGGGATGACAAATATGACATTACCACAGACCCCACAGACAGTAAAGGGAAAAGAGGAAATTATGGATGACTTACGGCAATAGAATTAAAAATTTAAATGAAATGGTTAAGTTACTAGAAAAACACAACTCTCTAAAACTTACATAAGAAGTAGACATTGTAAGAGTCCCAAATTTACTATGAAATTAAATACATAATTAAAAGCCTTCCAACAAAGACATCTCTAAACCCTGATATGTTTGCTGTTGAGATCTCAAGGTAGATATTCTTAGTTGAGTGTGTTGGCATCCACTGGCAGACATTACTGAGTGTTTTGGGATTCCATGGCAGATATTACCAGTTGAGCTCTTTACAATAAGTTGGAAGACTTTACTAATGGAGCATATTGGGAGTCCATGGTAGAAATTACTTGCGGAGCAATGCTGAGATAACAAGGAAGACATTACTAGTGGAGCCTGTTGGAATGCCATAGTAGGCATTACTAGTTGAGCTTGTTGGATCCAACAGCAGACATTAGTAGTAGAGCATGTGACTCCCAGGGTTGAGGGTCTCTTACCCCATGTGTCCCCAACTTGTGAAGAAGGGAGGGAGGCAGAGAGGCAGCCCCGGTAGAGTTGGAAACGGCACAGCTGGTGCCTTAACAAAAGCTTTGCTCATCAAGTCAAGCTGCTTATTTGCAGTGGGCTAGTTGACATAATTATCAGAAACATAAAGTTTAATAAGACCTTTTCCTCCCATTCCAGCCCAATATCAAGAGCATGTAGCAGACAGTCGACTCTGAAACACACAGCATGGAGCACAGTCTCGAGGTCGGACCTAATGGAAGTTGTTTCTGAAATGCCATGTCACCATCTGTGCATCCAGAAGTGGGCAGATTCTGAAAAACATGTGCTGGTTCAGTGGCTGGAAGCCCACATGCACGTGGTGATGGTGGTGGTGGGACATGAGCCCCACATTTGACCCATCAGGGGACCCATGTAGCAGCTGAAAAACTCCCACCAGCCGGACAACTTTGTAGAAATTGTAAGACTTCCCACCCCTGACATTTGCTTTTCCAGTTTCTGAGTAGTCACTGTCCCATGAGATGTCTATAGTTTTACGGGTGACTTTAGCAGAAAAGTTTTCCCATAATGAGACCAGATTTGCTTTCCCACCACATCCAATCTTTGGCCCTAGCTCTGTCTCTGGTCTACTCAGGATATGGCTACTTTTTTCACCTGTCAAAACTACCCAAATGTGTGAATACACCAACATACCATGATGCTTACATTTAAGGGGGGCTGCGACAGAGAGCAGTCAATTGAGTTACTGACCCATTCACAGTATCTTCTAATGAATTCTTCCTTTTTCCAACAGATGTTCTGTGCAGTTCTCAGGGACTGAGAGGGGCATAACAGTCCCTTAAACTCTTTTCTCTTTTGCATCCCTTTACCTCCATTACGCTGGGTTCAAGTGGACCATCCTAAACATTTCCAGGCAACTAGGTCTGTGAACAGTCCAGTGACATGGCAACCGCATCATTACTGATCAACTCGCCATTAAGGTTTCACAGCTGTGTTATTAATTATTGAGGGTTAATGCTGAGACCCAGCTGCGTGGCCCAGTTCCTTCTGCAGAGCAGAGGCAGAGCTGCTCCGTCACCTCCCACGGGCCCTGCTTCTGAAGCAGAGAAAGAAACTCGACTAAGTGAGCGGTGCTGACAACAAAGGCAGTGTGAGCTGTAAATTCTCAGGATGCATTATTAACCAGAAAAAAAGGAAAGTTTCTACCAATCAGCTTTAACTTTGACAATGGTCAGGAAGACCCTTATTGCAAGCTATTTGGTGGATTCCATTCTAGTGAGAAGTATCCCTAATGAGAACCCATCTTGTCCCTTCATGGAGCCGCGAGTTGGCTGATGACAGCATTTGTCCATTCCCTCCCCTGCTCCCAAATGAAATTCACGTTTTGCTTTCCAAGATGTGAATTTACCTGGGACCTGTAGATATGCAATCGTCTACAGGTCTACACATCTCACTGAATTATGCTCAGAAAAGCATTTCCCGGCATCATAAGTAATAAGACACAAGGAGAAAGATCACACATTTGTTTTAGCTCTGAAGGTTGCTCCTCAATGAAATTTAATTTCCTCTATTTAAAATGTACTCATCATTAGATGAGTGTGAGATCATTAAGCAGAAGTTGAGGATGAGGTATTACTTGAGCTTTCAGATAGTAGATGTGGTCACAGACCCCCAGGCTCACTCAGTGTAGCCTGGAGGAAGGGCTGCTCCCTGTTTGCATGAGAGTCTTAGCTTCTGTGCCCTCAGGACCTGGGGCCTGGGCCTGGCAGGACTCCTGAGAGAATGACATCATACAGAAGCAAAGCATCCCTGCATGCATTGGCCCACTGGAATTATGGGACTATAGGGGCAGCTTCCTTCATGACTTAAGATACGATGCCACTTGATTTTTAAATTATTGAATTAAACTATACAAGATTCAAAGCCAAAAAAGTTAACAAACCCCTTTATTATTATTTTAACTGCTAAATTAAAGTATATTAATATTTTAATACTTCGCTCAAGTTGAAATAGTAGCAAAACTGCTTCATGAAACTAATTGGCTTTTTTCCACTGGAAACAAAAAAGAGTTTAAAATGTTAACTTCATTGTTGAATTATTTGAGTAGGTAAGATGACTACACCACAGTTGAAATCTGTCCCCAGCCTGGCTCTCATGTGACAAAAATTCCTTTTCTATTTAATCACCTGTGAACTGATTATTGGCTGGATTAAGTTCAGGGACAGTCAGTCAGTCAGTCACTAAGGTTGTAGTTATTAGGACAGAGATTGTCAGCTGGGAGGTCTCAACCTGATCTGCGAGATGGGGGCCAAGGAGCTTGTGAAGTGGACACTCAAGTGTTCAATTGCCCACTTGCAGAACCACCCAAGAGTTCTTATAAAAAGAAAAAGGGACACTAGAGATCTCTGTGTCCATAGGCAGGCAATGAGGAGATGCTACATGAGGCCACAGCAAGAAGGTGGCCATCTACATACCAGGAAGAGAGCCTTCACTTGAACCTACCAGGCTGGTCCCTAATGCACCAGTCTGGCCTCCAGACTGTGAGCAATAAATGTCTGTGGTTAGTGGCCCGGTCTGTGGGGTTTTGTGATGGCAGCCTAAACAAACCGCTACAACTGTATTTTGATTTATTTACTCAATAATGATTTACTGGATCAAAAAAAAATCATTCAAATGTATTTTAAATAATATCTCAATTTTTTTAACATGTACTTTTGCACAACTGATAAAAATATCTCTACCTTCCAAAATAGAAAAAGGACTGAAATACCATTTTAATTTCAATTTTATACTAAAAACTAAAATATATGTATAAACCAGCATATAGTACAAAAATTTCCGAATGGTGTCAACTAAAATAAGAAGAAAGAATGAGATTACATTAGGAAAGCAAGAAGAAAAAGAAGTGAAAGGAAATGGTGAATTCTGACAGAAGCACCTTGGATCGCCAGCAACGGGCCAGGAAACAATTAAGCCCTAAACGTTCTGTTCAGTAGCCGGAAATTCCACCCTGTAAAGTGATTCAGATTTTCCAAGATGGGTTTTTCCTGATGATTAAACCCCAATTGATTAATAGAAACCCGGTTACAGAAGTTTAGCAATCATGGTGTGTAACTGGTCTGCATCTGCTTCTATTAAACCTCAGCAAATGCCTTTTAAAGAATCATTTTGTCTTTAATTAGCATACACTAACTGTCCTATTAAATCTAAATTAAGTTCGTATTTGAAGCAGTTAATTTGGAGACTTAACCAAATGTGGACACCTGCAAGGTAGTAATTTTGGTTTGCAGCCACTGTCAGGGTCTAGGAATTCTGTAACACAGACAGTTTAGAGGCCCCGCCACATCCTCAGACAAATGCAGGTTTCACCAGCCAGTGTGTGTGTGTGTGTGTGTGCACGTTTGCCCTTGTGTGCCTGTGTGCTTAGACCAAAGATCCCAGTGGCAAATGTTTCCACCAGAAATGCACAATTTATTGAACATATATTAAAATTAAACTTCCATTGTGGAGGTTAGCAGTTTGTTAAGTTTAAACAATTTTATGCAGGGAACCACCATGGGGAAATCACGGCTTGGGTGCTAGAGGTCTTAATTGAGGCTTGGTGCTTCCACTAGCCAGTTTCCCAGTTCCCATTTCTAAATGTGATTTGAAAGGGATTTTTTAGACTACATATTTTCTAAGTGCTTGCTAGTCCTAAAAATATATGATGGTAAAGCAATAATTAAATTGCAATTTTTAGTTAACTGCACAGCATTTGAAATGCAAACTTGTTATCAGTGCATTCTCATCTGTAGACAGCTGCTAATGGTTCTACTGAGGGTAGGAATGAAAAGCACAGATGGATAGAAATACAAAATACACTAGTCTCTAAGAATCCTTGTACTGACCATCCTTCTATCCCAGTGTTAGCCACCTATAGCTAGCTGGTCTTTAGCAGATAGATGAACTCAGACCTGCCCATGGCACAGGGGTACTGGTGCGTGTGAGGATACCTGGCTCTGTAAGTGCAGTGGTTCCTGATGGTTCATTTGAACCTGCTGAAGCCCCTCTTAAACCGTGTTTCTTCAAAGCTAATGACTGAGGCCCTGCCGGTGTGGCTCAGCTCTTGAGCACAGTCCCAGGCACCAAGAGGTCTCTGGCTTGATTCCTGGTCAGGGCACATGCCCGGGATGTGAGCTCGATCCCCAGGAGGCAGCCAATCGATGTTCCTCTCTCATGGATGTTTCTATCTCTCTCTCTCTCTCTCTCTCCTTTTCTCCTCGCCCCTCTCTAACATCAATAAAAAAACCCCAAAACATTTTAAAAAAGTAATGACTGAAGAAGAACCCAGAGAGCAATAAGAAGCTGCCATGAACATTTGTTTGTAAAATTAAATTCTGTTTCTCTTACCTACAGAAAGTGATCAGTGTGCTCTATATAAAAAGGAAATGATTTTAATTGGCTAAATAATTCTATAAATAATTTGAATTTGCAAATGATTATTCTTGACACATGTTGATTATCCAAAAAAATTAGTCTCTGGTAATGAGTTAAGATTTATTGCTTATCTACTTCTAATTGTTTGTTTTTGCCTATTGACTTGTTGATAGGACTTGCTTAATAGTTTTTATAGTATTTATCACCATTAATTCTTAAAATAAAGTCTCTTTAGTTATGATGCACAGTGCATGTAGGATACTCTCAACAAAGCATTGTGAACAGCAGGACTGCATAGTGTAAATGCATATTCCACCATTTTGGGGTTGACAAAAGGAAGGGAAAAATGTAAAAGCTTCCATATCAATCTAAGATTTTATGTGGTAGCCTTATAGATGATTTCCATTAGAGTCTCAATGGGCTCAGGACAATGGGCAGAGTGTGATTTAAATGATGCTGCTCCCCTTCCTCACCCCACCCAGAGGCCCAGGGCCACACATTGTCGCAGAGAAGTCCCTGGTGCCTCATCCCTATGTACTCTCTCTTTATGACCTCCACACCTGCTTTCCTTTGCTCTAATAAAAATAACTCATTTTAAATTTTAAACTTTATTTCCCATACTTATTTCTGTCTCCATTTTCCAAGGGAAAGTTATTTCAACATATTAAAAACTTTTTTCAGTCTAACTCTTTTTTAAATTAAATTTATTGGGGTGACAGTGGTTACGAACATTATCTAGGTTTCAAGTGTGCAATTCTATAACGCATCATCAGTATATGCCATTGTGTCCTCACTACCCTGGGTCTCAAATCCTTCCATCACCATATATGTGGCCGCCTTTACCCTCTTAGCCTTCTACCCACCGCCTTTCCCTCTGGCAGCCCCCATAACTGCTGTCTGTGTCATAGCTCTTTCTTAAAATTATTTTTCCATTAAAACCTCAGGATACCAAAAGAGAGATAAAAGTGGTATTTGAGTCATATAAATTAATTGGCTTGTTCAAGTTTATACTAACATTTAGCAAAAGTCAATCAATCAGAAAATTGCGATGCCTGAATACAAGTTTTTAATTAGGGTTATTAATTGTACTCGTATTTGTGGTAATTTCTTCAGCTTGTCCTGTATCAGGAACCTTCCAACTTACAAAAGCAAGCAGCTACAGCTGGTGGCAACTCTCCTAATTGCTTTGACTTGCAAAGCTGTGCCTCAGTGGAACCAACCTGGAAGCTTGAATGGGGATGATACTGCAGTTTCAAATGAAATCCCAGCCAGTGCCTGAGAGCCCCGATCCACTTCCTGTGATTTCTCAGTGTGTGACTTGGAGGGAGTCCATGAACCCGACAGATGTTTCCATGGTCAGTTTAAATCTTCATTATTTTATATAAATTATTTATCAAATGAAGCTTAAATCGTGTCCAACACATTTTGATATCTCAGGTACCTTAGTGTTGCTTTTGGTCAGGTGTCTACCCACAGTTTCTGAACCACTAGATGTGTGTTTATTTCTGCAATTTCTATGTCTTCCTTCGCCCTGTGCTTGAGTCTAAGCATTCTGAACCTGAGCTGTTCAATTAGGTTATTCAGCTTGTTAAAGGTCAGATAAGAGTTACTAAAACTTCCAAAAGAGCAGTGCACCCTGTACTAGGTGGGATTTGTTTTTTGCACACCTGTGAGGTGACACCTAATTGCATGTGCATTCACACTGGCAGACACACGCAGGCCCGCTCATAGGCGCAGCGAGCCCAGTCTAACGGCCGTGTCTCCATGCGCACGCCAGGGCAGTGGGTCCTCCACAGTTACAGCACATTGGTCTGTGTATGATTTTAAACTAAGAGTTCAAAAACATTCTTCTTACAGTGAAATCAGGATCCAACATTTGTGGACTCAGAGAACCCTGAACTCTCCGGGAACCAGGAGCAGAGACAGTGATTGATGGAAATGAGTCCGCATATTACTCCTCCCGGGGTATTTGGATGTTAGTCGAATTACTCTCCAACATGCAATCACAGGCTCTGCAGACGAGTAATACACGACTGCAAGGTGGCTGACCTTCTGTCCGGCTCCCATTGTGTTTCAACAAAACAACCTCATCTGTCACATTAAATTCATGTCACATTTGAAATTATGCGAGATTTAAAATTTTGTTTGTATTTAATCTGTAATCTGTTTAGCTTTATAGTTACATGGCTGATTTAAGGATAAGTCACTAATACCCACCTTGCAACTTATACATATTTTAACAATATTATAATAAAAGTCAAATTAAGTGAGTATTTGGAGTCTCTAGGAACTTGGAAGGGATTTCACAATTACTCAGATTTGAGAAACATGACTAACAGATTTTAAGTTGCAATTTCAAACACTATTATTTTTAACCATGAGACAAAAGACATATTGGAGACATATAATTATTGAAACTAACCAAATTTTATTAATCAGGTCAAATATTCCAACCTGATAAAAATGATACCCATTGTCCAGTCAGTTTCTCAGGGACAGTGATCAGCAAGCCTGAAAAGTGACCTCTCTCCCCTGGCCCATCATGGGTCACCATGTGGAGGAAAGGGCTGTAAACAAGAAGGGGAAAATGTCCCCTGTTCAGTTCACATGGCTGCTTTGACAGTAAACCTGAGGTTGTTGGCCAGGTGAGGACCTCCTACAGATGCACCAGGGTGTAGCTGAGGGCTCAGTTGGACCTAACCACACAGAAATTGTTCATTCTATCTCCATCCCACATCTGCACCCTTGCTTCCCTGTGCTAGGCACAGCCCTCCCACACCTCCTCAGTGCCTTCCCTGGATCTGAGGGACCCTGGCCACTGCTACCTCAGAGGGCACCCTTATCCAGCTCCCAGAGCTGGCTGGAGTCTGAGAAGTCCCCAGACACCATTCCCCAGGGTGGTCCATGCTGTTTTACTCCACCATTTGGGTTCTGAATGCAATGGCACACCACAACAGAGTACAGTGGTTAAATGATGGGTTCCACAAAGGGGCTGCCTGGGTCAAGCTCAGCACTGTAGCTTGCTGACCATGCAACCTGCCCGTAACTCATGTCATTCATCAATAAAATGGCATCGTAAGTAGTTCACCCCGGGGCCTGCATGAGTGCACGTGAGCACTAGGACCAGTTCTTTTCTCCCTGTAGGCATAGAGAGGGAGGATGACATCTCCCCACCCCATTGGAAGAGAATCATGATCATGTGGATTTTTCAGCCAATAAAATGTGTCAAAAGTGATTTGGGTCACTTCCAGAGAGAAGCATTGAATTGTCATGCTCTATTTTCTAAACTTATCCTGACTTTGTGGGAGGATATGTGGCCAGAAAGGTGGCCAAAGACTAAGCATCTTGGAGTGCTGGGTCAACACATGGAGGGAACTGTCCCGGGGACCTCTGCAGACCCACAAAAGGCTTTGAATCAACAAGAAGTAAACATTGGCTGTGTGAACATCTGATGACCAAAGCTTGTTTGTTACTGCAGCAAAACTGAGGCCATCCTGACTGTCAGACCACCATATGGGATTTGCAATAATTGAAAGAGGTAATATATAATGCTGAGTGGCCGTGCCTTGTGCATGATTACTGATCCATGATACCGGCCGCTGACTTTCATGTTTCAGAAGATAAACTTTTGTTGTCAGATAGCAAATTTCTAGTTGCTATCATATTTATTTTTGTATTCTATTTACCTGGTAGAGTCTAGTATATAGTGGATTGTTGATAAATGTTTGTTGAGCAAAATTAGGAGACCAGTCACATAAGTTTCCTGGATGTATCTGGATAACATAAGTCAAACTATATAGGGAAGAAATTAAACTCGGTTTGAATGATGATGCTAGAGTAATAATGACTTCTGCATAAATTCCTAATAGAAAATAAAATATTCTCTCCATCAAATTTCTGGTGCCCTAACACTTCCCAACTTATGTTAATAAAACCAATGTGGCCAAGCTTCTAGAATTAAGGTGGAAACATCCTGGCTAAATACCCCTCAAGGAGGTAGCTGCCACTCCTGATTTCAGGAGGTCACTGGACCTCTGATTTCCACTGGGGCAAATAATCATGACTGAAAAGACCCCTCCCCCCCTTCACATCGGTGGAACTGCACTTTGATAAGAATCTATGGAGGTTGTTTACCACCCCAAAGGGGGCTTTCTAGAAAAAAGGGGTTCATAGCTGCTCACTTCATGTGCATTCTTTTAGTTTATTCTTAACTCCAACTTAGTTCCAGATAGATTCTGGAAGACTAATGAGATGCATGTCACTAGCTGACACTGTGTGGCACCTGAGCTGCCTGGAATGCTGGAATGTTGGCTTCCGTGACGTCACTCTGGGCCAATCAGAGAGGAGGGGGAGCAGGAGGAGGCATTTCATAGACGCAGGTGTGCGAGTGCTCAGGTGTGGAGACCCGCTGCTCACCCTCCTCACCGCCAGGTAGGAAGAGTTTTGTGGGGTTCCAACTGTGCTTAGCCTGGTCGTTGTGAATATGGGAAAAGGGGGTTAGCAGCAAGCAACATTCTTGCTCCTTTCCAACAACAGCCACAACATACTTTAAGATGAGAGCGATGAAGAAAAAAAGGTTATGAAGTAAAATTTTTGCCAAATTAGCTACTGGTTTTACATTGGCAATATTCAAATAAACGAATTGTAAAGACTTTATAAGGCCTTCAGAAATGACTCTATTTTCAAAGTCTTCTTTTGCAGTCTCAGATATGTCTCACTCACAGTGGTATTAAACCCTCTACATCATGGTGACAGAGAAAAATGTGTACTTACAGTGTAACTATTATAATGCAAATCATTGGCTGGGTCAGCAAGGGCTGCCCAATCTGTTTCATGAAAACGCTTGATCAAGTCCTAAATGTGACTCCTTTTTAGTCATCTAATTAATTCCAGTTTATTTATCATAGTAAGAGGAGGTAATGGAATTATCCTGAAATACTGTGCAAAAATGATACTCTATATGTTTTATTTGGAAACAAATTCAGAGCTACCCATTAAGCTCCTGTTGTATACTTAGAGACCCCACACACATTTCTCCTCACTCCCTCAGAGCTGGTAGTTCTGACTCTTGGTTCAGCCTTTGGAATGAAACACCAATTTCTTCATGGAGCAAAGAAGACTGAATTAAGGAACATCACAAAAAATGGACAGTTAAAAGATTTTTCTGGTTTAAAAAAACACACCCATGATTAAACACAAACCATTCATGAAAGAGCAAATTTTTAAAAAATCAAAAAGCTTACATTATGACACTTAATAGCACTTGCCTCACAACCAACTACATTATGCTGAGTGTTGCAGGAGTAACAGGCAAGCTGTACAGATAGCATATTTCATGTTGCCCATTCCCATGGTTATCACTGCTCTCTCTCTCTCTAGATGTTTTATCTAATGATGAGAAAACTTTAAAATTGAGTGAGCATCTTTCAACAGTAACCAGTGAGAAATGAAATTCATGCAGCCCGGGCTTTGGGGTTGGTCTACTAAAAGGTGATTACCCAGACCTCCCGTTGTGATCTGAGGTCATGGGCAGCATGTCCACCAGCACCAGAGCTGTCAGGACTCCTCCTCATCACTGCAGATGAGCCCTGCAAGGACCCTTTCTCTCTACAATGAGTTACCACGTGGGCTGGGGGCATGAGGACCAGGGCCAGGGCACAGACCAGCACCTGCTGGAATGCATGCGAAGCTGTCTCAGATCCCTCCTTGATCCACGGCCTCAACTTGCAGGAGCCGGGAGCACCACATAGGCATTCATGGATCCCTGTTGATTTCCTGTGCCCAATTTGTGTATCTCAGGCTGGCTTTGGAGTTTGTAAAATTTCTTCTAAGATACTGAAAGAGATAAAAAGGATACATTTGAAAAGCATGGGGTGATGACTTGGGGCTGAATATTTTTCAAGCCCTGAGAAACTTAATTATATTTTTACACATCGGATTTTCAAGGGTGATAAGTTATTCCTGTGTCTGGTAAAAATAATTGCATCCTAAGAAAATACCCCTACCCTGCCCTGCTCTCTGGTTCTTGCATGACTATTAAGCCATTGCCTATTTCTTAGAAAACTGTAGAATCACAGTCCAAATATGGTGATAATTCCTTATAGCTACCTAGTGCCCATTCCTATGGCTATCGCTCTTATAAAGACCCAATCTATGCATTACTTTCTCAAATAATGTACCGTGTGTCTTAAGAACTTTCAAAGGGTTGTGTCTTTCTTCTTTTCAAGTGTTAGATTCTGAATAACAATGGTCAGTCCAAATAACTCAGACCACGAAACCACGAGGCTCTCCATGGGTACTTCTCCCTGGTGGCTGCCCAAATCCTTTGAAGGCTCTTTTGACATTATGACAGCTTCCCAAATCATATGTTCTGTTTCACCAGATTTTAATAGAGAAAAAGAGGGAGATAGAGTCCTAGACTCCTGTATAGCTCCAGGGTGAGCCCACGTGTTGGCACCCGGAAGGTATTTGGGAAATGAGTGGGGCAGACAATGACCCCTACATCTGGTTCTTCTGGAATGGCCCATGGAGCTCCTGGCTTCCAGCTCAAGGGTGGTGTGACAGCCACAGAAGAATCTTGCTTACGGGTTGGGGATGGCCTTTAACTATGCTGTTCTTGGACCAGAGTGTGGAGCTTGCTTATCCTGGAGATCCTGGGGCTGCTATCAGCTTTTACCAAACCCCTTTCTCCTCTAACAAGTGGGGACAGGTTCCTGTCTTTGTAAACTCTGACCACACAAAGTCTTAAAGTCCTGGGGCCCCTGGACACTCACTTTCAGACTAGACCTTCCCCTTACCCACTGCCATCCTTCTCACAGGACACAATGGAGAGATGTGGCAGAGGAATACCATTTACTGACAAAATGCATACTAGGACCATACCAGCTCCTGCCCGTGGCTGACCTCAAGGCCTTGGTCAGGGTGATCGGACATCACAGGTGCCCACCAGGGCTTTGCTATCATTTTACAACTTACTGAAAGAAACCTTTAGCTCTGTGGATTTTCCCTGTAGGACAGAAAATTCAACAGGTTTAATAAATGATCACTGAGTAATAAATTAATAAATGGGACAAAAGAGTAAGAAAATGGAGAATTCTACAAAATCAACAATAATTATTTTCTAACAATACACACTCTGTGATTTGTAGAAAAACGTGGGTTTTTAATCACAGAGAATGTAAGACGGTGAAAAATGTGCAATCTCTGCTCAAGAGACAGAAGATGACAGTGTATTAATCACTGTCTTATGTAAGTCAGGGTAAATCTGGAAATAAAGACCAGTTTTTTTCTTATAACTCAGTTTATTTTGATAAAGTCAAACCCAGACTACACTCTATGGATATTTAATAGAGACTGGGCAGCTAATTAGAAATTCACTGCTGAAGTCCTTTATCTTCTGAGCTTTTTCAAGCACCCTGATGTCAAGAAGCCTGATGTGTAGTACAGTCAGAATATGTCACCAACCGTCTGTGCTTAGTTCACTTTGGGTCCCGTCCTTGCCCGTGTTCCCACCTCTGGCTGTTCAGGCATCAGGGCCACTTCCGGATGGTGGCTCAGTGGACATCCTACCAGGACATGGGGTCACTCCTGCTGCTCCCTGCCTTCACTTCAGCACCCCCTCCTCTCTGGCTCACTAGACACACCTTGCTTCCTAGCCATTGGGCGCCTGGGCATGTCCTATCTGTCACCTGAGGCAAGAACCGTCAGCATTGAGCTTTGAGTAAATATCATTGAATCCCGTCATCAAAATACCCACTCGTCATGTCAATGTTCCCTCATGCTATCGCTTCTCAAAGCCCACCTGCCCTGTAAAAGGGGATGCGTTATTTCTCATTACGGCCAGTTAGAAAATTATTGACAGGGCACCGGCTGCTCCTCACAAATCTGCATTTCTGGCTGATGATTCTGGTTCTGATCAGTCAGGTGGAGGCTGCCACACAACTTGGGGCTCATGACTTTCCTCATGCTTTCTCTTTTTCTGAGGGTTTCCATCCTATATTTGATTCCCATCTACCTCCCACATCTCCCGGTACGCAAGGCATCGCCCCACAGCAGGCAGCCTCTGTCTCCCACGTCTTCTCTCAGTGGTCACCCCCTTTTTCCATGACTGGAACCTTCCAAGAGTCAAGCTCCCACATGTCCCCTCCAGAGGTGGCAAGTTCACCCTCTCCTCTGCATCCCCCACTGAGCCTGGGATGGGTGCTCCTTGTTGCTCCTTCCAGATCATTCTCTTGGCCTCCTCCCTAAAAACACCGATTCAGTCAAGGACAGTCTACCCTGCTCAGTGGGAAAACCCACCTCCCAGAGCTCCCCACCCCATTGTCGGTTGAGCTCCAGGACCACTCGCCCTCTCTTCATGCCAGTCCTGCAGGAGTTGCGATGACTTCATCAGCTGCCGCTGGGACCCTCCTCGCCTCCCATGAGCTTGTTCTCCCCTCCCAGCCTCACCCTGGGACCCTTAGAGCAAGGCTGCCCCTCTGCGGTCTCCATTGCAAGCACTCTGCTCAGCAGCCACGAGCTCCTGTCTCTCTGTCCACTCCCCAGACCCCTGACTCCAAAGTGCTCATCCCCGATGCACCAGAGAAAAGATAAGCTCCCTCCACAGTGTGCGTTCTGTTCAGTTGTTTTCCCAATAGGCAGCTCAGGCCACATCCAGGACTGTGGGTATCCTTGTCTCAGAAAAGGGGTAAGGCCAGAGCATCTGGGGCAGGTAGGAGTCTCCAGGGTGTCCATGGTGAGTGCACTTGTCCTGTTAGTGCTCCTCTGTCCCCCAGGGGTGGGGGAGGTTACTGGCTGCCCAGACTTCACGACCCCCTGGGCCAGGGCTCTCTCCTTAAAACGCAGCTCAGGCTGTGGTTCCATTCAAGGCTGGATCTTTGCTCAGAGCCGTTTACCACATTCTTTCCACTCTGTGGGACTGTGGGGTGGATCATGGAGGGCTTATTAACTCTGAAGAGCTCTGTGACCTTGGGGTTTCTTCCTCGGGAAGCTGTCTTCTGGCACGCCTGACGTCAACCTGCGATCCTCTGTGAGGTTAATTGAAAGACGGTCCCAGATGAGACTTCCGCTGGCTGCACCACAGGCGGCTTCGCGGGAAGGGATTCAGGAGAGTGGAAATGGCATTTGATGGAACATAAAGACCTGGATCAGCAGCAGCCTCACAAAGGCTGCGGAGCGCGCGCTGAGCCAGGAGGGCCAGCGCCAGCACCGGGATGAAAGGCGCAGCTCTAAGTCGGGCGCAGAGGGCGGAGGCGCTCTGTGGAAGGAGGGGACCTGGAGAGGAACAGGAGCCGGAAAGCGGCGCATTGTTTCTCATCCCTGGCACAGCCCCAGAGCTGCTATCAGTGAGAACATTGATATTCCAGGTGCAGTCCCCTCTCCGGGTGGCAGCCTGGTGTCTCTGTGGCTGCTCTGCCTGTCTGAGCCACGTCAGGGGGCACTGTGCTGCTCAGAGCCTGGGATGGCCTGCGCACAGAGTATGAACTGTAGAAGGCACAGTGAACACAGAGGATCCACCAAGCCCCAAATGCAGAAGTCCAGGGCAGGCAGGAGGCCCTGGGTGAGCCCTGAAGCTCTCCGCCCAGAGAGTGGGGTGCATTGTGCTGGTCGTGTTTCTCAGAGCCCGATGTGTCACTTGTTTGAGTGCGTGAGTTTAAATCATTTTACCTGCATATGTTCCTGAAATTGTCACATATCTCACTCCTCTCACACTCTCCTCAGTACAGTTCCATTACCTCTGGACCATTCAGTCACACTGTGCAATCGTGTCTTACCCAGCACTGCCTCAAATTCTTGTGAGACATTTAGGGAGGATGGTCTTTTTTTAACATAAGGTTATATCTGCGTTGCATGGTTTCTATGGCTCTGGGCATATTCTGTTAAAATATGAGTATCTAACCTAGCGAAGGTCCTCTACAGTTTTCCAGAATTCATCTTCTTCTTGCCAGGGTCGTGCTCACCGAGTGAGCTGCAAGGCTCCCGATGGGGTCTGGAGAGCTCCTTCTAGGAGTGGGATTTTTCTGCTTCCCGCTGTGTCCTCACTGCAGAGCGCCCTGTTCCCCACTCGGCTGGCCAAACTCCTAATTCTTCAATGTCCGACGCAGCTCCGACCTCCCCTGTGAAATCAACAGCCTTGAATTAATCGTTCTCGGCTGAGCTCGGTGGAATGGCACCGCATCCCTCCCCCAGCACAGTGTCCCGGCCCTTGCTGTCTGCGGCTGTCGGGAGGCGCCCCTCCCTGTGCAGGTGCCACAGCGATTAACACATCGCTTTGCATGCGGCAGGACACTGGTGACCCTTACACAGACACGCCTGTGGATATACAGACTTGGGAACATTTTGACTGCTCAGTATAATTTTTTTTCTCACATTCTAGCTTCTTTTCATGTTGTGGACTTGTGAGCAATTAGGCAAAAGTCCAGCCTGGAATTCAGAAATGACACTCACTATTACAGCAGAAAGAATTTGATAGAGAAAATTGGTTAAACAGATGGAGAACTGAAAACAATTTAGGGGACCCTAAGATGACAAAAATCTAGTCACCACACGTTGCAGCTCCCACGCTTGCTCTGGGGGAAAGAAGGGAAGAGGTGGGACGTCAAAGCAGAGAGCTTGGAGGACGTCCCCATGGGGCTGGGACCTCAAGCTAGGGAGCAAGGGGTGGTAGGCATCTTCAGGACAGCTGCACCTGAGTGCATGGGAACTTTAGGAATGGGACACTGGACCCAAACAAAGGCCATAGTCGGGGTGAAGCCATTGGGGCAGCAGCTCACAATAGGAGGGAGGGTCTTTGTCTGCCCGAGCCCTGTGCTCTCCTGCGGTGCCCTGCTGGAGGAGCTCACCAGGATTCAGCCGGCAGAGAAGAGAAGCCATCTGCACAGTCTGAATCCCAGGACGGCCCTGCCGAGTTCATACAGGAGGGCTGGCGAGTTTGGAGTTGAGAGACTATAACTAATAAACAACACAAGCTTGGACAAGAAATCCTTGTCCAAACCTCATTTACGCAGATAATTGAATAAAATTGGGGGCTTTGTCTTATTTCTGCACAACTCACTCTAGATTGATATCCTGTGCTGTAAGAACAGGAGCAACCAGCCTGAGCCCTGCCCTGAAGGGGTTATAAGGCGCTAACTGCCCTGAGCTGAGGATGCCGGGAGAATTCCACCTAGAGCAAGCACCCCGGAGCAGAGCCCATGTGGTGCAGGCCTCAGCTTGTCTTCGTATGGTCAGGTGCAACAGCGATGGGAGGGCTTCTCACCCTGAGCAATACTTTGTTGACCACAAACAAGTTCACTTGATGTGGACAACCTCCCCTGAAGGTCTCCCAGTCACAATGGGCACAGGTGGCCTCCAATTACTGAACAAAAATTTCCCCAAATATATGTCATGCACAGAGAGGCGTGCTGGTGCTATCTAAGCGTGATGATGATCCAGACTGAGGTCACAGGGTCAGCCACCATCGTTGAACCCACACACTGAGCCACATGCGGGGCTGAGCCAGGCGTGAAGCTGAGCCAGAGTATGCTCTGCTAAGAATCCAGCAGGTTTGGACTGAACACTTGGTATCAAGAAGTCAAAGAACACATGTACATCTTACCTGGAACAACAGGAGTTCTGCTTTGTGCTGCACAAGGTCACACTCAGGCTCCTCTGGAGTCTTAAAATATGAGGGGAAATAAAACAGAAATAAAAATAAAAATAAAACAGGTTTAAATACATATTTCAATCAGGAACATCAGACCCAGCTGTGACCCAAAATCTTGATGAGAACCCTGGGTTGGCCGGGCCCTGGAAGAGCCCCTAGTCCCTAGGCACCTCCTCTGAGGTTCCTGGAATCAGCAGTCCCCACCCCTCTTCCAGGGAATAGCTTATTTAAAAGTAGACTGGCATTTGTGATTGCACATGATTTGGGTTCCAGGCTGTACACAAAAATTGTTACTAACTAAACTTGGCTTCCTGATTTGTGGGGCAGTCAGCATTTAGGTTGGTGGTTTTTCCTATGGAGAGCAGGCATATATGTGAGCCCCCTCTACCAGCGTGATTTAAATTTAGCTAATTTTATGGCTCTCATCTGTGAAATAAAATGAGAAGAGCAACTTTTTTCAGTGTAATGTTATGTAAATTAATTAACCAAGAGTTAAGTATATGGAAAAATTCAAGTGTCAATAAATACGTTAGTGGCAACATAAAGTTCATCTAATTAATGAGAGCTCCATCTTCCCTTTGAGGGGGTTCAACCTTCCCCACCAGTTCACAGATCTTTCCTGTGAGTGTTTCTTTCCTGCCTTTAAACATCTCCATTGAACACATCTACATAGCACTGAGTAAAGGGACTGGGCAGCCTTTCTGTTCCTTGGATCTGATCCCCACTTGCAGGGATCTTGGGCAGCTCCCTCACTGTGCCCCAGACCCCAGAGGTGGAAACACTGCCCCTTGGAAAGCATGGTGTTTTCTGCAGCCTCATGAGCACTGGTCTTCCTTCTATAATGGCTACTTGCTCCTTTCCCTATCACCACAGTAGGTGTGAGGTGTTCTTTGAAAAAAAATACTATGCACATTTCTATGGTGTGGGACAACATCAGCCTGGAGTGGGGGTCACCTTCGACTCCAGTGCTTTCCATGCTTTCAGGAATATAGGGCTCAGAGAACTCCACTCTCCTTTTTTTCCCCCAGCGCTGCCCACTGGGTCTGTAAGCTTGTTCCTACTCCACTCCATGCCTCTGCTCAGGCTGTCTCCTCTGCCAACAGGGCCTTCTGCTCCTCTCTGGGGCCACACACCACCTCCACCCATCAGAATGAGCTGCCCCCTCCTGACAACCTTAGCCCTCCAGTCTATTTGACTTTCCCTCCCTGAAATTCTTCCTGTATGCTCCCTCCATGCCTTAGAATTCTGACAGGTCCCCTTAACAAATGGTTGTCCTCGCGACCACCTTGTCTCTAACTAGCAGCACATCCTCTAAGCACCAGGTATGCATCTCACTCTGTCCCCTTGTCCTCCCAAGGAGCTGGATTTGCTCAGTGAGCAAGTTTTGATTTGACTCAAATCAACAAAATAACTGGCTAGAGGGTCTCATTTTGCAAGGTCTAACCCTGCTCCTGGCTGAGACTCTCGGCTAGATACACAGTGACCCCTCAATAAGAAGATGGTCAGGATAAAAAGGTCTGTCACATAACAGTGACTCTTGCTTGCAGTTCCAGTCTCTGCAGTGCTAGCATGTGAGTGTCTGCAAGCTTCCTGCCAGCTACCAATGTGGAAGATGGAGGTGAGGGAAGTGAGGGAGGTGATGGAAGTGATAGAGGCGTGACCTCCAGACCTTTCTGCTCCTCTGCTCTTGGATGCATTTTCTCTCCTCTCACTGAAGACAGGCATCCTAACAAATGGTTTGAATTATTAAAGTGTGACATCAGCTCCTACAGTTTTAGGGTATAGACTGGTGTGTGGGTGGTACACAGGCCCAGAAAGGGGAAGGGGCACCCTTAGAGGTGTGGTTCCGGCTGAGTTTCCAGCTGCTGCATGCCCTGACACATAGAAGGCGATCTCAGGAGAGCTTCTTAGAAGCAAAGAAAGAAGCTGTGTTCACTGAGGTTATCAGTGGTATTTGATGATAAATTCAGCTCACAGCTTCACCACTTCTGTTGTTATATTTTTATATTTCTGTGTATGTGTTTCAAAGGAAACATGTTGCTGATTGCCCCCCGCCCTCCAATCAGGATAATGGAACAATCTAGATTCCTTCCTGCAGCCTAATGCCTTTGTGTCGCTCTTCGAGGCAGGAGCATCCACACCTGGCACTTTGCATGATGTCCAACAGCCAATCCACTATGAAACAAGAGGAAGGAGTTTATTTGGAGGGGAAAGGAGTCTCCCTTCTACTCTGTTCTTTCCCCTGACCATTTCAAAGGCCTTCGCACACTAGGGCTGAAGAGAGCGCCGCCTGCCGGGTGCCCGTGAGCGACGCAGCCCTGGGAAGATGCTGGCAGGCTTCCCGTGCTCACCGCCTCTCTTCTCTCGCCTTCTGATGTCTTTCCAGGTTGGAGCTCCTGCTTAGATGAAACAGATGACTTTCTGGGCCTGCTTCTGCTCACAGCAGGCAGGAGCAACAGTGACTGATTGGTTGAAACCTGAGGATTAATGGGTATTTATATTTCATTAAATTTTCTGCTCGCTGGAGAATAATGTATCACCCGCAGATATTGAAACATATGTCAACCCTACCCACTTAATATAATTCAATTGGACTTAAATGCATTGATCAAATTTTATTAAAGTCCAATACATCTTCCAAAAAGGCCTACGAACGTAGGATTGTCCCTTCAGAATTGCCGATGAAAGGAGACGATTGTGCTGTAACCCTATTTATAGCATTTTTCGGGAAAAGAGAGGCCATTGTGGATAAAATTCTCATTACAAAGTGACCAGGGCTGCCTGGAAGACTCTTGGGTGAGATTATTAAGCAAATTCTCAAGCAGAAGACTTACTAATGTGACCCGGAGTGAGTCAAAGCTGAGAGCCACCCCAGAGGCAGGTGGCATCTCTTTGCATGTCTTCTGGGAAGGAGTTGCAGAGGCTGCAGGGGTGCCCTGGAGCCCTCACCTGTGAGTCATCCATCACTGATGGCTCCGTGACACCTGGATGGTGTGTCCTGGCGAGGAGCTCTGCTCCTCCATCCTCTGTCTGCCTGTCCTCACTTCTCCTCTCTCCACTCCCATGTCCCCAGCTGCAAATGTATTTTCATGTGTTTAATGTTCTTAAGAACAAAAGGAAACATGAATGCATGTAGGATGATACTCGACCCAGGCTTTAAGGAATGTCCAGAGACTTTTGCTGTTAGTTTCAGAATTCTATCCCAAATATGTGTACATGCTCTCAGCATAGACATAGTAAGTTATAGCTAGAAGGTGACCATTTAATTGTAGAAAGAAAGTCGGTATGCAGTATTCAATTTAACTTGTTGAATTTCTAATCAATCAATGAAATAGGCGCTGCCTCAGTTCAAGGGCTGACCTCACTGAGATGCCATAGACATTTCAGCTCTTGTGCAAGATCTTAAAGCAAGTCAGTGAATTAGATCCACAGATTCTGCTGTGGGAAATGAAATTCTGAAGGTGGGTCAGAGCTTATCAAACTTGGCAAAGAATAGATAGATAGATGATAGATAGATAGATCAATAGATAGATAGATAGATAGATGATAGATAGACAATAGATAGTTGATAGATAAATAAATGATAGGATGAAAGTGATTGTTATAGAGATAAGACATAAGAAGGGAAAGAAAAGGAGAGGCTTTCTAACTGCACCTCCAGATCTCAAACCAGCCATTATTCCTCTGCCCAGAGTCATTCTCTCTCCAACCCTTCATGCCAGGCTCCTTTGAACTTGATCTACTTTGGATTGCAGCTTTAAGGCGTCCTTAGTCACCAAACTTGGACAAGGCTATGTTGGTGGCCCAGGGAATAACGCTTGTCCCATGACATCGTGACTGTTGGTGAGCTGCTTTGTTTCCCCACAACAGCTTGAAGGCCACCTGACCACTGAGTCCCCAGTACCTGAAGCAGTGTAGGTAGTACCTATGGTGCCTTAGTACATGGGGTACCTGGAGTACCTGGAAACCCACAGTGCCCACTGGTCCTGACTTTCCATTGCACCTCTCAGTGACGTCCAGTCTAGTTCTCAGACATGGGCCCCTCAGGGGTTATCAGTGTTCTAAGTGTCAATTGGGCACAAAGTTTGAAACACTAAGTTCAAATGAAATAAATTTAACGCACACCAGAGCCTCTGATATGTCCATGGGCTTTGAGAACATATTCTGTGTGTCAAGTGCCTGAAGAGCTGGCTTTTTATCAAATGCTGGTCTCAGGAGTGCTGATAGATCATGGGACACAGTTTTAAACACTGCACTAAGACCTCAGTTCCTGAGAAACGGGAATTACTTCTTACCTTTTATCTTTGATAATGTCTAGGATATCTAGAATATGATTAAAAATAAAAGAAGGGATGGAGAACCGGAAGGAAAGAAGGAAAAGAAACCTACTTAGTGGCAAAAAAAAGTCTGTGTATTCTCTTCAGCCAGCTCACCCAGCACCCAACAAGCAGTATGGAGCCTGTGCATAGTAGGCCCTTAGTAACGTCTCACGGGGGGAGTGCACGCATGCAGGAATTTTATACTGAGTTGATGAGACCATATGTGAAGATGCCGAAATTAATCTCATTTCACTCCTTGAAATATGAGAGAAAAATATGAGGCTGGTTCTGGAGACGAGCCAAGAGGCTTTATAGGAAATTACTGTGTGATGTTGATAGCTTTGTTCAAGAAGTCACTGTTTAAAGCTGGCCTGGGAGTCAGTACACTCGGCCAGCCAGGAGAAACGGGAAAGGCCTCTAAGGCAATGTGTGAGTGTATGTGCGCACGCACGCGTGTGTGTCTGTGTGTGTGTGTGTGTAAGGGGGGGTGAGAATGAGCTCTACACTATAAACCATTTTTTTAGACACCTAATCTGTGGTGACTGGCCCTTATCATATAGAGAAAGGTGAAAGGCTATGGGGCCACCGCTGATAACATTGCCCAGCTCTCCACCTCTCCCATTTGCAAATCAGGCCCCTCTCAGTGTTGGCTCATGGATCTCCAGCATCGTGGAGCCCATGTTCCGTTCCTATCTGGGCAAGAACCGAGTTCCAGGAAGGTGGGAAGGCAGCTCCAGGAGCTGCAGCTGAGTCCTTCAGGCACTCCCAGGCTGCTCCTCTCCAGGTAGAGAGGACTGTCATCTCCTTCGGTCTTCTCTCCCACAGACGTCTTAGGTGGGAGGGCAGACAGGATGACAGCTGGCACTGGGCCTCGAGCTCTCACTTCCAAGGTCACTCTGGACCTTGCCCACCACTGGGCCAAGGACAGAGCTGTGTTAACAGAATGGTGTTCTACCTAGAAGGTGAGCCCCTCTGCAGAGCGCTTAGCCGAACATGTTAATGTTCAGACTGTTACTGCCGAGAAAGGAACCTTGTTGTCAACTGTGTTCATGTAAAGTTCATCCAGAGAGTTCATGTAACTCTCATCCAGAGAGTTAGTAACTACTCGCCTCAGGCCATGGACCTCCAGGAAAGTTTCCCAACAAATTCCAACATAAAAAGCAGTTACTCAAGGCCTAATACTTTCTGTGATGGGCTTCCTTTTAAACTATGTCTCAGGTTTATTCACTTGTATGTAAAAATTAATTCATTCCTAAGGTGTGGGTTAGCCATGGCAGAATGAGAGTCGCAGGCAGGGAGGCCCTGGGTCGGGGCCACAGTCTCTTCCTCTGGGCGGAGGTCCTGTGCTGTGCGCGCTGTCCGCAGGCGGGCTCGGCATATGGTGGCAACAGCTGGAGAGCAGGGTGGCCATGCTGATAAAATGAGACCCTTTGAATCATTAAATAGCATTACAAAGGAAAAAGTCCTCCAACGAGCAGGGCACTATATTTAAGTTCATGAATCAATTAATCTTTAAAAGGCGGACTTTGCCTAATAGCCTGGCACCAGTGGCACGAGGGGAACAAGTGGCAGGCCAGGGCAGCCTGGGATTTAGGGCCTCAGCAGCCAGCAATACTTTTAGCCCTGTTATGTTCAGAGAAATAAAATGATGGGAAAGCAAAACAAGGAAACCGCAGCTCAATCGTTAACCAAGTGTTTGGTCACTCAGCCAAGGATCCCACAGGTGTCCACTGCCGGCCTGGGCCCAGGGGCTAGGGGCAGGTTGGTTAACCAGAACCTATCAGTGAATTAATAATGGACAATTTATTCATAATGGCAAGAGGACGAGCTGCAGGGAAAGGGCGAGCTTTGGCTGAGGGGATGCCCACGTGTCTGTCCTCTTGGCCAAGGGGAGATGGAGAACCCCACAATGAAATGATCACTTTCACCAGTGTGGACAATGCCCGACTCGAACTCTTCCCCCTCAAGTTCACAGAACCCAGCGATGATGTAGGAAGTAATCATGGTTTCACATTATTTCAGGTGAACTTGCCTAATTATATGCAATGCGCTTTTAATATAGTTTTACTGTCTTATTTAGCTCCTTTATTTCCATGACACATCTTTTGTTTGACTTATACTCCCACTATTTTGAGGAAAGAACAGTTGTGTTTCATGAATCTCTGCATGAGTCTCATCTGGTTGTTTCATTTATCTACAACCAGATGAATCCGGAAACAAAAACTGACTTTTCTCTTTTTGCCCCAGTACCCTCCTCAGAGCTCTTTCCCCCACAGCACACACATGCACACCCACATCCACACACACACAAACACACATGCACACTTGCACACACAATGTAGATGTACACATATGCACACACATACATATATGCATGTGTACATACACGGATCCTTTCCTGTGCCCTAGAGGAAAAAACACACCAGCATCCAAGGAGCACACAAAGAATTCATTGGTTTTCTAAATATAGGTGTTTTCATAGTCAGTTTGCTGTGTGTGCCATTTTTGTTTTGTTTTGTATTGTATTTAAACAAAGAGCAGAATCAGTCCTTCTGAAAGACTTCCTGGTCTTTAAGTTTCAGACTTTTGTCATCGAAGGGTGTCTTAGGAGTGGGGCAGTTTGTGCTATCCTCTAAGTCTTGAACAGAGTTCATCCAGGGAGAGCAGACTTGGAAGAAACTTGCCAGCAAAACGAGACTAGAAACTGCCCTCTGGGAATGTAATACCCATAGGAATCAGAGAAGAATCCATACAGTCAACGCTGATGGGGTGCTCCCCATTTGCCTTTGCTATAGACTGGGTGGGCCGGAAGCAATGACCAAGCCTCCTTCCATTTGGGACCCTGAGACTACAGGCCATCACCTGTGGGGAAGGGGAGCCTGGAAGTTTCCCTGCCCTCAGAGGGCTGCCCACACAGCTGAGAATGGCCAGGGCCAGAGAGAGGCTTCCTATAGGGACAAGGGTGCCCCGGGCAGTGTTGTCTTAGGACCTGGCAGGACCAAGGAGCAGGACAACAGGTGATCCAGGAAAACCGAAGACGCCAGGCACCGTGCTAAGAGAAGCCACCATGATGGCCCCTCCCACAGGACAGGGCACAGATGAACTTTGAGGAAAAGGAAAGGGGAGACTGGGGTTTGGCTGAAAAAAATCACTGGATTTGAGTGAATATGCCTGTAAAATAAAAGTTAGGCAACTTTTTTCCACTAAACAGGGAGGGAAGTCAGAAAGCAGAGTCAATTAATGACACGTGGCGAGGTCCATCACCAGAGTTGAGAGAAGGGTCAGACTCACAGCAGTTCAGAAACCTGCAATCACTGTTCAACATTTCCAGAAGCAAATAAAGCAAAACTAGCATTGAAAAAAAATTAAAATTTGCCAAACAGGCACTTCGCCTCGAAGAAAATAAGAAACTAGAGAACTGCAGAGTTGTAGAATAAAAATTGTACCCACAGGAGGCCCTCTGGCAAGGTGGTATCAGGGTACCTGGATTTCTGAGGAGACAGCTCAGGGCTGCCTGGGACCATGGACGGTAGAAACTGGGTGGCCTGTTGTGACCTGGATGGCCTCAAAAGTCACATAACATCACCTCTGCACTACTCTACTGGATGAAGCAGGCAAAGGCCCAGGCAGATTCAAGGGGTAGGTTATGCACGGACCTGCCTTTCTAGGGAGGATTGTCCAGGGTTCTGCCACCATGTTTTAGAACTGCCACACCTGTATGAACTGCCACAGCCTTGTGTGACTTCCCAGGGTGACCAAAGTCTCCTAGAGAAACTGGATGTTCTAATGAAAGCGCCTGCCGTAGCTGACAGCTGATCATCAAGTCTTTTGGACTTAGTTGACAGCCTAGTAGCAAATTCAGAATATGCTGATGTGAATTATTTTCAGTAACTAAAAAAGTCCTCGATATGAACTGAGAAAGGCATCATCTACTTCTTTTGAGTTTATAACAAATTTGTGTTGTGTCACACACTTCAGGTCGCTGAGCAGACCTTCTAGAGGAAGTACAAGGTGTAGGGACACCCTGATGCAGTGCGTTGGTTACGGCAGGTGCTCTACGTCACGGGGTCTAGATTTGGGCTTCCAAAGACCCAGGAGCCCCTGACGTGTTGTGCATGTGCTGTGTGCCCTGGGTGTGTGGCTATTTCCATTTTTAAAGCAATAAACATTCCTGTCAGGATTGGGAGCCATTGCCCATGTGGGCTGCTTGATGATTTTCTAGATCTTAACAATGAAACAATTAGGAAAACTAGAATGCTAGCAGTTTTTTGCAAACAACTACTCCAATACTACTTTAGTTAAAAATTTCAAAAGATGATGAAAAACCATGAAGGCCCTTGTGAGCAAATTCCATTTTGTTTTGTTTTACATTTTTAAAACAATAGAGGGCAGGAGTTTCAAACTGATTTCAAAAGCCTTCTTGTATATTTTTCATAATTTAGCACTATTGTCCTATGGAGCATGCATTTTGCAGTGACTTTCCAAAACACAGCCTGCAGTGGCATGTGTACTGTCACTTATGACACTATGATGTAATATTGTGTTTGGTTTTGTGCATTGTAACAGCTATTTAGAAACATTGTTCTCTCATTCTCAATTGTAACCTCATTTTGTCCTTTTGGCTCAGGATTAAGCAAGTTGTCTTAGCTGCTGTTTAAACTCATAGAGAAAGATGATAGATGATTAGATAGATAGATAGATAGATAGATAGATAGATAGATAGATAGATAGATAGATGATAGATAGATAGATAAATAGATATAGATAGATGATATAGATAGATAGATAGATAGATAGATAGATAGATAGATAGATAGATAGAGATAGATGATATAGATAGATAGATAGATAGATAGATAGATAGATAGATAGATAGATAGATAGATAGGAGATAGTTGATATGTGATAGATACATAGATGATATAGATGTTAAAGATAGATGACAGATGAGAAATAAATGATAGATTTACTAAGTCATAGATAGACATATGATCGATAGAATGAAAGAGGTAGATTTAAAAACTTGGCAGAGCTGAGACCCTGCACAGCAGTACTCTTACCATGAAAGGGTTGGGTTTGCACCGTTTAGTGAACACTAGTCACATGAATTTAATGAAGAACTGGCATGTACTATACTCGCACTGTGTGCCAAGCTCTGTACTCCACTGAGCGACCTCCATACCATCCTCCAGGAGGTGCGGTTGTTCTCCCCACTTTACAGGGACGAGATAGTGACCCGGAGGTTGGGACACACCCTCATTCAGCTGGCAGGTGAAGCAGCCGGGACTGGGGTCAGGTCTGACAACAGCACAGCTGGGTCCTGAACACTTGCTGTTAGTGCAGGAGAGCGAGGACCCCTGGCCAGGTCTCCCCAAAAGGGAGGGTCTTGGTTCTGTGTCAGGCGGCTCCCTCTCAGAACTTGGGGTTTGGGGTGGAGTTGTTCTTGGTTGTAGTGGTCCCTGCAGGCACTGCGGGCATTCAGCAGCTTCCCCATCTCTGCTCCCAGCCCCTCCCTCCCAGTGTGACCACCCAAAATATACCCAGACTTCGCTCAACCTCCCTGAAGACAAAATCACCCCCACATTGGGAACCACGGCTCTGAACTGACCAAACTGCTTTGTTTCCATCTGTCGTTAAAACAGTGAACTTTTTGATATACAATTTGTGCAAATGTGAGAAATCTTAATTGTCTTCTTTAAACTTCCCAGAAGGAAAAAATGTCCACCTCCAGCTGATTCCCACCCTCTCGAGAACCGACCGTGAGTCAAGGTCAGGTCGTCCGTGGCCCGTCCTGCTGACTTTCCCATGAGCCGGCCTGGTGGGTTAGCGGAGCTCTCTGTCCATCAGAGCGGGTGCAGTGGCGCTGAGCGCGGGGGCCCCTGGCTCCGGACCGTTCCAAGTGGCCCTCTGTCCAGCACAGCCACCCGAGGCCAGCCGCGTCCCTCTGCTTGTGGACAGCCAAGGACACTTTGACAACCCCGAGTCGCCGGCTGTCACAGGTACAAAAGATCTGGAAATTTAGATACTCGAGTATCTAATAGGCACCATCAATCTTTTATAGCGAGAGAATACATAAATTATAAACAAATATGTCCTTTGGTCTCGTAGAACAGCATGATGATCAAAGGGACACAATAGAAATGTATTTGCTTCTGCAGCCGGCGACTCCCCCAGCGCGGGCTGTGCTGATGGACGGCCGGGAGCCGTCAGCTCTGGTTCCATCTGTCACCATACACTTCCCTCCTGTTGTCTTAAGTCATCAATACGGGCCTGCAATCACCTACTGCTACCTCTACTACCTCCTATTTTGTCCACTCATAAATTATGGATCCCCGCACAACATCAAGTCTACAATTTCGATTGCATTTGCTAATCATTGATCAATAATTCACGAGCCGCTTCTTCTTCAAGGGCCCCTGGTTTCCTGCAGCATATGGCACCGGGCTGACGGGGAGCACAGGTCCCTTATCACAAAGAGCAGCCGCGAAACAACTTGTGTAAAGTTGTCCCTCCTCGTTCCCCTCACGGCTCTGACGGGGGCGACTTTGTACTCGTGTGTGGTTCATCGCTCTCAGCGGCTGCGGTTAATGACTGTCGCGGCTGCCACAGGACAAGCTGGGTCAGGGTACACAGGGCACTGAACAGCAGAGCCATCTCTCTGCTCTGTCCCGCGTTCCGTGTTGTTTTGTGGCTGAAGCATCCTTCACGGGCGAGGGATGTGTCCTTCTGCCACCCTGTGACTGTGGGCACGAAGCTGGCACACCAGCCCGGCACTGTCCCTTCCGTGCACACACGCACACTGCCACCTGAACACTATACCCTCAGCAGACTCCTGGGCCAATGAATTTGAAACCCTGAGCTATTTTAAGATGTGCTCTTATTGGTTTTTTGGCTGTTGTGTTTCTGTTTTGTTTTAGAAGATCTGTTTCAATCCAGTTCTGCATGTTTGTGTTTGTTTCCTTTCGATGAGATGATGAAATAAAAAATAACCAAGCTTCGTGAATTATTCTGCAGTGTTTGTTGTAGGTCATTTTTATTGGAAGGAATCCTCTCACTTTAACTTCTTAGAGGGCAGTGATGTCAGACCCTCTTCCCTTGGACAGACAGCTGAAAGGATGCAGCTTATCGATGGAGACAGGAGAGGGGGGTGGACAGTATGGGAGATGCCACCTGGCTTCAGGGGGCAGGGCAGGGAATGAATTTCTGGGAAACCTTCCCACAAAAGGCAGCCACAGAGGGTTCTGGAGCTGGCCAGTGTCTGGGACATAGCCCCCACTCCCTCCAAGGGAGAAAGGGCAGGACAAGGGACCTTTCTCGCCTCCCAGAGGGTCAGGCTCTGCTCCCCCTCCTCCTGTCTCAGTCTTGCCATTGTCACCGGCCCAGCAGGAGAGCCGCCACCAGGAGTTCTCAGTAACTTTTAAAAATTGTGGAAAAAGAAACAGCAGGGAGGACAGAGGGGAGGGGGGAGAAAGGAAAAGGTCTGTGGCAAGAAGCAGACAGGACAAAAGCTGGGGTGATGAAGAGGCGAACATTTTTTTTTAAACTGGAAAGAGAAAAGATAGAATGGGAAAGGGCTTTAAAATTTTAAGCAAAAATAAAGAAAATTAGAAAGGGATGAAAATAAAAGAGAAAAGGGAAATGGTAAGCAAAGAGCTCAGGAGAGAGAGAGGGGAGGCCCCCACCTGTGCACAAGCCGGGCCCCTGCACCTTCCAGCTCAGTCCCAGGGGACTGTGGCTGCTGGTTGACTGAAGGGTGTGTGTAGCTGATTTGGAGTTGAAAATTGAAAATAAAATATAATATCATCCCCCTCACTGAAACCCCTTGTCAGACATCCTAGTGACCTGGACATACATCTCCCCACCCACACAGACCCCCACCTCTGATTGGAGCAGGGTCTGGTGAGGACCCTTTCCTGCCAACCCTCACGCCCAGAGACCTGGTGGAGGTGGTGCTGGTCGGGTGCGTTCAAGTTTCTGAGGCCACAGCACATTGCCCTGACCAGCCAGTGCCTGAAGAAAATACCTCTAACTGCAGCAGATCCATCTCACTGCTCCAGGTGCCCTGTAAAGTGAGGGCTAAACACCTAATACCACCACAAAAATGCTTGAGATGGCTCCACATCAACTTAGTAGCACAGCCGCCCCTATAGAGAAAACTATAAACCCACTCAAGACCTTTCCTCCTCTTCGGATGCTAAAACCTACAAATGGTTGCTGAAGGCCACGCAGATTGATGACCAGGAATGGGACAGGTGAGGTGTTGCCTCCTGAGATGTGGAATGGGGACCCTGAACTCAGTAGGGTGCCTGGTTCCTTGGGACCCCTAACCTGCTGAGAGCAGAGTAGAATGAGAGACATTGTCATATTTTTGAGAACTCAACTTGTGCACGTTTCCCTTCTAATGTAGACTTCTCTGCACCCTGCAGGAGGAGAAACAATCAGCACGTTCCGCAGTCAGTGCTGGAGCCAGAATGAATGAACCAGGCTGAGCGCCTCGGCGGGAATCACTCAGAAGTACACAGACACTTGCTAGGGGAACATGGACCGGTGCTGAAGGTCAGGGCCCTTCACCCTGGACTCAGGGTTTAGATCCAGGGAACTAATCTAACAATCGGGGTGAACACAAGATAAATTCCTTCTGATTTCCTTTTTCAAAATGTAGGCTCTCTAAGCATCTCTAAGTCAAACAAGAGCAACCCTAGAGTTGGACTCCATGACCTCTGTGCTCCATGTTCATAACATCAGATTTTAAAGATGCTGGGAGTTGGGTCTCCTAGTAGGTTTAGGGATCATGTGTGTTGTCAATGCTCTTACTTTCCCAGACATCACCATCCTCCTATCCCTCTATCTTGCCTCTTTCCCTCTTCATCTCTCTATCATCTACCTATATCTACCATCTGTCTATCATCTATCATCTATCTATCTATCTATCTATCTATCTATCTATCTATCTATCTATCTATCATCTATCATCATCTATCTACCTATCATCTATCTATCATCTATCATGATTATGTCCATTGGCAATTATCATTTTTCTTTCAATATATAAATAATTCACAGTTTTCCAACAAGCTAAATATAAGGGCACCACTGTCACTTGTGTCTTTTCCCCTTTCACTTCCCTTGTCATTATGGAATTCAAATTTTCCATGGCCCTCTCCATGACCACTCTCAGGAGAAGCATTAGAGGACTTGCTAGGTTCTGGAAAGAACATCAGTGGGTCTGTTCCCCTCTAGCCAGTACAACTGACTACCTACTATCTAAACTCTGCCCATCTAAGAGTGTCTTATAAGCCTTGACCACCTCCAAAGGTAACTGGCTGGTGGGACAATATAACTACTCTAATAATTCCCAATATAGATGAAATGGTGTTTCCCTTTCCAGTTGTACATCTCCCAGAAGCTCAGAAAACAGCAGAACAAAACTGATGCTATTACTCAGATTCCTGCCAACGGTTCCCATTTCAGAACCTTTGCTGCTACAGAGCCTTTTTCTCTGTCTCAGCTGCCACCTTTCAAGTCCAGCCCAAGGCCACCCACTCCCCACAGCTTTCTGAGATTCCCTGCCAGTCACCCACTGTCCCCTCACCACTTCCCTCCTGGACCTCCTGTCACAATGCCTCCTGAAGCTCAGGCCTGTCTGTGCTCGGGGTCTGGGGGGTACAGGGTGCAGGCAGGGACATGTGGTCAGAGTTGTCCTGCACGAGGCTCCAAGTCATGGCCCACCTGGCTTGCCTGAGCCAGACCTGTGCTGATTTCAGCCCACTTCTTGGTAATTCAGAGGTCACATGGGATAGCTCCCCCTGCCCCAAAAGATGACTCTACCTTTTCCTGATCCCCTTGTGCCTGGGGCTGACGTAGCTTCACTAACCAGTGACAAACATGTTGAACTTCGTCCTTAACAATTTTTTTCTTTTCTAAAAATTATAAATTTTCTCTTTACTTTGTTAAAATATCTGGGTCTTTTCCCTTAATCGGGTGTGTGCATATGTGTGTGTGGGGGAGGTTCCACCATAGGTTTTTCTGTACGAAGAAGCAGCTCCTGAGAGGGAAGGGAGAAAGTGCCCCTAACAAACCCTCACACCTGCCGTCTCCCAGGCTGGACCCATTCTTTTTCAGCCAGATGCATTCAAGACGTTTTCCGGAGGCTTGTCAGCTTGGCTGTGGGCCCCGGGCCCAGAGGAGGCAGCGGCCGGGGGTCCTAGGAGGTTTGAACCAAGTGTGTAGTAAGTTCAGATGGAGTGGAACCGAATGGTCTTCCTCAGCCCAATTTAAAATGATTGGTTTGGCTCCCTGTGCCCAAGCCCTTTCAGTTCCACCACGGACTTTAGGAAAACAAAAATCAGTTGTGGCCCCTCTGTGTCAACTTTCCAGATGTTTTCTCAGAAGAAAGACATATTTATAAGGTACCTCTACTTCTTGTTTCCTTCAAAATGTAGCTCAAGTATTATTGAAAAAATAAGGGGGGCTTTTAAAATCATATCCCCTGTACTCATTCTGGACTCTGACATTTCTACAACAGCTTACACGATTATATCACTCCATCCATTCACTCCCTACCCCTGAGGGGCTGAGCAGGTCCCCTGCACTGGGCTCTGGGCTGGCTGTCAGGTAAAGAGCATCATCAGAGACCAGCCCCCAGTCTTGAGGAACCCCCACCATCCCCACCAGGGTCACCAGGGCTGCAGTGAGAGTGTGGGTGGGTACAGAACAGGGAGACAGAACCCAGCAGACGAGGTGTTGCAGGAGGGTTGTGAGGACCCCTGGGACAGAAGAGAAAGGGGTCTGGAGGGCTCTCTCCATGTACCAGGGAGCTCCTGAGAACCTGAGGTGGCCGCATCTCCTCCCAACCCCTGCCCTCAGGAGCGGTGATTGGCCTGCTAGCACCCCAGGAGACAGTCCACACAGCTCTCTATGCAGAAATGTCAAGTTTCTCCCCAAAGTCCCCTTGATGTGCTTCAAATACTTGATTTATTGGCCTTCCTGGGCTTGGAATTAATTGTACAGCCTGGAAAGTAGCAAGTCAAGTTCTAATCCTTCTTAGTTACAAGTCCTGTCTTCCAGCAGCCATCATTTATGTCAAGGGGGAATGGCTGTACGCACCTCCTGATCCGTAGGAGGAGGTAATGGATGGTGCTACCGAGGTGGTTCTTTTCTGTCCTGCCTCTGGTGCCCCGCTCAGTTACTGCAAAATCTTGACCTGTGCTTTCCAATATGTAGCCACCGGCCCTATGGGCCTCTGGACACTGAAAATGTAGTTAGTGTGATGGAGAAACCAAACTTGAAATCTTAATCTTAATTAGTTTATATTTAGATATGATGATAAAAATGTTATGTGTAGATTTCGGGCCTGAAGCAATGGAAATGATTTTACCATTAAACACAACTTGATTGTTTTGGTGGCGAAGGAGGACATGAGCCTGGAACACCTGTTTTCTGACTCTGGTCACACATCCTCTCCAGGCATTTCCATTTTGCACTTCTGCTTTATAAACAAAATCGAACACTTGTTACATCAGAGTGAAAACAAATGACAAAGACATGACCTCTAGAAGTCGTTTGAAAGGTCCCTGTTATTTAAAGTCTCCATTATTTTGTGTCACACCCAATCGCAGCCAAGCCAGCACTTTTCCAGCAGTTTCTCCTCCCAGGTCCACGTGGGCTGCTGCGTCCAGAACGGGTGGAGCTTCAGGAGTGATGGGGTACCTCCTGCTCCCCGCCACACCCCTCAGAAGGCAGTTTCTGCTCCTCGGCATTTCAGTGGCCTCTGAGATCTCTTTCCCAGCACGGTGCTGCCCGAGTTTCTGAGGCTTCCTAGTAGCCCCGCCTGGCTCTGCTCAGGAAAGATAACATTTGTTAGTCAGTCACTCTCCAGGCTCCCCTCCCCTATCCCAAATTTTTCCTTTTCCTGTGTCTCACCTAAAAGCATTTATGGTGTAGTTTGTTTCGTTCTTTTTTTCTGGTCTCGTTTTGTCATTTAATTCGCTCTCCTGCATGCCCGAGAAGTTCATAGAAGGCCAGAAACCCAGCTTACCTAATTTTCTCTTCACCGTCTAAGTGCTATGCACAATTAAGTGCTTAATAAATGTCTTGATGATGGCCATGTTGATGATAATGGTGCTTAACTTCCTCCTGGGGGAAGTTTATATACTCTGAGAACCTTACTCCCTGGAATCAAATTATAAAATGAAAAATCAGTTTCTTTATATCTTTGGTGAACCACAAGGTTAGTGGCCTAATGAAGGGTAAGATAATTAATGGTTTGCTCGATGAAGTTCTCTATTTCTCCTACTAAATATTCACCTCTGATTCAGAAGAATTTAATTCTACTCAGACCATTTCAATTCTATGTGTTCCTAATTGTGCATTCAGAATAACTTAGCTCATTTGTGAGATACAATGGTATCAAAACACAGTATTCAAAATGGCAGACTAGCTTTTGATATTAACATTTGTTGTTAATTAAAAAAAGCTTACTTCCACCAATGTTAAACACTATCATTCTTCATGAAATATATATTCTGATTATTATGTCACATAGTCTCTCTTTGTTGCTGCATTGAGAATGCTACATTTATTACAAAGAGCAAAATTACTGTATGGGGTCATAATGGGTTGGCTCCTGTTGGGTCCTTATTGTGAAGAGCATGGAGAGAGAGAACTGGGGAGAGAGGGTGGGAGCCACCTTGGAGTTCAGATAACTGTCTGAAGGTTACCCTCGTTCCAAGGGTTACTAACAGTAGGGGACCACCCTTCGAGCAGGGATTGGAACTAGCTGGGAGCCAGGGAGCTGTTTAACTGGTAATGGGCTCAGAGCAGGAGTTAGGTACAGACCAGACCTCAGGCAACAATCCTATTGCACATCCTCAGCGTGTCAGGTGAAGGTTGGGTTTAAGGCCCCAACGTTGTCCATCCATCACTCCATCATCCATCCATCCACTCATTCTACAGCTGCTGGCTGTGCACCCGCAATGCCCATAGCTCTGTTCAGAGATACCTGCTCCTGAAGCCTTTGGAGAGACATTTGCTTCCATGGAGAGCTTTCTCCAAAGGGCATCTTTGATTTTCCTGGATCAACTTCAGAAAAAGAACTGAGCTGAATCCCCAAAACAACCTATTGTAGATCTGGTGGCCAAGGAGAATCAAAATGTCAGTCTCTAATTAAAACTCCTAATAAAAAATTAAGTTCCATTCTTTAATGACACTATTTATTGTCATGGATACTAAGGGGGGGGGCATACTAATGAAAATTCATTGAGGAAACTTTGTACATAGTGAAAATTGACTTTAGAAATTATAACTTGTGGAGTATTTACACTTTGACTAAATTACAAGAATCCCATTTCATTCTAAATGTGTGCACCAGAGATTTCTCTGAAATAGGAAATGAATGGTCCAGAATTTGTCCTTTCATTTAAAATTATAGAAAATCCAAAAAAAAAGAAAAAAAAAAAGAAGTAGATATGTAGAAGTGTGCAGGGCCGTGTGAACAAAATACACCAGGTTTCTATGCTTAAGATGTTTTTTAAGAATTTCCAAAGCTGGGGTTGGGTGGCTGGGGCTAGGCTATGGGAACCCAGTAGATAAGGCATGTGAGCAAACCCTTGATTCCAGCATAATATATGAGGCGTGCCTCAAGTCCTCCAGCCTACCCCAATGAAAGAGCCTCAAATGGTTTCATGAAGAATTAAGTTAATTGGGTTTGGTGTAAGGTTGGTGTCCTTCCTGCTGGAAACTTTCCCAGGTCTTCCTGGGTGTTGGTGGCCACCAGACTCCCCGGTCACCCTGTTAGCCCAGACTTTAATTAGCTCTGGCGTCCGCTTCATAATGATAAATGCAGAGATGATAAATGGAAATGCAAATGACGGTGAAGTGCCTCCGCCATCAGCGCTGAATATCATTACTACCTCCCCGCTGCCGAATCGATCACTGTCACCCGCGATGCCTGCGTTCAGCGGGGCACATGGCTGCCGGCCAGAACGCCTTCCAGAGCGCGACAGGCCAGACTTGGTAGGGTTTTCCTCCCCATATGCTTTTATTCATCTTTTGCTGAATATTTGTTTGGCAACCAGAGTTCCAATATATTTCCAGCTGAGATGATAACTATTTTGGGTCAATAAGCAAATAGCTAATTTAGAGCAAAATAAATACCAATAAGAAATTATTCTCCGAGCATTAAGATCTGAAAGAAAGTCAATGTAATAAATATATCTGACTACTTTTAAAACTGGAAGAGCTATGCTGAAGCTGTCTATTATGTGGGCTTTAAAGAGAAAACAGGGTCTATAACCCCAATTTAAATAATGTAATTTTTCCCCAAGACATTGGAGCACAAAGTACTCTTATGCCCACAGTTACAGGGTTGTTCCATCCAAGAAACCAGTGGTTTCATGAGGATGAGACATCTCTTCTTTAGCCAGCGACCCAGCAAATGTCTTTCTAGCTTATGCTGCTCCCAGCCCTGGCCCCTCTCTCAGAGTAGCTGAAAATACTCCTTGGACTTGCATGGAGTCGGCCTCATCTAGCAATTTAAAGATGGGGATGGATGGTTTTTTTGCCTTTTTTGTATTAACTGCCAGAAAATCACACTGTTCATTAGAATCTCAATTTATACTTGGGAACAATAATGAATTCTCACCATGCCTCTCTCTTTGATGTCCCTTGTGCCCCAAGATCCTCTGTCACTTCATTCTAACTTCACTTTCTTTCCCTCCCTTTCCCCACCCCTCTTGAGACCCAACTTCCAGTTGGTCAGGCCATGTGACACCCACAAAAGTGAGCTCAAGGTCTTCAAGCCAACGTCCTGAAGAGCCTCATGATGATAGCAGTGTCCAGAACAGTGCTACCTGCAAACCTGTGAGGGCACAAGCCAAAGCATGATTGAGTTTTGGTCATGTTATTTAAAATTGGGGACATCAGCCCCTGGAGAGGCACGCCTGAGCACAGGAGCACACAGCCATATATACTAGAATCTACTGTGGATATCCTAATGGTGTCTTCCTGCTTCCCAAGACTCAGTGGAATGAAGACAGAAAGTACACCAACAAGCTCTTCGTTTTCTCTCCAAATCTGCTCCTGTGCCCATCTCGGAAACAGGTAACACCATCAACACGGGTTTGTTATGGAAACCTGAGGCCACAAAGACATCTCACAGCAGCGTCCCTCCACACATCCTACAGATGCAGCCTTTCAGTCCCATGTCTGCAGCAAACGTGTCCCCATTGAATCTGGGAGGGCCCAAAGACTGCATTGACCAGCACAGCCTAAGTGACACCGGACCAGTCTAGGTATAGCTAGCCTGGCAGCTTCCTCTTCTTGCCTCTTGGAATGCTTACTCTTGGGCTGTTCCCTCTGGGAACATCTGTGCTGTGAGAAGCCCTTGCATGGAGAGTAGCCACACTGTGGACTCTGGTTGACAGCTGAGTAACCAGGCAACAGCCAGAATCAATGCCAGACGTGTGAGTGCACCATCTTGGATACCACACAGGGGGAGCCCTCAGGCTGCTCCAGGCCCAGCAACCTCTGAGGCCCAAGCACCTACTGCCCAACTGAGCCTTACGGACGCACAGAACCCTGAGAGTTAAGACTAAATCACTATCTTAAGGCACCTAGTTTTGGAGTGACATGCTACCTAGATATCAGAATAGAGCCACTAACTTGGTCTTCTGTGGTTGATGAGATGAACTTCACTCCTTATCACTGTCTCTCACAGCATTGCCTAGTTATTGTCCCTCTCCACTACACTAAGTGTCCCTGAGGACTGGGACATATTTTTGTTTTCAGCTCTGAGTGTAGCCTAATGCCCAGTGGAATCTCAGTAAGCATTTGCAAAATAAATGAATGTAGAAACGTTTAGTTGTGGTTTTTTTTTTATGACACTGCCTCTCCTCCTGGCCAGCAGGATGGCGTTGGTGATGATGACACATGGGAAGTCCGAGAGTTGGCTTCTGAGAGCCTCATAGCTAAGACCCTGACAGATGACACAAAACACAGACCCTCCAAATCCATCAGTGGCTGCGGTCTGCCCTGCGTGTTACACCCATCTATCACTGGGATGAATTTAACAGTTTCAATTCATTTTAAAGTTTATATGAGAAATAAATAAAACTTCACAAAGGAATTTTTGAGTGGCAAGGCAAAACAATTAAATTTCAGGATGCATTTTTAAAATTTCAATACCATTATTCTGTTTATCAGGTTAATAATTTATAGACACATCAGCCTCAAAAGACAATGAAGACAAACTGCTCCCCTTTCCCTTAAAGCATTATTTATAGCTCTGAGGCATCTTTTAAAATTACTGTTTTATGAAAATTAACATCTTAACATTACATTTTATAGCAATACTTCCGTTCTCAATGGAAACTCATAAAAGCAACTTTACTTAAAGTCTCAAAGTAATTTCTCTCTAAAATAAATAAAGGTAAATTGATTTTCATCTGACTCTCTGTTCAATATTTTATTTTGTTAGCATAATGAAAACAGAAAAATAAAAGGAGACAAAATGTTTTGTTACCTTGGTGCCTATTAAGACCTTGGCATCCTTTCTAGAGAGTGCTAGCCAATTTCAATAACATCAGGAACATGAGGAAATAAATTAGACATTTTAATTGTGAGATTATAACATACTGATGGAAGAGCTGGGAAAGCGCCAAAACAAATTTTAATGACAAAACAATAATCTCAGCAAAGTAGAAAAATTAGACTCTAAGGGCTTTGAAAGAAAATAAAGAGGCAAAATTAGTAACACCGCTAAGGTTATGAAGCCAGTAAACTACAGACAATATTAATTGTGAGTGAAGCTCACAAATACATTCTAGGTAATGCAGACAGCTTTAAGCAGTAAATCAAAAGCATAATTGAGTAAGATTTCATGTAGCATTAATCACTGATGTTTTAGGTAACTACAAGGAAATTACATCCTTAAGAAAAACTTAGAAATTTAAACGTAAGGAGTCCATAGAGCTCAGTCATATGTGGCCATCATCAAGGACTCCCATTATTTTATAACATTCTAGTCCAGTAACATGACTGGGGTGACTCAGTCCTGGATGAAAGAATTGTACTCGTGGGATTTTACAAACAATAGCTCTATTCTCAATATACCCCACGACTTGGCAGTGGGGAGAAGCTGATGAAAGCTGTTGATTCTGTTGGAATCTGATGAGCCCTTAGTTGCCACCTTTCTGAGACACAACCACAAATCTTCAGATTTGATTAACCACAGCGAAGGCGATGGTCTTCTGCCCTTAGTTTTGCTTCCTCACCTGGTTGTGTTGAAAGTGGTGATCACATCACTCACCCAAATGTCTAATAGAGGACAGGACCACAGGTTGCAGAGAACACTGTTTAGAGTCTCAGAAGTTTGGGGAAGCCTTACTTGGTTGAATGAATCAACTTCATTGATGTGTAATTTGGGTACAATAAAATCCACACATGGTAAGTGTATAACTTGAGGAGTTTTGATGGATGTATACTTCAGTCAAAATGTAGGCCATTTCTCTCTCTCTCCAGAAAGTTCTCTTGGGTCTCCTCCAACCGATAGACCCCTCCTCAGGCCAACATTGATCTGATTTCTATCAGTACAGATTCATTTTGCCAGTTCTGGAATTCTATAAATGGAATTGCACAACATCTACTCACTGGTGTCTGTGCTCTCTCCTCAGTACGAGGGCTGTGAAGTTTATCCCTGTCATGTGCATCAGTAATCCATGCGCTTCTATTGCTGAAAGTTGTCACATGTTCTGAATATATTGCTTTTTCCCCCCTAATCTATCCATCTATTGACGGAGAAGCCTGTTGTTTCCAGGCTGAGCTATTATGAACAAGCAGTTGTGAAAATTTTTGTACAAGTCATTTTTATGAACATAACTTTTCATTGCTCAGAAGTTAATACTTATGGGTGGGTCACATAGTAACTATACGTTCATCTTTATCATTGCTTTGCAAAGTGGTTCAAACACTTTACACTCCTACCAGCAGAGTCTGAGTTTCATTTGCTCTGTTTTCCTCAACATTTCACAGTTAACCTTTAAACTGAGTGAGATTGGGGATCATGGTGAGTTGGATGGGCGCACACCTCAGGGTGCCTGATGTTGAGCATCATTCATATGCTTGTTGTCATTTCTACATCTTCTTTTGAGGCATATCTACTCAAATAGCATTCCCATTTTTAATTAGAATGTTCTGTTACAAGAAATTTTTAATCACTGTTTGTATACATGTGTGTATATATATACATATACCTACCTATGTATTAAACTATTATATATTATATATATAGACAAATATACATGTAACACCTGCATATACCTATTCATATATGGATAATGACTTGTATCCATATTTTATACATAAATATACATCATGCTGGACCCAAGACTTGTGTTATATTTATGTGTTGTGACTGTTTTTTCCCAGGCTTTGGCTTGCTTATTCATGCCCTTCACAATGTTTCTGAAGAGTATTTTGAAGAGTATCACATTGTTAAGGTGATACAATCCAGTTGATAATTTTGTCAAATATTAAAATAACCAAATTACTTTTCTCATGTTTACTTTTTAGTGATATATCCACTTCATCATTTACTCTCAATATTTGTCTTTATATGTAAAACACACCTTTTGTAGACAGAATTTAGTTGGATTTGACTTTTCTAACCAGTCTAAAATCTTTGCCTTATATTTACATGTATAACCCATTTATATTTAATGTGCTTATTGATATGTTTGGGTTTTTACTCTTTATTTATCCTTTCTGGGTTTTATTCTTTTGTTATATTGATATTCTGTTTGGATAAATAGTTTAATATTCATTTTTATTTCATCTATTACCTTCTTACCTATAAATTTTTATTATTTTTAATTATTTACTCTAAAGCTAATAATATTCATCTGTAACTTGAAAGTCTATTTATATTCAATATTGTACTTTTACATACTTAAGAATTCTAACGTTATGCTTGATGTTTTCCATGTTCCACCTCTAAATGAAATAACTTTTCTGTATATAGTTTTATTACTTATTCTTCACCCATTTTACGATTGTTGTCATATATATTTTTTGTATTTCTGCAGAGATATAGTTCTTCTGCAGAGATAAATTTCTTACCTTACAGTGTTTTTATTAGTTGTCTTTTAAATAAATTATAAGAAGAAAGAAAAACACTTTTATGTTTACCCATTTAGTTTCTATTTCTGGTATTCCTCTCTTTTTTCTGGAGATCCAAATCTTTACCTCGTATAATTTTCATCCAGTTTAGACCTGCTGACAATGAATATCCTCAGACTTTTTAATTTTAAGTGTCTTTAATTTGCCCTATTTTTAAAAAATATTTTTACTGAATATAGAATTTTTTTCTCTTTCAGTTCTTGAAAGATGTGGTTCCATGGTCTCTGGACTTCATTGTTTCTGATAAGAAATCCATATATTTTGTATCATTTTTCATGTTCCTAATATTCTTCATTGTTTTTTGTTGGCTACTTTCAAAATAGTTTCTTTGTCTTTTGTTTTTAACTATTTGACTATCAAGCATTGAGTTGTGACATAATGGTTTGTTTTTACTATAGTGGTTCTATCTCTCTTCTCTCTCCCAGTCTCTCTGTCTGTCTCTCTCTTTCTCTCTCTCTATACTCTCTCTCTCTCATAAATATATATGTCATATATATATGTGTTGTGACTGTTTCTTTCCAGGCTTGGGCTTACTTATTCATGTCCTTCACATTGTTTTTGAAGAGTGTAACATTGTTAAGATGATACAATTCAGTTTATCATTTTGTCTAATATCAATATAGTCAAACTAATTTTGGCTATATGCCATATATCATGTTATACGCCATATATATATATATATCATATATGTGTACACATACACACACATACACACATATACCTTCTCCTCCCACACATACACACACACACATAAACACAAACACACAGTTCACTAAGATTCTTGAATCTGTTAGTGTCTTAAAAATAAAATTCAGGAAACTCTAGCCATTACTTTTTCAATTTTCTAGCTCAGTCTTACTCTTTACTCCTTTACTCCTTCTGGGGTTGCAAATTACTGAATGTTAAACCATATGATAATTTTACACAAATCTTGAGACTCAGTTTAATTTCCTTCAATCTATTTTCTCTCTGATGTTTATGTTAGATAATTTCTAGTCTTCTGCTCTCAAGTCCATTGGCTTTTTCTCCCCAGTCATCCGTAATCTACTGTTAAGACCATCCACTTGGTATTTATTTCAGTTATTTTTCTTTTCAGTTATATAATTTTATTTTTTTATAGTTTCCATTTCTCTCCTCAAATCCTTTCTGTTATCTCATTATGACCATATTTTCCTTTACCTATTTGAATATAAATATATTTTTTCTTTGAATGCATTTATAATAGCTACTTTAAAGTCATTGGCTGCTAAAATCATTTCCTAGTTTTTTGTACTTTTAATGATTTCTAATGGAATACTGGACTATGTATATAATTAGCTTTGTAAATTGTGAAAATATTTTTTTCTCTGAAAGATCATGATTCTAGTTTTTGTAGTCACTAAATCACTGGCTCATTTTATTTAATGTGTGAGTACTTGGTTTTACATTTCTTTAGGGTAGACCTAGAGTACACTTTAGAGTGAGGTATCATCCTCTCTTTTAAACCCTCCCTTTCTCGTGTGTCTGCTGGAGGCCAGAGGTATAAGTAAGGTCTTAAGGGACCTTGACACAGTGGCATACCTGAAACTCCAAAAGCATTCTCCAAACTGCTCAACCTCTGTTCTCATCTCAACCCCACAGCAACTGCTCTGAGCCACACCTCAGAAGTGCTCGCATCACTCATGTACAGCCCAGCTTTCAGTCATGCACTTGCAAGAGGGTCCCCACATGGACCAATGGCTTCCCTCGCTACACAGATTTATTGTCCCACAGATTCCAATTGTTCTTGTTGTCCCAAAGTCTGACATCTGCCTCCTTGACTCAGTGGGACCATCTTGTTCTACAGAAACCAGCTCTGGTTGTGGTTTGTTCTGAAGTAAAGGCAGGATGATCATGAGATTCACCTCCTGTGTGTACCTTCTTGCCCTCCTGCCCTATTTCTTGCAAATTGACTGAAAACCACTGCCTCATAAATTTTGTCAAGTTTTATAGCTGGTCATGGTAAGAAGACTGATTCAGTATCAATTACTCTATTATGGTTGGACTTGAAAATGTGGCTTAATAATTTTATTGTGACAAAGGAGCTTTTAGAAAAACATAAATCTTTTGCCTACTTCAGGATGAACAAGTTTATATTATCTAATCTAAAGCTTCAACAAGAGAAAATTAAGTAAAAATTTGACAATTAGCTGGTTAATTTATTCAATGTAGATAACTGATTCAGTTATTATGTTCTTAGAGTTAAATTGTTTGGCTTGAAATAATCAAGTTGACTTTTCTTGATTAAGTAAGATATTTATTGAATCTCCACTTAACCTACTATCATGTAGACATAGTTTGAGATATAATCTTTGTATGAGGAAATAATTACAGTTTCAACATTATTTTCTCTACTCCTTTTATTAATTCATTATCAGCACCATGTTTATATATGTCATTAGGCAATTATTTCTGTTGATTTAAACACCTCTCAGGAAGGAGTTTGGAAGTCACCACTCATCTTAACAAGTGAAAAGCTGAACAGACTGAAAACTCAACTCTTTTTGGATTTATAGGAGAGGTAAGGACATAGGGGAAAATACTACCTCAAGACTGGAGAACAGACAGGTGATACAGCGTGTCACAGCTTTCTGAAGCAGAGACTCATGAGCAGAAACTTATGTGGGAGCCAGCAGGGCTGGGTAGGAAAACTTGAATTGTGTTTGAGGAATTGCTGGAGGCTTAGTGTGGACAAGTTCAAGAGTTAAAAACTCTAAGGAGACCAGATCATATAGGGATCCCACAGTACTGTGAGATTTACCTTCAAGTGACTGACCAAGTCCCTACAATAACTATCAGAAAAGTTTCCTTGTACGTCTGGCATGGAAGGGGAAAGGAGCCACTTTGGAATACACCAGAGCATTCTTGTTGCTAACAAGGCCTGCCCTCAGGGGATGCGAGTGACTCAGAGCCTGACCTGCTGGGATATTATCAGAGCCTGCTGTCCTGGAGGATGGGAAATACCAACCCCTGTTGGCCCTAGACTTCTACATGGGAGAAGGGAAACCCCCAACTCAAGAGCACTCTGGCCATCCTGTCTTATCTAACAAGAGAGAAAAAACCTGAGAAACGTGTGGAGCTCACAGCGCAGAGGCACAGGCTCAGTAAAATACTGCAGAGCAATTACAGGGTCATAAACACTTCCCTTCCCCACACTTCACCGCGTTAGCAAAGGCCTATTTATTTCAATTCCTTGCATAATAAAGGGCAAAAAAAACAATTTTAAGAGACAGAGCAGCAAGCCTCCGAACCAGGAGTATTCAGCATGGCAGGGGTGCTGGAGTTATCAGACTGGGGATTGGAAACAACTATGATTAATATGTTAAAGTCTCTAAAAAATAAAGAAGGCAACACAGAAGAACGAAGGGTGATGTAAGCAGAGAGATAAAAATCCTAAGAAAAAAATCATTTTAGGTAGCTTGAAACTTAAACTTTTCGCTTAAAGTATCTTAACTTTTTTCTGGTTTAAACAATCGGCTTAAATTAATGATTCACTCAAAATCCTCCACCAGGACTCCTTAAGAACCTCTTTGGGATGCAGGTCTCTCTGGAGTAATGTCATTCTTTCAGACTTCCCTCTCCGCCTCCTCTGGTCCAAGGTGGCACTTGAGCATAGGGTGGGGTAGGGGTGGTCAAATAATCTCTTGGAAGGGTGGAAGGAGCTTGTGTTCCATGTGGGGTGCCCGTGGTGGAGTACCAAACCAGAGAGCAGACTGAGGACCACTAAGATACAAAAATGCCACCTGGCCACTTGGAGCAAAATGTTGGCTGGCACCCTTTTCCAGGGCCAAACTCCTGACCATTAATATCGCTTCCAAAGAAAACTCTGCGGCCTCATGCACTACACCCTGCTCACCAGCTCCCTCTGCAACTCCACAGTCACACCCAGAGCCACCAGATCATGTGCGAACATCATGGGCTTCCAGAAGCTCTGCCTCAGACACCCCCATCTGCCACTCTGTCCTCCTGTCCCAACCTTGAAGTGTAGCCACATGCCAGGCTTCTCCAAGAAGCATGTGGCCTCCACTAAACTGTGCCCGGACAACCTGTGCCCATCTGACTGTACCTACCCTACTTTGTGCCTCTTCCCTCTACACTCTCTCCCTTTACTTCTGCCCCCAGCCATCCCATCCTTCTCCTTGGAAGGTATTTGTTATGTCAGATGCCCTCTTTTCCTGGGCCCAGCTGTGTGTGAAAAGGTACAGGGCCTCCCTACATGGCAGGAGAAGTCCTGAGCTGGACCAGCCTGGCCTGGTCTTGTCAGACTTAGACCACTGGAACCAGGCTTAACCAAGGGTGAAAACCCATTCTTTAAATATGCAAGATGTATCACCTAGATGCTGAGGACAAACCTGACCTGGTGGAAGAGCATAATTAAACACCATTGTCCTCAGGCTGCCAATGTCTGTTGGAACTCTCCATACTGACGCTCAGCTCGGGCCCATGCCTGACATTCCACAGACTACTCTTCACCCTCTGTCCTACTGTCTGTGTCAACAACGCATCCATCTTGTCTACCATTTAGGAACTGTCTTCTGCTTAAACTAAATCACATGAGCATGTAGGTATCTAATTTCTGTTACTGCAATAGTGTTACAAATAAGACCAGTACTATGGTTACTGTTGGTTGAGTGCTTTCTGGGTTCTAGTCCCTCCAACAGACAAGCTAGGAGGCTCATCCCTTGTCACCCACCCTTCATATGGAGAAGGGATGTGGGGCTCTAAGGTGTTGAGCTCCTTGCAGAAGGCCATACACTTGGTACTTCAGGGAGCCAGAGTGCAGCAAGCTGTAGAGCTGTATGGATTGACAACTTGATGTCTTAACTCTAAAAATAACAACATTGCATATGCAAAGCTCTGAAGGTGAAATTTCAGCAGAAGCTTCTCCATGTGTGCTGCAATCATGTCACATAGCAAGTGTCATCCAGAGTTGAGAACGAACCTTGTGAGAACCCAGTAGCCTGCCTCTTCCCTGCTCACCTGTTGCAGGCAGAGCAGAAATGCAGCCTGAAATGTTCTGGCCGACTCCTCGTGGTCCACCACGACTCCACTGCCTGACTGTTCCAGGTGCAATTTCTACCTTCCAATAGTGTAGAAGTTTTAAGACTTTACATTCTTTGTTGAGGATTCCAAATATTACCAAGATAGCTCTTTGGGGAAGAAGTTTTAAAATTTACCATATTGAAAATGAAGAATTCACACAACATGAGCCCATTTTTAGAATTACTTAGACACATATTCACATAAGATGTATACACAAATATCCAGGTTGCATCAGGGCCTGCATGGGTTGTGCACAGTTCAACTCCAGTAGATCAAGGCACAAACAGTGCCCCCTGGAGGTACCCAGTGCACAAACTGACAATTATTCCCTCTGCAGTTATGGGTGGCATTCACTTTTAAAAAATATGTTCCTTGATTTTCTTGATCTATTGCAATAAGAATATATTCCATATTCCATTCATAATCTGAAAGATATAAATTCAGTTTTATATTGGAAAAAGTAAGGAAACCAGTCACATAAGATAAAACTTCTGTAGTTTATACTGGGGTAGTAAATTCTAAGTTACACTTATACGGGGAAAACATCATAATCATCACAAGAATTATTACAATTTTTTCAATCTATCAGTACACATTTAAAAAAATACACCACGTCTGTGTGTTTACATGAGTTTCTAGGGGTGGCCAAACTTTGTATTTAACTTTACTTAACATCAAATAGCACGTGGCTTACTTAAAAGAGTGGATCACCAGCAATACTTTTATTTTTCCCTTTGCGACATGTTGACCTCTGTTGTTATGAAAGAAAGACAAGCAGCTAACCTAATAGGCCCTTTATTTGCTAATCACACTTCTCATTAACAATTAACTGGATCAAAAGTTCATAGGCCATTATTGCTGTGTCAATTAGATGCACCGGCCTCAGAGGCTGAAACGGAATGACCGCTCCGGTGATAAATAATTTCCAGCGACGACTCGCCTTACTGCTCGGAGGTCACGGTCCTGGCCACGGCAACCGGCACTCGCTGTCCCACGACAAGAAAAGATGCAGTCTCCCTTATCAGACATGCTAATTTAAGCTCCGTAATCTAAAACGTGTGAAACACCATCTCAGGGCAAACAGGAGATGCCATCCCTGACTCTACTTGAACCCTCTGAATGTTTTTGCTCTCCTCACAAGGGGACAAAGAATCCAGGGTTTGTTTGAAACTCATCAGATGTGATGGGCTTGCTCAGGTCTTGCTCCCGATTAAGAAATATTTCGGGCTCCCTGACCAGTGCTTTATATGTCAACCCGACGATCTGTGATCTCCTGACAGTGTTACTCAAATAATAAACTGATGCACCTTTTCCAGATCTTCATTAATTCTAGTTTAACCCATTTATTCTGTGTCCCCTCTTCAAGAAGGGGAAAAAACCTTACTTAGGGTTGGAGTCTGAAATGTCATAGTATCTCAGAGATTGTTATTCCACACGAAACTCATTAGAGACTCTAATGAGCCACGTTGTTCCCTAGCCAAGTGGTAGGCATCTCAGTCAAAAACTAAGATAGAATCAACAGCATTTCAAATTAATTGAAGCCAGAGAAAGCATTTACTGTAAAAAGCTCTTAAAAAGAACATGAAATACAGGTTACCGTTGGTCTTCATTGCTGTGCCACGTTTGTAGCTCTCTCCTCTTTTTAAGAAGCCTCCTAGAGGGTGGGAAGCGGGTTCTTCTATCTAGACTCGCTCCAGGTCAAAGCGAGCTATCCCGGGAACACGTGCTGAAGTGAATGAACTTGGAGCTGAGTTCAGTGCAGGCAGTGAGTCCAACCAGAGGACTAAGTTCTGTATGAAATGGTGGGTTAGTCTCTCTTCATTCCAAGCCTGTTCTTGTTTTATTATGCGATGCCACGGGGGGGCTGTGTTCAAAGAGAATGAAGTTCTTCATCCGATAGCAGCAGGAGCCAGCAAGGGGTGCTTTCAAGATTATGGTTTCACCATTCTTCCCCCATCAACATGTCCTCCTAGAATGTGGTCGGTTCTTTGTTTCTCACCAAAAAAGAAGTAGCAGCCCTTTCTTGCTCTCATTCCTCTATTAAAGAGACAGTGCTCAGGGCCAGAGGCCTCCCCCAGTAGCCCCTGGGTACAAGGCTGGGCCTTTCAGAAGCCATGGAACCAGCTCCCCACCCCACCACAGTTATCCCCAAGTGGAGTGGGGTCACAGCCTGAGCCGAGGGAGAGTGAGGATGGGGCTGGAAGGGGGCGCCTCACTCACCACTCTGAGATGGCAGAGGGAGGCTGCAAGGATTGCATCACTCTTTGCTCAACCGGGGAGACTCAGCCACACCCACGGTCTGCTTGTGATGGTCAATCTTACCTGTCAACTTGACAGGCCACAGGGTACCTGGGTACTTGGTCAAACATTGATCTTGGTGTGTCCCTGAGGGTATTTCTGGATGAGGTTAGCACTTGAATCAGCTGTGTGAGGCGGATAGCCCTACCCAAGGTGGGTGGCCCCATCCAATCCTTAGAGGCCTGGATAGGACAAAAGGCAGAGGAAGGGAGGGTTCCTCCCTCTGTCTGACTGTTGACCTAGGACATCAGCCTTCTCCTGCTCTCAGGCTGGGAATTATGGCATCGGTTCCTCTGGTTCTCAGGCCTTTGGACAAGACAGAAACTATACCTCCGGCTCTCCTGAGTTTCCAGTGCGCAGACAGAACATCTTGGGACTTCTCAGACTCCATAGTCCTTTGAGCCAATTCCTTACAGTAAATCTATCTATCATCTATCTGTCTGTCTATCATCTATCTATCATCTATCTGTCTATCTACCTACCTACATATCTACCTATCTCCTGTTGGTTCTGTTTCTCTGGAAGGCTGAATGCACCCCACCCTCTTACCCCACCAGCCCTGTTCTTGGACTCTGTGCCTTTTTTTAAGGAGGCCTCTCCTAATGCACTTGCTATATCAGTACAGAGCGTGAGCAGCAAATGGTTGTACATATTTGTGGAGTGGAATTCAGTTTCAGCAGAAGAGGGAAGCACACAGGGCTCGTGCTCGGGCAGGATTGGATACCTCTGATTAAGAAATGCAGAGCAGCTGTAACGCGGCCTGGGAAGACAAAATCAATGGAAATGTTGGTTTTGCTTTACAGTTGTAGGCACAAGCAGACCGCTGGGTGCCTGCTGCTGTGTTGCGTCCAGGAAGCTTCAGTAGATGAAGCTCGAAGTCTCAGCTCCCGTAAAGGCAGCAAGGCCCGAGGTCCTCAGGCTCAGGGCTCGCCCAGCGCCTATGCCTTGAGCAGCGGCCAGCAGCTCGGCCGGCGGGCTGCACCGTGTCCCCCGGGGAGGAGGGCTCGTTTAGAAGGGCTTCGGGCTGCAGAGCCAGCGGAGTGTTCAGCCATCTAGAGTGACACGGCCGACTCCTTATCAGGATGAAAAAGTCAGCGAGAGTGGGACACGAGTGTGATGTATCGGCCCACCATTAAGGATTTCTTTTGCATGGGAGGTGAGACTAATAGTTGAAACAGGACTGAAAACTGCCACATGAGAGAAAGAAGACAATTTGTGGCTGGCTGATGTATTTATTTATTTCTTGCTCCCAAAGGTGCGCTGCCACGTGAAGCTGTGGAGCCCTGTGAGGGGAGGCAAAGGGTGGCAGACTGGGGGCGACGGCAAGGTGAGCAGAGGGAGCGCCCGCAGCTGGTGCGTGAGCGCAAGCGGCCGGCTCTTCAAATCCCCGCAGACGGCTCCCAAGTGCAGCAGAGCTGGTGTCCCCCCGTAGTTCCTCACTCACTGGGTACCAGAAATCACCTGTCATGTGTCGGCCGAAATCTTCGTGGTGCTTCAGAGGGCTTAAAAAACACCCCGAGTCCCTGTTTTCATGTGAACATGTCCACTTGGGCAGCCAATATTTGGACACTTGTGTGGGTATATCTATGGAGACACTCTCATAGAAAGGGACAGCATTATTGGATGTTTACATGTTTACATCAATCTTCTACTTTCCATTTTTGGCACATTAGGACATTATGCACCAGGCGAGGCTCCTGGCTTTACGGTGTATGTCAAACACATCGGCACTGGGGAAGGTTGCCCTGAAGGATTAGAAATGTATCCTAAACTTTCCTTTGCATTTTTTTTTTTTTTTTACTATTTTCTCCAACAAGGCAAACATGGGATTTTTAAAATTAAATAAATAAACCATGGAAATGCTTATTTTATGTCTTCATTTGCCTAAAAATAAAAACTGCTTTTATATATAAGACATTGAAATTCCAGTGAATATGCACTAGTAAGTGCATATTTTGTATTTGTCAAGACTCCCACTTAAACCTTTTTGGGTGAATTCTGACTTTATTTCTAGTGTGGAAATGTGACTGTCCAAATTTCAGTCCTGCCAACAATCCCCCAGTGTTCTCACCGGCATCGGAGCCTAAATATCTGCTCAGGTCTGAGCACAGCTTAGGATGTAGTGTGGCGAAGGCCTGCTGGGGTTCTGTCCCCCGGAGCCGGGGGTGCATAACTGGGCCCAAACCCCTCCCTTTTCAGCAAATGCACATCACACTTCACAACCTTGGTGACATCGCCCTGTGGTTATGTCAGCACACCCTCGCATCCGTGCCAGTGTAGAAACAGCCTTAGCTGACAGCACGCAAACATCTATGCTTTCCCACTCCGCACTTAGCGCAAACCCCACTAAACTTTGCTACTTGTGAAGTAAGTGGATTTTAGGTCCCTTTGCAATCAGACCAATATGTCCATTTATGGAAGGATTAACAAACAGACAACTCAAAGCAGTTAACAGAAACTGACTTTCCCTTTCCTCTGGCTTCCGCTAATCTGTCTATAAATATTTAATCATTATAGATCCAAATGATAGACTCTAAGTTGAACAGGTTGTCCCAAAGTTGTGCATCAGTCAGCCTGGTCAAGGGGACAGAAACCAGGCCAGCTGGCAGGGCTGAGAGTAGTTGAGAAGGTACAAAGGTTCTGGAGAACTTGAAGTCAAGTGATGGGCACCCAGAATTTAGGAACTGAAACCTGTTTACTAAGCCCAGGGAGGAGAAACAAAGGCAGGTTTTATCCAACATTAGGGCTGATGGGGCTGAAGAAATCTGGAACCGAGGACCTCACAACAGGAGACCACCTGCAGCTGGTGAGATCTCAGACAAGAGTCACGCCCTGATAGGGCTATGGCTCCAGTGACAATGGAGGTGCCTCCTGCAGGCTCTGGCATGTGACTGCCACTGCATGACCTGCCGGGCCAGCTGCCAGTGAGCAAGGCAGCCTGGGAGAGCAGAAGTAGGGGTGTCCTCCTTGCAGGATGAGGACCTCCCCCTCCATAGAACTAGACCCCAGCTCTCCAGCACATCACACTCCTGCCCCTAAAACTGAAAGCTGAGGGCATACAATCCAGCACAGCTGTCAGTCATACATAAATCTTTGGGGAGATTTGGGGTTTTTGTTGTTGCTTATTGGGGTTTTGTTTCCTTTCTGTTTAGGTTTTTTATCATTTCTCACTCTTTGGCATGTAATAAAACCCAGGGTGCTTGGAGAAGCTGTGTCAGTCCGTGAGCCTTATGGAGGCCCAGACCCCCACTGTCAACAGCAGTGTACGAGAAATTAAAACACACCAGGAAGCCGAAACAGGTTTAAATTTACTCCCAGTCACTGGTGCTTTATGCTAGAAAGGAAAACAGACAAATGAATAGCACTGCACCATGACTAACAACAGGCCTTCACTCATAGATGCACTAATTGCTTGTAACGCAGGCATGAGAATCCCTCCGCTGGCACCAGGATGTGGGCACAGCTTACGGTTCTTCGTGGCCTTATCCAATCCTAAATTACCTCCCGGCACTGCCTGGTCTGCAAAGGAGACATCTACGAGGGAGCAGGCCTTGGGCACAAATATATATCTCGGCCTCATTTGCAAGCATCACACCTCTCTGAATTTCTTCCAGACCCTTCTCCCTGTCATCCACCCCACCCCACCCTGTCAGAATCACAGGGCAAACATTTCATGCATTTTCAAAACAAGCCATTATAATTAAGTGGTTATGATGGTAACTGATTATTTCTAATTCCTCCAGCAAGACATTGACGTACAGTGGTGAGGACATGCTTTCAGAATCAGGCAATATTGTTGGCTCCCAGCCCAATTTTCCAACAACCCACTGAGACATTTGCACTGATCTCTCTCAGTGCTGGGGTTTTGTTTTGTTTTGTTTGTACAATGGGAATAAAAATTATGCCCACCTCATGATTGTTCTGAGAATGATACAGAGATAATACATATGAAATACTTAGGACAGTGTTCAAAGGTTGGGACGATTTCACAAGGACCTGTTGTTCTTCTGGGTTATTATTATTGTTCATTAAAGCAAGTCCAAAAAATTTTATCTCATAATCACTTTACAGAGATGTGAAGAAACATCGTAAACAAGAGAAAATATAAACACAAGAACATAGGCCCCTGATATTGAGCAAAGGGCATGGAAGAATATAGTAGGTGTTAAAAGGTCCCTGGACTATCGGACCTCAGGACATGCAAGGCCTCTGGTCTCGAGTAAGCTTCCCTCTGCTCTGCGCCTCTGCACTTGTTCATGCATGCACCCAGGCACTCAGGGAACATTTACTGAGCACCTACCATACTTCAGGTGCTTTGCTTGAAGCTGGAGACCTTCCAGTATTTCTCTTTACCTGTGATTTTAACATGCAGGCAATGCTTCTTCGGAGCTACACAAACACAGAGGGCTATGGGGCAAGGTTCGTGAAATTCAGAGGTGACTTAAATGAAAAGGTGTTTGCGATCTGCAGCCACTTGGGAATTCCCCAGTCTCTAAAGACACACCTGTCAGGAATGTCGTGGGGAATGGAGGTTGTGCGTCACCATGGCACCTCTTCTGCCCTGAGGGTGGTAACATTTACAGAGCGAAGTGAGGACAGAGGGCTCATGGGTGTCAGGTCCACTGATCACTATGTACCTGAGCCTCTGGCATGACGTTTCCTCAGTTTCCCTGCCCCAGAGTCCGAATGAAGGGGGCATCACTGCACAGCCTAAAGACATTAATTTTTAAAAGGGCATTTATCAATAACTGCATGCCATAAGCTCAACAGCTTAGGGAAAATGGGCAAAGTCCATGAAGTGTATGCAGCACCAAATCCCGCTGAAGAAGAAAGATGATCCGAATCCCCCGTGTCTGTTAAAGACATTGAATTCAGACTTTAAAACCTTCTCGGGAAGAAACTTCCAAGGTCAGAGGGCTTCCTGGGGATTCTATCCAACACTCAAGGGAGTGATAATACCAGCTCTACAGAGACTCTTTTTTTTTACTTTTTAAAAATTAAATTTATTGGTTAATATGAACATACAGGTTTCAGGTGTGGGTTTCTAAGTTACGAGATCTGTATATTGCACTGTGGCCCACCATCCAAAGTCAAATCTTCTCTGGTCACCATATATTAGGCCCCCCCTTCACCCTTACTCCCTTCCCTCTGGCAACTACCATTTGCTGCTGCTAAGAAAATGGAAAAGGAAAGAACACTTAACACCTCATTTTACGAGGCCTACAGTATACTGATAAGAAAACCAGGCAGAGACTTGACAAGAAAACTACAGGCCATAAATATAGTCATAAAATTCTTCATACGAATGTTAGTGAATCAAATCCAGCAATATATAAAAAAAGATAATATATTACCATCATGAGGGATACATTCCAGGGTGTTAAACTGGTTCAACATTCAAAAGGCAACCAATATAATGAAGAAAATACATGATCATATCAGTAGATGCAGAAATAGCCTTTGACAAAATCTGAGACCCATTTATAACAAAAACTTTCAGCAAAGTAGGGATAAAGAAAAATACACACAGATTGGGAAGGAAAAAAGAAAAATGCCCTTGCTTATGAATGACTTGATCAGGTATGAGAAAATGTGACACAGTCTACAGAATGAGCTCCCTGAACTGCTCAGAGGGACAACTGCTTTCTTCTGGAAGTTTCCCAACACACAAGAACAAGCCTCAGTGGGACCCGGTGCCGGCCCATTGCTCCAACTTCTTCTGCTGCTGGCAACCTCAGTCTCTGTGACAACGGTTGTCTTTTCGAAGCCTTAGTCATTCCAAATACCTTCTCATCTCAGGGCTTTCACCCTGTAGTGCCTCCTGCCAAGTACACCTTCCACCTGCAGCCTCCTTCTCAACTGTCAAGGCTCAGTTTAAGAGACACCTTCTCAGGGAGGTCACCCAGGATCACTCCAGCTAAAGTTGACCCCCCAGCTCCTATCCCATCACTCTCTCTTCTACTAACATTCTGATTATCACTATCTGAAATGATTCTATTGATTGGATTACATATGTGTCTTCTCCCATAAAGTGTAGGCTGCATGGGGACAGGTACTCGAATCATTGTGTTTACTGCTGCATCTCCGGGATCTAGAACAGTGCTTGTACATGAATATCTCAGCCTCGTTTCCAAACATCACGCCTGCCTGAACCTCTTCCAGACACTTCTCCCTGTGGCCCACCGCAACCTACCCTGTCAGAATCACAGGGCAAACATTTCATGCATTTTCAAAGCAAGCCATTATAATTAGACTGTTATAATAGTAACAGATTATTTCTAACTCAGCCAAGTAGACATCGATGTACAGTGGTGAGGACATGCTTTTGGAATCAGGCAATATTGCTGGCTCTCAGGTCGTGGTTGTTGAATGAATGATAAATGTCAACAGATATTATGAACTCTAAAGCCCTGGGAGGGAAGCTTAGAGGTTTTTTCCTAGTGGGTTAAGGGAATTTATGGCCCTAGAAGCTAATGATCTCAAGAAAGCATAGTTTTTATTTTAATTTTAATGGGCTATATTTAGAGCAGTTTTAGGTTTACAGAAAAAATTGCACAGAAAGTATAGAGATTTCTCTTATAACCATTCCCCCCCCCCCCCACATTTTTCCTACCATTAACATCTTGCATTAGTGTGGTGATTTCTTACAATTGATGAACCAATACTGATACATTATTATTAACTAAAGTCCATAGATTGCCTGAGGGTCCCTCTAAGGGTTTTGATAAATGCACGACATCTTGTATCTACTATTATTACATCACACGGAATAGTTTCACTGCCCAGAAAAGCCTCTGAGCTGACCAACTCCCCGCTCCCTCTTTCCCCTGACCCCTTAGAAACTATTGGTGTTTTTATGTCTCCATGGTTTTTCTTTTTCCAGAATGTCATATAGTTGGAATCATACAATATGCTGCCCTTTTAGAGTGGCTTCTTTCACTTAGCTTTTCCTCAAAACCCAGCTGCACTTTCATAGAACAGCTTCCCCAACCTGGCAGAAGGACCCTTCCCGCCCCCCAGAGAGGCCTAGGCCCAGCCTGTGCCTCAACAAGTCTCCCCCACATCTTTATCTGGGAATTGCATTAATTCTGCTCATCCACTAACCCTCCAAATAATGGCCCAGTGGTAGCTGAGAGCCCATCCAGTTGTGGAGATTTCTTACATGTGATGCATGGAACATTTGCATTTCATATCCTTAATCTTCAGCACTGTAGATGTTTTTCCAGTATAGTTCTGTGCACAAGTGTCAATGATTTTTATCTCTCTTTGCAACTCTGAGCATTTATTTTGCTTCTGTGTGATAAGTTACTCCAGATAGTCAGTAGATTATGGGGGGAAAGCTATTTTATTAGTTAATAATTTACGTACCAAATTATTTGGCTCATAACCGACTTGCGTGCTTTTATGGGCCACAGAGTCACTGCATCAAAGACGGAAGGGCTGAAGAGCACATTTGCTCCCAGAAAGTTTGAAATGACTCTATTATTTTACCAAGAATGAAGGTTTGGCCATTTCAAATATTTCAGCACCACATTTCCTGGTGAACCTCCATCTCTTTGAAGACTTAGTGAACTATCAAATGCACACATCAATTATCACTAAAATATTTTGGAAAGAAAACATATTTATTATTATTTGCCAACATATTTATAGCAGCTTAGGTATATTCTCAGCTGCAATGTGCATTGCTTGCTCTTATTTAACCAGAATATCACCATGAAAAACAAAAATTTAGCAATAAAACATTAAAGAAAATGTAATGAGAGTTTGGTGGTGCAAAAAATTATTATTTTCTTATTTAGGTCCTTTACCTGGAGGAATAACTTAGAACCTCTGTTGTACTCTGCTACTAATGGGATAATAAAACTGCAGCTGCCTCTCTTCACTCTGCTCTCCTTCCCGCAATGCTGTCTTCTCCTCCGCTGTGGGCTGAGATGTATCCTCTCAAAATCTGTCTGTTGACGTCCTAACTCCAAGAACCTCAGAACATGATGGTCTTTAAAGAAGCGGTTAGGTTGAAATGAGCTTATTGTGGGGGGACCCTAATTCAATATGACTGGTGTCCTTATAAGAAGAGAATATTAGGACACAGACACACACAGAAAGATGACGGTGTAAGGACACAGGGGGAAAATGGTCATCTACAAGCCGAGGAGAGAAGCCTCAGGAGAAACCTACTCTGCCAGTACCTTGATATTGGGCGTCTAGCCTCGAGCCTGGAGAACTCTGAGGAAATAGTAGTTCTGTCATTTAGTCCACCCTGTTGGTGACATTTTGTATGGCAGCCTAAGCACAGTGAGCCCTCCCCACACACCAGAGGCTGTGCCAGCTGCGTCCCTGGACCCTCAATGAATGGGAAGACAGGCCTGGGGTGGCAATTCACAGCCCAGAGTGTAAACTCCAATAGACTAAGGTTCTACCATCAGACGCCTGTGTTTACATTTTTACGACACCATGCCCTTGGGCCACTCAGGCAAGGCCAAAAGTGGTGCCAAAGGGGGACTGCAGCCCCATCCACCGGTGGCTGTGGACAGGGTCCTGGTCACACATTCTCATTTGAGTGACTATGGCCTCAGCCTCCCGTCCCAAAGGAAGCTGGGGTGGCTCTGGCCCTTGAGAGTGCTCCTCCAGGCTGTCACGGCCACTCTCTTCCCAGAAGTGTAGCCTGCGCCACATTGGAAACACGAGGATACCTGTCTCCAGAGGTTAACCACAGAAGGAAATGACAGGACATGAGCACGGCCAGCCTCAGTGCTGCCGCAGCTTCCATCTCTGTGAGCACCCCCAGGAGGAGAGGCTCCTTGTTCTTTCCACTTGGAATTTGGGACTATTTCTCCAAATAGCGCATGATCAATTTTCTCTAACCTATTAACTAGGTTCTAACTCCTCGGGAAATCTGGGAGGCCTGTAACAGGCGACCCCTGAATAACCCCCTAGAACCCTCTGGTTGTGCACACACAGTTGAAAGCAGCCCACAGTCCAAACAGACGAGCCACCGAGAGAGCTGTGGCTGGGCCACGGCCGTCTCAGCTTTAATACAGCTGGACAGGTGGCAGGTGATGGGTAGCTCCACCGTGTAAATGGAAGGGAGGCAATGGACTCCAGCCTTCCCTATGTCCTTTTGGGAACTTTTATAACAATTATAATAATAACACTTGGTATCTTCAAAGACTCTTTAAAACATTACAAATTAATCTCCACCATCGTGATGTGAGGCAGACTAACAGTGTGTCGTTATCAACTGTTTCGCCCACATAGAAACTAAGGGAAAATGGTTCTCTTAATGCCCAAGATTGCGCACACAGACACATATGTCCAGGGTGGAGATGGAACCTTGGTCATCTGGTGGTCCTGCCTGGTACTTGGCAAGGGTGGCCCAGCTGTCTCCCTGGCCCAATTGCAGAGCATCTTCCTGTCTGAACTGTTTGCAGTTGGGCCATCAGGCTGCACCGTCTGCATTGCTCTCAGATTCCCATGCATCCTCTCTCCCAAGTGACTCTCAGTGCATCTGTATAGCTTCTTAAATCAGTTGCAATAATCATCTTTTCAAGCAGCAGGTATCAGCCCTCTGCTTCAGAGGGTTCCTTTCTGCCTGTGAACACTCTGAGCAGAGGTGCGCCTGAGCCTCAGGCTGTCCTGCTGTCTTTGTTCTGCGCCCCAGCTTCTCTCTCCTCTCCTGGGTGGGAGTCTCCCAGGATCAGCTATGGGGCTGCGGAAATGAGGTCTTTGATTCAGTAGATGGCACTCTTACCTCTGAATCAGCAGAGCATCTGTGTTTCTCTGAACACATACACCTGAGAAAAAGAAGGCAACCCTGTTGCATTTTGAATTGACAGAAGCAAGTATGTCCTCCCCTGAGATCATATGCTCTTTGCAAACTCCCCGAAGGAGTCAGCGTCTGCATCCCTGGACCACTCCAACTTCACTGCAAAACACGCAAAAGTCCTGAAAGAACTAGATGTGGCCTGGCTCTAGAATGATTCTTCCAGCAAATCACTTTTCAGAATGTTCTTTCAAGTTGTCTACTCATAAAACACCAGCATCTTGCTTCTATTAGCAAATATCTCATTATATGTCAACTATTTCCAGGATAGATGCTCCTCAAGCTTAAAAATACATTTAAGCAATTGTTTGATTATATCTTCTCAAGTAAATGCTATCTGTCCTGTGTAATGCTAATTGTTTTGTCTGGTTACTTTATGCAAAATAATTATGATAAAAATAATGAGTGTTATACAAACTAGGCAGCCAATTTATTCAATGGCGTTGAAATCTCTGAGAGAAATCCTAACTTGGTGTGGCATGAAGCAATAAAAGAGTTTTTCAAAGACTGCTGCATGTCCTTCAGAATTCAGAAGAGGGGTGGCCTGGAACCAGGGCTGGGTGTAAGAATCTGCTTCCAGCTCTCACCTCTATCGGATCTGTGTCTGTCTTACTCTTTTTTGTTGCAAGTCTCCATTCTTGATTTCCAGGGGACTTGGGATGAAATGGAAGCCAGCCACAGTCCTTAAATTCATAGCTCATGCTTTTAAGAGAACAGCCAGGCTGGGCTGGAATCTCTAACTTCCAATTTCTAATTGCAGTGAAGGCTCTGCAACGTGCAGCTGGGTTCATGGGGCGTCTCAGGACCAGCTGTCTATGCCTGGACTCAGGGACACATGGTCCTCACAGGTGGCTCCTGAGGTACTCAAGTGAATGGAGATGGGGGGAGGGTAAGTCCCCAGAGGAAATGGCTTGTGTGTGTGTGTGTGTGTGCGTGTGTATTGAGCTGAGGAGGAATTTACACTCATAAAAAGAGAGGAATAAGGGTGGAAAAAGAAATTGGTTCTGCTACACAGGATGTTTTTGTAAGTAAATTATTTTTTTAATGAAAGCAACATCATAGGATAGCTCTTAAGTCTCTATTAGGTCTCTTTTTTAATGTTTTTATTGATTTTTAGAGAGAGTGAGAGGGAGAGAGAAACATAAGTCAGTTGTCTCCCAAATGCACCCTGACTGGGGACTGAACCCACAACCTGGGCATGTACCCTGACCAGGAATCAAACCGGAGACCTGTTGGTGCATGGGACAAGACTCAACCTACTGAGCCACACCTGCTAGGACTTTATTGTGTCTTTTAAACTATGATTTCTTACTTGAAACAATCCCTAGATTTAATCACAATTAATGTATGGGATATTTCTAATTAAAAAAAAAAAAAGTGAATCAATTGCTAGGACTGGCACATTTATTCTTGAATCCACCAATTCTAGACATTACCTTCACTCTGTTCCAGATCTGAGCTTGTGCTTTCCTCAAACTAATACTTTGAAAGTAGGTATTACTATTTACAAAAAGGAAGTCAAATAAAAAATTTTTTAAAAACCCAAATTGCTGTTATAATATGTAGGCTCATGCTTTTCCCATAGTCCTGGTCAGCAGATTTCCTGCAACCCTGGGAAAAGGGGAAAAGCAGCATGGCTCCCATCTCCATTGCCCAATAGTCTGGGGGTGCAGGGCCTGAGCCAGGCTCACAGCCAGGACGTGCCCGGACGTGCCTCCCAGGGCACAGCTTCCCTCCAACTCTAGCTAGAGGCTTACAGCCTCTTTAGTGGTAGAGGTTGTGAAATTCTTTCTTCATAAATTGGCTTACATCAACCGATTAAAAGACGAGATCAGTTTTCTGAGTTTGCCCTGCAGCTTGAAGGAGAGATTTCTATTCACCACCTTTCCCTGTTGTTAGAGAAAAGTCAGACTTTTGGAAATGTCTCTTGGAAAGTCATGGTTTGTGGATTTATAGTGTCATATGATTGATAATTTATTTAAATTGCAATCAGGTGCACCATGTTACTTTGTTATCACTATACTATTTAAAAAAAAGTTTTGTGTTCATGGGTGCTTCCCATATCCTAACCTGACCTGAGCTTTCTCTCTCTCTCCTCTCTCCCTCTCTCTCTCCTCCCCCTTCACCTGTGTCTCTCAACACACACACAATGTTCTGCACACTTTATAAGCTTTTAATTAAATCTGGAGAACAGTTGATTGATGGGGGGAAAAGGTGGGTAAGGAACGTAGGAGGTTTGAAAATTGGCACAGAGGACAAATTGAAGTCTAATTAACGAACAGGAAGAACTTGCAGTCATGCCTGGTGTGGAAAGCATGTCTGATTGTCATGGGAGATCCAGGGAGATACTGTGCATCACTAGAGTATAAATGTGGAAGGGCGTGGCTGGTTTAAAAAGGCTAAGAAAGAGAGGGTATCATCCTATGTTCTGAAGATAATATGTACTTCAAAGACAAATGGAAAGAGAAAACTTTAAAAAGTTATAAGCACTTAAATTTTTCAGTGTGGTAAAATCCCTAAGAAAGTGCTTAATAAAATACTTAGGTACATCTCCTGTGAGCATGAGCTCATGGATGGGAAATGAGAGTCTTGCTGGCAGCAAATCAGGGTACCTGATTAAGCCCCATTACAGGATTAAAATGACACCCCACCCATATGTACAAACACAGGTACACACATCGCACCGCCCACAGGTTGGTAATTAGCATCAACTCAATACTTTCCAAAAGAACCAGCTCCTTTTCAGTCACCAACTCATTAGGAATGTCAAATATTATCTTGTGGATTTCACTGAAGCGAGTAAACCAATTTGTTTCTGAGGGTTAAGTCTCCCTGAGCAGAGGGCCACAGACAGACTTACCCCTGCTTCCCGGTCCACGTCTGCTATGGGCGCTCACAGGAGTGTGGGGCCGGCAGAGCTAATGCCGACTGACTACAGGTCAAACATTAACTTGGAAGGATGCCACCAAAGCAGGAGGCGTGCAGACACCCTCACAGACGGACGATTAATATTTCATTTCAATAACCAGAAGGAAAAAGTCTCTTGTAAAAGACACAGTAAATAAGAATCAAAGGGATCACTGTCCTCTCCGTAGACACATTCATAACAGTTTTCATGAAAGAGCAAAGCCAGTAGAAGATGCCAAGTCCTATCAAAGGATGGTCACAGGGACCCGGCGTGGTGAGGGAAACCTCTTGTAGGCTGCTACACCCCCAACATGTGCTTGTCCCAGCCTTGTGCTGGATTACAACTGGAAGTGTATTTAGGTAATTCAGTTGGAGTATGTGCCCTTGGAAGTTCCCCCAGCTAGTCAGATGTTCAAAGCGTCAAAATATACGTAGTTACAAGACTTACAAACAATCATGTTATAGGTCTCATTTTAATAATATTTGCTCCTACTTAATGCACATCTCAAAACATGAATTCATTAATCCTTCTAGGATTTCCATTTAGTTTTTAAATGAGTCACCAAAAATTAGCTTGAGCAATGCAGCATTATGCTGAGCCTTTTGTATTATCAGACTTCGCACACACACACACACCCCATTTTATTCTGCCATGGAGAGATTTGCCATAGATTATCCAAGACTTACGAACAATAGACGTAAGGAGCTGATTTGAAGATAACTTTCAAATTAAAGAATGACACTTGGAGTGTACTAATTGCAAAATTGCAAACTATTTAAACCCAGGACCACTGGGATATCTCTGGGGTTCCAGCCACAGTCAGAGTTTTACATATGTTTTCCTTATCTATGGCTGAGTAACAAATTATCATACACTTAGTTAAAGCGTTATTAATTTATGACCAGGCAGTTTCTATAGGTCACAAGTCCAGGCACCGCATGGCTGGATTCCCACTCACATCCTCAGTGGATGTAGATCAAGGTGACAGCCAGCTGCCATTCTCTATCAGTGCCCAGACCCTGGTCAGGCTCACTATTTGTGGCCAGAACTCATTTCCTTGCAACTGTAGCTGGCTGTTACCTGCAACCACACTTAGGTCCTAGAAGCCTGCTCAGGTGCCTTCCATGAGGTCCCCAGAGGCAGTTCATAGCAAGGTTGTCTGCTTTGCTTCAGGTCAGCAGAGCACGTCTCTGCAACTTCTTTTTCTGCCAGCACCCTGAGAAAAACCCATTTGCCTGATCAGGTCAGGCCCATCAAGATGATTTCCCCTTGCATAGCATAATCATGAACTAGTTCCTCACATCCATGGGTTCTATTCACACTCAAAAAAGAGAGGTCATATAGAGTGAGGGTAACTGGGGGCATCAGGAATTCTGCCCCCAGAGGACTCAGCCTGAAACAGAGGTATGCTCAGGTGTCCATTTCCAACAGCTCCCTCCAGCATGAGCAGAGTACTTGTTCTTCTCTAGATACCACTGCAGCCTGGGCATGGGCCCCAAACCCTAGATGCCACCAAGGCCAGGCTTCCATAAGGAGGTCACCAGGAAGGAAGGGAGGGCAAGAGAACCCTGACTGCTGGGGAGTGAGGTAGGTTGAGAGATGGCAGAGAACAGCCCGAAGAGAGAGAATGTATGCCTGGAGCCCTGAAACAGACCAGGCTCATACCTGGGAGGCTCTAAAGCAGACCAGGCCCATACCTGGGAGGCCCTGAAAGAGATCCATGTTCATACCTGGGCAGCCCTGAAACAGATGAGGCTCACACCTGGAAGGCCCTGAAACAGACCCATGTTCACACCTGGGCGGCCCTGAAACAGACTAGAATCTCACCTATGAGTGGGACCAACGGCAAGCCAATGGCTGTGTGGCGAGGGAGCCTGGGAGGAATTGGGATGGAGCTAGGGTCTCAATCTGAGTCATGGGAGGCCAGTGCAGGGTTGAAGTCGCTGGGAGACATGGTCAGGGTCACCAATCTTTTAGATGATGCTGAAGAACAAAGGAGGAACATCCAGGGGGGACTGCAGGGATCCAAGAAGGAGGGGTGGTGGCTTGGACCAAGGTGAGGGCAGTGGGGAGGGAGAGAAGTTAGTTGACAGAAGGATTTGAAGCTAGTTTTGACTATTGAGTTGAATATTGAGAGTGAGGGAGAGGAAGGAAAGAAACTGTAAAGCTTTGGGTCTGAGCACCTGGGAAGAGATGCCATTGACTGAGTGGAGATAACAGCCACTGCATTTCAGTGAAGAGGGTCTGGGATGTTGAAAACTTCCCCCATGAAACCTCTCATTACCAGAGATATGTTTTCAGGGTGGGACAGAGGCCGTTGAACTTGAAGAATTTGGGGGATGTCTCAGCTGTGACTCCAAGCGACGGCGGCTTAGAGCACTCTGGATGTGCCACTGTGAGCTTCAGTCCTGATGTGCACACTGGGATCTGCAGACCCCTCTCTAGTGAAAGCAGCACCCACGCTGGAGGAAACTCCCACAGCTCAGTCCTGTGCAAATGCGGCCTGGCTCTTGGCTCGGAGAGCAGGATGCTGTCCTCACATGCTTCAGGGTTTGTCTCTGGGCAGCTGCCCCGGACCCGGGATGCAGAAATGCAGTTTATTTATGGCTTCAGATCAGCACAGAGATAAGTTGCAACAGAGGAATCAGGCATGTTCTTGTAACACAGAAGCTGCAGAGATTCCTAACAGCACAGATGGTCCTAGGAAGGGAAGCGGTGTCAGGGAGAGCTGCCTTGGGCGCCACACCTGCACAAGCTCCCCGCCTGCACTGCCGGCCGCCCACCTGCACGGTTACTTTCCATACGTCAGCGATGACTGTGTTGAGTAGCTGCCTCTAGAGCTTGGCCTTTGGTCCTAGCACTTAGCTCTAAAAACTTTTATTTACTTGGCAGAGCAGATGCAACCCCTCTTGGCGGCCAGTGGCAGATTCATGTGGACCTCTCAGCCCTCCAGAGCCCCCTCTGCTTCCATCTCTCAGCTCAGGGGGCTGCTTGCTTGGACCTGACATGGGTCTGAGGCACTCTGACAGCATCTGTCCTCAGGATTCCTGAGCACTGTGTGATTTGCCTTAAATAGTAAGGCTCTTAGGCAGCGACAACACTGAGCTCACCTGTCAGGTGCTATCAAGTTTGGCCTTTGCAGTGGGAAGCGAGCATATTTCATTCTCAGGTGATACAGTTTATGGTTTAATATAAACCACAGAAACACAAGAAAGTTATATGAAGAGTGATTTCCTTTTCTGAGATATAAACACACGTTATATAAATACCACATACAAATAAGGCAGTTAACGCTGAGCCTGCGAAAATAACCCTCCAAGTACTCTGGGGAAAAGCAGGTAAGATTAGATGCTCTCTGTGAGCTCTGCCGTTTGTGGAGTTCAGCAGGCTTCGCCCTGCCGGAGAAGGCTCCTGCTCGGGTTTGGAGCCTCACCAGCTAAGATTTCTTTTAATTGCATGAAACACATACACCTTTAAGAGATGAACAGGACAATGCCTTCGGGCACTCCTTCGGCTCTCTGTGAGGAAGCCTTGACCCACTTCCAACCACTCACCCATTTCTCCCTAATGATGTCACTTCTCATTTGCCTAACACCTCAATTAAACCAAACAAGCAGCGCTGCCAAAAGACGAATATCTTGTAAGAGACTTCTAATGACAATGAGTTTTGTAAATGATTAATGTATGGACAGGTGTAAACCTTTGCCTCAATCATTAATTGAAATGATTTTAATTTATGGAGAAAGAGAAAATGATACTGGCTTAAGATTACAACTCCTATCTTTAAAATCTACTTGCCTCAAAGAAAGCTTCTGTGTGAATGTGTGGGTGTGTGTGGGTGACATTTGTGTGTGTGTGTGTGTGTGTGTGGAGTGTAGTACATGTATATGTGTGTGGGTGTGTGTGAGAGAGATGTTTTTGTTGGTGAGTGTGTGTATGTGGTGTGTGTGTGGTACGTGTATATGTGAAGTGTGTATGTGTGAGTGGTGTGTAAGACCTTTGTGTGTGTGTGCGTGCGTGTGCGTGCATGGCTTCTCCTTCATGAAAGAAATGATGTTTGCATCTGTGAGGGCTGCTAACCTGCACACACTGAGTCGCCAGGTGGATGTGGGAACCTGACGCTCTAATCTGGGGAATGGAGTTAGCTGGGAGCAGCTGGTGTCTAGAAGGAATGCGGAGTGTCATTCATTCTTGCAGACAGTTCCTTTCTATGCATAAAGAGCTAGAAATGACTCATGGGGGTGGGAGTGGTGTTGTTTTTTCTGGAGAATCTGAACCTTCAACATAAGAAGGCCATGAGTAGGCAAATGGAGGTCTCAGGCTCCTCACTATAAACTCCACCGTCCCACCCGCTCAGCCCTCCCGTGTGTGCAAAGTAGAAGCCCAGGGGCAGGAAGGCGCACCGGCAGCACCCAAGCAGCCCACATGGGAAGCAAAGACGCCCCGGAGTGGGTGGCCCGGCCAACAAGCTCCAAAAACAAAGCAAAAACAATCTCTGTTAAGTGTTGTTTGGTTTATTCTGATTGAGGAGGTAAGAGGCACTGCTCTTTAAATAGAGGTGTCTTTCTTTAATGAAAAAAGAAAAAAGCTTAATAGAAATGGCGTAGCTTGGCTTCCTAGAGGTGAGGCTGAGATGGAGTAGCCAACCGAGGCCATGCCGGTGGGGAACCTTTGGGGAAGCAGGTAAGGGGTGATGCTGGGCCTCCGTGACGGGGAGGGGGCCGCTGGAGCTCTGGAAGGTCAGTGGCACCACAGAAGCACCACCTCGAGGCCGACACACACACACACACACACACACGCACGCACAACCACATTTTCCAGTCTCTGTGATCAAAACGATAAAACGATTAGGGAGTATGGCGTCAAAGAAGAGAAATGGTCCCTGGCTGATGTGGCTCAGTTGGTTGGGCCTCACATGGACTGAGAGGCCGTTGGTTCAATTCCTGGCCAGGGCATACGCCCAGGTTTCAGGCTCAATCCCCAGTAGGGGGCGCGCAAGAGGCAGAGGATCAATACTTCTCTCTCCCTCTCCCTTCCTCTCTCTCTAAAATCAATAAAAAATGAATAAAAATATTTTTTAAAAAGAAAGAAAAAAAAGAAGAGAAATGGCTTGGAAGTAATTTTCAATATAGGGTCCTAACATTTAAACTTTGTAAGTTTAGACAGCCTCATATTTCAGCTTGTAAAGACTGCAAAAGAAATAGCTTCTACTGGAGGTCAAAGAGTTTCTTCTCCAAATAAAACCCTTTATTGCTTCATACTTTAGTGTGATGAACTTGAGAGAAACAGGAGAAGTGGTGAGTGTAGTATCACTCTTAATTATGGTACATGAATCATTTTTAATTAAGTAGAAGTCAACATTGTTAACAAAGTGGCCATTACCTGACAATGTAGTATCACTATACTACATTTCTTTGTTAATAAGTGCTCATAGTCACAAAGTGAGTAAATAAGTACATATTCTGGCTCACATAGACGCATCTATTCTAAAAATTAAGTTATAAAGTGTCTGTATTCTTTCAATAGAAAAAATTGGCAAAAGAAAAACCTAGAAAGAAAAATTTATAGCATCAATAAGTATTTCCTTCAGATTATATTTTTCTTTCAGATAAATAGATAATAGATACATTATTCTAGTAATATCTCTATATACACATATAATTTAGAAAATAATAAAAAGCATAAGATAAAATATCTCCTGCAGTCCCACATTTTAGACTAAATAAATTTGAACTGTTTTATATATATACTTTCCCTCTTCTATGAATATTTTTTAGAAACTGAAAATATACTAAATACGCTACTTCTTAAATTACTTTTTTTATTGATAGCATAGGGTAACATTTTTTCATAATAGTAAATATGCTTCTATAACATTATTTTAATATATGTAAATAGCTTATATTGTGAAGTATCTCAAATGTATTTAATAAATATTCTATGGTGGGGCATAATAACATAATAAATATAAAAGTTAAGATTATTTTTACTCAAATATCTTTGTTTTTATATCTGGTGATTTTTTTATATTAAATTTTTAGAAATAAAATTGTTCAATTCCAATAAAAATACTTTTAAAAGTATGTGATACTTATTGACAGGCTATTTTCTAGAAAATTTCACTAATTTCTACTTTCATCCACACTCTGAAAAAAAGTAGAACTTAGTTCATCTTTCTTGGGAAAGTGTCCCTATTTTGAGAGTCCCTGATCAACTGCCACCATTGCCAACACTTTAGTTTCCTTTTTATGTACCAATTAGCAAAGAAAAAAAAAGTTGGCCACACATTTTTATGACTTTTGTCTATATGCATGTTTTTCTATCTTTATATTGGTTTCTTCAAATTGTTCTAAGTTATTTATAAAACTTCATTATGTGTTTAGACTACTAATCACAAATAAGTTGTGTGCTGCAAACACTTTGTTTGCATTGGATGTGTCTCATTTTGATTTTCCTATAATAGTTTTGGATTAGCAGAGATATTCATTTTAGTGTGTTTTAAGACAAGCTAAAATAAGTTAAAAAAAAAGATAGACTATATAAAATAATTAAATATAACAAAATTATGAAAGCTTAGAAATATGGTGATAGAACTCAAAGAAGACTAAAAAGAAATTATTTCTGGAAAGGAGATTAAACTAGAAGTAGCACAAAGATTAATAAATATCACAGACAGTGACTACAAAACGATAGGAGAAATGAAGAACATATTAACAAGTGAAAAAAAAGAAAATGTTTAAAAGGATAGAAAAGTGATAGTAATAGAGAATTGCCAGTGAAGGTCTAACACAATTATAATAGAAACCCATGAAAAAAGAGAGCAAACCAATGTGACAAAACGGACACTAAATCTTATTATTTCTGAAAGATTTTCTAGAATTAAAAAAGAAAACATCTTCAAGTTACATATTTAAAAGATACACTTGTTGGGAAAAGGAAAAAAAATCATACTGAGCAACACTGAAACATTTTAATGTAAAACTACTGGACTCTCAAGAAACAAACAGCAACAATAACACCACTCTTTGAAAATACAAGTAAATAATTAAGTCACTTATTTTAAAGAGTCAGGTTGTCATGAGAATTTTTTACAGCAATTATTTATGTCAGAAAATAATAGAGTATATTTTAAATATGCACAGAAAATGAGCTAAGCCAAGGGTTTGACGTTGAGCTAAGCTGATGCTTAAATATGAAGGCGTTTTGAAAATGGTTCCTACGTGGAAACCCTCAGGATGCATGATTCTCTGAGCCCAGCCTGAGGACTGTTAGAAAGTGAGTTTCTAAAAGCCAACATTAAGGAAGACATTCTACATAAGGAGTGTTTGTGAGCAGTTAAAGTATATCCAAATGCAGAGGGGAAAGACAGGTAGTTATAAGGTCTACATGACAGTAAGTAATGACTTTATGCTCTAAAAATGTAGATAAATTACAACTATTAAAATTGAGGGGTGGTGAGGAGATCAGATGAAAAATAGCATAAGCTTGACATTTTCTTTAAAATATTAATGAGGGGAAAATATTGATTTATATCTTCTTCAGGAATTTGATTTTTTTGTTTAATCTCTATTTTCTCCTGTTTTTCTCTCCAATGACTTTCATCTCCTTGTCTTATTTATTTGCTTTTGGGGAGATATTTTTGAGTTTCTCTTTAATAAGCCCGACTCAGTGTTACTGGTTCTGACCCTTTCTGCTCCCATGTCTTTTAAGTCACCCTAAAGTATGGATTCTTTTCTCCTGAACTCCATCAGAACTCTCCAGCTTCATCTCTCATCACTAATCTCTTAGTTCACAGTTTTCATTTTTCATGTTCAGTGAGAGCACAAAAAGATTTTGAATGCACGTAACTTGCACTCCCTTTAGTAAAAGGGTTTTTTCCCCCAAATAGTTTCTTCCTCTATTTCAGCGCTACGCTTATATAGTTGTTTTTAAAACAAGGTAGATGCTTTTGAAGGTTCCACGTTGGTTTTCTTGAATTTTCCTGCTTACAGGGAAGCTCATCATGCTATGCACACTTACAGCTGGTTTTCTACACAGGTCCCCTGGATGCTGCTGGAGTGATCTTCATCCTCACCTGGAGAGATGGAGGAGCAGGCTCAGACTCCCTGCCCGGTGATGGCATGACCCACAGAAGATGGGAAGGAGCCTGGAGGATTGGCTGGAACCAGCCACATTTGTCTTCCTAGATGTTTTCCTTCTGTGTTTACTGAAGCTGCTACTTCAGGTACTGATGTTCTCTAGTTAGTTTCCTGTGTAGCCAATCTTCTACTCTAGATTTCTTGTGTGGCTAAATCCACTCTGCTTTCTATGTCTGGCTTTCTATGCCTTGTGTGTGAGAGCAACCCCACTGGATCAGGAAGTAGATACTCCAGGCTGACAAGGGACATTTGCAGCCAGGAGAAGCCCAATTATACTAAGATTTCTGCTTTGTGTCGCTTCTCTTTCCATAGAAACTTCTGGCACAGCTACTTCTGAATGCTGTTGGCTTGTCCCAGAAAGAAGATTGGGGTCTAGATACAGGGGTCTTTCTTTTTCTTTCACTTTAAACACACTCATTTCAGAGAGAAACAGGAGCTCTGCCAAGAGGCAGGAGTGTTCTAGGAAAGGGACGTGTGAGTCCTCATGACTTCTTTTAATCTAGCCCATCTGCACTTTATATACAAGAAATTCATTAAACTTCGGCATTCTGATGATAGCCTTTCCTGGATTCCAGCACTGAAGCTATTTTTAGCTTCCTTTGATTATCACTGTCAGTTTTGGGGAGAGGGATGTTGGACATCTGGGCTTACGTTGCCATCTCAAAAAAAAAAAAATGACTGTTCTATTCTTTAAAAAGACTTATTTCCTACACATCAAACAAAGACATTTTTGAACCTAATACCAAACCAATTATTTTTTCTAAGTCAATCTATATTGTGTTTCATACTTATTAATGGAAATGTATAAATATGACCAAACAGAACTTCCTTTTCCCACTTATAGTCATTACTGGTGGATGAATAATTCATTTTAAAATACACACACGCACACATACAGTTTGCTAAGCAACTAGATCATCTTACTAAGAATCACTGACTCTACCTACCAACACTGAAGCCTCATTCCATCTATGCTTTCAAGACTGAGGGTCATGCTCATGGGCAGAGACCCATGCTATTGAAAAATACTACTGTTTTCCATAGTGGCTTCCCCAGTCTGCATTCCCACCAGCAGTGTACTAGGGTTCCCTTTCTCCACACCCTCTGGGACACTTGTCATTCTTAATTTGTTGATGGTAGCCATCCTGACAGGTGTGAGGGGACACCTCATTGTGGTTTTAATTTGCATCTCTCTGATGATTAGTGACTTTGAGCTTTTTTTATATGTCTCTTGGCCATCTGTATGTCTTCTTTGGAGAAATGTCTATTTAGGTCCTTTGCCCATTTTTTAATTGGATTGTTTGTCTTCCTTTTGTTAAGTTGTATGAGTTCCTTATACATTTTGGATAAAAATAGTATGGAGTTTCCTCAAAAAATTAAAAATTGAACTGCCATTTGACCCAGTAATTCCACTCCTAGGAATATATCCTAAGAAACCCAAAACACCAATTAGAAAGAAACTTATGCAACCCTATGTTCATAGCAGCACAATTTACAAAAGTTAAGACCTGGAAACAGCTCAAGTGTCCATCAGTAGATGAGTGGATAAAAAAACTATGGGACATTTACACCATGGAATACTACCCAGCTGTAAAAAAGATCAGTTATCCTTTGGGACAGCATGGATGGACCAGGAGAGTAATATGCTAAGTGAAATAAGCCAGTCAGAGAAAGACAAGTACCACATGATCTCACTCATATGTGGAATATAATGAACAAAATAAATCCAGAGACATAGAAGCATCGAACAGACTGAGGGATCTCAGAGGGAAGATGGGGGTGAGAGAGTGGGTGGGGAGAGATTAACCAAAAAACTCATATGCTTATATGCATAACCTATGGTATGGGGAAGGCCTGGGGGAGAGGTGGATGGGGGGGTGGATAACGATTAAATAATAATAATAAAATAAAAATAAATACTAAAATAAATAAATAAATAAATAAATAAATAAATAAATAAATAAATCTAAAAGTGATTCTTCTAAACTAACTGAGGGGAGCTCTCAAATTAGGCACCTTGTCCTCTATTCTAATTTGCCATAATCCTGCTCTCCAGTGGAGAATCTGGAAAATCTTCTTGGCCTGATACAGGTTCAGTCTGACTTGGGTCAGACCCATACCCTAACTTTACAACCTAGTTTGGGAATTCTGCCTTCCAGCTTCCCACATCTGACCTATTCCTAACTGTGCCTCTCTAATCCTACTGGCATGGATAGCTCAAAGGTACCCTGCCCAACTTTTATATCACTTACCCAAATAATAGGACTTTCCCAAACCTTATGAACCTTAAAACTGCATGAATACTTACCTCCTCCATGGATCAATACAGCCAAAAAATATATTAAAAAGCTTGTTTCCATAGTTTAACATTCTAGTTTATTGGATATTTTGGGAGTTACCATCTTATTATGGCAAAAGGAGTGTTTTATATTGACTGTCAGAAGACATTTGTTGATTGCAGTTGACATTACCTTAGCAACTTCACCACTAAGTTGAGTTCTAAACCACGGGAGAAGAGTACGTCAAGGCTGGTCCTTCCTAACTTTTCCAGAACATCACATTCCTCTCTGGACTGGAGAAACCAGGAAGAGCTGGAATTATCCAACATACCAGTTCAGAACTCCTGTGGGTACAGAGAGTAAGGGAATAACTCTGTAAGTACAACTTCAGAAGAAACTTCATTCTAGAAACAATGAAACCAACATCTGTAAAACCTATTTGGCCAGTTACATAGAATCTGCTGTGTCAAGTATGTACTTTATGTTTTGATTGTCTGTCCATACCTTCGGATTTTTCTATAGGTTCTTTCACTAAACCAATAGCTCTCTTGCTAATCAACTGGATCCATACACTGTTCATGGCTTAAAAGTGCACCCACTATTCCTACAGTAGCTGTGAGTGGCCTAGAGCTTGTGTAGTAGAAAGATCACTCCCATGAGTTGATGAATCACAATGACTGATTTTCAAATAAAACTCAACTTTGCTTTCCTGGGATAAAACCTACCAAAGCATCATATATATTGCTAAATTCCATTTGTTAGTCCTTTATAAAGGATTTGTATCTACTTGTATGAGAAATATTGCCTTTTTAATTTTTCAAAAATCTTGCTCAGATGTTGTTGTTAGGGTACTAATAGCTTCACCAAATGAGTTGGGTAGTATCACTTTCCCTCCTCTCTATATTCTGAAAGTCTTTGTATAAAATGGGTATAATTTCTTTAAATCTTGGATAGGATTTCCCAGTGACATAATGTGCATCTGGATTGTTCCTTGGGGAATGTTTTCATTAAAAATTGAATTTCTCTAATGGCTATAGGACTATTCATGCTTTTTATTTCCTGCTGATTCAATTTTGGTAAGTTGCATTTTTCTCAGAATGAGTCCATTTTATCTATATTATTCAATTGATTGCCATGGGAGAAGAGACACCTACACATACCTTGGAAATACTAAAAAGCTAATACATATCACTTAGACTTTAAATGTCTTCAGAATATGTAGTCTGTCTGCTCCTTCATGAATCTTACTAGGAGATTATCAACTTCATTAATATTTTCAAATAACTGATTTTGGACTTTGTTAATTTTCTCTAGTGGTTTTTGTTTTTTATTTCATTGATTTCTATTCTTTTATTCATTTTCCTTCTACTTGATTTATATCCAATTTGCATTCCTTTTTCTAGCTCTTAAATTGGAAATGTAGGTCAGTGATTTTAAAACATTTTCTTTTCCATTCCTATGCAAATACTTTACAGTGAGAAACTAGTTTGTGTTACTTATGTAATAATGTTTATAATGGAATTATACAGAAACACACACACATGCACGCACCCTTATGGATCATTCCAGTTCATGCTGTGAACTGTACTAATCCCAGATGCTAATCTGCACCACTTGCATGAAACATTTTAATTTTAGGCTTTGGACTGAGAGTCTCTCAGAATTTTTAGTTGTACATTTGTTGTTTCTATTTATCTGTCTTCATTGCATGATATCCTTGAATTTCTAGTATGCAACATTCTACATCTCAAGTAATGTTGGCTGCTTATCAACATGCTTATCAACTCAATTGCTAGACAGAATTGCTTACCTAAAGTAGGATGTGTTCCATGTAAAAAATAATTATATTTAGCCAGCTTTTGTGATATTAAGTTTATGTGTTGGCTCAAGCATTTTCTTTTGAGTGCACTGCATGGGGAGCTTCTAATCAAAATTCTTACATTGTACTTAAATCAAATTGAAGTCCTGTTTTTTATAAAATTTGTAAAAGCTAAATCATTACAGAGATTGGTCTTTGAGTAGAAAGAATCTGAATAAATTGGAAGTAATTTAGCAATAAAAACACTCTACTATTCTAGTATTTATGTTGCCCATTCAAATATAGACCATTTGATAAAGTACAAAAGTCCATACATTCTTTTCATGAAAAATTGGATTTCTGTGTAATGTAGAAGACTTGGGGCCCTCTGGAAATAGGTAAGGAATAACAAAACTTTTCTGGCACCTGTTAATCCACTCCAATGTTGTTTTCTCAGCTTTTGTATAATGGTTCTCAGTGAATAATTACTAACACGCATTCCATAGCTAATATATGACCCTATCAACCTCTTCATAATGCATAAAAATACAATTTCAGGGAGTTCAGTATTCATCCAACATTTACTGTTAATAAACAAACCTCCATTCAGGAAATTGAATTAAACTCAGGCCAAATGAATTTGTGTAACTTTGAATCAACTATGCCTAGAGTTTCAGTCATTTATGATCTTTATTACTTGAGAAACTTGGAAAATTCCAACAACAATGAATTGTTTTAAAGTCTCTTTATTAAAAGAGGTAAGGATGCAGGTTTTCAGTGTCTGCACTTAAGGATCTTCCATGATCAGCACAAACACAATTCTCCATTGTGCGCTTTCATAGAACAGAAGCATTTGCAAATGTAAAGGTTACTGCTGGCCTACAAGGGACCCCTCCACATGTATTTTTGATCTGAAAGAAAAGTATTTTCAGTGAGAGAAAAGTCTGAGAAGGACCAGAGAAATGAAGTTACACATTCTATTGGACCAATCTGGCATCTTCCTTCTTTGGGAACATCGTGAGAAGGCAGAGTTCTTTGGAAAAGGCAATAATGCTGGGAAAAATAGAAAGCAGCAGGGAAAAAGGAAGACCAACCATAAGATAGATTGGCTTCATAAAAGAAGCCATATGCATGAGTCTACAGGAGCCGAGCAGGGCTGTTGAGGACAGGACACTGTGGACATCACTCATCAGGGTTGCCAGGAGTTGAATCCAACTCGACAGCACATAATACACACAGAAAACAAGCTCCATAAGGGCAGGTATAGGCACGTGCCTTGATCACTGCTGTATCTCAAGTCTGTATATAGAAGGTGCTCAGTGTTTATTAAATCAGTGTCATCTTAACACAGTAACTGTGCTCATAGCAAATGCACAGTAATAAGAAAAAGTCACTTTAAAAAAAATGTTTTAATGACCTTTTCACAAGGCTGATGGACCCCCAAAATAATAGCAATCATGACATAATATAGTCATTCCTTAATGCTAATGCATTGTTTTGCAAAAGTATGAAAGATAAATTAAAAAGAAATGGGGAGTTGGAACGGCAGATATAGCTTCACTTTTAAGGAAGGGATAATGCCTAAAGATCTGAAAACACACCAATAATATGCATGTAAACAGAAAATGGAAGCAAATTGGCCCCACCCCCACCCTCTCCTTGGTGGGGCCAGTCTTTCTGGAACCCCTCTTTCTATTGCCAGGACCCAGCGCTGCACACCTGTGGCCAAGCCAGACCTTCCCAGGTAACTACCTCCCCTGCCTCTGCACCTGGATGAATTCTGGCAGAGTCTCCACCTCCCACGGGAATTCCTCCAGCTTCCCAAGCCTGAAGCCCTGGGAATGGCAAGGGTCATAATTAATGGTTTTTAATGATTTTTAATGGCCTTGCCTTTGATATTCACTTGTTCTTGTTCCTTGCATAAATTCAGTTTCAACTCTGTATAAATGATTACACTCCACCTAAGCTACTCTGCACAACATTGGACAAGCCTCCCTTTGTGCAGTAAGAGGATCTGCATTCTGAGAAGGTTCCATGCTGAAATGCGCATCTTGTAAGGGGCTAGCTACATGTTAGAGAGGGTTCAGAGGGTCCCACTTTCTTCTTTTAAAATATGTTTTTATTGATTTTAGAGAGAAAGAGAAAGGGGGGGGAGAGAGAGAGAGAAACATCGATGTGAGAAACATCATCGTTTGCCTCCAGCACATACCCCGACAAGGGAACAAACCCACAGCCTGGGTGTGTACCCCAACTGGGAATTGAACCAGTGAGTTTTTGGTTCACAGGATGACGCTCAACCAACCGAGCTACACCGGCCAGGGCTCCACTTTGTTCTTAAGACCTGTGAAACCTACCTTCTTTTATGGGATATTAAATACATACATTTAGTCTTGGTATCAAATAGAAATCACTCCTAAGTAAAAATTCCTCAGGCTATTTATCCATTTAAAAGGCAAATTAAAGTGATATGACAGTGATAAAATGATAAATATTAAAAGATCCATTAAGCAGGGGATACTTCACAACAAAATTTACCCCAATCATTTATTTGGGATTTCCTAAGTTATTGTTAATTTTTCTACCTTTAAAACATGTGGGGCAGGCATAGAGTTAGTAAATATTAACTTTATTACATGAAAACTACTAAAATCTCCCAACTTTAGGTTGTGTTACATGGATACCACAGAATAATAAACTCTACAAGTGACTTGTTTCTCAATATTTTGTAATTTTAAATAAGTTTGTTTCAGTGGAACTCAGTGAATAGTTGAATCATATACATTTAACTTTCCTGTTTATGTTGACTTAGCTTATCACAGCTTTCCTCATGTTGTAGGATTATTCCTTTAGAAACCTGAATGTTATTAAATGTCTCTACATCAGAGATTGGAAAACATTTTTAAAGGACCAGAGAGTGCTTAATTTTCAGTTTTTCAGCCCTTACCCTCTTTTCCGTTGCAACTACTCCACTCTGCCACTGTAGCATGCAAGAGACAATGTGTTAGCACAGGTGTGCCCCAACGAGCATCGCTTACAGAAACATGTGGCCCATGGACCAACCTTGGATGCCTCTGTGCTAGAGAAATAAGGTGTCTGTCTGCCCTGGAAGGGCTGACAGTGCTGGAGGGGAGGCAAGGTGTGACTAAGTCTCATGCAATGTCTCTGGGGCTGAAACGGTCAGACCCAGAGGAGCACAGCAGTGTAGGGAGGCATAGAGCGTCAGAAAGAGGGGCGTTTCAAGCTAAGTTTTAATTTTAAGTATTTTAATTGAGATTGAATTCTATGTTATCCTAGTTCTAATTTTAATTAATCAAGCTGTGAAAATGACACAGACTAAGAAATTTACTGGCCAAAGGGATGCTGGAAGTGATAAACACTGGAGCTTAGCTTTGAAAGGTGGACTTGCCAGGCATGCTTCTCCCCCCCCCCCTTTTTTTTTGACAAATAACGACTGAGGCACAATCATGTGTCAGGTGTGTTTCTAGATATCAGGAAGATGGCAGTGAGCCAGGTAAGCTAGGTGCTCACCTTCCTGGTGCTGACATTCCAGGGAGGGTGACAATATGTGTATGCAACTGGGTGGGGGAGTTAGAGTGAATAGGTGCAGTGATTATGAGGGTGGGAAAGAGGAGAGAAGGGCAAGGGCAGAAGAAGGGAAGGGAGGAGGGAGATCAGGGAGGGGCCAGAGATGGAGCCTGCCAGGCCTTGCAGACCAGGAATAGGGCCACAAGTTGGGAATGAGATGGGAGTCACTGGAGGCATTTGTACAGGTGAGAGTCATGACCTGATTTACCTGCTGAAAGCTCCATCTGATGATGTGTGAAGAATAGGTCCCAGAGAGGCACAGGTAGAAAGTGGAGACAGTTGAGAGGCTCCCACACTGGTCCAGATGGGCCGAGATGGTGACCTGACAAGAGTGCTCGGATGACGACAACTCACCCATCTATCTTGGCTGCCATCTGCTCCCGAGATGGCTTCCCACCTGGCTGTTGGTGGGATGCCCCAGTTCCTTGGCAGCCAGGCCTCTCCACAGGGCTGCCTGAGTGTTCTCAAGACATGGTTAGCTGGCTTCCCCTCAAGCAAGTGATCCAGGGGAGCAGGGCAGAGCCACAGAGTCTTCTATGAGCAGCCTCAGGAGCAACATGCCATCACTACTGAACATGCTGTTGGTCACACCCGAGGGACACGTGGATGGGGCTGCATGAAGCATGGACACCAAGAAGCTGGATCTTTGGGGTCATCCCGAAGGCTGGCTGTGCTCCTCATTCTGCTTGGTCAGATCTGAGCAAAGGCATTTCCCATGAGTCCTTAGTTTACCTTGATTCAGAGGGCTCGTGAATCTCACTTTGAGGAAAACTGACAAAGGCAAAGAGGTCCCTAAAAGGATTTGAATGGAAGAGGACAGTGATGGAGACTTAGTTTCAGAACGAAAGCCTCCTTCCATCGCTACTCCCAGTACCAGCCACTGCCACCCCTCCCACGCAACTCAGGTGTTACACCAGTTTGTCATGTGAAATCAACTCAGGGCAACTAAAAATCAAATCAGAACTCCCCCCTTCCCAGTAGAAGATCAACCACAGCTGTGTCTTCTCAGGTTCAAGCAGACTTCAGCCATTTCAGTCCCCCACACACATGGGTCCTTTTGGGTAGCTAACCTTAGCTGTAGAAAACTTTAGGTGGATGAAGGTTAACTGTCTAATTCTCCTAACCTCATAATGTGATTATAATGAAAGCAGATATTAGAGTCAATTAGGCTACACCTGTGAAACCTGTTAAATCCGCCTTTATGAACAAGGAAATATAAAACTCCCTCCACCCTGTTCTGTAAGCATGATGGAGCCCCAGCCACCTCCCTTGAAGTGGGATGCATCTATCTCTTTTGAACTCTGCCACTTTACCAGGGTGTTGAGTGCTATTATAATTATGCCAAGACACTGTATAAACCAGGGCCGCCCTGAGCAAGTCAGGAAGCATGATCATGAGAGAGTTCATTTTACCTGTCAACTTGGCTGGGCTATATGCCCAACTGGTCAAACTCCAGTCTGGATGTTGTTGTGAGGGTACTTTTAAGATGTGTCTGTCTGGCAGTTGTGGATTAGCAGTTGAGCACTGACCTATGATCCAGGAGATTGTGGTTCGATTCCCCGTCAGGGCACATGCCAGGGTTGTGGGCTCAAACCCCAGCAGAGGGAGTACAGGAGGCAGGTGATCAGTGACTCTTTCTCATCATTGATGCTTCTATCTCTCTCTCCCTCTCCCTTCCTCTCTCTGAAATCAATACAAATATGTTTTTTAAAAAAAGATGTGAATAACTTTTAAATCAGTAGACTCTGAGTAAAGCAGATCACCCCCTCTAAAGTGGGTGGGCCTCATCCGATCAATGGAAGGGCTTACGAGCATGAGGTTTCCCAAAGGAGAAGAAATTCTGCTTTAAGACTGAGACAACCTGCCTGAGTTTCCAGCCTGAACATTTCAGACTCAAGACCACATATCAATTCTTCCCCAAGTTTCTAGCATGCCAGCCTGCTCTGCAGTGTCAGACTTCTTGGTCCAACAGTTTTGTGAGCCAACTGCTTAAAATAAATCTCTCTGACTCTCAGATAGATAAGTAGATAGATAGATAGATGCATAGGGGTGTGTGTGTGTGTGAGAGAGAGAGAGAGAGAGAGACAGAGAGACAGAGAGAGACAGAGAGAGATCCTATTGGTTCTGTTTCTCAGGAGAAGCCAGATCAACACCAACACCTTATCATACAACCAGAAAGCCTCTAACTCAAGGGCTGGACAGAGGATGGTTTAGGAGTCAAGCCTCAGCTGCCTTCTTTATACTTAGGTAGAACTTTTTAGACGATAAGCTCTGTGTATGCAAGGTGGGGAGCCTCTCTTATATATTTTAACCAATCTGCATAATCTTGAACACAGCTAATTTCATCCATGAGAATTTATCTCTAACTTTGTCAGTCTAATGATCTATTTTCACTGATTAAATCCTATTTTTGACCTGCTTGACACTAATCAACCAACTTCCCGGTGACTGAGTTGTAGATGGTGGCCTCTGGTGAGATGTTAGCTGGTGGTGTGTGGATTCTGACCCTCCCTGGGCTGTACATTCCTCCTCAAAGGCAGCTTCAGACCCTCCCTGCCTGAGCATCTCACTTCAGGAACATCTCGTTCCAGAGTGGATCAATACAACTCCCCACAAATGCCCATTTCCCACATTTGAAGAACATTCTGCTTTTTTCCTGGGACAATGACGTTTTCGAGGTGAGGGGAATGGTGGCCGCTGTCATCCCTAGTCCCCCCTTTTTTGGGTTGCAGATTTTACAGGCGCAATCCTCCTTTTCCAGATCACATCTTCCCCCATCTCCCTTCCTCAGAGTCCTCAGAAGACAGTGGGTGTTATGGGTTGAATTTTTCCCCCCCAAATTTAATGTTGTAATCCTAACCCCCAGCACCTATAAATGTGACCTTATTTAGAAATAGGGTCCGTGCAGCTGTATATGAGATGAGGGCATTAGGGTGAGTCTTAATAAAATATGACTGTGTCCCTATATAAAGGAGACATTTGGACACAGAGACAGGCAGGCATGTTGGGAAGATGACAGCCATCTACAAGCCAAGGGACACCTGAGGTTACCAGGGCTGGGAAAGGGGCCTGGCACCTTCAGAGGAGGTGTATCCCTGCTGATACCTCAATTAGGATTTCTGGCCTCTAGACCCGGGAGAGAATAAGCATCTGTTACTTTAAGCCACTCAGGTTGAGGTGCTTTGCTATGGGAGCGCTGGGAGCTCATGGAGCGGGGAAGGGTCAGCCAAGGATGGCGGAGGACAGTACAGTTGGGGGTGCATTAGGCAGCACTCAGCTGGGCTCTGCTTCTGCTCCATGTGATGCTGACCGAGGTGACCTGGTGGTGTTCACCTGGCAGACCAGCTGGTCTAAAGGGCCGGAGAGAGCTTCCCTCACATGTGTGGTATCCGGCGGGGATGGCTGAAAGGCTGGGCTGGGCTGAGCCTGTCAATGGAGATTTTGCACACGACCTCTCTAGAAAGACAGTCTCAGGCTTTTCTGGCTTATTCCATGGTGGCTCAAGGCTTCCTCAGAAGGTGTCCAAGACAAGAAAGTGGGAGCTTCCAGCTTCTCCAGACCCAGACCTGGTAACTTCGGCACATTTTATTGGTCAAAGTAGCACTAAACCAGCCCGTAATCCAGGGGAGGGAGCAGATACCATTTCTCAGCTGGTGTTAGGCAAAGGGTCCGTGGCCATCTCAAACCTGCCACCATGAGCACTAAAGCCCTTTTGGAATTTGTCCAACCAAGGCCATGCCTTCAGAGTTCACCTTACAGAGAAAACACGTGTTACAACCACCAGCTCTGTGATACCCACGTTTATCTCCTGCCCATCACACTGTTCCACATGAACATCCTTGTATGTCTGCTCTCCTCTCTGAAAACAGAGTGCCTTCTGTGGCATAATCAGGTAGTTGTGCTCTCCCCTGATGTAAGTTATTTGGAAAGCCTGTGCCTTGGAAGAAGCTCATCTCCTTGGAACCCATGCTCAATTTCTACTTCAGTGAAGTTGAGACCACCCACTCCTTATGCAAACATATCTATACCTCTTTGTTTCATATATTAAACAAAACAAAGCAAAAGTGTCTCCATGGCCAGCCCGAACGAAGCACACAATCCCACGTGGAAACAGAAGATGGAGCTTGGCCAACGCACTGCTCATCTCAGTTACAGCTGCTTGTCTGTCGTTACGGCAACTGCTGAGAGCGGTAGGTTTGGGCTTGTACATACTGCGGGGCGGGGTGGGGAGCTTGTCTCAAACTGATATACAAGGAGGAGCGCTGCTCTTCATCTAAATAATGGTGACAGTGCTTTAGCAGTTGCTTTTGTTTGACTACTTAGAACTTGATCTTCTAAAAGATAAAGTTTGTGCCCTTTTCCCTCCGTTTATGCTGTCTAACCTCTTATCATTCATAGATATTCATCTTCCTATAACTATTACCAGGCTATAATTAAATAGCAGGATAATTCTATCTACTGATTCTTCCTCTAATATTATGTTAGAGACTCTGTCCCCAGGATTGACTTGTCGGGGTATGCCAGCTTCACATACAGACTTTCCTATTAGGTTAGTTTAGCCAAAGTTTTCTCTCCCTCTCTCTCTCCCTATCATCTCCCAAACTGATCGTATTTGCCAGGTTACTAAGCCCCCAGGAGCTCAAGACACAAATTGTGGAGCCTGAGAAAATGCGCCTTCTTTCTGGGAGAACTTGCGCTGAACACGAAAAGTTTGATCCCTCACTCCTATGCAATGTACTTTGTCGCATGCTTTGTCCCTGAATGCACTGGGATGCTCAAGACATGACTCAAGTCCACAAAACAACTAACATTACCCCCTTAGGATGGCAGAAGACAGAAAAGGAAAACACGCACTCCCAAATGCTCCGTGGGGGCCGGGCCTCGTGTAAGATGTGGCCACGTGCCATCGGATCACATCTGCCTGCCTGTGGGGCAGGCGTGCAGTCTCCATGACATCGCTGCCTCTTCTGAGAAGCAGACACACTCCTGGTTGTGTCTCCTGCTTTCAGGAGCAGGGCTCCACCTTCTGCATCCCAAACAGCCTGAAGGCCCCCCCCCCAGAGCTCCTCCCCCTCCCCCCGGTAGTTATCTGAAGACTCACCCAATATTCATTCAAAAGACGGTCATCAATTCTAACATTGTGATTTAAAAGTATGCCACATGACCTTCTGGTGGTTGGAGGTGTCGTGATATTAGGGAAGGATAATTTATTGGCAACCCAGACAAGATCTCCGTCTTCCTAAATATGGAAACTGTGACTTGTAGGCGTAGGAGTGGGTTACAGGACCCGATGCTAATGACGCCTGTCAAATGCCGCATTTCAGGATTCAGGACAGCCTTGCCCAGGGGCAGATACGATGTTCTTTCGATTTCCCTCCAGTCTGAGTTTTAAATATGGAAAACGTATAGTTTCCCTGTGTGGTGCCAGCACGCTGATGCTTCTAATGGAATATTTCGAGACACCCCTGAAAAGTTTTCAGAACCAGATTTTTTTCTCTAAGACAGAGAATCCTTGTCTTACTTTTGTGATACTGTGAAGTGTCTTCAGTTATTTTTTATGCTTCTTTCTTTAGAATAGAATGAAAAACATTTCTAATTCGATAAAACAATTGTAAATAAATATCAAGTATTTGAGTCAACCTTTTCTACATAAAAACAATCTAAATCTGCCTCAATTTTAAAAATAGTTAACTAAAATAATTTTTATTGCTAATAACAGAAATCAGATCAGGTTAGACTAAGCTAAAATGTGTAATTTATTACAATGACCAGGGCATTCTGGGCACTCTGTGGGGTGTAACTAGAGACTAGGAGCGGGAGGTGGAAACTCAAAGGCTCTGAGCTCGCAGGCTGTCCTGCAAAGATGTGGGCTCTCTCAAGCCCGTTCCCCCTTCCGTGCTCCTCCCTTCTCTGTCTGTGCCAGGCCATCTCTGCACATTCCTGCCGGGAGGACGGTAGCCTGGCTACCACTGCTCCACATCCCCTCCCCTTCAGTTAGGGGGACAGTCTGCAATTCCCGAGAATTTCTTCATCCCAAGTCCACATTAGTGAAGTGAATGAATGAGAAACAGTTATTTAGGTATAATTCACTCCTGCTGTTGATTTATTTTTTTAAAATGTATAGGCAAACAGAAAAAAGATTTCCAAATTAGTGTGAGCTCTCCAACTGAGTTGAACTGGGCAATGGAGGCAGAGTGGGGAAGGGGAAGGGAGTAATAACGGGCTGAGTCCCAGGGTGCTGCCTGGGGACGAACCCAGACTGGGTTGCGTGGAACCTTCATGGCACCCTGTGGGGTCAGGGCCACACCGAGAACACTGAGAAGCAAGGTGCTGCCCAAGGCTGCCCGGTGGGCCAGGGCCCCAGCTATCACTTCATTTTGCTCTACATCAGGATAAGCACTAAAGTCCAAACTGGTTTTCTTCAAGCTCAAAAATATTATTTCTGTGAAGTCAACATATTTTATTGTCAAAACAGTGTAAGGAAAGGAAATGTTTATACATACTTTACAGACTTCAGTAATACTTTAATAATCACAAATGTATTATCATGATATCTAAGCAAGTATAAATTTGCATGAGTTTTCCAGTCCTCATTAAAAAAGGAAACTTTATGGTTTAGATTAATCTTAAGTGAGGAGTCTTGCCATCCACCCTTGGACATAAACTGTGATAAGGGCTACGCTGGATTTTTTGTGAAGTCATTAATCTGTGCCACGAAGCAGGAGGTTATTAAATGGCCACCTTGTGATCGCAACTCATAGTCATGAAGCCTGGAAGGGCAGAAAACAGAATCATGTCAGAACCCAATGTAACAGTGTGCATTTTCAATCTATGCTGAGCCATGTGCACGGAGCCCTTCCCAGCAATGTTCAGACAGAAAGGAAATGCCAAGAGATCCTCTCCCCCACTTCGGGTTCAGCGTGACCTGGTGGGACCACCTCTGCCATTCCTGGGGTCACAGCACTCCCCTTGTGAGGAGCTCAGATTGTTGAAAGGAAAAGATACATTTTTTAACTATTGTGTTGGAACCTGTCTCCTTATGACTTCCCACCTTTGGCTTTTGCTGTGATAACAAAGGACAAGTCCACTCCATATTTTATTTGACAGGTCTTGGGTCTGACAACTTTCCGTCCTGAACTTCTCACGGCTTTCTCTGAGCTGACAGGAGGCAGGGCTGTCGCTCTCTCCCCTCCCCTGTCACACATGCCCTCATGAGAAGTGTGTAGGAGGCAGGCACTTTGCCCAACAGGGAGTCGGAACCGCCCTTACCATCTCCACAAGCCAGCACTATATGTCTGCATTTTCGTTGTTCTGTGAAATATTTCAGACTTATTCAAAGAATCCTAGAAATTTTTCTATCAAGACTTTTCAGATGATCATTTGTGTATTTTTTTTTCATACCTACCGAAGGCAGGTATGAAATCAAAGACATTTTAGGGCCTGTCACTACTGAGTCCTAAGCACAGGCCAAGAGGGAAGCTCTTTCAATCATTAATCCCTTTCCACAGAGGAGAAACTGAGGCAGGGAGAAGTTAGTGCCTTGCCCAAGTCCTGCAGTTTCTCAGCAGTGGAACACGGGCAGCCTGGCTCCGGGCTGGGCTTTTGCCCACTGAGGCCAAGCCACACGTTGGTGCTGTGCCCAGACGCCTCTTACACATCCCAGGGTGTCAACTGAAGCCCAGGTTCCCCCGGGAAAGAAAGCCTTGTGTTTCCTGTGCCAGTAGACTCTTTTGTCACCACAGTGAGAAAGCACCCCTGTGAAAACCGGGGGCAGTCTGTCTCTAAACGCCTCTCACTGGACTTGATCGAGTCTGATATTTCCTTGCTCTTCTGAGCCATCCGCGCTGGGAAGAGATCCTGTTGAGGGGACCTGCAGCGCCACTGCCAAGCGCGTCCTTAGCTCTGTGACTCCTGCCAGCGCCGAAGCGGCACCTACACTATGCGTGAAGCAGGATGAGCCGCTGTGTGACGGCCACCACAGCAAGAGGAAGACCACGTACGTCGCCAGACATAGCGCGTAACGAGCTGCCCCCGGAGGCACAAGCAGCAGAGGCCTAAAAACTTCAAATCAGCACCACAAGACACCACCTCGGTCCTGTTGGAGTGGCTGTTACCAACAAGACAGGCAGGAGCAGGCGTTGGGGAGGGTGTGGAGAAAGGGAACCCCACTCACTGCTGGTGGCAATGTAATTGGCGCAGCCACTATGGAAACAGTGTGGAGGCTCCTCAAAAAATTAAGAACAGAGTTACCGTATGACCCAACAACCCCTCTCCTGGGTATCTACCCAAAATTTTTGAAAACATTTATTCGTAAAGATATATATACCCCTATGTTCATTACAGCATTATTCAAGGTGGCCAAGACGTAGAGACAACCAAAGTGTCCTTTGACCGATGACTGGATAAAGAAGATGTGGGACATGTACACGATGGAATCCTACTCAGCCGTAAGAAAAGACGAAATACTGCCATTTGTGGCAACATGGGTGGACCGTGAGAGCATCGCGCTAAGCAAAATAAGTCACATGGAAAAAGTGGAAAAAAACACAAAAACATGATTTCACTCGTATGTGGGATATAAAACTGAAAGCAACAAATGAACAAACTAGACAAGCAAACTCATAGACACAGGCAACAGTGTGGTGGTTACCAGAGAAAAGGGAGGTGGGGGGAGTGGTAAAGGGTAAAGGGGGTCAAATATATGGTGACAGAGGAGATTTGACTTTGGATGGTGGGCACATGATGCATTATACAGATGATGTATTGTAGAATCATAACCTCTATAATTTTATTAACAATGTCACCTCAATAAATTTAATGAAATTTAAAAATTAGTTAATATGATGCCATTTTAAGTTTTATCAAATAAAAAAGTTTAAAATCTAAAACAAACAAACAAAAATGAATGGCTCACAGTGTTTATTTACCCATTGGTGTTTGTATTTATTTATACCACACTTTTTTCTCATAAAAAGATTTAGAGCATCTAATAACCATTTTTAAGTGATGAAACGGAAACATTAAATTTTTCTTTTAGAAATGTGATCCACTTTGTCTTCATATTTTTATTAATATAACTTCCAAAAACATGAAGAAAATCATTTCTAAAAAATGAACATAATGTGTATACTTTAGACAAAGCTGAAAGTCAGAAGATTATAGGATTAAAGGCAGTTATGGGATTTTAAAGCAATTGTTTCCATTTTAAAATGCTGGAATATATTTTTATTTATTCAGATAAAACAAAGGGCATTGAAAGCAGCCAGTCACAGGGACATGTAGGACCCAATGGGAGACATGCAGTTGAGGTGGCTTTTCCTGGACTTTCTGTGTTTCCCTGCCTTCTTCCCAGATTCCGCCTGGCGCCATATTTTTCAGTGAAAGTTTACACTTTATTTGGGGGAACAAATTGCTCACATGGAATTAGTCCCATTCTTTCCTGCCATGATCTTCCTTCTACTATGAAAACAGTTGGTGTGAGCCAAAAACAGTTTGCTTTGAGGAAAATATTGCGATAACGTTTTCAATTTATGCTGAGTTGAGATGTACCAAAAATATCAGTGCAATATATTGACCAATTTTTAACACACTTGTGTGTTTTTCCATATGCATTTTTATGATCAAAGAAACACAAATTATGTTTATTTATGAGTATGATAGAGTCAAGCTCATTTTGAAAAGTTTTAAAGAAACATTTATCATCTTCTTAGCAAAATCACAAAAGCATTTTCTATAGCATTGGAAATGTCCATTTATCAACTAAGACTTATCAACTACATAAATTAATGGCTTTCCAGTAGTGATACCTTAGCCCCCAGTGAAATGAGTGTTTAGAATGTAAAGCTGCAGGGTGCTTGCTGAGCTCGTGCTGAATATAATCGTGCTCATGCTCAAAGGGCCATCCACTCATTCATTTTTTTCTTCTAAAAGCTTCTTGAGGGATTAGCACGTGCCAGGTGCATCCTGGCCTCTCTGGTCTTGACTTTAACTGTTCACACCTAAAATTCTCCTTGGAGGAAATTGACCAAATGGCAAGGGCCAAAGTAGCCAGGAACATCCCTTCGTCCCTCCAGGACAGCCCTAGGCCAAGGGTTGTCTGAGGCAGAGGAGATATGCAGACTCCAGTGCCTGAGTCGGGAGAAATTTGGAGAGGGGACTTCCAATCCAGAGCCCCTGTGGGGTCTGGCCAAGGAGGAAATTTGTTGGAACGGCACCTTCGCACGGTTTCTTCATTCCCCTGCCTGCTCCCAACACCTGGCAGTCACTCCCTAACAACCCTGTGTGCATGTCTTTGTCTCAGAGTGTGTTTGGGGGAATCTGACCTAAAAGTCAGGCTGGATGGTAAATGGCAGACATTCAAAATAAATGTTTATCACCCTGATTAAAAATTATAACCTAATTTCCCACTGATCTGATACTGTCTTAAGAATGTGACAAAGTAAGTTGAAAACATCTTCATGTTTTCTAACTTCTTTAACAACTTTATATCCAATATTCAATGCTTTGTCAACACAGGCACCTGTGGTCAGATAAGAGAAATGCATCACCTAAGGTGTCTGGGATCCTCTAGGGAAGTGATGACTTTGGGGTGCAGCTCCTGATGTGATGTTGTCATGTGTGTCCGAGGCTCAGACCTATGGAGACTAGAGAGTGGAAAAACATTGGCTCAGCCAACTCGAGAGTTCCTTTCTACCACTACTGCCGTAAAATAGACAGAAATGTTAGCAATCCTGATTTAGGGATTCAAAATTTAAAAGAAAAGGAAAGAAATCCTCCAAAGTGGAAAATTTCAACCTACTTAAATACGTGAGGTCGTTGATCATAACTTCCTGTGTAGACAAGCCCCGTTTCCTCCCTCTGGCTGCGAGCCACCCAAGTCCTAACAAGGCTTGAATAAACTCACCTGAAGTGTGCCATATGCCTGTAGGTGAATGCTACCTACAGCCCAGTGCCAAAAGCAATAGAGAACTCGTGGGAAAAGAAAAAGCAAATGAAGAAACACGGGAGCTGGCCCTCAGTTCTGAATGGGCAATTCGAGGAAAAGAGGTAGACTTACCAGATTGTTCTTCAATGGACAAAAGAATTGTTAAAAGAAAAAAGAAAAAAATTCTTCTCAAAAATTGAGTGCTCCAATCCACAGACATCCTCAGGGCACATGTAGCAGGTGAGGGGCAGAACTCACCATTCTCCTTCTCAGGTGTGGTCAGACATGGATGGGACAGAGCAGCAGAGCCAGCTAAAGTCCCTTCTAGAGGGAAGGACAGCTGTGTGCCCTTCTAATCTTCTCTGTGGGTTTATTAAAGCAGTTGGTTTATCAAACTACTCTGTAGATACAGCAAACAGCCAACTCCCCTAATCCTCCCACTCCTCAGTCAATGGGCATCTGTATTTGTGTGGGCAGAGAGCATGCCAATTATGAAAGTTTCATGTTCTAGAAACACAATTAGTAATTAGTAAGCTAGAATGTCTTATCAGATGCTCTTATCATCGTCTTGCATCACTTGACTTACCATCAAACATTCCACACTTCTTGTCATAACAAAGTAAAATATTCCCCTAAAGACAGATGTTCACAAAGTCCAAAGTGAAGGTTGAGCAATTATCCATGTGATTCATCCGTGCGCACATACTCTCCTCCACTCTGAGGGGGGCCTACTGCACAGCACTTGCTCATCCTGCCCCATGAAATTCCAGATGTGTATTGGTGGCCTTGCCCACTATCCCTCAAGGCATGCTCCCTTCTGGAAATCCCTTGCTCATCCAAAGACACTATCATCTACTCAGATACCAAACCAGAAACCAGGAATCACTATAGACTCTTGCCTTTTCCCTCCCAGCAGCTGGGCACACATAATTTCCATGTATTTCTTTCTCTAGCTATTTTGCATGGCCCTTACAACTAAACACAAATGTTATCACTCTTCCAAGTCTTCTTGGATGACCAAAGTGCCTGGCTCCAGGTATCTAGGTTAATGGCAGATATCTCTAGATCTGGACATAATTTTCACAGCTGGAAAAGTTCTGGGGATATTTTCAGGGGATTTCTGCTTCTCCCAAGTCAGGTCCTTATACTCTGTCCCTTCGTTATACAGACAGCCCCTCTGTCTGCAAAGGATCCTTAGCTGGCCTGTGGCCTGATCCTTACCAGTATGATCTGGCAAGAAGTTAACATTCAAGTGCTCAAAAATCAGTTTTGGGGGCCTGCCATGTACAGCATACACCATCAGGTACTGTGGGAAATCACATAATAAAGGGGAGGAAGCACTCAGGGTGCTTTTCCACCTTCAGGAAACATCAGAAAAGCCCTCATATCATAGTTATTTGAGACCAGGCTTCTTGGTCTTCTTCTAGCCCCAGATTCTGAAGGTTTGGTAGGAAACTTGACCACTGAGAATTAGGAGCTGCAGAGACACAAGTAACACCAGAGATGAGGAAACCATTTAAGATGTCATTGAAATTCTCCAAGTGAGTGTAGATGGTGCCCACAGGCAGTCAGAGGTGGGGAGGTGGGGAGCAATGGGTGAAGCTGCAAAATATTTAAGAAGCAGAACTCATTGGGAAGGAAAAGGAAGGAAAAGTCAGCATGATGACCAGGGTTCCCATTTGGGCAGCTGGATCACCACTGATGACATTGAGAACACCAGGAAAATAAGAGATTCTAGGGAGAAGATGATGGATTCGGTATGACACGGTAAGCTGGGGTAATGCAAGGCAGCTAGGAGCCAACCTCCAGCAGCACTTAGAGACCGGTATGTCCAGTTCAAGAAAAACATAGAGGTATGGGTTTGGGCCAGAGACATAGATATAAAAATTCTCAGCACGCAGATGTTAATAAAACCTCCAGGGCAGGTGAGATTCCCAGGGTGCTGTATGGAGGGAAGAGCAAAAGTCTAGGACATTGTCCAGAATAACACCTGTGTCTTATCCACCTTGACAGAGAGGAGCCCTCATCCTACCCCAGGCTAACACTTCTACCTATGCTGTGGAGCCTTGCCCTCCTGCCTTCCAGAGCCCCTGCCCTAGAACCTGTCCCTTTCCCCCCTCCTTTGGTGGGTTCCCCTCTGGTGGCTTAGAGCATGATCACCTCCTTCTTCAAGTCCCCCAAAATTTAATTAATTAATTAAAAACCCTCACCAGATTCTATCTTCTCCATCTGTCTTAACATTCACAGGCTGATCTCTCAAGAGTCATCTACACTTCTGTTTCCACTTTCAAACCTCACACTTACCCCTCCACCAGTCCACTCTGGGTCTAGTTACATTGCTCCCCCAAACAGCTGTCACTGAAGTCTGCAGTGACTTCCACAGTGACAAAGACACACCTACTCTTATCACCTTCCTGGATCTCTCAGGAGTGCTCCCTGTTCCACTTGGCTGACTTGAAATGCCCTCTCCTCCCTTGACTCTGAGGACACCCATGCTTTGTAGAATCTGCTTTGTTTTTCTGACCATCCCTTTGCTAATCTGTCCTTTGCTAACAATATATTAGAGATTTCTCATGGCTTAATCATAGGCTTAGCCTCTTCCAAGCTCTCTGCTCCTGTCATACTCACATTGCTTCCCTCACCACGCCCTGTTGCATTTCCTCCGTATCTCTCCATCACAGCCTCCCTTGACATCCCCTAGTCTGTTCACTGGTCTGCCCCACCCATTTTACTTATGTCTGTGTGATAGTCGATGCCTGTGTCTCCTCCACACTACACATCCATAAGGATGGAGACCATGCACGCTCCAGCTCACAACTGAATCCAGTGCTCAGAGCAGTGCCTGGCACACGGGGGCTGACCACATGAACATGCTGGAAGAACTCAGACACACAAACGAGACCAGACACAGGACGAGGGAACCTACAGAGATGGGGAAGCAAGAGCTGGGTACTTCTGAGTTCAAAAGGTCTCTGGTTCTACCAATATCACTTTCTTATAACCCAATAATCAGCAGGTGGTTTAACCTCGCTGCTGTTTGTAAGGTACAAATGATAATGACATCTCTTTCATCACCATGTCCTGACCAAGATCATAACAACTGGAGAAGCTCAGAGGGATAATTTGCGAGAACATTCTGCTCATTGACTTGGATGAAAGCATGACAATGCTTTAATTGAATATGTAGATGGTTTAAAATGAAACAGAATAGCTAAAAGAATAGCATAAAGAAAGGTTAAGAATTTAAGTGATTTGAATAAGCAGTGACAATAGAATTGCTCCTGAGGGATATGGCCAGTCAACAAGCAGGTGCGTGTCTGAGATGAGCGATTAACTCGGAGCGCACAAGGCTCTGCTGGACTGAGCACCTAACTTTCTTTCCTGTGAGTACTGGCGGTCCAGGGGCAGTCTCTGTTTCTCGCTCTTGTCCTTCTTAATTAATGGTAGGCTTCCTTGGAGAACTGTTGACCAAGAAAATTTAATACTCAATTTGGTTTTCTTTGTATCCATCAGATGAAGTTCTGAAAATGAATTTAATAATAACCTTATCTAGTAGATGCATTGTTACATTTTGAAATGATATGAACATTGCCCATTTTTCTCATGTATGAAGAGATCACCACATTAACTTGGTAACCAGGAGGTGTGCTGCCCCATCACATCCAGGGACCACAGTCTGTGGCACCAACACAGCTTCATTCACACTCGCGATCCCAGCAACGCCTCGAGCAAACATTTGTACACAGGCATTTCACCGAATGTGGGAGATGAAGTTTTCAGGGCGCATCAGCAGAACTCAGGGGCTCAATAGGAGGGTCATCGTCTTACCTGGGACCGCAGGTAAACTGCCTTCCCTGAGAGCACACAAAGCGCCCCTTCTTTAGAAATGAAGAATGCTCCAAGCCCCAATTTTTCCCAGCTTTATTAAGATATAATTGACATGCAACATTGTGTAAGTTTAAGGTGTATGATGTGATGATTTGGTATATATATCTCTATATATGTGCTGTGAAATGATCACCACAATAAGGTTAGTCAACACATCCTTCAGCTCACATAATTATACACATTTGTGTGCGGGGGTGGGGGTGGGGGGGTGAGAACTTTAAAAATCTACTCTCTTAGTAACTTTCAAGTATTTAATATAGTATTGTTAACTATGGTCATTATGCAGTACATCATATAACCAAAACGTATTCAGCAATATAACTGGAAGTTTGTATCCTTTGACCACCTTCACCCATTTTCCACCCCACTTCCACCCCCAGTCCCTGGTAACCACCAATCTACTCTCTGTTTCTATGATTTCAGCTTTTTAAAATTCCACATATAAGTGAGATGGTGCAATATTTGTCTTTCTTTGTCTGACTTATCTCACTTAGCATAATGACCTCAAGATTCATCCATCTTCTCACAAATGGCAGGATTTCCTTCTTTTTTGTAGCTGAAAAACATTTCATGGTATATATGACCCACATCTTCTTTATCCAGTCATCCATTGGTGAACATTTAGGTTATTTCCTTGTCTTGGGTATTATGAAAAATGCTGCAGTGAACATGGGGATGCAGACATCTGATTTAATTCCCTTCAGCTATAGACCCAGAAGTTTAAATTTTCCCCAAGCCCAAATTTTAAAATTTTTGATTATGATGTTTACTCATCTAATATATCTGGAGCTTTAATGTTCATTTTTGGGACGTTTTATCTTTTAATTTCACCCTTTACTCCTTTAAACATTTCTACTTGTCTGTTTGGAAACTTCACTCCTTTCCTCAGGTAGAATACCACTGGTGATCACATCAAAAGACAATATTTCCAGTCCCTCTTTTTAATATCTACACTGTAGACCACTTAATTCTTCCTATGACTCAATATAGCATCTGCCCATACCCCTTGTAGAGCTAGAATTTAATCTCACTGTGAGCCTAAGGTAACTGTCTTCCTCTCCAGTAGGCAGGAGGGAAGCCTGTGGTGGGTTCTCGGGCTCTAGAGGGAAGGCTACTCCGAAGAGCACAGCTTCAAGCCCACACGACAGATCCATCCAGTTGGGGAGAACTGAGCTTATTTATGTCCCCAAATGCATTAATCTTAGTGTTTAGATTACCTTTTGCAGGCTTAGAAAAGCAGTTCTGCTTGTAATTATCTTCTCATACGATATAATCATAAATGACACCATAGCTCTGAAATAAACCAGAGAACCAGAGTATTTTATGTGAAATTTAACATTCTGCTGTGCTCTTTTTCATAACGTACAAGCTGAAATAACATGTCAGAGATTAAATCGACCATTCTTTCATTTAGACTTTGTGCAGGAGATTTCACGTTATTTAAAAAGCTTTATATAAAAGTCATTCAAACGTGAATAATTGAAATTATTTTTAATGATTGTCCCATTAGAGACCCAATGTACACAGATCTCAAACTGACCTAGTTTCTTTTTTTCTCTTTCATTAGCTTATTTTACTGGTGAATTTAAACAGATTCATTGCTAATTAGATATGTACTTTCAAACAATATTGGAAAACAGCTACCTTTAACATTTGTTCTTTGCATCTGTCATCCTCCGTTGTCTGAGAACAGTGACTTGCCTGTTCTGTGTATACACGGATTTTCTGCACAAATCCCTGTCAATTACGCTGCCAGGAAGCTCTTGATGTCTTCTAACCTTTTGCTGTGAAGAATGTACATTTAATTACTAGGAAGATGACTGTGATGTAATAGGTCAAGGCAGGCATGGCTACACCTAGGAGGGGCTATGCATAGGACTGAGGGGTGGGGACCATGCCTGGGTACCAAGCCATGCCAACAAAGTCCCTTAGAGGCGTCCTAAACACACAGGACCTCTCATTCCACCCAGCTGGAGTGAGCACTTGGTTCTTTAATTTAAAAAAAATCATTTGCAGAGAACATAAACATGCCTTAAACATTTAGAATGTAAATATTCATTCAGTCACTGATCTCGATTCGGGTGAAAAGCTTTTCTTCGGAGAAGAGTTTTCTCATTGGAGGGAACCAGCAGCTATGATTTCTAGTTTGTATGCCTTTGTCAAATCTAGTGATTTGTTTAGATATTTGCAAAGCAATCGAAGTGTTGTGACCAAGTAGAATGTGTGTGTTTTTAATTTCATAGAGTTATATGACAGAATATTTGGATGATGTCTTCTTAGAGTCTTTAAAAGCACGCAGCTTTAGTTTTATAAAAAAGTAGATCTCTTCACACTTATATTAATATTTTGCGTTATACGTACATCGATATTGAGTATTCGCTTAGTTGACATTTAATTGAACTGTATAATTTACTGACAGGGATGACTGGTGTACATAGAGCCAGGAACAGCCGCAGCTGATTCTCAGAGAATATGAAATACAACCTGTGCTGCAGGAGCGCGGTCTGAGAGCAGCCGGGGCACCAACAGGTACAAATGCTAGTAATGGGGAGCCGGTCAGCAGGAGAGCTGCTAATGGGAAAAGTCAGGAAGTTCCTCCAAGGGGCCCCTGTTTGGATTCAGCTGATAAGTGGGTGCTTTCATCAAGTAACTGCTTCAGATGAGCAAAGCCAGGCACGTCCATCCCCACCACACAAGGCCTCCCCATGCGATAGTCAGAACACTTCCCTACCAAGGTCCCGCTTGGCATCAGCTGTAGCAAGAAAATCCCACAGCCCAGTGGTTAGATCGTCTTCAGAGCCATGCTTGGGAGTTTGCCAACCAGGCTGCATGCTTTAGACACAGGTGCAGGTTCAGCCTCAGGACTCACAGAACAAGGAGCCTGGGAGGGGCGAGCATGTCTCGAGGACACAGCCATGCCTGACTCAGGGACACAGCCATGCCCGCCTGGCCATCTTCCTCAGGCCTCTGTAAACTCCAGAAGAGTTGCCTCCACCAGCAGGACCTGAAAGTTGTGGAACAAGGAGATAAAACAGAGCCTTCGAGCTATGTTGCACTGTGTCCTGGGTCTCTAATTCTTTTTAGGAGAGAGCTAAGTACAAAGGGCATCTCATCACGCGGTCTCACTGAGGGTGCGATGTGACCTGACACTGACAGGAGAGTGAAGGGATGTGGCGTTTCCAGATGGGGCCACTGGGAGAATGCAGGTGGTCCTTAGAGAAGTGGGAGGGGCCAGGATCAGGCGCCCAGGGAACTAGGACACCTGGTAACTGAACTTCCCTTTTTCCTGTTTCCTGAGCCAGGTAATATGCTCCCTTAACCGGATCCATGCTCAACAGGGTAACTCTCTTGCCTGAACTGTTTTAGTTACTTATTTCAAATACTACAAACTGCACTTGCTGGGATGGCCAAGGGCCAGCAGGACCCCAGCGATGTGCCTGCCCCAGCTTCATCGCAAATGCTGCATGCGCGAGTGCATGTGCCTGCTGAACAAGGACAGAGCTCTTGGAAACCAGAGCTCAGCATAAGGTTTAGAAAGTTTTTCTCCTCCCCGCAGCGCCTGCTTGTGCTTGAGGCAGGCCTGTGCCAGCAAGACTGGAACATGCTCCTAGCAGGGGAGCATGGGGCTGACACCTGTGGAACAAGGTTGAGCAGAGAGGCTGGAGGTTCCAGACACCTGATCACAAGGTCTCCTGGAAACCGTGGGACCTGAGCCCCATAGTGCCTGAGACTGGTTGGGGCTGTAGTTGCTCAAACACTGCCACTTCTAGCTGGGTTTCATTTCTGCCCCCTACAAGTCATACAAAATTCACCTTGAACCTGAATCTTGGTGAAGTTTCTTTTTCTCCCAGGGACACTTTCTATTCCATGAGGTGATGTGTTGTGATTCTTTGCTTCAAGTTTTGTTTTCTCAGCTCAGGGGAAGCTATCCAGTTGGACAAACTAAATACAGGAGCCAGCCGAAAGGCAGTCCCTAACCGCAAAAAAATAAGGATAGCTCTCTGTGTTTGATTATGAGGCTTGTGTGATGTGCCACACCCTTTCCCTGCTTGATGTCCTTCCATCCCCACACCACCACGGTACAAAGTCAGCACTGTCATGATCCCCTTTCATGGAGAAGCAAACTGACATTGAGGGAAAGGAGTATGCTCAATATTGAACAGTTAGCTGTCCCGGAAACAGGGCTGTGACTTGTAGCGCTTGCCTATTTCCATAGTGTAAATTTTTTCTCCCTGCCGAATTTCAAGCTGCCTATCGTATGTCACCAAATTTGAAGTGATGGGAACATCCAACTCCAGCCACCATGAAGAGAGGTGGAGGAACTAACTCACCACAGGGTGACCAATTTGAGAAAGCTGAGGTCTGAGTCAAACCCTGCAGTTCTGTTCTGAAGCTAGAGCCTTTAACCATTTGACATGTGTGACCTTAACTGTGTTGACATTCGTCTGCTCTTTTCTAGTCTTAAAAAAAAATAAGTGAAAGCACAAGAGGAGAATTGGGCCATTAAAAGTCTACTAGTTAGCATTTAACACACTTCAGGTTTGCTGTTTTATTTGTTTTTAATTTTTTTATTTTTAAATATATCTTCATTGATTTCAGAGAGAGGGAGGGAAAGGTAGAGAGAGAAACATCAATGATGAGAGAGTCATTGATGGGCTGCCTCTTGCACATCCCTGACTGGGGATCAAGGCCTCAACCCAGGCATGTGCCCTGACCGGGAATTGAACCACGATCTCCTGGATCCTAGGTAGAGGCTCAACCGCTGAGCCACGCCTGGCCAGGCTGCTGTTTTATTTTTTCCTGAAAATAATACCACTGCTCACCCCTCGGATTGTAGAGACACCAGCTCATGGCAGGAGTTAGCATCCAAACCAAGGACTCTGCTTCCTTTCCAAGTGTTATTTTATTTTTAGTTCCAAGATGTTAGAGCTTTTCCTCTTTCCAGGCCTGATTTCTCCTTCCCTTGCAGTTTATTGATTCCTGTCCCCAGGTTGTCACTGTTGTCTCCTCTCAGTCAGGAAGAGAGTCAAGCTCCAGATCCCCGGGCACGCATCCTGTTTAACTTCTTTACAGCCAGGTTTGTAATGACCTTATTTTCTCAGACTCCCCTTCCCGGGAGTTCCTGACTGTGGGGTTGCGGATCTCACAGTGAACATTTGAACCAGAACCCGAGGACGCCACCACCACTTGACTTTCAGCAAACCTTGACTGCTGATGACACATCGTGCCTCCAGAAGGACGAGCAGGTCCCCGGCTGTGGGTAATCGTTCTGTGTGAACCGTGGGATTGGCAAAGCTGCACAAGTCAGACTCATGCCTGCCCAGGAACAAAAATGGCAGGGACGGCCAGGTATTCCATGCTGTGGGCTACTTTGCAACCATCTCAAGGGAAGAGTTACTCTCTGCCTTGTGCGGGCTGCCCCAGCTCTCGGTAACTTGGGACAGACAGCCTGGGCTAACCGTGTAGAATCTGATTTCTTTCCTGGGAGCAAGCAGCATCTGTTGGTGCCAACTGTGGGCCACAGTGGTGGGTGTAAAGTCATTTAAAATTGTTTGTGTTTTCTACTCCCACAAAAGCATTGTTTAATTAAAATGCATCTAGCCCAGCCGGGCGTGGCTCAGGGGTTGAGCGTCGACCTAGGATCCAGGCCATCGGGGTTGGATTCCCGGTCAGGGCACATGCCCGGTTGCGGGCTCGATCAATGACTCTCTCATCATTGACGCTTCTATCTCTCTCTCTCCCTCTTCTTTCCTCTTTCTGAAATCAATAAAGATATATTTAAAAATAATAAATAAATAAATAATAAAATAAAATGCATCTAGTTATTCCTATCAGGGATGTATAACCTGCTTGAGCCTTGGTTTCTCCTTCTGTAACAGAAGGTGGACGTGCTCCTGATTTAGCTATGGAGCAACCCAACCAAGTGCATGGGCAAAAACAACACAAAACCCTTTCCCTCCATTTCCCTTCCCTAACCAGTGAACACAGTGTCCCCAGGGAAGCCAACACGCTAGGAAGTGATGGCCTCTGAATGCCAGTGGAGACTCGCACAGGGTAAGATCCAGAGAGAACAGTGGTTTGTGTTTCCTTGTGCCGGGCATCTCCCTGCCTGCTCAGAGCTGGCATGTGTGGGTTTTTAAGAACATGAGCCGAGTAGACTCATGCAGAAGTCTGGCTGGCAAAACACAGGTCACTCACTCGCTGTGGGGTTCAGGGCCAAAACTTTTCTTCTCCAGGACTGAGATTCCTCTGGGGAATGGAGCTATTAACTGGGATTGACCGAGGGCTGCGTAAAGATGAAATGAGTTTGCCCTAGCCCAGCAGCCCCGTCCTGGTGGGCCAGGCCACAGAGCCAATGAGGAAACGGGGAGAAGGTGACTTGGCCAAGAGATAACCCAAGAGGACTGCAACAGCTCTGGGACAAACCTAAGGGTGTCTAATACGGAGGGAGACGCCTCTGAAAGGGACTCTGACTTGGTCTAAATGGATTGCCCAGTGAATGTGTGGGTCACTATCATGGGAAGAGTGCCAGTGGAGGATGGATCACTCTCCTGCAAAGGCACCGAAGGAGCTGAGAGGCACCACAGAGACCAGAGACGATGGTTATTCCCAGTGGCTTCAGTCATTTACTGTCAGATGATGTGCTTTTTAAGTTGTGTGTACACTAATGCAACCCGTTCATTCCCCATACCTCTATGTACAGAGAGTTCAAGTAAATTGTAAAGTTTAAGTACAGAGACTCAATCCAGTAGACTTTACTTAAAAATCATTCCACACATGGGATATTGGTTTTAGATTCCCATCTGGGGATTTGGACACTGACTAATTCTCCCATCACATTTTGTAAATGGGTAGGATGTGGTCTTACATAGTAAACAATTCATAGCCTCTGAAAGAACTATCTAGAAACATCCTAGCTCAAGTGATCCCACATAACATGATGGTTTTCCCATCCACCTCAAATTTAAATTGACTGCTTTGTTTAGCACTAAATAAAACACAGCTTTGTTAACTATCACTTCATCCTGCAGTCCAGGGAGACCCAACTGATTGCTTCTTAAAGCCATGGATAGACAAAGTAAAAATCTATAGCTACATTAGTTGCAGGTTACTGGTCAATAAGTGTTCATTACATAGTGCATTGGTTCTTTTCAGTCTACGGTGTCATTTGTTTTCTATTTTTATTAGCTTTGATCATACAATAAGGCTTCTTTTTTTCCTGGAGCAGTAAATCTGCATCAATATGAGTAAATCTCTGCCTAACATGAGGCGTTGCATCTTTATTAGTGGCAGGCGTGGTCCTGCATACAAACGTCCTTCCTTCCCCTTGCTCTATCACCATTGCTGTCGCAGAGATGGTCTTAGCAGAAGCAAAGCCACTTAACATCTAGATGAAAAATAAAGGAGCCAGTTAATGCAACATCCAGTTAAGACTCAGATCCACCACTTGACATTGGCCATTGCTCTTGCTTGGATCCCTTTTGCAACCCATAGGGCAGCCAGTGTCTAGGGCGTCTGGTGCCCTCGGTCCCACACCCTTCCTCTGTGGTTTCTCTGTTCCATAGACCCAGCATGACAAACTCGGGGCACCTCTGGACCTGGACCCAGAGTGACAGCACCTGCATCTCTCGGGCTTTGTTTCTGTACCTGTGAAACGAGACCATGCATACTGTGTGATGTGTGATTCATCATGGCCAGAGGACTGAAGCAGACCATGAATGTAGAATCACTATCAGCTTGTTCAGCTCCTGTTCTGTCCCCTGGCCTCTGTTGTACACATCTCGATTATGTTTTTAAAATGAGGTATTAGCACTTCAATGTATTGTTATATTTATAAGTAAGAGAGCTGGTGTTTAGAAAAATTCCTACTATAACACTTGTAAATTAAATGGGAGAATAGGACATTGAATTTTTCACCTTTCTACCAAATAATGAGCAAGTCATTAGATGCCTCTCTGGGCAACCAACATAATCCTCAAATATATTCATTTGGAGGCTGAGCTCCTTGATGTGGAGAAGGGGTGCACTGAGAACACTCTAATTTGTACAAGAAACACATACAAGATTGTTTTCATTACTCTATTATTGGTTTAGAGAAAGTTCTTCATGTTCTCTTGGGGGGGGGAAACCCTTTAAATTTCACTTGTTAAGGGAGCCTATTAAAGTTCATGTAGAGTCAGAGCGAACGTTTTATTTGATTGCAGTCAGAAGCATCCGATAACTGGTCCTATGCACCTGGAATGGGGGAAACTGTGTTCCCTGTGAGTCACCAAGTGCTACTCCATGGACTGAACTGTGTCCCAGACTCAGACTTGGCGTATGATTATGACGCTAACTCATCTAATATACTTGGAGGTTTCATCTTTGCTTTTCAGAAGTTTTCTCATCTCACCTTTGAAAATATCCTAATTGCAGTTTACTTCCTTTACCCTTTCCACTACAGCCTCTGAGTGTTTTAGAGAAAAAAGCAACTCTGATGTTTTCCAGCTCACCAGGACAGGTGATAGGGCAAAGCCACGGACGCAACTCGCCAGGTGACAGGGAAGGAGACCGGCACTTGGCCTGGAGGAAAGAGTGTATCTGTTGGCTTGTTTTCACGGGATCCCGGTGCTGCGCGCATGGTGATCTCAAAAGGACAGATCACATTCTTTGGTAATTGTGCCTTTATTCTTAATTTTCCCCTATGATGTGAAATTACAGAAGAATCTGAAAATTCCAGGGAAAAGAAAGGGAAAGAGATTCAATTTTTAGAATAACCTCTCTGACTTGGAAGTTTTGATCAAGTCCTGATTGTAGAGCTAAATGATTCGTGCACAGGAGGAAGCAGGGCGCTCATTAGCTTGAATATCCTGGACACATGGCTAACAGTCAGCAGGAAAAACATCTCAGAAAATGGTGCGAGCCAGATGGGGTTATCGCGCCGTGTGCGAAACCCGGCTGATTTATTGTAACGGGAGCAAAGGCGGCCCCACGAGCACAGACTGCCTCCCTGATGATGTCACAGTTGGCCTTCGGAGGCATTCGGCCACGTTTAGCCATTCTCCAAAAATTAAGTTCTGATTTTAAATTGGCCCATGGATAGGTTTGGCAAAATGCAGTTTTTAATTTTTAAAAAGAAAAAAAAGAAATGTTTAAAAATTCAGAATACTCTGTTGAGCCTCACACTGTCATGATCTCATCGAGGGGGTGCTTTATAACGCTGGTGACACCAAAGTGACCCTTTCCAATCGCAGAAACAGTCTGTAAAAATGCAGGCAGGGGTGTGGAAAGAACAAAAGAGAAGCAGTAAATTAGAGGTAAACAACCAACCCTGGGCACTTGTATTTCTGCCCTGAGAGAGGAAACAAGAGCAGTCAGCCTGCTTTGGGACTGAGAGTTTCCGTCTCAGAGACGATCCAACCACAGCGCTTCCGCCGCCTCGGGCTGTGAACTCGGACTTCCCCGCCTCCGGGTGGCAGGAGCAGAACACGGCGCTACTCCCAGTGCCACATACCATCCATCAACTGTCCTGCACGGTCAGGGCTGTCCCGATTTTACATGGGAAACTGAGTACCTGCAAGTAGCAAACTCCACTTGTCTGAGGACAGCAGAGCAGCCTTAGATGGGCAACCTTGCTGTGGAATTCACCTTTTTAAAAGACTTCTCATACTTCAGCCTTAACTCATTCCACACCCCACACACCCCTTCTGGCACTTCAGGGCCACATCTGGAGTTTCTGAGTCCCCTGGCAGTTCCCCTGGAGCTGCCTCTTATGCCCAGGGCCTTTTTCAACTGGGATGGCTGCTTATCAGCAGGACCACAATTTGCCTTGGCAGGACTACCTCATCCCCCGACTGCTTCACAGTCATAGTCTACATCCCCAAGCTCTGTCACAGGACCAGCCAGAGGCGTTCAGAGGCCACGGTAGAGATCAGCATGAAAAGGGTTGGGTCGTCCAGCTCCAGCTTGGCCGCAGTGGGCTATGTTACATCTCCTTCATAGCTACACCATGGGGGGGGGGCAGGGCAGAGAAGGGGTTATCCCGTAGAGTCTCTACAGAGTCTAGAGCTCATTAGCAGACATTCCATCCTGGACATGCAAGGGCTTCACCTGATATTGGGAGCAGAGCCAAAAAATGGGGGCTAGCTATCTCTGAGGGGCATGACAAGGTCAGCCACACTTGTGCCATTCCCTAACTCAAGGGACTCAAAGCTCCTTAACATCTTGGTATCTCAGACGTAAAGGAGGGTGCAGGGCTCCTTCGCTCTAAGTGAAATTTTATGCAGCATTCTCAGCAACCTTCAGGCTCCTGCCTGCTGTCGAGGGGCCGGAGTTCACACACTTCCCGTGACCAGGACCTGCCTTCCCCGAGATGTGGCTGGGTGACTTGGTGCCATGTCTCTTATATAACCTGCTTTATAATGACTGTGTGCTTCCCCAACACAGAGATTCACTTATTCATGGCTATGTCCCTCAGAAATGTGGCCTTTCAGTTTGTCATTTTGCGCTTTAAATGGATTTCGTTTTGTAAATCTATTCTTTACAGCCAGTTAAAAGTGTATAAATCAACCAAGACCTCTCATTTGAAATATTACTCTAACTTTCAATTAAATTACACTTCCCGAACTCTTAATACCCAGCAAATAGAACCACTTAGGTACCTCATGGAGTTAAAATTAAGAAATAAAAATCTCATTTCCTTCAGCCTTCCTTCACCTAACTTCAAGGCTCATGTGGAGGCAGGGCCTTGAGGCTGCACCTCACGTCGGCCACTCTGAGCAGGGCCAGGCCTCTGTCCCCTCACACACAGTTGTGAAAGCAAACACCCTGTCCCAAGCAGCACTCTGTGCCATTCTCTTGTCCTGGAGGAGCCCATCTTCATCCCATAAAGGAATGGTGGGGCAAGGACAAACTACCCCAGTTCTGTGGGCAGGAGAAGTGGGCCCGCAAGACTGTAGCTTGGAACACACCAGCCAGCGCAGAAACTGCCTCCTCCTGGATGCCAGCTAGGTTCCCAGGGCAAGTGTGTCTTGATTAATGACCCGCTGCAGAGGCCTCTCCGTCGCTGCACCCACACCGCCTCCTGGGGCCTCTGGAGCCTCTGCGCCTGCCTCCCTCTCCTTCCCTGCCCCGGCGTCTGGGAGCTCAGGTCACACCAAAGGCAGGCTCGGCCGAGCAGCGTGGAGTGAGGGCTGACCGCTGGGAGAACCATCAGCCGCACCGTGAGATGATCAACTGAGCAGTAAATTAATTAATCATCATTTTATGCCTCATCAAGCACTTTGCTGAAGCTCTCAACAGGGGCCTCTTGGCGAGCCAATGGGAAGCTGACTGTTTTGTTTAGCCGGGTGAGACTTCCATAAACAGGGGAGGTTTTGACAAGCTAATAAATATGTCATCCGTCTCTGCCACCGGCAGCAGCCGGCCCCACCTGCAAAGTGGTGGGGTTCTGCCCGGCCTGGTGGGCAGTGAGTGATGGCAGAGACGTGCTCAGGGAGGGAGCAGTCGGGGGACGCACGGAGCGGCGGAAAGCTCCCCGAAGTTCCTTCAAGCTCTGTGGGAGGAATGCCACCGTCCTTACTCACCGGTCCCCTGCAGTCATGCCACGGGAGCAGAACGTCCTGACACTTGTCCTTCAAGCTACGGCTCACACCCATCGTGCAGACTGCGTGGGACTATTCCCCCCGCAAGTCCCTTGGTGCGGGGGCTGAGTCATCACAATTTAAGAACAGAACGCCCGAGCGAGGCGCCAGAGGGATCGGCCTCGAGGTAGGAGACGCCGTTTCAGGAGGTCGCAGAACAGGTGTCGCCTTCTCATCAGCTTTGAAACGCGTGACGGCTGTTCCTTAAGAGAGTTTCAAGCTCACCTCAGCTCATCTCCATTAAAAGATACAGTGGTGGGAAGCATCATTTTTGTTTAGAAAACTAGGTTTCTCAAAACGAAAGAAAAGTTGTTATTTGGATGATAACTCCGATGACTTTATAGTATGCTTTGCTTTATGTTTATAAAGCAAAATGAAAAATCCAATACAATGTTGCAATAGCATTGAGCAGTACAGATGAACACAAATACCAGAAAGACACCAATGCAAACGTCTCATAGATCTCGGATCTGTCGATGACCTTTAGCCAGCCTCTTACGCTAGTTTACAATGCCCTCCAGTGTAATTGAGAGGACGCTCCTGTCAGATGTGGGTGCAGAGTTTTTAAACTGAACTTAATGCATAACCGGAAGGCCTTACATGAATCCCATATTTCTAATATCATTTATTTTCAGAAAAACAAGGGAAGACCCAGGAACCACAAAACTCTAGTGAAACAGTGTCTGGTGTGTGGCCTCCACACCGGCCACATAGACTTCTTCCAAAAGTCACTAGAACATCTCTCAAAGGTGCCAAGGACACTCAACCCCAACCTGATTCAGGTTTCAGACTCCATTTAAGATTCAAAACATGAAAGAACTAAAGGGGCAATGACCTGGCATTTATACGGAAGGTTTTTGAGCTCAGACCTGGGTTGGATACAATTGCTGGGATCTTCTGAACCTCTCCCCACCTCTTATAACTGCCTTCCAGGTGTGGAGGGCTCTTTTGACATGACTCTTTGGCTCCAGAACCTGTGCCTTGGCTTTCGTCACCACTGGCCACAGTCAGCAGAGGGCCTTGACTCAGGACATCCATTCTGAGTTCCTCACAGTGCCTGGTGGAAGGCAGTTGACATGTTCAAGGTGACATAAGGCGGGCCAGCATGAGCTCCACCAGCTTTCACCCAGCTCCAAATTCCCAGCAAATTGCAAGGAGCTGGCACCGTTTTCCTCTAAAATATAGCAAGATGGGAGACCTTGGACCAATAATAACATATAGATACTATAAAATTTAATGCAGTCTTTTTAAAAGGAGTCTCTTAAATAGCTAGTTATTATATAGGCAGGTAGAAGGCCAGAACATACCTTGCATGAAGAAGGAGGAATTTCAGAGCCATGTTTATATTTGCATGTTGGGAGGTGGTACCCATTCCACTGGTGTATGTGTGCCCCTGTTGATAGGAGTGGACTGAGGTGTGAAAAGATGCTTTCCAGGGGCTATTGACTGGGGGATGGAAGGGGTGGAGCGAATGCTTCTTTTACATATCTGTGAGCAGTTTCAGTTGTTAGGTGATTAGGCCTATTTGTGCAATTTAAAAAATAAACTAAAATAAATCTAGAAGCAAATAAAATCCATCTTACTCAAGTGATTTGCCATCTGAAAACCATCAATGGCTCCCAACCACAGAATTAAAGTGGAGCATTCATAGCATGTCAAGCAAGATCCTTTGCATCTGGCTTCTAGTTGCCTCCTCAACAGCTCAGACCTGCCAGTCATCTGCACTGCTGACCCCTCCCCGCCCAGGTCCTCTCCATGCCTTGGCTCACTTCATACTATCTACTTGGCATAACCAACCACCCTCTCCTCTCACTTAAACATCACTTAAATCTCACTTTTTCTTTAAACCTATGTTAACATACTGGCCTGATTTCTGCCTCCTCAGAAAACTTACATAATATTTTATCCAAACTATCTTGTGTCATCTGTCTTAGATAACTATGTCCAGATTATATTTTATATAAATTTTTATATTCAAGCACCTGCTTCCCCAAGTGCATTATAAGTTCATGAAGATAGGACTGTGTCTTTACAATATCACACCCATACCAATGCATCACAGAGAATGGAAATCAGTAGATAGGTTGATTGATAGTTATTTGATGATTTGCTAGAAAGCTAGACCAGATAGCAGAGTCTTATCCTGCATGTGTTTCTTCCTGCAGGGCTTTCTTAGGACAGTGTACACATACTATTGGGTGGGAATGACAACAACCAGTTACTGTCTCTTGTATTTCAAATGGTCACATTTATGAACAATTATCAGCATATTAAAGACTTGATAGATATAGATAGATGATAGATAGATAGATAGATAGATAGATAGATAGATAGATAGATGACAGATGATAGATAGATAGATAGATGATAGATAGATAGATAGATGATAGATAGATAGATGATAGATAGATGACAGATGATGATAGATAGATAGATAGATAGATAGATAGATAGATAGATAGATAGATAATAGATAGATAGACAAATTCAGCTTTCCAGATAAATATGGCACAGAGAAATAAAACTGTAATTTGGGGTAGCTATTCCCAAATAAGCTATTCCCAAGCCACATTTCTAGCTAATCGCCTAAGCACAAAATTGTCTTTTCCCTTCCTTACTTGTAACTTAGAAAAATTGTATTAAATCTTTAAATTTAAAATTAAAAAAGTAAATAAATTAGCAATGTGTAAAAAAAAGGACAACAGCAAGCAAACAACAAAGAATCAAAAATAACATTTTCTTTGAAACTCTTAAAACCTGTAAGGGGCACTTGGTTTCTGAGACCAATGGACAACTCCAGTTGTCTCTAATTTATCCAGCTTCAAGGCTCAGTATGTGTCTTTCTGTGGTATGACTTTTATTCTTGATTTTATATGGCTTTGTCTCTAAGGTCTATAGAATATGTTCGAATAATTTCTTTTTATGAAGAGTGGGCAGGCGGTATATTTTCTGAGGCTTTTCACTTAGAGGAGTTTCCAACATGAAAGAATTTATCTGAGAATGAAATTTTGGGATAGCCACCAGTTTCTCCATGTGTAAAGTGGATTCATTGTCTTCCGTCATCTAGGATCACAGAGAAGTCCTCAGCTAACTTCCCTTCTTTATTTCTCATAAATTTCTGATAAATGTTTACAGGTACATTTTAAAATTTTTAGGCTTTAAAAAATTGCCAGTCTATTTATATATGGATGTTCCCCATGTGACCTCTTGGGTCATTTTGCTTGGAACACTGACAGCCATTTCTGTCTATGTGATGTCTTTTTTCATACAAAAAGGTTTTCCCACTGTGGTTGTAATTGCTGCTGCTCATCTCTTTTAATTTCTTCCTCAAGAAAGATATGACCCTTAAGTTAGGATTTTTTTTCTTTCTCTTGATATATATCATGTTCTTTTTAAAATCATTTTATTGTCATTGTGCATTTCTCTGCCTTCTTAGATACGTTCTGAAATGTGTCCTTTGTGGCAATGAACTGATGTTTCATGGTGTGGATTCTGCTTCTGGTTTTATCAAATGCAGGAGATACCCGTCCTATGAAAGTTGTACTTTTGGATATTTCTAACTCATCTGCTTCTTTTTTAATTTTTTTAAAAAACTTTATTGTTGAAAGTATTACGGATGTCCCATTTTCCCCCCACTGAGGCCCCACCGCTTCTTTGAACGCCAGCTGTAAGTTTCCTCACTGTCCTCAAGAGCTTTCTTGCGTTTTCACCGCTGCAGCTAAGGGATGCTGCTCTTTCCCAAGGAGCGCGCCGTCTGTTCCTTTCAGAGCCCTGAAAGGACAGGGAATGTTTTCTTCCGACTCCTGTGGCAGGGCAGCCTAGGTTCTTTCTCCTGCAGTCACTCCTCAGCCCCCAGAGGCTGCTGCCAACCTGCTTTTAATTGCATCTCACCGGCCGCCATCCCTGCCAGCTGCCGCGGCCTTTCCTTGCTCGGTGTCGCAGCACTGGCTCGGTGGAGGGTTTGCGATGGAGACAGAGCTCTGGCCAGCTCTGAAAAGAACGGCCAGGGTGCTTCTCTCCTGATACCTACCCTGGGCCTCTTGGCCTAAGTTAGACCATGCAAAGAGGCAAAACGCCTTCTCATTTTCATTTTTTGAGTGGCGTAATTGTTGGAGACCAAAAAAAAAAAAAAAAAAAAAATTCTTACTTGTGTTTAGTTGATATTTCTCCAAGAGTCGGTGTACGTGTTCTTCATTTTCCATATCTTCAATAATATTCTGATGGAAAATTGGAGAGGAGTGAAACAACCTAATCTAATCGTGGCCTTTCCCCCAGACTTATTAGTAATGATTCTTCGTCAGTCTCTTTGAATTATGTTCCAAAATACAGACCACTTCCAGAAGAGCCACAGCACACTGCAGGCCACCTGCTCTTGGCCCCCCTTTGATGCACTGAGTCCTGGGCCGGGATTCTCCGTGAAAGTCCTCTTGCGGCTTTGGACCCCCTTCCTCCTGAGGCCTGCGCGCACCCGCTCACCAGCCTCCTACGTGCTTTCTCGCCTTCCCACCGGAGAAATAAAAAGAACCATGCACAGGTTAGTTTTCTTTCCGGTCTGTTTCCCCTCCCCCCACACCCACATTAAAAGCTTTCCTTTAGAACCACTCCCCCCACCCCTAGACCACTGAGAGTCAGTCATTGTGAGGCACCCCCAGTGGGCCAGAAGAGCCCCCACCTGTTCTCCTTCTACGTCTGACCAAATAAATAGCCTGTTACGAAAGCCCCTGAGAGCTCAGCATCTGCTCAGAGGCTGTAGACTTTTCTCCAAGACGTAGATAATAATGGCCCCTAACAAAGGAAGCCTGTCCCTGTTTCCCAGTGCTGACAGGCCTCAAGAATTTCATCGCAGATGGTTGTAAACTAGTGGGTGTTGGTCAAGATAAAAAGATGAATTCACTATGAAATATCAACTCTTTCGGAGCTCTTGGTTTGATGGCTAGCCTATGACTGGGTCTATTCTCAATGTCTAAAATGTCTTCCTTTGTGCGTAAGGGCTAGTCCTATCCAGATGATTCTCGTCACTGTAGCTCTACTGCTGAATCCTGTTCTCACTGTGGCACAGATCCATAGTCAGTGCCCAAGGACATGCCTTCCATTCCGGAGACGTCCAGTAAGACAGGTACTAAGAAGTGACTTTAAAGCTAACCTATGAATCTTATGCAGTAAAGCTTTTTAGGAATATTTTGAACAGAAATGCAAAAGGATTTTATCACAGGTTTATGAAGCTTGCTAATTAAGCTGATATATCACAAAACATGCACCAACAATTATAAGAGGTGTAGTTGTCCGGGGGGCAATAGGAGGTGATGCTGTGGTAGCTCTCAGCCCTAGAACCTCGGCAGACTGAGAGAACAAACTTTTGTTTTTTACTCACACTCCATGTGCAAGTAGATGGTGGTGGGATATATGCTCTGCTCACCCCGGTCATGCAGGACCCGGCTGTCGGAGGCTCCATCTCTTCACAAGCTCCCTGTGAGGCTGTAAGGGAGGATGTGAAGTGTCACACGTGGGCTCTCAGAATGTCCTCATGGAGGCCACTTGCAATACCTCCACTCAAATTCACTGACCACTGCACATCTTCAGTGTACACCCAACTTCAGGGGGTCAGGGAGGTGACGTCTCACAAGTGTCCTAAGGAGAACTGGAGTGTTTATTGGCAAATGAATCAATACAAGAGCAACCAGATCACATCTTGGTAGAATTAACTCTGTCAGAAGAAAAAAAAAAATATATGCACATATATGTGTATATATGGATATATATGTGTATATATGGATATATGTGTGTATATACGGACATATGTGTGTATATATGGATATATGTGTATATATGGATTTATGTGTGTATATGGATATATGCGCATATATATAGATATATGTGTGTATATATGGATATATGTGTGTATATGGATATATGTGTGTGTATATGGATATATGTGTATATATGGATATATGTGTGTATATGGATATATGTGAGTATATGGATATATGTGCGTATATGGATATATGTGTGTATATATGGATATATGTATGTGATATAAAAAGAGATCACAAATGGAAAAGAATAAGCAAAGAATGTTGTTGGCACCATTAGGAAAATACAATAAAATAAAAGAGCCTCATATTTTAAAATAGGATATCTACCTTACTCAATTTTTTAAAAATTAAATTGACCATAACTTTTAGATTCAGTGCTACTTGATAATAATTTGTGGGTTTGGGCATCTAACCGCGTGCATTTATTTTTTTAAATATGAAGTTTGGTGAGAAACATTCTCACAAACTGTGATTTCCCAGAATCTGTGTTCAGAAACCAGGCCCATAGCCGCCCTATCCCTGCCCCTGCCCTTCTCCTGTGCATTTCTAAATACAGCCCAAGACCCTCCAGTAAGTTTTAATCACAGGATCTAAGTGACATGCAGTGGGAAACTATTATCCTGCTAGTTAGTTGGGGTATTAAATTTAATAGGTTATGATAAGTAATTTGTGTTTTCCTAAGATTTTATTTGAAGAGCTATTGTGTTCTTGTGATATGATTACATCCATATTTGATTCAAATCTGTATAAAGACAAACCAATACATTATGGGCAAAAATAATTTGTAGACCATGTTTCCAACACACAAACCAAGAGAATGTCTAAACTGAGAATGTTAACAAATGCCAGTCAATGGCATTTCATCTAGAACTGACTTTAACCATTGGTAAATGGGTAACAAGAGGTAAGAATTTTCAGGCCAAGGCAACTGACAAGTGCTTAGATTTATAGGGACATAATTTCTCTCATCCATGGCAAATTACATCACTGAGAACCAGGAGTCTTGGAATTAATTTGTCTCTATTGTTTTGGAGGTGACTGCTTATGTTTATCAAAGCCTCCAGGCCTCCTCAGTCACACTAGGTGATTTTAAAAAGAATAAAACTACCTTTTATGATTCTGTCAAAAATTGGGAGTGGGAATCCCCTCTTTTTTTATAGTTTAAGCCCCATGGTTGAAGAATCTTCATTCAAAGGTGATCACTTCTCTTAAGTACAACCTCCCCTCTCCTCCAAAAGTTGATGGAAAAAAACAGCAGACACAATTTCCTTTGCTCACAGTTTTGAAAGAGGAATTAAACGAATAATATATCTAGGAAGCTGCAAATAGGGGGAAGAAATTGGGAGGTCAAACCCTGAATACCTGCGACTTGGAAGGAGAGGAGATGGTGTTGAGTTTGGTGTAGAAATCTACAAACGGGACCTGGTCCTTCTGGCCGTTCAGCTGAAGTTGTGATACTAACGAGGGCAGAAGAAGTCCCAGCAAAGAATTCTGGGCCAGCTAAGAAATCATAATGCTATTGTTTCTGACAGTCTGATCAGTGGCAACCCTCCCTTTTTGCACATCTACAACAAAAATAGAACTTGCGATACCTCCTTCCAAGACCTCAGAGGCTTTGGCGGAGACTCCAGTGCGAACAAATGTCACTCAGGCGTGGAGCTTCAAGGAGCTCGCTTTGACTTGGGCCTGGGACTGATCCATACTGAAGCCGGACGGGTGAGGAGGGTGTGAATCTATGCAAACAAGACGTGTTGGAAAACGTTGGCAAGGCCTGTGCCAGCGCCACCCTCGCTTTCCCACCTCCCCAGGGTATCATCACCCCCGTCTGTCGGGAATTTTCCCAGCCCCTGAGCCTCTGACTCATTTCCTTTTTGAAGCTCATCTTTCTGTTCATGCCAATTTAAGATGAACTGCGAACTTCATATCTTGTCCCCACCAAGTCATGTGGAAGAACATTTGCTCATGTGCTTCAGTTCTGCCCTTTGGCCCCTTTGAAAATATTGCCCTTAACACTCACTTAACAAACATTTGGGCTAATTTCCCAAGGAGCAAAGTGACTAATTCTAGTTCCCTGAGAAGAACACAGAAAAAACCTGACAACAATGATGAAAAGAGAGCAGCAGCTTTTACTACACTGCTCCTCCTCAGTGTTAACGTTCAGGCTCCATCCTGATTCAGAGCCCTACTGCATTGTCATGGGACAGTGAATGGACTATATGGACCCTCTTTTAGAGATGACAAGACTGGGACATTAAAAGTGATGGGGACATTTACTTTCCCACTGTCTGTGCCACACTCAAAGTCAAAGTCATTTCAACAAGAGATAAACTTCCTGTTTGGCACTATCATTAGCTCAGTGATTTATGTTTTTTGTTATTTTTTCATCCTGGACTGTTGACACTGTGTAGGCATGATACTAGGAAACTGTTCAGGAACTGACTTCAGTTTGTTGTTGTTGCCATTGCTGTTGTTAGTTTGATTTGCCTGAAAAGAGTGGGAAGTCACAAAGCTCTCGGGAAGGGGTGGGGCACAGCGTTTTTCTCCCCAGCTCTGCGTGCTGGGCTGCCACACACAGGCAGGGGACCTTTGGGCCATGGCAGCCAAGAAGACCAGAGCCTTCACCAGGGTGGCTCCCAGAGCTACATCGAGGTCCTCAGTCCTGGTGTGTGAACCTTCGGGCTGGCTCATCAATTCTCCACCCTGACAGCATTTGAGTGTGGATGATAATCTGCTTCACCCAGACCCATCCCGTGTAGGTCAGAGGGACTAGAGGCAGGGCCTGGCTGGGGAGCGGCTGGTTAATGGGCAGATATCTCAAGAAGAAGAAGTTTACCAGCCACGAGGAGTGCAGAGTTGGAAGCAGGAATCCCATGCCCACTGAGGAGCTGGAGGAGACAGTTAATTCTGCTGTTTCCAAGGCCAACAAGAGCTGGGAGTGTGAGCAGGCCAGGAGTATGTGACACGGTAGGAGAGCTAATGTGTGACAGCTCACGTACATAGCTCTGATGAAGTGTCCTGGCAGATGTGATCCCTGCTACAAGTCTGTGAGGGTGGTCCCCAGCCATTAGGGTTGAAGCCTAACTCATGCACCATCCACTCTTCAACAGCACAGACCCATTGCACGAGTCTGAAATACTGAGGGGTGTGCTTAGGTGCAGCTTGGTGAAGCAGAGACAGAAATAAGGCCTGATCCCCAAGAAGCAGGAGGGAGCAATCCAGTGACATTCTCTGTATTCCACCCATTTAGTTGTGCAATATCTTCTTCCTGAAAGGCTGGCAGGGAAGAGCGGTGTCTGGGAGGGACAGAGAGGGACTTTCCCATACCCACCTCCCACAGGTGTGATGTTCGCTGAAAATCTATGATCTTTAAGCTAATCCTCCAATGCAGATAAAATTACCTAATTGTTATCTTCTGTGTTTCACCAAAGGCCATTCCAAAGTGTCTGAAAAGTGAGTCTGCATGGCACTCTCATCTTTAAATAAAATTTGAATTTGAATTTGCTTTTCTGAAGCTCACTTATTACAGAGCTTTTGAAGACAGTCCATGAAATTCCCAGGGCAAAGGGGGAAACTAACCCTTTTGAGAATTTAGTAACACCAACCCACTGTTCTAGATGCTTCTATAAGCATCTAGAATTTAATATATGTTTATTTAACTCCCCAACAGCCCTGGAGGGAGTATGTTTTCCCACTTTGGGGGTAAGTAAAGCAGGGAGATGGGGGCCTCCTGCAGGGCTGCCCACAGAGCGTGGCCCTTCCTCAAGTCCTTGGTCACCACAGCCCACTGTCTCCCCCACAGCTCCCTTCTGGACTCCCTCTTGAACTCTAGACCCAAGTGGCTTCAATCATCTGAGGTTCCCATAAAATTAGCTGAGATCCCCAAAGTGATGAGTAACCCTCATCTAGGACCTTGACAAAGATGCCCCCCCTTGGGGTCTCCACAAGCAGGATTTCTCACATGGAGGACAGATGGAAGAAAACAAAATGAACTGATTTATTGGACTAAAATTCCACTTCCCTCCGCTTCATTGATTTGTACTTGTTATAATTATGGAAAATTCTTTTAAAGAGCCTATAAAAAGATGTTGTTTCATCTGAGTGGGAGGAAGGACCTACTTTGAAGCCCTTGGCCATCAGCTGTTTTGCTGCGCAGCCCCACTCACTGCCCAGAGAGAGGAGGGGCGTCATTCAACTCATTCTAGACCAAAGTCACGCGCGTGCCGTCTGTGCGCCAACCTCATTGTGCTATCTGCACGGATTAACTTCAGACTTGCAAATTTAGCAAGCCTTGGCTTAGGTGTGGCCTCTTAGAGTCGTAGCCATATCTCAATGATGCAAAAAAACAACCACCAAAAAACAACCAAAAAAAAAACCCCAGCAGCCCATTAAACACAACCTGATGGCTATCTGGAGTTTGGGCGATGTAGCTGACAGCTCCGAATGAAAGAAGATACATGACTCTCTATAAGCCGCGCACACAAAGCATGCTTGTTCCCGCTCCTTACAAACAGGGACAGCAGATTACATCTTTGCAATAAACCCGCGTTTCATCACCCCGACTACGGTGCAGTGTGAAGTGTCCCGGCTCTCTAATAACTGGGCTGAGGAAGAGTCTCCGGGGGGCAGGGGGCAGGAAGGGGATATTAGAAACGCGTAGGTCGCCGTCGAGGTTGCGAGCCCAGCTGAGACAGCTGGTTTAATCTCATCTGTTATCCCAATGTGTTTTTTAGAACACTAAATTGAACCCAGATTTTAAAGGATTAAAAAAAACCTCGCATCCATCAGTTAATTGAGTGATTTAAATCCGGGCGTGTCTTACGTGGCTCCTTTTCCTCTCTCTTTTCTGGAAATATTAAAACTGTTGGGAACTGGGTTCCCATCTTCACCCACCCCCATCAGTTACGGGGGTGGGAAGGAAGGGCCCCCGGGAAGATGGGTTCCCAGGGTCCAAAGCCAGATGGGCTGCTTACCAATAATCTCAGCGGCCCCACCCAAGAACTGCCTCGTCAGAATTAATTGTTCTCTAGAATGTTATTAGTTGAAACACTACATTTGCTCTTAGGGTAAAGTTCCTTCTTAATGAGCTGCGATTCTTGCCCTAACCCCCCCTCCGAGGCATTTCTCATCAACGTGATAACATCAACCCAGGTGCTGCCGCAGTCTTTAAAAATCGTAAATCTTGGCCTGTCACCGAAGGGAAGGGGAGGAAAAAGGTTAAACAAGTTTGTGGAAGAAGCTTTCCCAGGTGTTATTTTGCAAGTAGAGAGCTAATTGATGGTTCTGCCATAATAGTTACAAGTGATAAGGATCATGTAAACGCTCCCTACTGGAGGGGACATTTGGGGTGTCCCGGGGGCAGCAGCAGCAGCGACCCTGTGGACTCTGGCCTATGCACACACACAGTCCCTGAATCTCCTGGTGGCTTTGAAAGACACATTGGGTTCCCGTGGGAGTCAAACTTAAAGGAACATCCACAGGAAAAACAGAAACCTAATTAACCCAAATTAAGGCCAGCATTCATCTCCTGCACGCTGCACCAAGATAAATCCCCGGGCACTGCGCCCTTCACACCGGCCAGCTTACTGAGGAACAGCCTGGAGGGACTCGAATTACTCTGAGGGTTTTTCATCTTTGCTCTTCCCAAGTCAGCTTCCAAAGGGCATAAGATCCGTCCCTTTTCGATTTTAAGGTTAATAATTCTTTTTGCAAGATGTAAAAGGACAGGAAAGCTTTCCCAGGGTCGCATCCTGGAAGCTGAGAAAAGAATTTAACCGGTGGCCTCTCATCTCATCTCCCGCGTCCCCACACAGCCCTGGGCCCTGTGCTGGGCTGCGGATGTAATTGGATTCCAGGGGACGGTGGGAGACGGGCAGCAAAGCTGGGTGAGAGCCTTCACACACAAGCACGCAGCCCATTTGCATTTGCACTGGTTTCATAAAAAGAGAGGAGGAGGTAATGGGGTTTTTCTAATTATTGCCGTCACTGGGAAATGCTCATTTGCCCCGGTAAAGACCATTGTGCTTACGTCCATGATGTCGTCTCTAACTTAGGAGGAGCCTGGAGCACCAGAAAAGTTAAAAAAAAAATAAAGATCATAACACTTTCACTTCCTGCTTTGTATTCCGAAAATTGGTTTTAACTGCATTTGTTTGGGGATTTTTTTCTTATGAAAATAGTATTATGTGTGACATTCAGCCTTCCATAGAATGATTAAAACTGCAGTGTCTTTGATGATACGTATTCAGAATCTATAAATAACACCAATAGCAACAGCAACAATCGATAGAAATAAGTCAGGTCAGAGTTCGCCCATCGTTCAGCTACATGGCTTTTCTGTTTTTCCACTGGTAAGTCAAGAAGCAGTCATTGCCTATTCAAGGACAGAAATGCTTAGGTCCTTGCTCGGGCGATAAGCAGACCCCTTCACTGAGAAAGGCGTGCACCCCGCCCCTGCACAGGGCCCAGGCGCCTCTCAGCAGGGAGTGAGAAGGGAAAAAAATGGATTATTTGAACACCCCTTCTTTCCTCCCCCTCCTTCATTTTACCCCTGGAATTCAGTATCATCGTAGAGGACAACTGGTCCTGCAGTTCCGTGTAAGAAGGTGCAGTTAGCTCTGTCATTAAATAGCAGGGGCTGTTCTGTTTGGGGGTTTCTCCTTCTGTCACCTCGGAGAACACGGCCACTAGAACCGAACCGCGTGCCTCCCTCAGACTGGGCACAGGCTCGCTGCAGACTCACTCCTTTTTCTCTTTTTCCCTGGAAGAGTTTGCTCTCAGTGGCCCAGCGGTGCTTTATAATTTGGCCTTGGCAGAGATTTCTGCCCCTTGTCGCCACATAATCCCTGACCCTGAACCCTAAATTTGGGCAAGATTTGCGCTCTTGCCCAAGAATGCATAGCCACTCCCTTTGAGACCTCACACACATCCTAAACCAGGGAGGCCGAGAACTGTCAATATTTTTTCTAACAATAAATAAATCTCTCTCTCCTCCTCCTCCTCAGATGGGGGCAGATCTGATCACCCTGCAGCAAGTGGACCTCTCCTGGCCTCTGACCTCTGCCTAAAACTAAACCTCCTGCTGCACAGCACCCACCAAGCCCAACAGCCAATGCACAGCAAGTTCAGGAAAGAGACCACCTATCCAGACATCGTTAGGCTGGGCTTGTCTAGCATGCATATTTCAAAGTACCAAACTAAGCATTTAAAGTGAAGGAATAGCATAATCTTTGATTTGATAAGTTTTAATGGAGCCAAAATATTTACATTAAAAACAGATTATTTGGCCATGCTAGCAGTCAGACCCTCTGAGCAATTTTTAATGGTCTAGGCATGCATAAACTTTTCCTAATTGGCTGATGACCAGAAGTGGTTAAGTGTGGCCAACTCTACAGGTCTGGGTGAAGAAAAACTAAGGTTTTAGCGTTCTGGGCTGAACCCTGAAGCCACCCCATGTTGGGGTCAGCCCGTGGAAGCCAGGTAGGTGGGCTCAGCCCCATTCTCTTCACGTGGACCACCGCCTGAGTCTTCCTGCCGTTGAATCCTGTTATTTAAATAAAATGGACAACTGGGCAAGTTTTCATTACAACTTTTGAGTCAGGACCTCAAGGAAAATACAGCTTTGCAAAATATTCAACTTCCTTTGCGATTTAAGTTCATTTCTACCAAAAATTACTGCGAGTACAGGAAACATTTGAATATGTGAGCTAAGAGGCTCTAAGTCTACTACTGTTACTAAACATTTCACTTCAATTTGATCAAATATTCAAAGAATGCCCCTTCGTATGTATTTGTGTTGGCCTTTAGTATCAGCTTTAATGCATTAAGCACATTTTCAGTGAATAAAAACAGCAAGTTTTTCACTGATTAACCACGTTGTCCCAACCCCTAGAAGGAGCGTGTTTCACTTTGTTTGCAGAGATGTCACAACCAAAACCACTAGTGACTTTCCCATCATATTTGTATCTCACTCTAATTTTTACTTGAAGAACTTTCCTATTGTGGCTAATCGTCAACATTAAATACACCTTGTGCTAAATCAGGCTTAACCTCGGGAGAGCAGCACATCTGGAAAAGACGCTGAGATGGTCATAATGTGACGACGAGGAGAAGCTCATTCAGAACAGGGTGGGGGACGGCGGCTCCAGGGCTGGAGCAGGGCCAGCCAGGACATCTCTGGAGGACAAGGAAAGCTTTGTTGGATTGATAATTTTTAAGTTATCAACATAATAAACTTTTAAAAACCCTTCTGCCCCAAAAGAGAAAGCAAACTATTATTATCTTTGGGGTTTATAGGATCTTTACTGGCACCACACACTTCCATGTGTTTCAGAGGGACTCCCTGTATGTTTTCTTTGAGGACGTTGTTAAATATTATTTTTACTTTATTTTTATTAAATTATTAAATTTTATGTCCTTTAACAGTTGGTTTGACCCCCCCCCCCACACATACACACATTGTTTGGAAAATCCCAAGAAGCAAAAATTACAAACAGTAGTTAAAGATATAGACAAAAAACATACCCTAATAGTTTTTAAATTTTTGCTCTCATAAAAGGAAGAGAAACTAATCAGTGTGAGAAAATTTTCCTGTCAGTTTGACTTTCATTAACTTTTTTATAAACATGTGGTTTTAAATACATTTTCTTTTCAATAAAATTTGACTTCTTTCAGGTCATTTGGAGGCATGGTTTATGTTCTCCTTGGATTAGACAAAGAGATTTATTTCCCTAGAAACCACAGTGTGCCAAAATCTCACTTTGAGTGCTAGATCCCCGTCTCTCACCGCCCTGGAGCCTGTCCCTCAACCGAGAAAAGATAACTCCTGTGTTGTATTTGGGAGGAACCCAGCTTTGCTCTCAGGCAAGCAGTGTCCTCCCTGTGAAACCACACACTAGAGCCCACACGTGGGTCCAACCTGGGGCGGCACTTCCCTCTTCAACCAGTATGACTTCTGTTGAGTGAAAGAACCTCATTTAATTAATAGAAGAAGATAAATTAGAAGCCGTGACTACTACTCAAAGTAATATTTCAACAGCTGTACCTTTCTAGTACATTCTCTTTGTTTTTACAACTGTTTCCTAAATCTGAAATAGTTTGCAGTGTCAGCAATGAGTGAGAGTTAATAGTCTTTGCCTTTTATAGGGAGAAAAAAAAAAGTATAATTCAGTCATAAGAAAAAAGTGAAAAATCTGCTTAATAGGCAAGAGTTAGAACATTTCACAACATTGGATGAGCTCATGTGTAGCAGCAAAATTGTCTAACCCCAAAGTGTAAGCTCATGACCTATAGAAACCACCACATGATTGCCCAATTTTCTCCCCAACATTAACCAAAGACCCCAATAGTTTTGACAACTCCTTAAGGTTAATAATAGTCACTAAAGTTATAAAGTCCTTGACTTTATAAATTATAATATAGTAGCTGCAGCTGCGCATCATTCTTAGGAAAGAAGAAGCTATGTGGGCCAATTACATCTCTGTCTCTTATAATGTTAGAACCTGTGCTGTATATTCTGATGTCATCAGATCAAAATAGAAAGTCCAGGAATAGAATAAAGTACAAACAAATATTTGGTAATTGGCAAAGTTGACATCTCAAATAACTCTTAAAGAATAGATTTCTTCATAGAGGCTGTTGGGTTTACAATTTGGATAAAGATAAAATTTGATCCATACCTCACACCATACAACAGAAATAATTCCAAATGTTTTCAAATTTTTAATTTAAAAAATATAACCAGAAATATTAGACAACAATTAAAAACAAGGATTGAGTTGATTCTAAAATGGAAGAGGAGGTAACTTTATAATTGTGGCTCAAAATTCAGAAGCAATAAAATTTTGATAAATCCTATTACAATTTTTCAATGTTTATGTCAAAAATAAATCACCACAAATAAATGACAAACTCAGAGAAGAAATAGTTGCCATTTATAGTGTAGGCAAAGGAAGTAACATTGTGAATATTAACAGTTTTTAAGACTGGAGAGAAAAAGATAAAAAACTCAGAAAAGTAGTCAAAAGACAGTATGCACTCAACTTTATTTAAAGAGATTTAAAAATCACACCAATATATTATTTCGCATATCAGAGTGGCATGATTCCCTAAATTTGGCAACATGTTCTATAGAAATGAGGACTGCCTTAACTGTTGGTCATCTGAAAGCAGTTACAAGGATAATTTTATAGGAATTGAATCCAAATAGTAAATGTAAAGTAGACATTAAATAACAAAGTTTCTGGCTTAGATGAGGAAAATAACTATTTAAATTCTCAGATTTGTGGATTTTTGTAAATTGTTTTTTCTATTGTTGTAGACTGAGGTTCTAAAGGGAAAGAAAATGGAATCTCATTAAATTTTACTATTTCTCTATATTTATTTAAAACATCTGTCAATACACAGTTTCAGAGACAACAAACCTTGGCCAAGTTCTTAAAAAGGTAGTCTTCTGCAAGCCCCATGACATGCACACCTGAACTAAGAAAGGTGTAAAATAAACCCTTCAGGCACCCAGGGAATCAGAAGAGCAGCTGTGACCCCCAGCTTCCTTGCACACCTCACCTGCATGGCCTCACCTACATATCTCACCTAAAAACCTCACCTATATACCTTATCTGCACACTTCACCTGCAGAGTCTAATCTGAACAGCCTCTCTGTCTGCTGGGCTTCACAACCCCAGGGAGCACCATTCACATGGGTCATGTGAGGTTGTTATGGATTACCAATAAGCCGAATTCTGGCTTCTATGCCAAAAATTAGATTTAATTTTATCTTGGTTTTGGAGTTCTTTGGGAGGCACTAAAATGTCTGGTCCCACAAAGCTTGGATTGCTCACCCCTCTGGGAAAATTAGTATTAATGCTTTTGTTTTTCTCAGCAGTGGAGTCAATTGAAGGTTGTGTTTCCTCTTGAGAGTGTCAATGTGACATTTATGCCATCTAGGCACCATTTTGGTGGAAGCAATTAGCACGTTACTGCTGAGGAATTGATGTATATTTCATTATTTATGTGATTAAAAGGTCATGTGCGCAGAGCACAGATGGAGAAGTAGCAGCACCAGCAAGCTGGGCACATCATTGAGACCATGATCTCCCCGTGTCAGTGGTGATCCCATTACACTGAGAAAAACGCGCTGGACCATTCAAGGGAGTGCGGAGCACCGAGACCCACAAACAGAAGCAGAGCATGGCGCTTCAGCAGACACAGCCACTGTCCCTTTGACACTTGTCCATCCACTGCCCCTACTTCTTCCCCTCAGCCTTCCAGTCCCCCAGACCCCTGAAACCCCACCATCCTGTCCTGCAGGGACCCTGGCCCATGCCTGGGCTCATCTGCTCTGATTCTGCCACAGCCTGTGCTCCAGCCAGGACTGCATGCTGGAGCCAACCAAGTTCATTCTCCCTCCTAAGAGCACATGCACGCCCTACAGGGAGATAGCAGTTAGCAATACAAACATTATTTAGGCAATGTTTTCACAAAGGTTATAAAACATATAGTTATGTCACTGTGTACCAATTACTGTGAATACCCTTGACTTTGCATGAAACTCTCACAGAAGACACACACACACACACACACACACACACACACACACACACGAGCACAGACATGCATGCACAAACATGTGCACGCACATAAAGGCAGGCACACACCCCCATGAGTACAAACCTGGCTGTTAAGTTTTGTTAGGTCAATCTGAGACAGCCATGACTTTTCAGGGAATGAGGTGTGGTCCCTGGGATTTTCAGCAGGCTCAGAAGGCTCTCTTGAAAAGAGATCCCTTATAGAAAGGGTTAGAAAGGAAGCAAAAATATCTAGGGCCAGGTCACTACTTATCTCTTTCCCTCTATAGCTACCATCTCACAATTTACAATAATACCACATTGATAACAAAATCATAATTCTATTGGAAATTAATAAAGTCCCAGTATCTTAAAGCTTCTCAACATGATAACTAAATGGCAATGTGGGGTTTTAAGGATATTTTCCTGAAGGAGAAATATTTTCTGTTCCCTGGGAGCAGTCACAGACCCCAGGACACCATGTTGTTGTGACAGTGACCGACAAGTACAGGCTCTGGTGACAGTGACTGTCACGTAAAAGGTACTCTTGCAAAGTATGAACTGCACTACCAGGGACCGTAGTTTTTAGTGTTTGTTCAGATAAGAACCAATCGTGATTTGCTGCATGCTTAGTGCCACCTGCGAAGTCTCCAGTTACGTCCCTGTTTCAGTTTCATTAATAAGAACCCACGATCATGGATGGATACCAAAAAAAATGTCCCCAACATTCCTCACTCATGTGATGAGAAAGGAAAAATGACATGAGCCTATTTTAATCTTTTGACCAGCCAAGGGATTAGTGTAATTTGACAAGACCTATGCCAGAGAAAGTGGGGCTTGTTTAAATAAGAATTTTACTGAAGAGTGAAACTGAACTTCAATTATATACTTCAAATTCCCCCAGTGTCATTCACATTTCAGTTAATGTGAGAGAAATACAGAGACTGCTGATGAACTCACGAACTGATGTATCTTATAGTTTACCTTCGTTTGAGGTAGCTTGAAAACCGATGTCTAATTTTTTTCCAAATCCACATGAGGGCTCCAGTCATCAGATCCACTATGGCATGATCTGGCCGGACACTAACTGCAAAGCAACCTGGGAGGCCTTGCGAGGTGACTTTCACCATGAGAGGAGTGGCTGGGCTTCTTGCCAGGGCCTGGGAGCAGTCCCTCCTTCCCCTGGTTTAAAAATGCTGCCGCCTCAGTCAGAAGAGCCTCAGTGCAGGGAGGACTGGGGTGGCCACAGGGCAGCCCCATAGCAGAAAGAGCATTGCCCTTCCTTAGCTGGGAGGGCCAACTGAGCTGCAGTGGCCTGAGCAAAAGGTGAGGACAGTCCCAGTGACTCTCCCCTGCAGGCCAACTGCGGCCGCCTCTGAGCATGAGCCGGTTGGCCTTACACATGCAGCCAAGCGTGAGGAGACCTGGCTCACTGTGGACAGGAGTACATGTCTCACCTAAAAACCACTGGAACACGGTTAGGGGCTGCATGGGTTGGATCACACAGTTCTTGCCATCACCTTAGGTGAATCTGCTCTTCTACCCACAAGTGAAAATATTACTGTAAAGTTTTGGTCTGGAGATTAAAGACTAGAAATTTTCTGAAGGTGCCATTTCTCTTTAATGAGATGGGTCATGTCCCCAGAACAAACCTTCAGAAAAGATGTTAAACATAGTCTTGTAGGATGTGAACTACATCTTCACATTTTCCCTCTGGCTTCCATGTTTGCAATTTAAAACTTACATGGTTGGAAAGTAAGTAGATTTCTTTCTTAGAAGTGTTAAAAAAAATCTGAACATTGTGTAGCCTTTGTTTTCATCCTTTCAGGCTATTTGACAGAACAGATTCAAAGGCTGCTGTCCCCAAGCCCCCTGGTTGGGCAGGTCTCGGCAGGTGTTTGCCTGCAAATAGGTCACCAGAAGCCAGGGCAGATCGGGACAATTCCCCGAGCTGTACAAATGAACCCGATCAAACCACATTGACAGAGATATCTATCAGCAAGGCAGCACTCTGTGCATCCGGTAATCGCCGCTCCTGGAGCTGGAAGGAAAACTCAGTGGCTGATTCAAAAGGGGACAAAAATCTCATCTTGAGGAGACCTGGTGAAGCTCTTGATTCAGTGTCAGACCCTGTCCTTGAAGGAGGCTGGAGTCCTTCAAAACACAAAGAGCAGGAGACTTCCAGGCAAATCACAAGATGCACAGTTAGGAAGGTCCTCAGAGGGCCCCCAGCAGAGGAAGTCCCCCCAAAAACCCCTCAACAAAGGGCAGTGCTGGTTGGGGAGTGAGGGGCACAGGGGCAAAGCCTACAGGTGATGTCACAGGACTCATCGAAGCCTGACCTGGAGCAATCCCCCTCCACATATGAACACATTGAATTTCCAAGTAAGATGTAAGGTGAGCAAGGGATTCTGTGACCCACAAAAATTTAAAACTCTATTTTACAAATAAGGCTATGAAGACACACAAGCATCAGTGCCCTCACTGGCAAAGTGATGTAGAACTTGACTCTTTCCACTGAGCTATGCAGTTCCCTTGCTGATGGCAACCCGTGCTCAAGACAGGAGGTGAAACCAGCCCAGGGAACACAGTCAGCAAAAATGTTTGAGGATATATTGTTAACAGTGAGGCCAAGCACGCATGGGCAAGGGTTGTCTGAGTTGGGGGTTGTTTTTGTTTTACTTATTCTTTTCTTTTTCTTCTTCCAGCCTCTAATGACATGATAAGTCAAACAATGCCCCCCTGCAAAGATGTCCATGCCCTAATTCTCTTGAACCTGTGAGTATGTTACATTAAATGAAAAAAGAGACATTGCAGATATGCTTAAGTTAACAAGGAATCATCCTGGATTATCCAGGTAGGCTAGATATCAGGACAGGAGTCCTTAAAAGCAGAGAACTTGCTCTGGCTACAGGCAGAAGGAAGCACCAGAAGGGGAACTGGGGAGAGTTGAAGCACGAGAGAGACATGGGTCACCATTGCTGGAGAGGGCCACAGGGAAAGCCTGAGAGGGAACATGGGCACTTCTTAAGAGCAATGACTGGCCCTTGAATTATAGCCTGCAACCTCGAGGATCTGAATTCCACTGAGAACCTGAGTGGGTTCCTGTCAAGAGCCTCCGGAAAGGACAGCAGCTCTGCCAACAGTTAGATTTCAGCTTGTGAGTCTCTGCGCAGTGAACCTAGTTGAGCCATGCATAGCGGGACTTCTGACCTACAGAACTGCGAGGTGATCCATCTGTGTGGTTTTAAGCCTCTAAGTTTGTGGTATCAGCCATTGTTACAGAAGCACTAGAAAATTAATACCGATGACTATATTTTATTTTACTTCTCAAGGAAGTGAAGTTTCTAGAGATACTTAGTAAAGTGACCTCAGTAGATGCTATAGAGGAACACCAAAGGGGCCTCATAAAATATCCAGGCTGATTCTTGACACACATTAAAAATCAAGATGTAGCAGCATTATTTACAATAGTTAAGATCCGGAAGCAGCCCAAGAGCCCATCAGTAGACGAATGATTTAAAAAACTGTGGTACATTTTCACCATGGAATACTATGCAGCCGTAAAAAAGAGGGAGCTCTTACCCTTTGAGACAGCATGGAGGGACTTCATAAGCTTTAAAGGGGGAGCACCCTCACTTGGTGTCCCTAGATTCTGGCACAATGTTAGACCAGCAGCCGGTGCTCAACAAACAACTATGTTCTTCATTGTTATAAAAGGGGGAGCCAGCATTACTGCCTTTGGCTCTCTCTTTGAATTAAAACCCCATGACAGGTCACCTCTCTCCTCTCCACCCCAGGAGTTCCAACACAACGACAACAGGACATAAACTTTCCACATCCTCCTTTGTCGTGAGTTTTTGACCCCCTACTGCCTACTAGACATTATATTTTGCAGTGAGGACAAGATTAAAAGTTACTTGGAAAGCAAAATAGACATATTAGTGGAGATGCAAAGCATGAAAGAAGGTAAAGAGCACTCCCAGGGGCATAAGGCTGCTGCAGAGGGCTTGTAAAAGGGTAAGTTGAGGCAGTTCAGCAGTCTCTTCACCAACGATTTTAAGTCCAGGCATATGGTGAGGCTGCATCCGTGTCCCCTGTGCTTGGGTGGGGCTGTGTGACTGAGTCAGGTAAGGAGCTGTAAGCAGAGCCGGGTGAGTCTCTTTGGGCTGAGGGCTTTAACTGGCAGAACAAGACACACCCTTGCAGAATTTTCTTGCCTTTTCTACCATAACAGGCAACATTCAGGATTGTGGTTTCTCCATCAGACTGAGGTCTTGAAAGACCACAGTAAGCATAGTTTACCGGCTGACTTTGATGGAGATTCAGGATGAGAAAAAGAGAAATCTGGGGTTTAAAACTACTGACATAGCCAAAAATAGCTTTTCATAAGTAATACTAAACTTGATACCAGAAGTGAGGCACTGTCATAGCAGAAAATCTAAAATATGGGGCACTGATGCAGGAGACAGGTGTCAGCCAATGAGAAGACTGGTATGACAATGAAACTACTAGGTTGAAGAGGTTGGATGATGGTAGGTTGACATCCTGTGCTAGTTATTGTTGGCTGCATTTAACATGATACAAGGAAAATTTGAGCTCAGAAAAGGAAATGGAAAATGGAGAGTCCAGAAATTAAGGAGCTTTCAGAGTTGAAAGGTACACATTTTACTCATCAAAGACATGGCCATCAAGCCCTTTGTTAAAACTTGTGAATAGATTAGGGTATCTCAGAGCAAAGGTCATGCTTTTAATGGGATAAAAAGCCTTGGGGACAAGACTAAAGGTCTGGCTCTTCCACCAAAGCCAGATAGACTCAATTAAATAAAGGGATCGAGACCCAGTGAGAGAGGCTGGCGTGGTGGCAAAAGAGCAAAGAAACAGCAAATCAAAAAGGGCATCTATGAAATAACTGACTCTGGTAATATGTAACACAGAGCTGACTGGAATCAAGTAGATAAGAAATTCACTATGTTTTGAGGAATTTTTTAAAAATTTTGGTAAAATATACACAATCTATTTACCATTTTAACCACTTTAGGTGTACAATTCAGCGGCATTAAGTACATTTACGTTGTTATACAGCTTCACCACCATCCATTCCTAGCACTTTTTTATCTTCCAAAACTGGAACTCTGTCCCCATGGAACAATAGTTCTCCGTTCTCTCTGTCCAGCCCCTGACAGCCACCCTCCTACTGTCTGCCCCTAAGAATCTGACTTCGTTGCTGGGGCTTCACATAAAGAGAATCACACAGCACTTGTCCTTTTGTGTCTGGATTATTTAACTTTGCCTAATGTTTTCAAGATTCATCCATGCCGTAGCATGTGTCAGAATTTTCTTTCTTTTAAGAATATTCCGTTTTATGTATATACCACGTTTGGTTTACCCACTTATCTGCTGATGGATATTTGGGTTGCTTCCACTCTTGGCTATGCTGCTGTAAACATGGATGTACAAATATCTCTTCTAATTCCTGTTTTCAATCCTTTTGGAAATTTACCCAGAAGTAGAATTGCTGGATCCTATGGCAGTTCTATTTTTAATTTTTGAGGAACATCCATAACTGCTTTCCAGAATAACTACACCATTTTACATCCCCACCAACAGTGCACAAGAGTTCCAATTTCTCTACATCTTCATTAACACTTCGTTTTTCCTGGATTTTTTTTTTAATAGTAGCCATCTTAATGGGTACGAAGTGGTATCTCATTGTGGTTCTGATTTGCATTTCTCTAATGATTAGTGATCTTTTATTGCTTTTACTGGCTATTTGCATATCTTCTTTGGAGAAATGTCTATCTAGGTCCTTTACCCATTTTATAATCAAGTTGTTTCTTTGTTGTTGAGTTGTAGGGGTTTTTTTATACATTCTAGATATTAACCCCTTATCAGATATGTGATTTGCAAATATGTTCTTCCATTCTGTGTGTTGCCTTTTTACTCCATTGGCAGTGTCTTTTGATGAACAAGGAAACTTACTATGTTTTTAAAGATAGTTGTCTTTTCAAAAACAAACCCATGAGCAAGGATTAAAAGACTCTGGAAATTAAATAAGATTATGCATGTAAAACACTCAACACAACACCAACATATTGTGGTCTACAATCAGCATTAGTCTTGGTACTACATACTTGCTCCGATAGGAAAGCCATGGCTTAAAAAATCTCAGAACTTAAAAAAAAAAAATTCCTTTGGAATCATCTTATAAAACATTTTTAAATTTTCAAAAATAATTAGTGTCATAATTTATAAACACATTTTATTTGAAGACACAAAAATAAATAGTACTGGTGTATTGGCTATTGGATTTTGCGTATAAATTCTCTTCACCTGCTAAGTGTTAAGAGGCTTTGGGATAGTTCCATACAGTAAATCTACCCTCAGCAAAAGAATATCCGCTGTCATTGAGCTGTATGAAACAGCAATATCAGATTCTGACAATTCTGAATCTTTAGTACCACAGGTTAAAATGGGCCTTGGTTTAAATGCCCCTCCCACTGGAAACGTCATTTTTAAGAGAGAAAATGTTAGTTTAAAAATATAATTCTAGGACAGTCGCTATGCAAACAGCAACCTTCTCCTTTGCCTTGTGTAACAAAAATTCCACGAATGCTCGGTATTGTCACTGTGGTATTGACACCCTCTGGTCCTCTGATGAGCCTGGACGTGAGCCACATTCTTCCTCTTCCATCCTATCTGTCACTAAGTCACACAGCCAGCATCACCCACCATTACCATCTGCAGGATTACATGACCAGCCAGCTATACGGATGGAAAGGCTTCAGAAACCCAAAGGTGATTTTGATGCTGTGCCACTATTGAGCTGTGATTGGCACTCATTGTCACAGACAAAGCTCTGTAGTAACTTGTAGAGAAGAGAACCTTGTTCATTTATTCAACCAATAACTCTGACCCCTGGCAGTGCTCCATCCTATTAATCAGGTGTGCCTGGGTAAACAGTGATTCGATCAACCTGAAAACTGTATGTTCTGATGGATACCAAGAAGGTCTGCACTCCTCTTGTTAACTTGCACAGAACAGGAGAAGTCCTGTTTCTATCTGTGACCTCAAGATGGATCACTTTGACTGGCTGGGTTTACCCAGCCAATCATTCAATTATGCGTTTCCCAGATGATGATTTGCATAACTCAATCTGAAAACACAGAAATGAGTGAAGTTCAAACACACTGGCCGTTTGATCTTTGTGTCCTTACAAAAGTGTTGCCTCACTAGCTTTGGTGCCTTTATTTTTGTTTTGTCTTCAGCTCCAGTCCTTGAATAATGATATGCTGTGAGAGAGTAGCTGGCACGGTCTGAGCAATGACACAGGATTCTCAGCCAAAATAAATTCAGACAAAGAAATCGAAGCCTGCCTGTTTGAAAGGCTGTGCGCTGCACAGAGCCAGCGGTGTGCGCAACTTACAGAACTGAAGCCAGTGGATTCCTCAGCCGACTCACCATCACAAAATCCCCAAAGCCCAAGAACTAGAAGAGCGCCAAAGAACATAGCTCATATTACACGATATGCTCAGGGTGCCAGGCGCAGGAGATCAAAGCACAATCTTCAGGAGTGAAATGTAGCCTAATGTAGAAGTTGGCAAACAAAGTGGAGTAAAAGTTGGTGAATGAGATGATTCTTCTGGAGGCCACTCTATTACCTGTTTATTTTAATCCATTATCAATGGACAGGGTGTATTTGGGGAGATTTTAAAATTATTCCTGTCTTGAGACTAAATAATAACTGGATTCTATTCCATGTATAGTTGAGGTAGAAATATGCCACTGAGCAGGCAAGCAGGCATTAGAGCTGCGGTTCCCAACTTCTCTCAGCCACAGAGTTTCCAGCAGTCTGGGGTAAATACAAAAAACAAGAAAAATATAGTGTAGGTGGGTTTCGAGTTGCCAACAAACCATGCTTGGGAAGCATTCTGAGATTACACCTTCCTATGGTTTGAGGGTTAAAATGTCCTTTTCTTTACAAAAGTTGGTGACAGTATTTAATAGTAGTTGTGTTTTGTTTTGTTTATTTTAATGCCTTTTTTGTTTAAATAAAAGTTGGCAACTTTTCATTCAGCCTACAAGATACTAATTTTAATTACGAGTTCTGGAAAATTTTGGCTCTAATCTACTCTTAGAGAAAACCATGTAAACTGTGGTACCAGAGCGTGGGTTTGAGTGAAGTGGGTGGAGACAGTGATGAGAGAGACGGAGGAGGGCAGGTCCTGGGAGGAGAGGTGCTTGGCCAAGTCCTCATTCCTGTGGGCGCAGTGAGCCTCTGTGGACTAGGCCCCTCTCCCTGGGCCATTTACTCCTCTAGCCTTTTTCTTTGTTCCAGACACAAGAATGAAGCACCTAGTGGGAGAAGCCATGAATTTGGAGAGAATTTATGGAACTGGGTAAATGTTGACAATTGTTCCTAACAGATGAAGCAGCCTTATGAAGAGGAGACATTGCTCTTGATTTCTAGGGAAGCCAAGCACATTTATTTATAATTCCACACTCCAGGCAGTGTGGAGCTGACAGGTAATTATGCAGCCTTGGTCGTATCCTGCCAAAAGTTCAGATATCTGGTGGACCAAGTACTGTCAGAGCTGCTTTGAAAACCGAACCAGCTCCACCACGGAAAATGTGGTCACTTGCCATGTGTGGAGCTTCCATTTAACCTCACAAACAACCCGACCAGGTCCATCAACCCCAGCAGGCAGACGCAGAACACAATGGGGGAAGGTCAGCGACTTCCAAACCCTGAGGCCAACTACCTTGAATTGCTTTGTGTTCTGCAGCTCATCCTCTCTTAGCTTGACCAGGGGCAGGTGTCCTTGTCACACGCAGTGGTACTCACTAGAGGCTAGCTCAGGTCACCAAGCTCCAACAGCCGAGCACACCGTGTAGGCTAAATTCTCTCAGGTCGTCATGCCGTGTTGACTTGCCCACATCCTCCCTGTGTGCTATCTCACTGGGTAGGACTTAAAAGAAGGAAATGAGGGGGTAGCCAGAAAAAGCTAAAAGGAACGGGGGGCTCAGAAGCTTAGGCTCACATTCTTTACTTGAGTTCCATCAGCAAAACAGGCCACTGCTTGGAGAGCCAAGATCACACAGACAAGTAGCCACACCCCAGGCATCCCACCCTTAGGAGGGGCCGAAGGAGCATGGTCCCTCTCACCAGAGAAGCTCTTAGCAGGAAGGCCTTTTTCAAAGTTGATCAGAGGAAGTTGAAAATGTCCTTCATCAATTCCCAGGTACTATTTATGGGTAGTCCTGGGAGGGGCTTCAGACTGGGCTCAAGATCAAGTGTACTTCCCTTAAACCATTTCTTTGGTTGTTATCTCATGGACACATTTATTACATAACTAGTTTACCATTTTTGTTTGTTTTAAATTAGCTGATGAAAGCAGGAAGCTAAGTGTGGGGAGTTTAATCACCCCCGCCTCCTTCAGCTCCTCTACGCATCACTTTTTGTCCCTCTTCTCCTGCCCTCACCTTTCAATGACGTTAAATGTCATTTCATGTTGACTGGGAGCCACTTCGCCCTCTCAGCAACACGATAGGGCCTAACTGAAAAGTAACTTTTATTTGCAAATTTGATTTGGAATTTTTTGGGGGCTTAAAATGTACACAGGCAAAGAAAAATACTTAATCTTAAAATCATTGTTTTTCTTATTAGGAAAGTGCTACATATTTATACCAAAAAAAAAAAAAAAAAATCAGATCTTGCAAATTACAGTAACCAGATAGAAAAAAAGAAGAAAGGGGAGAGTCAACCTCTTGATAAATTTGCACATTTTAAATTTAAACATATTTTGTTAACTTCCTCCATACAACACATAGCACATGACATGGCAGAGTAGGCGTGGGCCCACCCCGCAGCCCCTCTGGCTATCACCCTCAGTGAAACTTTTGCCAGCTTAAAATATGGACTTTTTATTTCCATCTAATTTACATTCCCTACCACCAGCGAGGTTACAAACTTTGGACGCTTTCGCAGCCACACGTGTGGTTGCTGCAATTGTGAACTGTCTGAGCTTTGATTATTTCTCTATTTGGGGGTTTAAGCCCTTCTTGATTTGTAGAGCTCTCTTCTTGCCATAAATATATTTTTCCCACTTCACTATTTCTTCTCACTTTATTTTTTTATTTGTCCTGAGAAGACTTTAAATTTTCATTAGTCAAATATTTATGCCTTTTCAGAATAATTCGAATCCATATTTTAAACGCCCTTCCCAAAACCAGACCAACGTAACAAAAACGAACTTAATTTTTTTCCTGAACTCCCATGGTTTCAATTAGAATATTTTATTCACCTTACATTGATTTTTGTGTAAGATGACTATTTCTATTTTATCAGATGAATTTTCCCATAAGATGCATTTTCTCACATAATTTGTTTCCATTTCCAGCTGGCTAGCCCGAAGTCTCAGCACGAGGTAAGCAGCTTACATTTTCCCTTCAACGTGAAGCCTCCTCTGTGATTGCTTAGGTGCCACTCTGCGCTCACTTCCTAGAGGAGGAATTCAGTTCCATTCACTGTTCTGCCTTTTTCTAGACAAGTACTCGAGTTAATGACTGGAACTCTTTTATAAAGTAATATAAATAACTCTCAAAGAAGTATTTTTAAAATAAGTCATCTATGGGTAGAAATATGTAGTGGCTTATGTAAAATCACACTAAGCTCGTGATAGAAAGTAGAGGGAAACATTCGTGTCAACAAGCTGGAAGAAGACACAGAAGCCAGGATTCTCCAATGTCCTGCTGACAGGACGCCAGGAAAGGTCACTAATGCCGAGGAGCAGAGCGGCCTCTAGAAAGCAAGCAGGGGATCGGGCTTAGCCAGCTCCAGTCTGGGCAACAGGAATGCCAGGCGCTTAGGGTTAGCGGGCCAATGCCACTCGCGCTGCCACTGGGAGGAAAGCCTCGGAGTCGCACGGCCTCTCGTGAAAAGGCCAAGGGTTTTAGCTCACCACGAGGGCAACACCAGCCAACAGGGCAAGTCTGGGCGGCACCAGCAGAATCGGAGTCGAAGCAGACAAGAGAGGACCTGAGTTTCCCACTCTGCTGGCCTTCACGTTGCCCCTACATAACATTTACCACTGGGGTCCCCCAGTAAGCCTGGGGGCAGGGGGTTCACTCTATCTACTGCAGCTCTTGGTAGGGACCCAATAAATATTTTTGGAAATACTAATCTGTCTTAAGGCTAGAACTTACCTACAAGTGCTTGCAATTCTAACAAGTGTTCTCTCAAAACTATGTTTTCAGAAAAATAACTCTTTTGCCAAACAAAACTATGATATTTAATAAGACCGCTACCCAGCACCTAAATAGCTTTTTGAAACGGTGCTAAGAATACTTCCATCTCTATTTCCATCAACTAAGCGGAGCGCAGGTGGGAGGAAAATCGAGAATGACCTTATGTGTCCTGAAGGTGGAAAGCAGAGAGCTTATCGCTAGTTCAGGGGTTGTAGGTATCTCAAAAATGAAGATTGTCGGCAGGGCAAGATGCTCAAGTTGACCATGAAACAGGAGACGCCACAGAGAAAAGGAAAGTGATAAGAACACAGATCTAAAAATTTATCTGGATCTCTTTGCAGAAAAGAGACTCAAGGGATTTCTGTCATCAGTTTAGAAAGATTGTTTAGTTTGGGAAACTAAAGGAGCAAGAGGAAAGAAGGAAGGGAAGGAAGGGAAGAAAAACGAGGAGGAGAGACAGGGAGCAGGGAAATACTGAATAAAACTATTAAATCAACTTTAAAGACCCTCTACATGCTCAGCTCCTGAACCTGGGTCCAAATACGGAACCCTCCAGGCTGCGTTAGCTACCCTCAGTTACAACCTAGACACCGCGGTCTTCTGCGGGCTCCTGCAGCCCCGCGCCTGCCTCCCACAGGCATCACCTTCCTCTCCCCACCTTATTTCCCAAGAACCACTGAGTCTGAGGCTTCAGCTGGAAGCAGGGGCGCCTCATGCACCCTCTCCTATCATCAGCTTTAAGACAGTCAGCTGCCTTTAAAAGGTCAAATAGGCCCTGGAACCCCATTCTCTGGAATTGACAAATGAACTTTCAGAGTTCAATCCATTCATAAGCTGACGACTACCCACCTTTGCCATGAGCAAATTTGCACACGGGTGGGATGACAACCTCAGTGGCTACAAAAGCCCCCTTTGATGTGAGCCAGATCGATCCCAAGTACTCCCTTGGAGAGCGTGGGGCTGGGAGCTTCACGTGGACGTGCTTGGATCTTCTGGAGCTAAATCTGCTCTCACTCCTCCTGCCTGCGAGTGGTTGCCTCAGGGCCTCTAACCCGGATGTTAATGGGAGAGATGAGTGTGGTCCATCCAAAATCAAGTCACGAAATTACCATGGTGGCTATCTTCAGAGCACGTGCTCACTCCAACCCAGGCTTGTCATTACTTCAGCCATGTCAACACTGCACGGGGCTCTGTTGCTCAACAATTTTAAGTGAACGATAAAAGTAATACCGTTGCTTGTTTACTTGTCTAAACACAGTTTGGAAAGTGTCAGGTTATATTGTAATGTTTAATTGCTACCAAAATATTTGTATGTCAAATAAACAGTTATAGATAAAAGGGAGGCATTGTTCAGAAAATGGATTAATTAGCATTTAATTGCTATAACTTGCAATTAATCTGTTAATATTAGGAATGCAAGCTTGTAACAAATTAGCAGGAAACAAAAGAAAAGCAAGAAGCAATGGGTGTTCCTTTGTAAATCCCTAACCCACCAGCTCCCAGCTCCTGCAGTGTGGATGTCAGGAACCTCTAGGTCTTTACACGGGTTAAAACAATTTTTCTCTTTCTAACCTCAAAAGGCATTTTAAATGGCTCAGGTGGATTTGGTATTGGTTTGGATGACTCACCTGAAGGTGAGACAGGAGTGGGTGTCTTCATGGAGAGTTCGTCTGAAAATAATTGCTTTGCCCGGAGGAAGCATTTAGTGAGGCGTGTTTGGGAGTACACAAAACCCCAAATGTTCACTGCCTACTCAGATGCACTCCCGCACGTCGGAAAGCTCCGCTCAGATCAGGCTCATCTTCCCTAACTCAGCTCTGTCCAGGGAGGGAGCTGGACATTCAGTCCAAGGGCTACTGCCAGCTCTGCTCAAGCCGTTGTCTGCCCCACCTGCCCTGATGGCAGAACTCGGGGGCACCTTTAAGGCAAACACATTTTCAGCACCCATGCCAGGCATCGCCCAGGAGACTGGGTGGGACCCCAACCGGCTTCCTCTCACCCCAGCCCAGGGCCCAGGCTGTTCCCTGCCCTCCCGCCGTGTGCTGACTTCAGCTGCTCATTAGGAAGCCGGAGCCCCACACACCGAGGGGTTCACGGCAGCCCAGCGGCTCCCTCCCACGCCGTCCACCCACTGCCAGCTCTTAAAGGCCTCTCCGCATTGTTTGCTGTCAGCAAAACAAGTGTGTGCCCTGCGATCCCACAGACAACAAAGCCCGCAGCAGCATTGCACGCGGGTGATGTCACCCAGGTAAAATTGTACTGACAAGCTTTTAATTAAAGTTTTCCCACACATCTCTCCGCGGGTCCCCGGAGCGATTACTCACTATGTGCAGACTGCCAGCCAATTGTGAGTTGGGAGGGAAGTGTTTTATTTTCAAAGCTCTTGCTGACAGCTAGAGAACACTTTGTTATACAACCTGTTTACGTTTTTTCACACACACACACACACACACTCACACACGATCTTGCTAAAGGGGAAGTGGCTGTGCGGGGTGCCGCGTGCGCGGCAGTAATTAAAGACATCTGGTGCTGAATGAACCGAAGGGGGGCGGCGCTCCCTCTCTAAACAATCACCCCACCTCCATCAGAGCTCCCCCAGCTTGTCAGGGAGATGACTCCAGGAAAGCACAGGTTCAAACAGGTGCACGGAACCCGCCGCTGGAACGAAGAGGCTCCTGCTACCTGGGAGCAGTGACCGAGGGAACATGCTAGGCTCCGTATTTGATGCCTGCAGTTCTCCAGGAGAGCAGCTAAGGAAGGAGGTGGCTGGGACTGCGAGGCTGGACAGAGGGGAGGGACCAAATCACTGGCCTGCGGAGAACATTCTTGGGCACCTGGTTTTATGATAGAAGGAACTGAAACTTCTGGAAAGAGAAATTTTCAGTTATTGAATGGCCAGTGGATGGGACAGGACCATGGAGGGGGCAGGAGGAGTTTGGGGAGGGTTTCACAGTTCCCCCAGAGTGGGAGGGGTCCCATGAAACAGAACATAGCCAGTAAGGATGAGAGTGTTGGCCAGGGACACAGTGGACACAACTCTATATAGCCTGTAATGGGAGCTCCATGGTGGGAACTCAGATGCTTGATAAACATGTATGTAATCACATGTGTAACCATGGATGGATGAGTGGATAGGTGGATGATGAATGGATGGATGGATGCATGGATGGATAGTGAATGTATGGATAGAAGGATGGTGAACAGAAGGATGGATGAGTTGGTGGGTGTATGTGTGGCTGGATGCATTGTTTACATTAATGAATGAGCCAAAAATCATTTGCCCTCAGCTATCTGGTAATTTCATTATTTGGAATTGGTTTGATTAACCTAATTTGGCATAAGGCAATTTTTAAAAAGCCACAAAAGTCTTTGCTGCTCCTCCCATTGAGTTGTGAGATCCAAGTCCTTTCCTTTACAATCTTTGGTGGCTAGTGTCTGTGTCAACTGACACAGTGTGACAGAGGCATATCTGTGTCAATGGACATGGTGTGACAGAGTCTAATTCACTCAGTGTGTCTTCCACCTTGCTCTTTTGAGCCCTGGAATTGGGGTGTCTACCAGAGTTGAGAAGTCCAACCACATGGAGGCATTCTGGCTGACAGTTCCAGTACCCTACAGCTGTGCTAATTTTCTTCAAATACATTTGTCCTCCATCCTATGGGTCAGCCCCAACTTTATATATTTCCATTAAAGCCTCAGAAATTGCAAATCCTCGGTGCCTTGTTTAAATACTTAGCTCCCTGAAGGTATTAGCAAAATAAAATGATTGTTTATGTGATTATGTTTTGAAAACTTTGTTTTGCATCAATAGGAACTGAAAGAGAAATTTGCTGCCCGAGTGGAATGCCATCATAATAAAAATCTAAGGTATACAGCATTGGTTTTTAAGGTTATGGAAGCAAGTGAACCTTGAGGAGACAGCAAAAAATCAGACAGGTGTCATAGGAGGTGTCAGTGAAAACTCAATAGAAAATTAGAAAAATGTTATTAGAGGAAAGAAGACCTTTGCTATTTAGTGGTTGAAGTTTTAGCAGAATTGTTGCCTGAAGTAGTAGAGAAAACAGCCAATGTATACCTTGAAGTAATGAACTAGGCTAAAGAGAATTTAAGGCAGGGTGTTGAAAGTGTCCACTGCTTTCTTCTAGCTGAGAGTCCTAAGTAAGGATAAAGATGGGTGAGATACAGAAGGGAACATTCAGTTTCAAGCAGAATTTAGAGGAAATATAAGCTAGCATGTCTTGCTAACTCTGAATATAAACTTTCACACCTTCAGTCTCTCCAGAGAAAGACATAAGGCAGTGTGCTTCATAGACTCTCAAACCAGCAGGTCCGCCTAAGAATCTCAGGACACAGACCCCTGTTAAATACCTGGGCTTCTAAGCATTTTAGGATTTTCCCACTCTGTGCTCAAAGGGAGACCAAGTTAGAGAAGGACTTACCTTGAAGAGTTTTGTGGATGTGGCTTTGACTAATGGAATGGATTATAAAATGATACAAGGGAAACCCACAATATTTTTAAAGAAATGCTATAAACTTGGGCTGAAACGGTGCCACAAATATGCAGAGTGTTGTGGAGCTGTAACATTTGATATCCAGAAGTAGGTTAAGAAGTGTGTTCAGTTACAAACTCAGATTATATCTTATAAAACAGGAAGAATTACTCTTGTTATTAAATTTTATTGGGATAACCTTGGTTAATAGCATTCCATAATTTTCAGGTGGTTATAATTCGACACCTGTGTACTCAATTCCATGCTCACCATCTTAAGTCTAATTTCCTCCCATGACCATATATATATTTGACCCCATTTACCATACGTGGAATATAAAACTAAAATGATGAGTGAAATATGAACAAAGTATAAGTGGTGAGCCTGAAGCACCAGGCACAGAGACAGTAACAGATAAAAATACCTGGAGTGGGGGGGGGTGGCCCCTCAGGGAGGGAGGGGTGTGCGTTTTGAGACGTCTCCTGCTCAGGATCAAGCACTGGTCATTCAGAGCTGGCGAAGGTCTGTGTTCATGGCCAGCTCAGCCAGAACTGCAATACTCTGACTAAGTGTGTAAAAGGCCCAGATGCCATGCCCTTCAGGACTGCCTGCTGCCCAGGATGACTCACACCATGCTCTGAAACAGTCCTTCCTCCCGCTTCCCTCAGCACCTTAGGTCAGTACTAATCTCTCAGACTTTCATCATCCAAACAGCAGCTCACTCACTGCTGGTGCCAAATGAACATTCAACAGTGGGGCAGTTTTTAAAGCAGGTCCCTGAGCCTCAGACCTAACCAGCTCTCTCAGCCTCTCTGGGACTTTTTCTCCTCTTTTCCTTTCTTTTCCTTCATCCCTCCCTCCCTCCTTCCCAGTCTTCCTTCTTTCTGTCTTTCTTTCTTAAGATTCTTCGGAAGCTCTTGAGCCACACGAAGGGAGCTTGAGAAGCAACCTCCCCTTGCAGTCGTGGAGGGCGGACTTCACTCTCTCCTCCGGGAAACTTTGTAGGAACTATAGAAGAGTGGTTGTGTTTTGTTCCTTTGTCTTTTCCTGTTTCCAGGTAGCTTTATGGAGTCCAGAGGTTGATTTGCTTGAGTGGAACAGAAACACTCTCTCTAAAGAACTGGACCTGTCATTCCTTCGCTAAAACTCTGGGCTGTGCCGCTGGAGGACTCGCAGGCGCAGTGGGAGCGCTGCCATGGAGTCAAGGTCACAGAGAAGCGGGGACTGTGGGTACACTGATCTCCAGCAAACACAGCACCACATGCCTGGCCTGTGTCCCTGGATGTTTGCTTACCTACCAGAATCCCGAGGAAGAAGAAACCTAAAAGTAATAAAGAAAGCTTCTCCGTTGACCCATGAAGCAAAGTCCACACAAAGGGGAACACCGTCACTCAAGACTTAACGGCTGAGGGACACACCCCTCTCTCTGTGGAAGTGAGAAGCAGCCTAGGGCCGCTGGTGACGGCCTCACATCCCTGCTGCCTGGGGACATCACCTAGTGGCACTGCCCCATGGATCAACCCCCCAGCACTTCCGCCTCATTCTTCCCTAGGGACAGACTGAGCTGTAATTTGGGGCACACATGGACATTCGACACGGAGCACCTTGTCCTCGCCTGCCATGGCCTCATCATGGTCACAGCCACCATGGCCTCGTCATGGTCACAGCTGGGAGTGAACTCCCTGACTGAACCACAAAGATCTAAGACAACCCTGGCCTTGTGGAGATGCCCTCGCCTGTCTGTCCGCCCAGAGCAGCTGCTGATGTCCACCTGCTGGGAACCTTGGGCTCCAGGCCTGGGTGGTTGCCACAAGCAGCCTGGACCAGGGACATGGCCTGAACTTCTGCTCTCAGGTAGGTAACTGCTGCGGTGGGGTTTTTCAGGTCTTTTTGTTTTTATTTGTCTGCTTTTTTGTGCTGAGAGCTGCTTCTCTTTTCTTGCATGAAGACTGGAAACCAAGCTAAGCCTTCTTTTTTTACCTTGTACTCAACGTTCGGATGCCTCCCTGGGTTCGGGCTGGCATGGTAACTGTAATGCTAGACTCTCTGGCTTCTAGAACTATCCCTCTAAACCTAGTCAGTTGCTGCTGACGAGTGAATGGTGACTGACACTGCCTGGGCGGGTAGAGCAACGAGGACATCACCAGAAATTCTGAGGATCAGGCTGGCCAGGTAAGGACAGGAGTATCCTTCGAAGTATCAAGCGATGGGAGGTCCGGGGTGCAGCCTCCGACAACACGTTTCTTTGGACTGTGAGTTTGGCTAAATCAGTTCAACCCACTGACCTTGAAATTGGTGCTCTCTGAAGAACTGCCTGATATTAACTCCAAACTGTTACCTCCAGTTTCTCGTAACTGATCCCCAATCAGTGACAAAAAACATAGAAAGACAAGAAGGGGGTGTGCTTTCCAGCTCCTCTGCGGTGTGTGAAATGTCCCCACCACATCAGGGGGAGGACTTGGAGGTGCCGGGCCAGCGGCGCTGGGGCGGGCGTGTGCTCTGCGCTCATGAGGCAGGCAGATGTGCTGGGGCTTTGATAACCAGGAAACCCCAAAACAGATCGTGGGGGGAAATTATCTGCAGATGTGTCGCAGGGAGAAGAGTCAAACTGTTGCCAATAAATTAGTCAAAATTACATTTCCCCAGCTCAGCCTTATCTTCTGAAGTATAAATTATGGAGCAAGGCATGCAATCTAATTTTCCGAAGTCTTCAAAGAAAAGGCACCCAGAGTCCTGGATGTTCTTGGCAAATCTGTGCTTTTCCTTAAAAGTATTCACAAGAGAACTAAGGGTGTTCCAGCGGCTTGCTGTTTAATAATGGAGCTGGTTATGCAACAGAACAGGGGGGTGCAGAACTGCCCTGGGGGCACCGCCAGAGTTTGGCCTGGGTCATCCCGGGTCCAGCGAGAGCAGCTTCTCCTCTGCTCCCAGGTGGGGCCAAGTTTACCCAACGTCCAAGGCTGACACCCTTGCAGCTCAGCCTGGTTCTCCCATGGTCTCTGTGTCAGCCTCTCCCGGGGGAATTCTAACCCTCATTTACTAATGCTGCATTCATCCAAGGCCCCTGACATCATTATGGTGAACAGAGAGATTCCGTTTTTATTAATTCCCACTTTAAATGAGAGGAAACCAAAACACAGAAGAGACCTAGGTCAAACCCCAGCCCCCTTGAGAGATCTGGAATGAAGCTGGGCAAGTTTTCCTCCAGCAAGAGAGCTTTATTCTGGTAGGGACTATAATTTTTCAGAGCAGAGGCTCCTGATCTAAAATGCATCCATTATCTCAAGGGATTTTCAGATAGTCTAGAATTCCCAAGACAAAATGCAAAATAAAGCCCAAAGGGAAAATATTTAAGAAAATATTCACACAAGAAATGTTTTTTTACAAAATCCCTCTGACACAGGGTTTTGAATTTCTGCCCTCATCTTAGAAACTATGTTGATTGGTTTATTATAAAATAGTTAACAAATTGACAAGATAAACATACAAGAAGAAAACAAGGGCTGCAAGGGACACCCACCGCCTTCTGACACTCAGTAAGTCACCATTTAGGGCAACCTCACTGTAGGGGGGTCACACAGTGTCCCTCAAAAAGACGTGTTCACCTGGAACCTCAAAAGGTGACTGTTCTCTATTTCAGTTGCCATAACAAATTACCACCCACTGGTTGGCTTATAAACAGCTGAAATATATGGCTCACAGTTCTGGAGGCTGGATGTTCGGGATGGTGCCAGCGTGGTTGGGTCTGATAAAGGCCCTCCTGCAGGTGCAGGCAGCTTTCTTCCTGCTGTGTCCTCACCTGGTGGGAGGGGGAGGGAGCTCCCTGGGTCTCTTCTATAAGGACACTAACCCATCTTGGCGGCTCCACCCCCATGACCTAATCGCCTCCCAAAGCCCCACCTCCTTACACCATCATTTTAGGCTTTAGGATTTCAACACGAGAATCTGGGGGCAGTACCCTTATTCAAAATAAGGGACTTTGAAGATGTAAATAAGGTAAGATTCTCCATATGAGATCTTCCTGGATTAGAGTGGGCCCTAAATCTAGTGGTGGGTGTCCTTGTAAGACACAGAAAAGGAGAAGACACAGAGGAGAAGGGATCTGAGGACTCAGGGTGAGATGACAGTGATGACGAGGCGCTGACTCCATCGCCGAGGACGGCTGGGAGAAAGGGGAAAGCAGTAAGCCAGGCACTCTGAGCAGTGAGTCTGTTGGTGGGTGAAGTGGCTGGGTCCTTGCCCCTCTCTGGGGTACACAGAAGAGGCCACCTGAGCCACCAGAGGGAGTGACTGAGAACGCAGAGAGCAGGTACAAAAGTGGGAGCTCCTCACTGTCCCCCCTACACGCTGTGGCTATAAGTTGTCCCTAGGTTCGAGCTGACCCCTGCTTTCTCACCACCAGGGAATGAATCGGGGAAAACTCAGGAACGAGCTTCTTAGAGAAATAGAGCAGAGACAGGGAGGGGCGTGGATGGGAAAGTCCAGGCCTCTGAGGAGACCGCCTGCGACCCTGAAAGGGACATGGTCAGGTTAGGAGTCCCCCCCATGGGGCGAAGTCCATCCCCAGGAGGTGACTGCCTCTGAGCTGAAGACAGCTGGTGGCGCAGGCCCTCTGCCTCCCCGCACCTGCGGCCCATCCAGGTCCGAGGTAAGATCTGCTGGGGCAGTGGGAACTTGCCCTCCGCATGGGAACTTCTCCTTCGACTTGGGATAGGAATTTATTGTCAGAATTGCCTCTGCACGAGCCTCCTCCTCACTGACCCATGCATTCCGTGGGTTCTATTAGTGTCCTGACACACAGGACAGCTCACCCGAGAGGAAGGTGGGAGACTGACTGGGATGCGGCCAGACAGGATGCACAGTGAGCAAGGGGCCCAGCTGGCTCGGGTCCTGGGCTGTGACCACACAGAAGAGACCCCAACACCCCCCAAAAGGCCCGTGGCAAGCTCAGCAAGAGCTTGCTCCTGTGCACTTCAAGTCGTGTCACCAGGCGCCTGTGCACCCCTACAAGGAAATCCAGTTAACACTTGGCCAGACTCCCCACAAAGACAAGGACCCCCCAACCCATCCCCAGAAAGCCACCTGGGAAGGCGTCCTGGGTCTGCTCCCCATCCTTGCCCAGGCCTGCGCCCGACTCAGATCATTCCTCCCAAGACTGCTGGTATTTTCTGTCCCCTTATCTCCCAGCTGCGTGTGTCCCCTCAGCTCCACACATCCAGGTACAAAAATCAGGATTGATGGGGACACAGGAGCCTTGCCATCCCTACATTTTAGCTGAATAAAACCTAACTTAGTAATGACTTGATGTGCCTGGCCCTACAGAGGTGGAAGCCGATCCAGCAAGAGCCCAGGGAGTGGGCAGAATGAAAACCCACAAGGACTCATTCAGCTCTAAATTGGACCGGTTTCCAGATCCCGCATTCAGTGCTCCTTATCTGTCCCGCCTTCCTCCTCTCCATCGTCACCCACCGAGCGCACGCTCCCGGCTTTGATAGTTTTCAGTCAGCCCGAGCTGGGAACCGTGCCTGTGACAGCAATGGAGGGACTTCTGTCCCTCCATCTGTAATTAAACCAGCAGCCCCACACCAGCCCTGCCCGGGGTGCCAAGAGGCTGTCCTCACGACTTTCTTCAGGGGCCCTCCTGCCTCCCTGTGCGTAGAGGTGCCTGGTAGGGACACTGCCGCATTCACACCCAAGTGATCGTGCAGGACAGACTACGGCTCCTCGCAAAGCCTCTGGCACTCTCGTTTAAGGCAAGAACTGGGATTCTTTCTCCAGTCCCCCTCCTCCAGGAAAGCTTCTTGCTTCCCATGACTGGCAGACCGAGGAATCCTTTCCCCTGTCCACAGCACTGCACCCAGATGTACCTGGCCCCTGGGGTAGCACCGTTTTCTCATTGGCCCACAAGCTCCTTGAGAGAGAGAACACGTGGTGTCTGTGTTTGACTCTGGGCAGCACAGAACCCCACTCACTCAGCCAGTCAGTCATTCACTCAGCCATTCAGTCATTCACTCACTCACTCAGTCATTTGCTTGGATGGGCGTCAGTGAGCAGCTCCTGCCCTGGGCTTGAGAAGGAGCAGTGAGGAGATAGGTGAGGCTTCCCTCTGGAGCTCCCCTATATCAGGCAAGCAGACACCAGGTGTGCCCAGTGATGAAATCCATGCACATGTTAATGGAAAATGCCCCAGCTCTAAGATAACTAGCTCTTAATGACATACTTTTGAGAGGAAGAAAAGCAGGTTTTACATGCATTTTGATCTCGTGGGCATTACACACGGAAAATGCGTGTCTTTTCTGTATTGGCAACATGCATAGCAGTGTGTATCTACCATACGATTACATGCCTGCACACCTTCCACCCGCGTCTTTACCTCTAAGCTGTTCGCCCACCCTCCCAGACGACCACAACTGCATCAGCCAGCTTTTGCCCAGGGCCTCCTCCACGGGGCAGTGGCCTGAGAAATGATCATCTGCACCTTCTCTTTCTGTCACCCAAGTATCAGACAACTGCCCATCTCCTCAGGACCTCAGCCAGGGCAGCCTGGTTCCTTGGGGGAGAATCCAGCTCCTTGGCCCAGCACCCTCCCTGGCCTCCTCTCCTCCCAGAATCTCAAGGAGCCAGGCTTGCCTCGCAGCCCAAGGAACAGGACTGAGTTGGCCACACTGCTGGATGCTCTCCTGACTTAGTGTTTTGTCCATCGCACAAATAACTGTGCTGGGGTAGTGTATGGGTGACATGCATACAGGGCTCCTGGGCGGGTAGAGTGGCATCATCTCCCCAGTCTCCCCAGAGTGTGGCTTTGGAAAGGACAGGGCCCCAAAGCATGTGAGGCCCAGCCCCATCAGGCCCCTGCAGCTGGGGGTCTTTCCAGACAAGACACTCTGGAGCCGCTGCAGAGACCACTCTTGGCACACGGCCCCCAGTGCCGTTCTGCCCCATTGCCTCGAGGTGAAATGAAAATAATAATAATTTCTAAGACTTTCAGATTCTGGCCCCAAAGTACTTTTCCAGGAACATACTCTGAAAGAACAGCATAGAAAATATGGTCCCGGTGACACCAAACTTCAGACATCCTTGTGATTTAGGGGGCGAGATCGCTAAGGGGCTTCTGGAAGAATTTTTTTCTTTCTGACATTTCAGAAGAAAAAACACACCTTTGAGCTGAGCCCGCACCTCCAGCATTCAAAATTCCACATGAGCTGTGTTTGGCCCATGCTCATTCCAAGAATAAAGGAAGCTGGGAGTGTCTGTCTGGCCCTCTGCAGTCGCTCCCTCCTAAGGAGAAGCCGGATCTAAGGCAGTGTCTAAAGTACAAAGTCTTGTAAGATTTCTGTAAAGCACAGAAGAAAATATTCTAGCACAATCTGTGTGTGTGAGTGGGCCACAAAGCATTTCTTTGGGGTATATGAGATGACTCCGGGATGCTTGTGCAGACTCTAGCTGGAGCATAAATTCACCCAGACGTGCCTCCATACATGGAGCACTTATTGAGCACCTACTGTGTGCCTGGTACATATTAGTCTCCAGGGAAGGAGACAGGAGGAATGGAGGCTCTGTCTTGGAACCGCTTGTCCATTCAGTAGAGATGCACACAGTCCTGCGCTGGACAGTGGACATGTGCAGTCAGAGCCCAGAGGGATGCAGCGGGGCACAGGGTGATGCCTTCATCCTGACACAATCTGACTCAGTGATGCTTGAGTTCTACTCAGATGAGAAGAGTTTTGTCTTGTCTGAGGGAAGAACTGAAGCTGCTCTTTCTTTACAAATTGACCAGGAAACTACAAAGTGTGAGAGGAGGAGCTGGCACCTCAGCATCCCTGAACACAGCAGCAGCTCAGAAAATTCAGTTCAAAAACTCCCCGTCAGCTGGTGGGGTTTCCGACAGCCGTTGATCTGAATTCTCACTTCTACCCACACATCCTTGGCAGCAAAATATTGAAGGAAAGAGTGTCTGTAGCATTGCCCTCGAAATTCCTTGGGAAGCATTACATAATAAAGAAAAATACTTAATTCTCTCAAGAAAGTAGCAAACATGAGTACACAGTGGGTCACTCCACTCTGAGAGTGGGCAAGGGAACAGCACTACCCTGTGTCCAAAGGAACAAATCCTAGAGTGGATCACTTTGCAGTCACTGGACAAGCCTCCTCCCTCACGTCCAGACACACCAGGGAGCAGTCGGGTCCCAACGTCAGCGGGCGTCGCCGGGAAGCCAGCTCCTGGCCCGCTGATGCCTCACTGAAGACCTGCCACGGCCGCATGACAGCGATACTGTATCTTATGGGTAAGGAGACAGGACGATGGGCTAGATTAATACTTTGCCTTTTTAATCTTTTAATCTACCACCTTTGGGACATCATTTTAAATCCACTCCAGAGCAAAGTGACTGAAAATCATTCTGGTCTGACAGCTTTAAAAGATCACAAGTGAAATGTGTTAAGAAGGTCTCAACCCGCTGGTACCATACAAGGATGGCTTCTGGAAGTTTCCCTCACCCTGGAGATGGTGCTACACCCTCCCGTTGGGAGCCTCCAAAGCAGACAATCACGCAACCAGTAAGAAATGTTCCTATTAGACAGGGTTAATGGGAGGAGCGCATGTTTTGTTGGAACAATCTGGGCCCGTGTGCTCATCACGGGTGGGTTTAAAGATGCCCAGAGTTCCTGCGGAACATTTGCTTCCTCCTTCCCCGGGTGAACTCCAGTGTCGCATGAGGCAGCGGGTGGGGGAGGGTGGTGTAGACCAGGCGCTCTGTAGATGGAGCCTTGCGGTGTGACATGTAAACCTTATTTTTTAAAGTTTACATTTTGATGACACAGAAGGAAAATGTGTCTGCATTTTTTAAAAGATTTTTTAATTGATTTTTCTAGAGAGGGAGTGATGGAGAGGGAGAGAGAGAAACGTCGATGTGAGAGTTGAACATCGATCAGCTGACTCCTGCACGCCCCCTACCAGGGATCTAGCCCAAAACTGGGTTCGTGCCCTGAGTGGGAATTGAACCTGCAACCTTTCGATGCCTGGGGACGACACATAACCCACCCTGGCCAGGATTGTGTCTGCATTTTTAAAACAAATGACTGGGCTCTGCTTTCCTGTTTTGTTCCTGTGTTCACCAGCCCAGAATATCCTCATGGCCATGGATGAAGTCCCTGAACAAGCTCTGCAACCCGCTCCTCCACTGAGATGAGCACTATGGTGGGGTACACCAGTGGTCCCCACACCCCAGACGTACCCAACCAGCCCTTGGCCAGCCCAAGGGACAACACATAGGTCTTGGCTTCTTCACCAGAGGAGATGCCTCACAAGTAGCCAGAGGACCAGATAATATGTACAAAGCCCATTCTCTCGGGGGACAGGAGTCCAACACACACATTTGGCCACTTGAAGGCAAATCTTTTGATGACATGAAGCACAGGCACCTCAAGTGACTGCCTGCCTGTTGGGGATGCTGCTGATGGAGCAACAGCCTTTGGACGGCACAACAAAGCAGTTCAACAGGCCAGTGGGCAGGACTGACTCGAGGAGACCAAGGCCTCATGGGGAGTGGGAGTGTGGATGCCAGTGCAGACTGCTCCTTCCAGGACCTGCAAAGGAAGGAGGAAAGCTGGATGGGAGTCTGGGGACCGCAGGACCAGGAGAAGGTTGAAGACAGCTGGCCCTGCTGTAAGGTGAGGACAGCTGCTTGTGACGGAAGCTGGCACAGAGGGACGAGGTCTGATTGGGAACCTGGGGGCAGGGGACCCTCAGCAAGGGTTGTGCCCATGACGATGCTGGAGCAGACGCTTCTATACTCTGCACCCTCAGTCCACCTCGGAGGCCACCCGCTCAGGAGGCTTCATTCTTGTCAAGGGCTTCGGCTCTTTTCTTTCTGCCCACAGGGTGCCTGCCGCCAGTGGGGGTAGGATCCAGAGATAAATACCCCAGCTTGCTCACCTGCTGTGGGCCCCGCTGAGGCACACCCCCAGGAGAACCACCTTTCCCTACCCGACCGGGCCTCCTGGGTCACACCTCAGACAAACTCCCCATCCCCAAACCCTTGACTCAAGCATGGATGAGGGCATTGTGGGAACTGTTAAAATGCCTCCTGGGAAGAAACCAAAGGGTCAGTACTGACAGTATAGATGGAGAGTGGGGACAATGTGGAGTCTTTCTCTGGGGAATTCAGGGGAGGCCCCAGGGGGGAGCAGAGCAGTGTGTGTGGGGGGGGGTCAGGGCAGAGTGTGGATACAGATCTGAGAAAATGCCCATTTTGTAACATTTAAAAAATTATAATAATGATGATGAAGAGAAAATATGAGAAATGCTATCATTGTAGTCGTCAAGATCACCAAAACATGACCTTATTACTAATAAGAAGAAAGAAGTTTGGATTAGACCAAATCCAGAACATGCAGCCCTTTTATGACACCTCCCCGCTTTGATTAGTAAATTTAGATGGATTTGCACAAGTGAGACACACCTTTTCTCCCAGCCAACCGCCCTACATGTTAAGAAAAACAATCACTGTTTTCCCTTCCCTCTGGACGTATTCCTAATTAGTTTTCTTTTTTTAATTAGAAGACACTCTCTCAACCTTCCTGGCATCCCCCAACTTAATGAGCTCCTCCAGATGTTGAATGGGAAACAAAAAACCACAGGAGAAAAACAGCTGGACATTAAATACAACGAGAATTACCAACAGCTTATTTTGGAAAGCAGTCCACATTCTCACATTTTCTAAGTAACCGCTGGTGTGACATTTTCCCTCCAGAAGTGGTCAACAAGTGCTGCAGGCACGTGGCAGGAAACCCGAGCGCTGCTCCTGTCCTGCCGGCAGCTGTACCAGCGTGTGGAAGACCTGCCTGCATTTCTGGCTCTGCTGCTGACGTCGCCCGGATTTCTCACTTTCGGTCACGAACACTGACCTCCTCCATCCAGCCTGGAGGGATTTGCCATATTTCTTTCCTAGGAAACCAACTCTTTCAGGTGACAAGGAGGGCCAGCATGTGTGGTCACTGCTTGATAACCGGCTTGCACTGTTGTGGAAGCCTGGGGTGAAGAAACCCTACGAGACAGGGCACCCCAGGATCCACACTGCAACCACACCAGCTTCTCAAGGGCGCTCAATGACTGCTTGATGAGTGACTGTGTGAGCAGGGGACCCACCCCCTTCCTCCCTCTCAGATGGAGGCCACCTGGGATCCACAACAGAAGCCCAGCGCCTCTAAGGCCTTTGTCATTGGTCACATGGAGCTTTCTTTACCAGGGGACCCACTGGTCCAAGATGATGAGGAATGATCTGGGGGTGACTGTTAGTGTCACCTCAGCAGATGCTCCTGGGGCACTGCAGTGCGTGCCTGGGGATATTACAACACGTGGACACCTTGGCCAAGAAGCTAGGTCACCAGCAAACTCTATCATTCATGAGATAATTAAAGCAAAATATATGACAAAATAAAACAAAAAGTATCTTCTTTCCATAGTTTTCATAAGTGTATATATAATTAATAAATATGTATAAATAATAAGTAAATATGAATCAATATTTATTCAAGTTTGGCTAAGTTCGTGGTTATAAATGAACTCATTGATTACAAAAATATTGAAAAATAAAATCAAATCACCTGTATGACTAGCCCTTAATTTTAATCTCATGGTACACAAAATATGTTTTTTTGTCTGACAAAAAATAGATGTAATTTTGATTCAGTCATACCAGATGGCTATTGTTGTGTTGGCTGTTGTCATTTTTTTATTTGACAATCTAAGAAAAATAAGGCCAGTGCCCCTGACTAAATAGCCAGGTATTGCATGTTTTAAAAATTCTCACAGCACCCAGTTGAGAATTGCTGGCTTAGATATTCCATTTCAGCCTCGTTTCTATATATGTACATTTTTAATAAAATTAAGTTGGTTTGCATGATTTCATGTCCTGTCCTTTTACTCACTCTTATTAAAAAATTATATGTTTGGCCTTTGGCCAATTATTTTTGACTTAAAAAATGTCTTTGATGTTTGCTATCTTGTGCTATCTGAGTTATTTTTAGTTTACTCTGTCTTTTCTGGGAATCTGCAGGATATATTTATCCTGCCTTTAATTCTCCACATGATTACTTTAAGTTTAGAAATTTCTTAGTTCACATTTTTATTATTAAAGTCCAAAATTAAAATCATTTTATCTCTTCAGAAAAGATAAAATTTTGTTTTATTTTTAGGAAAAAAAATGAACCTTATTTTCAACCATGGGAGAGTGCCACAGGAGTACTCAAAACACACATAATGTGTCAATTCCATGCCATGCTCCTGGGTGGCAGTGCCCTCAGTGCCCTATCTGCACACAGTCACCGTGACGTCGCCGCCAATCACCTCGTCCTCAAAGCGGAGGAGATGAAGTTCACAGCTTCTTCTGGGGTCAGCCCTAAAGCGATAAAATTGTGGCCTGTTTTTACCATCTCCCAACATCCTAGCTCTTCCTGATGAAACGAGAGCTGAGACACACAGCACCCTCCTTTGAAGAACCAGGTTCTCCATCCCGTTCCCGATGGCCACCACCTCTCCGGTTGCCACCACCTCCCCGGAGGCCACCACCTCTCCAGCAGCACTTTGCATTTGCTTGATGTTACTTTCTGACGCCCTCTGCTGAGTCTGCCTTTCTGTTCGATTCAGCACCTACCCTTCTTGGGCATCCTCCTGTTAAAGAGTTTTGTTTTTCAAAAAAGGCTACCAAGTGACATGCTATGTGAGCCGTGTGATCCAGGTGGCATGTCTATGTCAACGGGAAGTCTTTGGCTGCGGTAGCAGAAGGCCCTACTCTAACAGACTGGAACAACGGGGAACGACTAGCTGTTCGCTGAGATGTGATCTTATTCCTGTGCTAGGACATGGAGCATCAGTGTTGTCCCAGGCTAGAAGCCCTCATGATCACAATGGGGCTGCCAGTGCCCTGCAGGACTGCAAGCTCATGGCCAAATAGGGGAGGCACAAGGGGCCACCTGTAAAATCTGGAAAGGGGGAATGGGAACACGTGCACTCTCCATGACAACAGTTTCCTGTTGACTTCCTGCGTAAGCGACCCATTGTATTTTCCTCAGTCTCTATGCAGCTGGTCTTGCCCTGACATTGGAGGAGGCCTAATATCTGTTTCTTTTATAGAACAGTAACTTTTGTTGCGTAATTAAAAATAATAAAACTGCAAGCATTATTTCTGCCTGAAAAATTCTGAGCCCTTAAAATGTTTTATTCAAGAAGAAACAATTTTCTTCAATTTTATGTCTGATTACGCTTCTCTTTTATTTGCGCTAGCTTTTTCTACAAGGACATTTATAATTATTTGTCTAGATTCTGTTCTTTGCCCTCTCAATCCATTTATAGCATCAGTTATGTACAAAGAATAAAACAATTAGCTTTATTTATCCTGCACATTAAAAAAAAGTGTGTTTCTTAGTAAAGTCAGCAGATATCAAAAGTTATACAGATGAACACAGTCATTACTGGGGCAAAAGCAGTCTCAATATTTTACCATGTGTCTTTTGGTCTTTTTTCTATGTGATAACCAATTCATGTGTTAAACAGTCATGAAATATTTCTTGACAACATATTTTGCTGGCCCTAGGTGATATCCTGCTGAGGGTATACAAAGTGCAATGATTAAAAGTACTCATATTGGTTATTTTTTCTTCTGTACTTATACGGATTTGAGATACAATTGACCCTTGAATAATGCAGGGGTTAAGGCACCGATCACTCTGGCAGTTGAAAATCTGCATATAAATTAAGTTGGCCCTTAATTCCCAGCCTTGGGTCGAAAATAAACATTTGTTCCTGTTTGTGTTCAGTTTTAGGGTTGCCTTTTATATTTTGTAAAATGTGATTATATTATTGACCATGTAAAACATTTTCTTGTTGCAAAAAGCCCTCACTGTATGCAGAGTTCTCACTCTCTGCTCATCGCCCACTCATCTCCTGCGTGACTGTTTCATCGTCACTCCCAGTGGGACATTTCTGTGTTTCATTTTGTGAAATTAAGACAGATGTTTAGCCCGGCCAGTGTGTCTCAGTTGGTTGAGTGTTGTCCCAGGCACCAAGAGGTCTCTGGTTCCATTCCTGGTCAGGGCACATGCTCGGTTGCGGGCTCTACACCCAGTAGGGCAGCGTGCAGAAGGCAGCCAATCGATGACTCCCTCATAGATATCTCTGTCTCTCTCCCTTCCTCTCTCTATAAAATCAATAAAAACATACATTTTTTTAAAAATATGTTTATATTCTAATCACTTTCTCTCTGACACAAAAAGTAACTGACTGCACATGCAATGTACACAGCCCCACTGGTTTCTCGTAGCCACAGATTTCCCGGACACCCCACGTCCTGTCGGTTCCATCAGGAAGGTCTGTGCCCACGACACTGTGCTGTGAGTGGCCGCATCAGTCTATCGTCACCTCCTCCAGGACGGGCAGTGTCTGTCCCCTGTGACTGCTGTGACAAAGCACCACAAGCTGGCTGACTTAAAACAACACAAATTTATCTTCTCGCCGCTTTAGAGACCAGAGATATGAATTCGAGGTGTGGGCAGTTTTGCTCTCCCTCCAAAAGCTCCAGGGGAGGGTCCTTCCTGCCTCTTCTAGCTTCTGGTGGCCCCAGGTGTTCCGGGGCTTGTGGCCTCATCATTCCAACCTCCGCCTCTGGCTTCACGCGGCCTTGCACCTGTGCCTGTCTTCTCCCCTTTCCGTCCGATCTCCCTCTGCTTCACTCTCAGAAGGACGCCTGCCACTGGACTTAGGGCTCACCCAGGTGATCCAGGATAAACTCCTCGTCACAAGATCCTTAACTTAATAGGTCTGCAAAGACCACATCGGGTCCCATTCACAGGTTCTGGAGGTAAGGATGTGGACAATCTTTTGGAGGCCACCATCCAACTCACTACAGTTGGTGATTTTCAATTTCTTGACATAGCAAGCAGTGCCTGGTGCACGCAGTGCTTCATAGTTCTAGAAATGTCAGAGGTCAAGGGTAGCTGCCTGTGTAGTTTTGCTAGAGAGCACATACGCAAAGCCCTCTACAGGGTGACATTTCCCTTGATACAAATGACTAAATATCTACCCATGTTTTTAAAAGAAATTTGCATGTTTTTTCAATACAGTATTTTTTCTTGTTGTTTGCACATTTTTCCATTGAGTGTTTCATTCATTTTTTCCTTGATTATTTAAAACATCTTATATGTTAGGATTTTTGTCAGTACCATGCTCAAAGTAGGGTTTTAGCCCTTACACAAGGGTAAGAATACTTCCCCACCCATCTGTGAATAATTTCTCAGTTTGCCATGGCTTTTTATCACGGTGTTCTGGGGAGGGGGAGAGCAAACATTTATATATATTTGCTTCTATTAAATTTTCTTTATTTAATTGCATCTTAATTTGAGTCCTAGTTGGAAGGTTTCACCACTGAGATTTAAAAAAATTGCCCATGTGCTCTTCTAAGTTTGTGGCTTCGTTTTAATTTTTTATAGATATAACCTATTTGGACTTTATTCTGTTGCCTGGAGTGAAATATAGATCCAAATTCCTATTTAGTTCCTTGATGTTTTTTAATTTTGCCTTGATAATATGAGGTGCCACCTTTATCATAAACTGAAGTCCCTTGTTCCCTGGGCCTGCTTCTTCCCCCTCTGTCCCCTGGCCCGTTTGTCCAGCCATGTTCTATACCCATTTAGTGAGGGAGACTTTATGACTGGCTTTCATATCTGGTAGGCCTGGCTCTCCTCTTCCTCCTTGCTCATTTTTATGGAGATTTTCTAGATATTCTTGCATAATTGTTTGTCCATATCAACTTTAGATTCAGCTGCACAGCTGTGACAAATACTGACTACTGACATGTGTATTGGACTGATGCTCAATTCAGTTGCTGACTCAGATAGAACTGAGTCTTCCTGTCCAAGATCAAGGAACACCCTCCCATTGGTTCAAGTCTACCTCATAGGCTTTTAAAAGTATTTGGAAGTTTCTCCACATAGATTTTGCAACTGCTTATCAAATCTATTCATAAGAATTTCATGTTCTTAGTTGCCACTGTAACTGAGATTTTTCTCTTTTCTTATATCTAAGTGCTTGTTGTGGGTCCGTAGAAAGACGATTAATTTTGTGCGTCATTTTTATATCCTCTTAAATGTTCCTAAAGGCGATTTTTAGTTATTTAAATAACTTACTCAGATCTCAAGGTCAAGTTGATGAATGGAGTTCTCTTTAGAGGCAGTAGACACACACAGGTACAGGCACAGACACCAAACACCAGAAACAATGTCTAGAACTAACATTAGACTATTAATGGGCTAATGCCCAAAAAAACGATTCAGACTCCTCCTTCTGAAAAGTGTATTTTATCAGCTGTTTTTTGAACAGCAAAACAAAGGAAAGAAAATATTATGCACAAAAGGAGAAGCACAATTGTCTCCTATTGTGCATGCATAAAATATTTAGAGGAGGCCTGTGTGTGGAAAGCAGTGCCTTTAGCATATTTAAAATACGTTTTTTCAGAGGTGGTGACTCAGCCAGGGGCCCTCCTCTCCTTTACAGGCACTAAAGGACCTCTGACAGGAATTGCTTGGCAAATGCTTATGGACCCTATTCAAGAGCATGATATTAAAGTTGAGATTCTACCTCTGTTTTCAGTGTTATTTGCAGATTTAAAATAACAAAGTGTTAAAAATATATATTATAACAAGTTACTCCCTACCATAAATGCATCAAGGCAGCTGGAACCGACTATATTTAAGGTATTAAAATTGAAGTTGATGGTGACCCCACATTATACATTACATCAAGTGGAGATGCCTTTAAATTTATATTAAATTCAATTTAAATGCCATCAAAACCATGGTTGACAAAGTCCTGACAGATGAATATTTCAGTATGATTCAATAGCAGTAAACTTTATTTTCTTACCTTGAGGCAAGGTGATGCCGTTTTATATGCAGTAGGGTGAACTGGGTTTGTAGTAACATGGCTTATGATTTCCATAAAATAAAATTTTATCTTTAAAAAATGATTTTGAAGGGTTTGAGTCTTGAACTCTGAGAACCTTTCTTCAGGGTGTTTCTTGCTCTACTCATTACTTTATGCTATGAAATCCATTAGCTCCCTTAGACCACGCTTCAAAATATCTTCCAGTTTAGAATTAACAATTAGTCACTTTAAAGGTTTTATGTTTGATGTTGACATTCAGTAATATTTCACTTTGACTTTTCCACTTACAACTCTTGGTTATAGGAGGAAAATTGCCTTACCCAGAAATTCACTTGTCATTGGTGTTGAATGCCTAGGTGTTAAATGAGTGAATGAAATGATTAATTAATTGATTAGTTTTGTAACTGTTTCCAAGAAACAGCCTCTTGTCTGCCACTAGAGTAGTTCTTGGCAGAAGAGTTTATAGGCCACAACCAATCTCCCTAAAGTGATTATTAGTGATATATATATTGATTCTATATCAATATAGAGAAATAGCTGACAGTGTCTGCACTGAGCCCTCCAGCCTGTGGCTCTAGATGCTTCCATCAAAGTTCTGAAACTTCAGGGAAGGATTTTTTCTCAATATTTGGTTCCTAGAACTGAGAGTCCTGACTCTCCAGTCTGTTGTCTTTACTGCAGATTTGCAAAACCTCCTGATATGGGATCACATCCTGTAAAATATCCTCAATGTACTGTGATTTTTTTGTAGCCCAGTGTATTTCAATTGCTGTGAATTTGTATCAAGATAATGGCCCATTTCTCTCTAAACCTAAACCGAGGCAGCTCAGCTTTAGAGTCTATATAGATGAAATGGAAAGTTAAGAAGCCATTGCTCAGCTGTGACTTTCAAAACAGCCTTTAAAACACACACACACACACACACACACACACACCAAAAACAAACAAATAAAAACCCCCAAAAACCCACTGGATTTGAGAGTCAGAACTTCATCTGCAAGAGCCAAGTCCTTGAGAAAAAAAAAGATTTCTTAAACTCAAAGATTCTGGTGAAACACCAAGAACCCAAGTCTGGTGGGCACAGGACAGACAGGGCACCCCAGAGAAGTGGACACAATGCAAAATATCTTTGCCACCAACAGAGGGAAGAAAGGTCTGGAGTTAGGGGCCCTGACCAGCCCCTGTCCCAGTCACCAGAGATCTCCCTGGGCCTGGAGACAGGAGATGATGGGTGTGGAGTTGCATGGACCCAGAGGGCCCTGGAGGGAGCTGAGAGCCCTGGCTGCCCAGCTCACCAGTGCTGGGATGGGCTCCTGAAGTCAGAAATCCAGTGCGTTCAGAGCTCAGCCAAACAGAGCAGCAACCTGGGCCAGGAGGAGCCCAGTCTTGGGTTGGGTACAGCAGCCAAGGTGAGAAGTTACACATGCCAGCTTCAGAGGCTGCCAGGGCGGCGGCAGAGAAAGGAAGGACAGTGAGGAAGAGGCAGACCCTCTGAGGGTCTCTGATATCCTAGAAGAGCCTGGAGTCTGGGCCACCCTGGTAAAGACCAAATAGAGCCCAAGCTAAAAGGTTACCCTCCCACCAACCCACCCACCTACATTTATTTGGCCACCAGCACAGAAGCAACTTCTAAGGAAGTTAATCTGGTACAGGGAATGAAGCTCCTTATCTGGGCCAGCGACTGCCAATTTTAACTAAAAAGCTGAAATCTGCAAAGGAGATGGCCCCTTGCTTTTTGTCTCGCCTCCGTCGTGAAGGAAGGTAGCACAGAAGCCCTCCCTGCTCAATGTCAGGATGCAGGTGGAGATCAGAGTGACAGCGCGAACAGGCGCCTTCATAGCCAAACATTCCTTTGCCTCTGCATTATGATGCCCAGCAGCCCACCTTTATGTGAGACTCTGGTGATATGTGTGCACACGTCCCTGTGCTCTTCTGTCCCGGTGTCCTCTCGAGGAAAAGACTTCTGCTCTGGGAGCCTCATCACGAACTTCAAATAGAGATATTCTTCAAATAGAGTATGGAAGAAGAGGCAGGACTACATTTATTCCTTTGCTCAAAAGTATTTCCTGAACACCCTGGGCAAAAAAACGTGTGATGGTGACATACACAGCTGCAAACCACATTTCAGTGAACCATACGTTGAATGTGCAGTGTCTCCGGCCTGTTCTCATCAGTGTTCCTCAGATACTGACCTGGACTCAGCTCCTGCAGACTCTATAGGGAGGAGGAAGCAGGGGGCCTGAGGATGAGAAGGCATCTCATGATGTCGGCCACAGTCCTTCCACAAGCTGGGCTTGGCCAGGTAAATGTGCCAGGCCAATAGTGACCGCAGGTGGTGCCCAGGGTCCCGCCAGTGCCCAGTAGGCCGGCGCTGCCTCTCTCCCTGTGTTGCAGGCATAGCCTCCTTGGCAATGAGAGCCTGGCCATTTTATGGAGACACTATGCAGAGTAGCTTCCACTTTCATCCTTGGTCTCCTTAGGAATGCCTCCTGCCCGTAGGTGATCATGATCTAGCTGTAGGTAGCGTCACCCGTGATTTCATCTCCAGAACGGAAGGGGTGGGTGCCGGTGGCCAGGAGGCAGATTCTCGCTTCTCCAGTTCCATGCTGTTTTCAAGGCTAATCTAAAGGGCTGCCCAGTTGAAAGAGCAGCCGCTGATCCAACATCGTTTTCAGTGGGGACCATTTCAAGCGCTTCATTTTGATTGCCCCATTATTTTTATAAATATTTAGAAATTCTACTCGAAAAAATATTTTTAAATGAACGCAAAATGGGTCTTTTTTAAAGATTGTGGTCAGGGAGGAGAATCCATGTGGAAAGATGTTCAATTTCTGCACAAGGTCAGTCACTTCTGGGTGGAAAACAAAGGTTTGTGACCCTGACAAATAGAGAACCAGGAAAGCAATTCCAGAATGGGTTTCATCTGCTTCTTGGTTCTGCAGTACCCAACATAGACTCAGAAGTAAAAATAACTTCATGATGTGATGGTTTGCCTAAAGTATTGCATTTTGCTAACTTTGCACATGATTAATTTTAAATAAAATTACTATGTAACTATACATATTTATACATTATTTGTCAATTCAAAACTATATCTATTTTTAAAGGATTGTTCATTTTTTTCTGCTTCATAATCCAAATATACACATTTATGAAATTAATTACAAACTTCATTTTATACTTTTGAATCATCCTAGTACCCAAAGGCTATAGAGAGACATTGGAACTTGATGATTCTGGGTAGAATATCCCTGCCTGCGCATTTAAAAATAGAAGCCATTACATTTTCTATCTTTTGCCAAATTGCAAAGAAGTGAGCAGAGTGAAGGGTGACTGTGATGAGTCAGTGCCGACTCAGCGCCTAGTATATACTCAACCCCAACAAGTGTCAGAGTTATCAAGCGGCCGTCACCCTGAGTCATGCATAGTGCAGGCGAGCACCCTCTGGTCTGGCATGGAGCATCCAGCCTCTGGTAGGCACAGGGTGCTCAGACCTCACTCAGGAAGCAAGCACCTGGGTCAGGGTCATCATGTATTTTCTAGTATCTTTGTGAAAAGCCAGTGGTGCCCAGATCCTAAAGCTGCCTGGTTGAAACAAACAAAACCTCAGCCATATTTCAGTCAGTTACCCACCATATCTCCCTCCCCAGGCCTGAAGGAGACGGCCTATGGGTGACCCAGCACTAGGAAGAATTGCTGTACACATTCACACTCTTACACAGAGACAGGACGTCTCCCTCCCAGGCAGACTCTTAGGGAAACTGAAGGCTGCATGCTCCACAGCCAAGAGCTTAGCTCAATGTACAATCCCAGGACATAAAATTTCATGCATTATTTTGATACTGAAAAGCTCCTTTCAGAAGGTCACATGCTCACAATGGTCTGTATTGTTCAGGTAAAAAGATAAAGGATTATCATTAATTATATTATTAATCACATTATTAATAATTTCTTCCTGTATGTTCAGATTCATGGGCTAGATAGACTCCCGTGGTCTCAGCAGTAACAGAATCCTGGCATTGCCATTGGAAATGTGACCATGAGTAATTCTATGACTGCACTTGTGGCTTTGGAATTACGGGCAATGGGTGTTGGGGACACGTGTGGAATGTGGCAGGTGAGATGGGCTGGGCATTGTTGGTGTTGCCTTTCTGGACCCTGAATTGCTGTTCCTCCCCATACACATGCTCTGTCAGTCCTGCGGTTCAGGTGGGGCTGGCACAAGTGGCTGGCCCATCAGCATGCTGAAAGAATCCCTTGTCCAGGGGCTGGTTTAGGGCTGGGCACATGGCACAGGCCAGGCGATCAGCACAACCCCATCTCTCGATCGCCACAATGATTGTCCATGGATGAACATCCCCACTGACAGCCCAGTTAGTGGCCAGAGCTGGGATGACTGTTTCCTCCTCCCTCCTCTCTGCCACCCCTCACCCCCCCCCTTTAAAACATCAAATACAAGCAGATCCTGCACGTGCTTCCACGTGCAGACCAGCAGGCAGCAGAACATCAGAAATGTCCTTCCCTTCTGCTGGAGAGACCGGTGCTAAGGGGTTGTGACAGGGAAGGGAGTGGCCACCCGAGGAAGCTGGGCTCACCCCTCTTCCAGGAGCCACATCCCCTGACAAGGTCAGTCAACAAGTAGTCCTCAACAAGACACCCTATAGTAAGAGCCCCCTGCAGTCCCCACCACCCTGTCCTAAGTGTGCGCCCTGCTCCTAACCAGCCAAATGCTGAAGGCCCAGGAAACCTTATTCTCCATCCAGTGGTCACTGTCAGGACATTTACTGGGTTTTTAGTTGTGAGCAATTACAAGTAATTACAGCTGCTCCCGCTTCCCTCAGAGTGAGAAGAACTTTGCCTGCTCCCCTCTTCACTGGGCATCACGAGTCCACTGGGACCCCCTTATTTATTTAATACCAAGCCCCTAATTAAGAGGAACAGCCAGATTAAAGGGAAGTGGCCTATACCACTGCAGCTCATTCCCCATTAAAACAGAAACAGGGAGCCAATGTCCCCTGCACTAAGGTCATTCCTTCCTGTGGTCTTGTGATCATGCATAGTGACCACTGATGTGTCTAAACATGAGGAAAGGGTAAATGCAATTTACTTGTGGGAAATAAAATGGAGGTTTGTAGACAATGAGACCAGAGTCTCAACATTCTGGGAAGGGTCACTGCTCTGGGCACTTCTGGGTTCTCAGATTCTCCAGCAACACCAGGCTCCAGTGCACGCGAGCCGTCCATGCACTGGTTTAGACAACTGGGCACATCCTACCCAGCCCTTCGGTAATGGTAGCCAGAGGATTTGAGTGTCAAGATAAAACCCCATTGCAAAGTGCGCTTCAGAGGAACACTTTTTAAAGGAAAGCATGTTACATATTCTAAAACAGAGTGAAGGAGCCATCAGTTTGGCATGCCGGCGGCTATAGCTTCTCTCTCCAACAATCCCTGGACTTGAAGTTCAATGGATTTTAAGGGTAAATGTACTTGACAAAACAAAGACTTAGCTGGAAATGATTTGCACATCTCCAGAACTTTAGCGTGTGTGATATGCATGAAAGCGCGTCACAGTTAAGCCTGTATGTAAGTTGCAGGCCGGCTCCGGGATCCAGGTACAGGTTTCGGAATGAAATGATACAGGGATTGCAGGCAGAGCTGCGCCGAGACCCGGGGAGTCCTGAGCCTGCCTGGCTCCTCCCTCTCCACCTTGTCCTCTGCCAAGTGGCAGGAAAAGCTGGCTGGAATTTTTGAGTGCCCTTAATGAAGAGGGCTCTTCACTGTTTGAATCTGTTGGATAAATGGAATAAGACTAATATTCCTTGGAGGTTTCCTGAAAGAAACTTCCCCTATGGGGGCAGAAATCACACTTGGAAATTAAGCTCGAATTGGTCAGTCTTTGTGAGTGAGCTTTCTTCTTTCCACGTATTTTGAGCATGTTTCTTAAACTCAACTCAGAGGTCTGGGCAGTTTCACCCGTTGGGACTTCTGTCCTCAGAACACGAACCCAGGGATTTGTGTAATGGTCTCCATTGTGGCATCTGTGGAATGACGGAGTGGGCCCACAGAGTGCTTGAGACAGAAACAGGCAATCTGGAAGCTTCCAGAAGCAAGGGCACCACAAAGATGTTTCTGGGCCCTGATAATCTTGGTTTGGGCCCCAGGCACCTTCTCTCTCTGGCAAGAAAAGACATGACAGACATGGGACATTTTCAGCAGTTTGTACCCTTAACTGTTTACTGAGACTTGGGACCAATCACCATGGCCCCAGCTTTTTCCTCTCATTAGCTTGTTTCCCCCACCTTTTCGGGGGTAGTTACTCTTTTTATTGATAAGCAGGCACTATCCCCTCCCCCTGTCTATAAAGGCAGACTTGGAGACCGGGAGGGTGGATGGGCTGCCCACAGCGCGCAGGAAATGGCAGAGGGCGGACTCAGCTTCAAGCTTGAGGACACTGCAGCCAGGCACGCTGGCTTTGCTGCACCAAGTCCCACAGGAGGGAGGCTCCCACGTAGAGTACAACAGCCTGACCATCTTCCAAACCGTCCACCACAACCCTCAGAAAGAAACACACTTTATAGCTACACTCATACACATACACACACACACAACCAAAACACAAGTTCACAAACACTCCTACCTGTTCAATGATATTTTCTATTATATCCCATTTCATCTAAGAAAAACTGCTAAGTGATCTATAACCCACTATGGGCCTCAACCCACACTGTGAAAATAAAACTCAATTACTGAGTCCATCTCACATATCCATGAACAGTACAGATCTGTGATCAGAAGCACGTGTCCATGTAGCAGTTTCCACATGGGGTGAGATACTTCTGTTCCTATAGCCACACCTTGTTTTATACCAAAAAAAACACACTGACAGAGTCACTATGTAAAGAAATCTATGACTTGGCCTTTTATCCAAGGAAATTTAAACAACTTAATGAGACAAACAGGTGTTACTGGTGAACTTCATATGGGACTTCCTTTGTTCAAGGAGCTCTTACTACCTCAAAAAAGATCATATATCAGCCCAGAGTACCTTGAGATGATAAATTCTTAGATCTAAAAGGGATTGCATTGATCTTCCTTCCCAGTTCTTGTTTAATAGATTAAAGAGAAAACACCTATTAAAGGCTAAATTGGAATCCAGCATCTGGAACACAGTTAAGTGCCATAATGTGAGTTGAATTAATCAAGACGGTGAGTAAGGCCAAAGCCACACAGTGGGCACGAGACTGAGGTTCATACTCCTGACCCGAGGCTGGGCACGTGGAAGTTCTGTGTTTGTAGTCCGGGTGTCCACAGTCTGAGCTCGCCTTCCTTCCTGGAGAGGAGCTAGCTGCTCACCCATGGTCAAAGGCACTCCCAATAAAGTCTGCGGAATCACAGATGATCTGAACTATCTGAAAATTCTCACGTGGTCTCCAGACCTCTGAGTTGAGAGATAAGATGGGGGTTGTGGCTATCAAAATGATTTCATTTTGTC